>NC_083327.1:40739221-41398040 GCF_963455315.2 Globicephala melas
TTTAAATTGAGAAATAATTGACATATAACATTATACTAGTTTCAGCTGTACAACGTTTTCAATATTTGCATATATTGTGAAATGATCACCACAATGTCTAGTTAACACCCATCACTACACATTGTTACAATTTTTTTTTCTTCTGGTAAGAGCTTTGAAGGTTTACTCTCTTAGCAATTTTCAAATATAAAGTACAGTATTATTAACTATAGTCACCATGATGTTCTTAAACATCCCAGGACTTATTTATTTTGTAACTGCAAGTTGGTATCGTTTGAGCCCCCACTTCACCCATTCCCCCACCCCCAAGGCTTTTTCTAATGATGATTTTTTTAATGATCCTATATTCTGTTGTAGGGAATTGATACTGAGAAGCCCATTCTGCAAGTGGACAGCTATGTCTTTGCTGGAGAGTATGAAGGTAGGAGGAAGTCAGAGAGATGGAAGTCCCTTTTTTTTTTATATGCCTTTCAGAGAAAGTAGCTCTGTTACTTCTCAACAAGTTGCCTTCATGTTTTTCTACAGACACTCTTGGGACCTGTGTTATCTTTGAAGAAAATGTTGAACATGGTAAGTGATTGCTATGTTGACTCAACTCTTTTTACTATGAAATATTTCAAACATACTTATGTATGGTGGATATTAAAATTATAAGATCTCATGTACGCCTTGTCCAGCTGTATCAAATCCTCCCTTTTGGTTAGGTAGTTAAAAAACATTCCACATACCTTTGAAGCCCCTTGTATACCCCTCTCCAAACCTACTCCCTTCCTCTGTCTTCAGAGTTAATCACTCTCCTGAATTTGGTGTTTTTCTTTCCTATACCTGATTTTATATTACATATGTATGTATCCGCACACAATAAATAGCACTTTCTGTGTATTTTCACACTTGATATAAGTTATAGCATATTACACATATTATTCTATGTCTTTTTTCAATTAGAGATGTTTCGAGATTTATACGTGTTGATATATATCTGTTTTCCCTGTTGCTTAAGATTCTATTTGTGACTATACCACAGTTTATTCTCCAATTTATGGACATGTAGGTTGCTTCCGTTTTTACCAGTAATTATTAATAACTACTAAAATTTATTGAGTGCTTTCTGTATGTCAGGCACTGTTCTAGGTGCTATAAGTATTAACTCATTGAATCCTCACCACAAGTCTATGAGGTAGATGCCATTGTTTTCATTTTATATTTGAAGAAACTGAAGCACAGAGAGGTAAATAACATTCCCGAGGTCATACACAAAATAAGAGGCAGAGCCAGGATTTGAACCCAGGTGGTCTGCTCCAGAGCCCATTTTCATAATTATGCTTATTAACTCACTACAGAAATGCTGCCATGAATAGTTTTATGTTTCCTTTTGCATATATGTAAAAATGTCTTGATGAGTGTGTGTACTAGATTCAACCATATGAAATTACCAATTTGGGCCGAATAGCGACAGTTTCATGTGGTTGAACTTAATAGATGTCACTGTGTTGCTTTCTAAAGTGTAGTATCAGCCACACAGTGGCAGGGTGTGGAAGTTTTCCATGTGCTTCACATCCTTAGCACAGAGCCGCATCCTCCCTCCTGCCTACGCCCACAGTTTTTATAAAGCTGTGACCCCCAGCAGCAGGTTGACAGCGGTCTTTTTCTCATCTTCTTTCATGATCGGTAATGTTCTCCACTCCAGTCCGGCTTCAAGCAGTAGGTCTACCTTTGGTCCTTCACTTTGAGTGGCAGAGTTTTCGACCTCATTACCCTGTAAGGCCAAATTCCTGGCCTCCCTTTCCTGCTTCCGAGCTGGAGCCTAATAGGCCCATAGCTTTAATCTCACTTTGTGTTTCTGTCCCGTAGAGATGTTTGTTGTCTTTGAGTTCACTGTGCCTTTTGTTCTTATGTATTTTATCTGATATTTCTCTGTGCTTGGAGCTGGAGGAAACTGGAATCATTGAGGCTTAACATGATTATTTGATGGCATCAAGCAGCATAATAGTGTTCATTTTATATTCTAGTGGATGCAGAAGGCAATAATAAAACAGTGCTAAAATATAAATGCCACACAATGAAGAAGCTCAGCATGACAAGAACTCTTCTGACAGAAAAGAAGGAAGGAGAAGAAAACATAGGTTAGTTCACTTAGTTCTCTGAAAATAGGTGATTTAGTATTGGCTTTATGAAACACTGCTGCCAGGATGTTCTTTGTACTTTGTAGTAATAACTATATGTGATAGGTAAAGTATATTAAAATTGAGGGTACTCCATGAAAAGTACCAAACATAGATTTAAAATTGAGTTGAATTCTCACATAGCAGGGGGCACTGGAGACATATAAGAAATTTCTATCTTCTTTGCATTGGAAACGATTGTGAGGAGTTTGTCAAGAAACTTGACATGATTTCAACCCCAGGGAATTCAGCAACTACTTCTCTCTCTCTCTCTCTCTCTCATTAAAACTTCTTTGTAAGTGCAGAAGATATGATGATAGCAGTTCTCGATTCCCAAGGAGTAACCCCATAGGATCTCCTGAACTTTTGGCAGATGCAGTAACCTTCCCCAAGATGCTCACAACTGGAAGAAACTGGCTTTATATGTGGGAGGGACTCTAGGACCAGAGTTGTTAGTCCTGGGTCTCGTTCTTTAATAAGCATCCATTTAGCCTTCTCCAGTTGCTCGTCATCCCACACTAGAGACCTTAGGCCAGTGCTTCTTGCACCCATAGCAGGCGCATGTTTGTAGAGATGAGCAAATAAACACTTGGTGGTTTAAAAGCCCATTGTTCACCACACCAACCTCCTTCTCTTGCCCTAGGGAATTTGTGACACAGTCAGAATAAAGGTGTTTGTCCACCAAAAAAAAAAAAGACTTATTGCTCAAAGACATATTTGAAACTCTAGTAAATGAGACCCTATTGATGAATATTCATGGTTTGATTTATTATATTTTAAGGAATAAACATTTGAAGGTACATTAATCATTTAGAAATTAATTATACCAGCTACACGTAACTATATAACAAATCTTTGTTCTTATATATTCCACAATTATCCCTTATTTTAGGCACTCCAAAAATAATAGGAAGTAGGCACTTGAAGTTCTAGAATGAATTCGAAAGGCAGATACATACCAGATAGCTTAGCTATCATTTAGATATTCTTTTTAAAGGAAGTTATACAATTTCCTCTCCTATAGTTCTTAATAATCTAATAGATCTTTGGGAAGATTTGTGTGTATCTTTCAATCAAATAAATTAGTAACGAACTATTCAAGGCTGTATTGGTTACCTGTTGCTGCATAAAAAGTTACCCCTAAACTTAAAGGCTTAAAACAACAACAACAGAACACCACCTTACACGTTTCTGTGAATCAGGAATTGGGGAGCAGCTTAGCTAGGTTGTTCTGGCTGGGGTCTCTCATGAGGTTGCAGTCATTGTGTTGGCTGGGCTGTAGTCATCTGAAGGCTTGAGTAGGGCTGGAAAATCTAATTGTAAGATGGCTCACTCACATAGCTGGTGAGTTTGTGCTGCCTGTTGCAGGAGGCCTCACTTCCTCATCTCCTCACACTACTGTTTGAGTGCCCTCCTGACACGGAGGCTGGCTTTCCCAGACCAAGTGATCCTTAAGAACAAGGTAGAAGCCACAATGTCTTTTATGAACTATCCTTAGAAGTCACATTCTGTCATTTCTGTGATATCCTATTCCATGTGGGAGGGGACGACACAGGGGCGGGCGTGCTTGTCAGAAAGGTGAGGATCATTGGGGACCATCTTGGAGGCTGTTTGCCAAACATGGCAAGATGCTGGAGGCAGAACAAAATACACAGGAAATGTGGTCCTTTCTAGGAACTTGTACTCTAAAGCAAATCACATTGAAACAGACATGGATGACTATGACTCGACACCCATTTCATTCAACTTATTTTAAGTATCTGTTATGTGCCAAGTATTATGCTAGATAACAGAGTAGGCTTTAGGATGGTTTTGAGGTTTTAAACTTGGTGACTAGGAGAATGACGTTATAGCAAGAAAAAACTATGAAGTCAATAGTTGAAGCTGAACTGGAGGGAAAGAACAAATCGATTTTTGAAAGAGGGAGACTTTATAGTAGTAATACATGAGAAAAGATATGGGATCAACAGTAAGGATGTTTCAACAAACAGCTGCAGAAGAGTTAGTTTATGAATGGGGATAGGAACAGATGGATGCATGAACAGGGTGACAAGATAGGTTGGTATATCTTACAGATATCTAATGGAACTTTGAAGGTGAGAGTAAACAGCTTGGGCTATAGGAATTGAGGATCCATTGAAAATACTTAACTGAAAGGGTCATAAGAATGAAAGAAAAAAATGGCTAGCATTATTGGAGCAATTTTTTTTTTCAGATTTATTTATTATTTATTTATTTTGTTTATTTTTGGCTGTGTCAGGTCTTAGTTGCAGCACACGGGATCTTCGTTAAGGCATTTGGGATCTTTCGTTGCGGCGCATAAGCTCTTCGTTGTGGTGCACGGGCTTCTCTCTAGTTGTGGTGCACAGGCTCCAGGGTGCGTGGGTTCTGTAGTTTGCAATACGCAGGCTCTAGTTGAGGCGCGCGACCTCAGTAGTTGTGGCATGCGGGCTTAGTTGCCCTGCAGCATGTGGGAGCTTGGTTCCCTCACCACGGATCAAACCCGTTTTCCCCTGCATTGTAAGGAGGATTCTTTACCACTGGACCACCAGGGAAGTCCCTGGAGCAATTCTCGATTATGGGAGTTCATTGACAGGTAAGGGCTTTGACTGTGAGTATGGAAAGGAACAAAAAATTTTTTCAAGGGTTTTTTTTGGAGAGGTGTCTTATTTCACAATTGGATTTTTCAACTCAAAATGACAAATAAATGTTGACTCAAGATGATAGAGTGGTATCATCCATTGTATTATGAAAACTGAATGGGTAGGGAGAAAATTGTAGGGAAGTGACAAAATTTTCTTCAAGACAAAAGATGGCAGTGGGAGCTCAGTTATCTCTCAGAATGAGTTGGGAATTGGACTCTGGGAAAAGGGCTTGGAATAGTAACTGAAGTTGATTACTTTTAGTGATTTTGATGATGCATACCCTATAGGCATTCCAAGGTCTCCATGTAAGATGGAAATTACATGATCATTTATCAGTAGGTACAGGCACCATGTTCCTTTCTTTACGTTGGGGTTTTATTTTGATAAATATTTATATGAACAATTAAATTAAAAATATATGTAAGTAACTGAAATTCCTTTTTCATGTTTCTTGGTTTGTCCCCCTGCCTCCTCCATTAGGTGGTGTGGAATGGCTGCAAATCAAGGAAAATGATTTCTCCTGTAGACCCAACATGATTTGTAGTTTTCTGCATGAAAATGAAGAGGATGAAGTTGTAGCTCCAGACCCAGATAAATCTTTGGAGTTGGAAGAGCAAGAGATTCAAATGAAAGATAATTCAAACCTGAGTTATGAACAGGAGAAACCACCGAACTTGGATATAGAGGATTCTGGTCCTCTTATTGATATCCCTTCTTCTGAGACAGAAGGCTCTGTTTTTATGGAAACTCAAGAAACTGCCTTAGAAATCACTCCTAGATGAAATGTTTCTCATAAAAACTAGTCATGATGTTTTTAGAGTTTTTATATAAAATAACTGGCTTTGTAGTTTTCAGTTCACAATTTTATTATTTTTGTTGGCTATATACACATTTCCAATTATAATATAGTTTAATATACTAGAATCATTAAGGACCAGATACGAGTTTTTAAAAATATGGTTTCAATGACTGTAGGGACCCTTCTGTGATGAGTCCTTTAAAATGGGGGTTTTACTAAGGTAAGTGTGAGTTTCTATTGCAGCCATCACAAATTACCACAGACTTAGTGGCTAAAGTGTATTAAGCTACACAAGTGTATTGTCTTATAGTTTTGTAGGTCAGCCATCTGATATGGGTCTCACCTGGGCTAAAATCAAGGTATTTGCAGAGCTTCATTCTCTTCTGGATGTGGCATGGGGGACTCCATTTCCTCGTTCATTCAGTTGTTGGCAGAATTCAGTTCTTTGCAGCTGAAGGATCATGGTCCCATTTCCTTGCTGTTGGCTGAGAGCCATTCCCAGCCAAACCACTTCTAGAGGCTGCCTGCATTCCTTCACTCATGGTCCCCTTCTCTTCAAAGCCAGCAATGGTCAAGTCCCTCTCAGTCTTTGAATCTCTCCTGCTTCTTCCATAATCCTATTGATGATGGACCCTTCTGCCTTCTTTTAAAGGTCCATTTGATTACACTGGGCACATCTGGGTAACTTCCCTGTTTCAAGGTCTATAATCTTAATCCCATCTGCAAAGTCCCTTTTGCCATGTAAATTAACCAGGCATAAAACTGAGAATTATGGCATAAAAACATTTGGGGGGCCATTTTCCAGTCTACCAATGTCAGTATTACTCCTGAGAACAGAAAAAGAATTCAGAAGTGCTTAAGGGTGAAGGTACAGTTCTGATATTCCAGCTGTAATTTCACTTCTTTCCCACTGAATAAAGATGGTTGGAATTCAGCTGTAACATTCTACAATATTATGGTGATAACCTAGATCTACCCTAACTTGTATTTTTTAAGTAAATTAGTCACACACTTGGATACAGGTTGAACTATATGAAATTACCAATATTTGTTTCTGACTATAAAACTCTGCAATTTTATATGGTTTAACCTGGTACTAATAAGTTAAAACACTCCTCACGTTAATTATATCTCACAACTGTTGGAGGTGTAACTGTTGTGACAGATTAGAGAACTAATGTTCTAGGACGAGGAATTTTTTCCTTCAGTAGGTTTTGTAAATTTTTACTGTTTATTTGGAAAACAACTTACCCTGATTAAAAGCATTTCCAAATCATAAGTGTGTATCCTCCCAATTTTTATATGACTTTAGTGTCAGCTTTTGTTTAATCAAAAGCTTATTTTTTTCTACCAAATGGTATGAAGTCTCTATGTGGAGAGACTGCTAATTACTTGAGCCAGCATCTGGTCTTCCTTTATTTCTTTGTAACAGAATCCCAGAATTTATTCAGGTTAGCAGTGTGCACAGCTTTCCTCATGTATATGAAAGTGGCCGTATTATCTAGATGTTAGTTCTTCCCAGCTTGATCTATAGTTTCAATGCAATCTGAAATAAAATCACAGCAAGGTTTTTATGGATATTGTCAAACCAACTCTAAAGTTTATATGGAGAGGGAAAGACCCAGAATAGTCAATACAATATTGAAGAACAGTAGGAGGACTTCACGACTTACTGTAAAGCTACAGTAATAGAGACAGTGGGAACTGCTGAAAGTATAGACAAATAGGCCAATGGAAGAGAATAGAGAGCCCAGAAATAGACATACATATAGTAAACTGATCTTAGATCAAGGAGCAAAGGCAATACAATGGAGCAAACATAGTCTTTTCAATAAATGGTCCTGGGACAACTGAATATCCATATGCAAAAGAATGAAGCGGGACCCCCCCATCTCTACTATATGTATATATAGATTTATTCAAAATGGACCAAAGGTCTAAAATGTAAGAGCTTAAAATGATAAAACTCTGAAGACAGGAGACATGGGTTCAGTCCCTGGTCCAGGAAGATCCCACATGTTGCAGAGCAACTAAGCCTGTGTGCCACAGCAACTGAGCCTGCGCTCTAGAGCCTGTGAGCCACAACTACTAAGCCCATGCGCCACAATTACTGAAGCCTGCACGCTCTAAGGTCTGCGGGCTGCAACTATGGAAGCCCACATGCCTAGAGCCTGTGCTCCCCAGGAAGAGAAGCCACTGCAATGAGAAGCCCACGCACCGCAACGAAGAGTAGCCTTTGCTCGCTGCAACTAGAGGAAGCCTGTGCTCAGCAACGAAGACCCAATACAGCCAAAAAAAAAAAAACAAATCGTTTATTATGTTGGATTAGGAAATGTCCTCTTAGATATAACACAAAAATTGCAAGCAACGAAAAAAAAATGGATACATTGGACTTCATCAAAATTGAAAAGTTTGGGCTTCCCTGGTGGCGCAGTGGTTGAGAGTCCGCCTGCCGATGCAGGGTACACGGGTTCGTGCCCCGGTCCGGGAAGATCCCACATGCCGCGGAGCGGCTGGGCCCGTGAGCCGTGGCCGCTGAACCTGCGCGTCCGGAGCCTGTGCTCCGCAACGGGAGAGGCCACAACAGCGAGAGGCCCGCGTACCACAAAAAAAAAAAAAAATTGAAAAGGTTTTCGCTTCAGAGGACACTATCTAGAAAATGAAAAAGCCTATTCAATTGGAGAAAATATTTCAAATTATATATCAGATAAGGGACTTGTATGTAGAATATATTGGAAACTATTACAACCCAACAATAAAAAGACAACCCAATTTAAAAATGAGCAAAGATTCGAATAGACATTTTCCTGAAGAAAGGTATACAAATGGCCAATCAGCCCATGGAAAAAATGTTCAAAATCGTTTGTCATCAGTGAAATGCAAGTGAAAACTACAATGAGATACTACTTTACACCTGCTAGGATGGCTTAATGAAAAAAGATGGACAATAGCAAATTTTGGAGAGGAATGGAGAAGTTGGAACCTGTGATTAATAGAATAATGCTCTCCCCAAAAGATGCCCATGCCTAAACTCAGGGATCTGTGAATACGTTACCTTATTTGGCCAAAGGGAATTTGCTATATGATTACGTTAAGGATCTTGCGATGGGGGTTATTATTGTGGATTATCCAGTTGTGCCACACGTAATCACACGGGTTTTATAAGAGGGATTCAGAAGTGTCAGAGAGAAAAAGAAGTTGTGGCAGTAGAAACAGAAGTTCAAGTGATGCCTTTTGAAGATGGAGGAATACTAAGGAATGCAAACGGCTTCTATAAACTGGAAAGGCAAAGAAACAGTCTCCCTGGAGCTTCTGGGGGAATGTACCCCTAGTGACAACTTAATTTTAGACGTGTAAAACTAATTTTAGGCTTCAGGCTTCTAGAACACTAACATAATACATTTGTGTTATGACAGTAAATTTGTGGTAATTTGTTACAGCACCAATAGAAAAACCAATTCCAAACCCTCTTACATTGCTAATGAAAATGTAAAATGGTGCAGACAGAAAATAGTTTGGCAGTTCCTCAAAATGTCAAACATAGAATTACCACATGCAGTTCTACTCCTAGAGAACTGAAAACAAAAGTCTACACAAAAACTTGTACATAAATGTTCAAAGCAGCATAATGCATAATAGTATAAAAGTGGAAACACAAATGTTCATAAATTTTTGAATGGATAAACAAACATGGTATATCCATAGAATGGACTATTATTCAGTCCTAAGTAAAGAAATTAATGTACTAAGAAAGAAGTACTGATACATGTTACAACACTTATGAACCTTAAACATGGACACTTATGAACATAGTAAGTGAAATAAGCCAGATGCAAAAGGTCACATATTGTATGAATCCATTAATATGGTATGTTCTCAATAGTCAAATCTACGGAGACATACGTTAGTGGTTGCCAGGGGTTGACAAGGGTGGAAAGTGGAGAGTGCTACTGGGTTATGAGAGGGTGATAAAAATGTTTTGGAATTAGATAGTGGTGATGGATGTACATCTTTGTGAATATACTAAAAACCAAGAAATTGTACACTTTATGGGGTAATTTATGGCATGTGACGTATACGACAACTTAAACATTGGGGGGAAAATAACAATCAGAAGTGTTATTTTCTGCATACATTTTATGTGCCAGGCACTGTGGCAATTATAAACTCTGTTTATAAACTCTGCCTCACTGATCTCACAGTTTTGTCAACAGTGCATATTTCACATTGATAATTTTAGTGACTATGAATACCTACCATGCCACCAACCTTTCTAGCATCCTGGAGGATTCCCAGATGAATAACACCTGGTCCCTGAATATCTGAGTCCAGGTATACACATGAGACAGGCTGGGACCTGGGACCATTTCCTGCAGAGCTGCAATGCTTGCACCTGAACAAACGTCTCCTGGAGTAACAAAATACAAAAAAACTATAAGAGACTAAAAATATGTGCATGCACAGTTGGGGCAAATTATGGGCAAGAAACAAAAAGATCAGAAAAACCCCATTGCCACTTCTGCAGAGCTGGGTGCAAAGGGAGTAAAAGCAGGGTACTGCGCATGCCCCCTGCAACCAGCACCACCAAATGCATGAGCAAACCACCTAAGCTACCCCTCCAGCCCACCCCTGGACACACCCTACCCTCACCCCATATAAGGAACCAGCTCACCTGCGCCCCACCCCCTACCTTCGGGAACTAGCAAGGGAACCTGTTACTTGGTTTTGCTCCTTCCTGCAGCCACAGAAGCCCCCCAAAAGCCTTGTCTGAATTTCTTGGCTGGCCTCTTACCAATTTCTATTGATTGGGGAAGGCCGAGAACCCTGGTCTATCACACACAGGTGTGTACATCAAGCTCCAAGAGGAGCCTGTTGATTTCCGGAAAAGAGCCAAGACAAACACCGGTAACCAAGGAAACAGAGCGCTATTTCATCGCAAACGGCCCCCAGCGCCTCCAAGCCTCCACGTCGGCGGCGGTGCCAGGAAGTGACGTCACGCCCAAGTTCCGGTTCCTCCTCGGTCGTTGTGCTGCCGTATCTCCTGTAACCCTGCGGTACACGTGCGTGCGCCAGGTGGGCGCTGCGGTAGCATGGACGCTTTGGATCGAGTTGTGTAAGTGCAGTGGGTTCTTTCCCCGGGTAACGTTGGGGAGAAGGGCCTCTGTAGCGGGACGGAGGAGTAGCGCCTCTGCCTCCCGTTTCTCCTGGCCGCCCACGCTCCTTCTACACACCCGTTGCGACTCCGTGCGGATGTATCCACTGGTTTGGGTTTCCGTCTGTTGGGACGGCCTGCGGGGAGACGGAGAGCAGGGAAGGCCGTGTGTGGGAGCCGCGGCGTGGAGGTGGCACCGAGGCGTTGGCCGCTTTTATCCTAGACAATAAGAAGTGTCTCGGCTTCCGCAGAAGTGAGAGGAAGGTGAGAGAGGTGTTCTGGGCACAGAACACCTGAGTGAGGTGCTCTGAGCACAGGCCTGGGAATGTGACAGATTTAGGTGACAGTCCGGGCCCGTCCACGTAAAGCTATGCGACTGGGACATTTAGTCCCCCTAAGTCTCAGTTTACTCTGTAAAATAGCGTTCATAATAGTCGTACTTCATAGAACTGTGAGGAATATTTGCGAGAATATATGTAAAGGCTTTGCGGCAGCACGTAGAGATGCTCATTAGCTTTTTTTCTTTTTCCCAAACTTGTACACTTTTCTGAGTTATCCTTGGGTAATGTCTGCTTTATATTAGTCCAGCAAATGTTTATCGATCTCATAAATAGTTCTGCTGTTATTTGTTATGGGTTTCTTGCGTTTTACCTGGGTTAACATGTAATCAAAAGGACAAATTATTCTTTTGGTCATTAAATCAGCGATTTTTGCACATGTGCTGAATATTCCTCTGCAGGTGCGGGGACCGCAAAAATGAGTAAGACTAGTTTACTGTCTCATTGTGGGACAAACAGCTAATAAAACGTACAAGGTGTTATTTGCATTAGTTGCTGGTTAGTCAGAAGTAATAAAGCACATGGAATATAGAACATATAGCACTTTTATTGGGTTATAGACACACTAAATCTCTCCTGGTTTGACTTAAAAAGTACTGTGTATCTTTATCAACCAGTAAATGATTAGAAGCTTTAAATGTGCTTGACATTTTATCTGGTGAATTTTTGAAGTCTGCATGGTAAAGTAAGTTTGTGCATATTCTGTTTTGCTTTTACTTCACAAAGTGTCCGTGGGACTGGAAGGAGGGAGGGTCATAGTTATTTAAGAGAAGAGGAATTATTTCAGTAGATGGCAGAGAACTGTTGGAAAATCAAGATTCTCACTGTAGTGTAAGCAGAGGTGAACAGAGTGTATAAAAACATTCTACTCCTGCTGTAACATCATACAATCAGAATAATGGATTTGTTTTCCCTTCATATCTTGCAGAGTGATTGGTCTAGGTTAGTTTTTTTTTTAATGCCTTTTGTATTTATTTTTTAATTTTTTGGCTGCATTGGGTCTTCGTTGCTGCGTGCAGGCTTTCTCTAGTTGTGGCGAGCGGGGGCTACTCTTCGTTGCAGTGCGCGGGCTTCTCGTTGCAGTGGCTTCTCTTAGTTGCAGAGCACAGGCTCTAGGTGTGCAGGCTTCAGTAGTTGTGACACGTGGGCTCAGTAGTTGTGGCTCGTGGGCTCTAGAACGCATGCTCAGGAGTTGTGGCGCACGGGCTTAGTTGCTCCGCGGCATGTGGGATCTTCCCGGACCAGGGCTCTTACCCGTGTCCCTTGCATTGGCAGGCAGATTCTTAACCACTGTGCCACCAGGGAAGTTCTATCTCTTTTTTTAAATAAAAGGTTTAGAAAACAGTAATAAAAGAATGCTGGGAATATAAAAATGGGAATCTTTTTAAAGACCATATCTAATAAAATTAACACTTACTTAACAGTAAGAGCTGAATATCTTTTACTAATATTCCCCTAAAAAGTGAGATTTTGTTTAGTGGTGGAATCCTAACTGATAAATGTCATGTAATGTCTCTGTTGATTTTTAAGAATTTGCACATAAGTCATGGTTTTGTAATATGAGGAACATGTTTTAAGTTGTTATGAATTGTGATTTTTCCGAATAGAAAGCCCAAAACAAAAAGAGCCAAGAGATTCCTTGAGAAAAGAGAACCGAAACTCAGTGAAAATATTAAAAATGCTATGCTGATTAAAGGGGGCAATGCAAGTTCAACAGTGACACAAGTACTTAGAGATGTGGTACGTATATATATACTTACTTTTTAAATGGTGTTGAAATCATTTTAGGAAATTTTTAGCATACTAGTTGGACTGCCTGAGAAATACATAGATAAGTTTGACTTGCTTTAAGAAATGCTAGCCTTAGAGAAAAGCTAACGTCTCACCAAGGCACTGACTACTGGTTTTCCTTACAGCAGCTAGTTCCCTTAGTAAATTTCACCTGATTTCAATTACTAGCATTTGATTTACTCACATTTCAGGAACATATCTAATTTGTAAAACGAGGTAACTGCATATTACTATCTATTCTTTCAACAATACCAACTACTGTGCTAGGTGCTAGGGATTAATAGTTACGTAAGACATAGTCTTTCCTTTCAGTGAGCTTAGTGAGGAAGACAGACAAGTAAAAGTTAACAGCATTGTGAATGAAGTGCTGTGTTGGAGGTACACACAGGATAGGATGGGAGGCTGAGTTAAAATCCCACGGGGGTTGCCACACACAGGATGGGCTTCCTAGAGATGACACTTAAGCATCATTTTGAAGGAGGAGTTGGAACAAGAAGGAGAAAAGGAAGCGGAAGAGAAGGGCTTCTAAGGCTGAGGAAAAAGCTTGTGCAAAAGGGCATGTGAATGAGCATGATGCATTTGGGGAACTGCAGAATTGGGGATGGCTAAAGAAGAGTGGGCTAGATGAAGCTAGAATTTAAGGAAATGAAGGGAATCATTTAAATTGGATAGAATATTGAAAGGGCATAGAAATTTTTAATTACGAAAGTCCCAGCTAAGAATACTAAGCTCGTGTTGCACGTTATAAGTGATCAAAAGGGAGCCATGCAGAAGATAGCAGAATAGGATTCAGGGACCAGGATAATCTTGTATAATGACTGTTATCATGCTTGATTTTTACCTCTGCTTTTCAGAATGTGCTTTGTTTTGAAAGCTATAAATTATGTTTTACAGTATGCACTGAAGAAACCATATGGAGTTCTGTATAAAAAGTAAGTCATGATTTCTTTTATTTCACTTATTAAATTATATTGTTTCATTATAAAAGTAACAACCAACCACTTTATGGGAGATTTAGAAAAATATTTTGGTTAAAAAATACTACAGTTCCTTACATACATAGCTATGAGTATTTTATTTTTATTTAATTTATTTATTTTAAAATATTTATTTATTTGGCTGCGCTGGGTCTTTGGTTGCGGCGTGCGGGATCTAGTTCCCTGACTAGGGATCGAACCCCGACCCCCTGCATTGGGAGCACGGAGTCTTAACTGCTGAACCCCCAAGGAAGTCCTGCTATGAGTATTTAAAATTTGTTTGTTTCCTGTCTGTGTTTTCATTTGTACTGAATATTCTTTCAGAGTTGTAATCATAGCATTATGTATTATTTTTAAATAGTAATAGACTTACAGAAAAGTTACAAAAATAGTAGAGTTCCCATATACCCTCTCCCAGCATCTCTTAATGTTATAACTTCCATAACCATAATACAGTTATCAAAAGTAAGAAATGGACATTGGTACAGTAATGTTAATTAAATCATAGGCTTGATTTGGTTTACACCAGTTTTTCCTTTCTCTTTTTTTATATATTTATTTATTTTTGTTTGTGTTGGGTCTTTGTTGCTGCGCACGGGCTTTCTCTAGTTGCAGTGAGCAGGGGCTACCCTTCGTTGCAGTGCGTGGGCTTCTTATTACGGTGGCTTCTCTCACTGTGGAGCACGGGCTCTAGGCGCATGGGTTTCAGTAGTTGCGGCATGCAGGCTCAGTAGTTGTGGCTCACGGGCTCTAGAGCACAGGCTCAGTAGTTGTGGCGCACGGGCTTAGTTGCTCCGTGGCATGTGGGATCTTTCCGGACCAGGGCTCAAACCCATGTACCCTGCATTGGCAGACGGATTCTTAACCACTGCGCCACCAGGGAAGCCCCAGTTTTTTCATTAATATCCTTTTTCTCTTCCAGGATCCCACATTGTGTTCAGTTGTCGTGTCTCCTTAGTCTCCTCCAGTTTGTTACAGTTCCTCAATCTTTCCTTGTCTTTGATGACCTTGAAAATTTGATGAGTATTCGTCAGTTATTTTGTAAAATATCCTTCAGTTTGCACTTGTCTTAAGTTTCTCATGAGTGGATTGAGATTATGCATTATGGGCAGGAATACCACAAAAGTGATGTGCCTTTTTCAATAAATCATACCAGGGAGTACATGATGTCTTATTGCTATTGTTGTTAACCTTGGTTAAAGTGGTGTCTGCTGGGTTTCTCCACTATAAAGTTTCTATTTTCCCCTTTGTGATTAACAAACGTTTAGAGGAGATACTTAGAGACTATGCAAATAATCCTATTTCTCCTCAAACTTTTGTGTATTCATTTTAGCATTCATCAGTGGATCTTGTCTACAACAGTGATTACTGTGGTGTTCTAGTAGTGGTTTTCGATTTCTCTCATTCCCTCTGCGTTTATTAATTGGAATTCTGTAAGGAAAATCTGTCCCTTTTCCTCCATTTGTTTAATTACTTATTTATGTCAGTGTGGACTTACAGATATTTATTATGTTCTTTGGGGTTATAATCCAGTGCTGTCATGATTTATTTATTTATTTAATTTTTGGCTGTGTTTGGTCTTCGTTGCTGCACGCGGGCTTTCACTAGTTGTGGCGAGCAGGGGCTACCCTTTGTTGCGGTGCGCGGGCTTCTCATTGCGGTGCTTGTCTTTGTTGCGGAGCAGGGGCTCTAGGCTTGCGGGCTTCAGTAGTTGTGGCACGCAGGCTCAGTAGTTGTGGCACATGGGCTTAGTTGCTCCGCAGCATGTGGGATCTTCCCGTACCAGGGCTCCGACCCTTGTCCCCTGCATTGGCAGGCAGATTCTTAACCACTGTGCCACCCGGGAAGTCCTGTCATGATTTATTTTGTTGCATAAATTGTTCTCCATTTGGCCATTGGGATCTCTGTCAGGTTGGCTTTTCAAAGTGCCCCCTGTGTTTGAGCACTTCCTTTCTGGCACCACAAGATGCTCTGGGTTCATCTTGTAGTTTTCATTGCCGCAGCCTTGGAATCAGCCCTGGTTCCATATATTGGAGACTGATAATTTAGAAACAGATCTATGCTCAGTTGCTACTGGAGTGTCATTGTCTCTAGGTCCTCTCAGCAGACACAGCTTGAAAATAAATATTATGTACATTAACCTATGCATGTATGCATGTCTGTATCTGTTTATATTTATTTATATATTAAAAAACCCTGAGTTCATACTGATACTTCCTAAAAATTCATGAGTGCATACTAGTGCTTCCAATTCCAGTCGAATACCAGAGACTTCATTCCAGCCTTTCTCCTTTTCTTCTTTGTATCTTCTATCTTCTGACAGTATGAAACCTTGCTTTTGTTATGTTATATTTACTTATTTGTGTAATTCTAGTAGTTTCAGAATTTCTAACCTTATAAGAAACAATTTTACTAACTAGAGTATGGAATTTATGTGCAGTTCTTTTTGTCTTTAACATCACAATATGCAGTAAAAATATTGTTTTCCAGTGTAAGTCAGGTTAGGTTATTTTTGCCCCTTCAGTGTGATTGTGTTATTCATTTATACTATAGTTAAGGTCATTTATTACAGTCTGTATTGTATTTTGGGTTTTCTATCACTTCCTGGTGTTTTTTTTTTTTTTTTTGCGGTACGAGGGCCTCCCACCGCTGCGGCCTCTTTCGTTGCGGAGCACAGGCTCCGGACACGCAGGCCCAGTAGCCATGGCTCACAGGCCCAGCCGCTCCGCGGCACGCAGGATCCTCCCGGACCGGGGCACGAACCCGCGTCCCCTGCATCTGCAGGCGGACTCTCAACCACTGCGCCACCAGGGAAGCCCCCGGTGGTTTTTTTAATTTATGTATGTAAAATTTACTGTTTGTGGTGTATACTTTCATGGGTTTTGACAAATACATTGAGTTGTGTCTGCCACTGCAGTCATGGTACAGAAACAGTTTCATTATTCTGACAATTCTTTTGTGCCTTTTTCATTTGTCTTGTAAGCATTTTTCTACTGATAGGTGTCCTTTAGATATTATTTTTAATGCTAGTATAATGCCTATTAAATGGTTATACTAAAATTTACTTAACTTCCTTAACTTGCGGAAATTTTGATTTTCTTTTTTGTTGTTGTTGTTCTTATAAATAATGCTAAAATGGCCATTTTTACACAAATGAGTTCTTCTTTTGTATTGGTTCCTACATGAGATTTCTAGACGTGAGATTACTGGGTATAGCTTCATGCCCAATCTAGCATATTAACAGTAGTGCTTTTTGAGAAGTTTGGCAGAGTAAAATGTATGAGTTTCATGGGTCACTACCTACTTTCGGTTTGTTTTTTAAAATTAAGAAGTGAAAATGACATTTTGTTTAAACTTGCATTTTCCCTGTTTCCAACAGGTCATATTTGCCTATTTGTGAATTGCCGTTAGCTGTTAATCATAAATGCTGCAGTAATTTTTCCTGATTTGTTTGTGTTGCATCATTTTTTTAAATACGTTTTTTGTTTTTTACTGATTAAAAAAGTAATATATATTTATCTTAGATAATTGGGATAAGAGTAAATAATCACCCATAGATAAGCACTATGTATATTTTCTCCTCATGCAGTTTTATATCTATATATCTTTTTCTTTGAACAAAATTGAGATCATGTGTATATGATTTTATTTCTCTTTAAATTCATAAAAATTATGAACTGTTTTATACTTTACTTACATGACTAAAAATCCAAAAATATACAGTGAAAATATAAACACACACTCTTCCCAGAACAGCCACTATCATTAGTTTCTTGTATGTCTTAACAGAATTTCTTTATGCATATTTAAGCAAATAAAAATACATAATCTTATTTTTCTCCCTTTTGCATGAAAGATAGCATTCTGCGTTTCTCTACCCACTGTTTCTCCATCTTCACTACTACTATTCCTGGTCCAACCCACCATTTTTTTCTTTCTCTCCTGGATTACTGTGATAGCTCCTTACTAACCCCTTCACTCTTGCTGTGGTACATTCCATCCTTACATAGCAGACAGAGCAGTCCTTTAAAAAGAACATTTGGGGCTTCCCTGGTGGCGCAGTTGTTGAGAGTCCGCCTGCTGATGCAGGGGATACGGGTTCGTGCCCCGGTCTGGGAAGATCCCACATGCCGCAGAGCGGCTGGGCCCGTGAGCCATGGCCACTGAGCCTGGGCGTCCGGAGCCTGTGCTCCGCAGTGGGAGAGGCCACAACAGTGAGAGGCCTGTGTACCGCAAAAAAAAAAGAACATTTGGGGCTTCCCTGGTGGCACCGTGGTTAAGAATACGCCTGCCAATGCAGGGGACATGGGTTCGAGCCCTGGTCCGGGAGGATCCCACATGCCACAGAGCAGCTGGGCCCGTATGCCACAGCTACTGAGCCTGCACTCTGGAGCCCGTGAGCCACAACTACTGAGCCCACGCTCCAGAGCTACTGAAGCCTGCACACCTAGAGCCCGTGCTCTGCAACAAGAAAAGCCACCGCAATGAGAAGCCCGCGCACTACAACGAAGAGTAGCCCCCGCTCACCGCAACTAGAGAAAGCCTGGGGAAAGCAACAAAGACCCAACGCAGCCAAAAATAAATAAATAAAATAAGTAAATTAAAAAAAAAAAAAAAAGAACACTTGAATCCAATCATATCACTGTCTTGCCTAAAACCCTCCAGTGCTTCCTGTTACTCTTTTAATAACTTACATTCCTTACAAGGCCCTACATATTCTGGGCCGAGTCTACATCTTTGACCTCGTACCCCACCGTTAACCCTTTGTTCACTAAGCTCCAGTGACATTTGTCGTCTGTTTCTTGAATAGTCTAAGCTTGTTTCCATCTCAGAATCTTTTCTTATTCTGTTTCCTTTTCCTGGAATACTCTTAACCTCAAAACTTTTCCATGGCTAACTCCTCATTTATCAGGTCTCACCTCAAATAATCATTTTCCATTCTTCACACTAACACAGTGCCCTGTTTTATTTTTGTCACAACAGATATTACTTTTTGAAATTGTTCATTTTTCCTCTAAAATGTAAGCTCCGTGAAAGCAAGGATCTTGTTTGACATGGTATTATGGTATCCCTAGCTCCTAGAACAGTGCCTGGCACATAATAGGCACTAAATAAATATTTGAATGAATAAATATTCTTCTAGCTTCTTTTTTTTGATCATCTGAATATAAAATTATCTTAATATTTATTGTTATGGATGAATTATTAAAATTAGGGTTACTTTTTTTAATATTAGGAAAAATATTACAAGACCGTTTGAGGATCAGACATCATTGGTAAGTAGAATCTTTCTGATTTAAGAAGGCATATAAGTGATTATTCAAACTAATTCATTTAATTTAATAGTACTCCTAATTTATGATTTTGAATTAGAAATCATCCTATGTGAGGGAATTTTAATGCAGAATGCAGGGGAAATAAGACTTTTATACTTTCAAAAAGATGACTGTAGAGCTTACATTTCACTGAATGTTACGTATTCACTGCTTGCAAGTATATTGATAGAATTTTTAAAACTTGAATTACCTTTTAAGTGCATAATTAATGGATTGTCAAAAGGAAGCTTGTTATGGATCTTTTTATAGAGCAAGTTTGATTTAAAAAAATTTTACTTTTCTTTTTTTGTGTTTTTAGAACAAGAAACACTACCCAAATGATTACTAACAATTGTCAGTTGCTTTACTAGAGTTAATCAAATTCCCGTTTGAGTGTATTGGCAATCAAAACTAAATGAAAAAGTCTAGTGAATGAAATCAGAAGATAAAAGGTGGTATATAATAAATGGAGAATGATGAGTGGACTTTGAGTATGTGATGATATTAGTTTCTTACTAAAGAAAATCTTAAGGGAATACGTGGATTAAACTATTTAAGTTGACTTAAAAAAAATCAGAACGTGATTATGTTCTCTTGACAGGACCGCCATTTGCTTGTTCTTTTAGTTAGTGAATTTAAAAGAAAAAATGTTTGAAAAGAATCTCAATAACTAATTAGAAAACTGAAATTGAGCATCTTATCCTAATTTGGCAACTAACTGCAGTGAAAATTATATTAAGAAAATATTGTCAGAATAAATAGTTTTTTTTAATAAAATTGCTTTTATCATAGTCTTGGGTTTTTCACCGTCATTTTTTTTTTTTTTTTTCACCGTCATTTTTGAAGAGATCATGAAAGTAAAAATGGAGGGTCTAACCCAGAAATCTCTCTCTTCCACACGTGACTTATCCAGGGCTGATTTTGTTTTGTGACACCATGGTGCTTTCAGTTGAGTGACCACTTTGTAGAAGTGTTATGTTGTAGAATCTGTAGCATTCTGTACTTTTTTTTCAATCCAGTGTCAATATGACAGCTTTTCTTATACTTAAAATTGTGGCATTTCCTCTCTTTGATCTCCCACTTCCAGAGACAGGAGATATTTCATTGGCTGTAATAAATCTCAGACCACTAGAGCTCAAAATGACTGTGGAAACAGTGATCATGTTGGAAATTTGGTTGAATTCCTCCTCCTGACTGCCCATCCCCCAATAGCACATTTCTTACGCTGTAATCTTGGAACTGTGCTTTAGCATAAGAGTTAGCAAATATACCTCCTGTGGGCTAAATCCCTGTTTCTGTGAGGACCACAAGCTAAGAATGGTTTTTACATTTTTAAAGTTTTTTTTTTTTACACCATATAAAAAGTCTAAAATATATACTGTCTAGTCTTTTGAAGATAATTTGTCTACTCTTGCTGTAGAATTTTAACAAAAAGCGGACTTTATGGAGAAGGATGACAGATGAGTACTATATATATGTGAAAGGTAGTTTATGGAAAGCTTTGGGCTGTTAACATGAGAATGTAAAAAAAAATTTTTTTAAGAAAGGATTTTCATTGATTTGGACATTTATAAAACATTTCTGAACACCTGCTTTGTGCCAGACACAGTGTAAGTTGCTTTCCCATATGACGTGTCACGTGGCCCTTACAGATTTTTTCAGGAAGTGTTATTGTCTTTGATTTACACATGATAAAACTAATTCTCAGAAAGGCTGACCAGATCCCATAGCAAATGGCAAAGCCAGAATTCTTGGACTTTCTGACTCTGTATCCTCTACATAGGGAGTGGATAGGCAAGTAGGTAGTTGTTTGTTCCTATTTGCTTCTGCTTAAACACTGGAATGAATGATAACCAAACGAGGGGCCCATACCTCAGGGGGTCTTGCACTCAATAAAGAAAAGTTGAGGACCGTGGTTGCTTCAAATGTTCTTTAACATTTTTGTCATTAATTTAGGAAGCTTTTCCAACTATGCTAGAACTAGACAAGAACACGTTCAATCTAATTTTTGTGCTAAGATTGGGAATCTCAATAAACCGAATCAAAGTATGTAGGATATAAAGTATAGGCACTAGTGTAGAAGGAGCTGTCCAGGATTGAAACCCCGTAATTGTGTTTCCATCCCTCTCAAATCTGTAATAGAAGTCAATTTTTTTTTTTTCTTTTTTTTTGCGGTATGCGGGCCTCTCACTGTTGTGGCCTCTCCCATTGCGGAGTACAGGCTCTGGACGCGCAGGCTCAGCGGCCATGGCTCACGGGCCCAGCCGCTCCGCGGCATGTGGGATCTTCCCGGACCGGGGCACGAACCTGTGTCCCCTGCATTGGCAGGTGGACTCTCAACCACTGCGCCACCAGGGGAGCCCTCACATCTTTTTTATTCATTCATCTGTTGATGGACCTTTAAGTTGCTTCCATGTCTTGGCTATTGTAAACAGGGCTGCAGTGAACATTGGGGTGCATTTGAATTATAGTTTTGTCTGGGTATATGCCCAGGAGTGGGATTGCTGGTTCATATGGCAACCCTATTTTTATTTTTTAAGAAACCTCCATACTGTTTTCCATAGTGGCTGCACTAACTTAGATTCCCACCAACAGTGTAGGTAAGAGGGTTCCCTTTTCTCCACACCCTCTCCAGCATTTGTTACTTGTAGACTTTTTTTTTTTTTTTTTTTTTTTTTGCGGTACGTGGGCCTCTCACTGTTGTGGCCTCTCCCATTGCGGAGCACAGGCTCCGGACACACAGGCTTAGCGGCCATGGCTCACGGGACGAGCCGCTCCGCGGCATGTGGGATCTTCCCCGACCGGGGCACGAACCCGTGTCCCCTGCATCGGCAGGCAGACTCTCAACCACTGCGCCACCAGGGAAGCCCACTTGTAGACTTTTTAATGATGGCCATTCGGACTGATGTGAGGTGGTATCTCATTGTAGTTTTAATTTGCGTTTCTCTAATAGTTAGTGATGTTGAGCATCTTCTCATGTGCCTCTTGGCCATTTGTATGTCTTCTTTGGAGAAATGTCTATTTAGGCCTTCTGCCCATTGTTTGATCAGGTTGGTTTTTTTGTTATTGACTTGCATGAGCTGTTTGTATGTTTTGGAAATTAAGCCCTTGTCAGTCTCATTGTTTGCAAATATTTTCTCGAAGTCCGTAGGTTGTCTTTTTGTTTTATTTATGTTGATCAGTTCTAGTAGTTTTTGTGTGGAATCTTCAGGGTTTTCTATATATAGTATTGTGTCATCTGCATATAATGACAGTTTTACCTCTTCCTAAAATAAACTAAAAATACAATTTGGATACCTTTTATTTCAAAGAGGTACAATTCTTAAGGTTCTTATATTTATGCATTGATTGAAGGAGATTTCTTTGGTTTTACAGGAATTTTTTTCAAAGAAGTCAGATTGTTCTTTATTCATGTTTGGCTCCCATAATAAGAAGCGGCCAAATAATCTAGTAATAGGTAAATATCATTTACTTTTTAATACTTTTATTTTATAGAGTCAGTTCTGTGACTCAGATTAATTGATGGTATTGAGGATTCAGGAGTAGCCAATTAGCACTAAACTAGTTTTTTATTTTCCTTGTGAGTGTGAATAAAATTTATTTTTACTTACCAGTCTTCAGGTAAAGAAGGGGCATGTAAATATCACCCTACCTCAAGTTGTGGAAGTTTTTCAAATATAAAACATATATCCTAAATCAGTATTAGAGTTAGAAAAAAAGAAGTAGCATACTCACACACACAAATTAACCCTTCCCTAATAAATACCTGTATAATGAATACATTTGAAAATAAACCCTTGCCCTGTATTGTGTATTGAGGCTTGGGCTGACATGCTCACTGGCTTAGGTAAAGCCCTTTACCCTCTGTGGGCCTTTATTTACTCTTCTGTAAAGTAAGGGAGTTTGGCTAAGTGATCTTTTAAGATCCTTTCCAGGTCCAAAGTTGCAACAGTACATTCTAGGTAGAGTTGAAAATTTAAGAAAGAAGAAACATGTTTGGGAGGTTTAAGGAGAAAGAAAAGAGGCAGCTATTAGGACGTTTTGAACACGCAGATAAGTAGGTAAATATAAGGCAGCTGTTTGGGAAAAAATAAATGGTTAAAAGAAAATGTATTTTCCTTCTAGGTCGTATGTATGACTACCATGTGCTGGATATGATTGAAGTAGGTATCGAGAAGTTTGTCTCCCTTAAAGATATTAAGGTAAGATACTGATCATAAAAATAAGTATTTTATAACGTTGCTCTTGGGCAATAGTGACATCTTGTGGTGAAGAGTAAAGATACAGACTTAAATAAGAAAGAACTTTGGTTTTATTCTAGTGTGCTCTAAACTAAAAAGCACAATTTCATTTTACCTTTAAAAAGAGGGAGATGTTTACAGCATATAACACATATATAGGCAGTTAGACTTAGAGTCATTACTAACTTCTTGTCTAGGCCCATAGTTGAGATGCTCTCCTCTCCCTCTGAATTATCACAGCACCCATTTTATGTAACCTCAGAAATACCACAATTTTCTTTTTCTTCCTTCCTTCCTTCCTTCCTTCCTTCCTTTCCGCCTTCCTTCCTTCCTTCTTAATTGTATTTATTTATTTATTTATGGCCATGTTGGGTCTTCATTGCTGCACACAGGCTTTCTCTAATTGCAGCGAGCAGGGGTTCTGCTCTTCATTGCAGTGCGCGGCTTCTCATTGCAGTGGCTTCTCTTGTTGTGGAGCATGAGCTCTAGGTGCGTGAGCTTCATTAGTTGTGGCATGTGGGCTCAGTAGTTGTGGCTCGCAGGATCTAGAGCACAGGCTCAGTAGTTGTGGTGCACGGGCTTAGTTGCTCCATGGCATGTGGGATCCTCCCGGACCAGGGCTCGAACCCATATGCCGTGAATTGGCAGGCGGATTCTTAACCATTGCGCCACCAGGGAAGTCCCCACAGTTTTCAAAGTGAGCCCTGTTTTAAACCTAGGAAGCTTTGGCTGATCCTACAGTATTTTGGCTGCTGGGAACCAAATTGCTAGCTCACTTTTCCCCTTGAGGACTTGCATCTTTGTGTCTCCTTTGTTTGAATGGAATTATGAAACAGAAAGGCAAGAAAACTGTCCTAATGCAGTTCCTGGATCCAAATTGGGCTTCTGCTCCCTCAGACCTCTGCTCCTGGCTTAATCTAGTCCATCAAATACATTATTTCACTTAAGACCTCTTAGCTACCCTCTAAGGCTGAAATTATTTTCCCTATTATATAGATTTGGTGACTGAGGCCCAGGGGAATTCCACTGGTGACCTGGAGTCATACATACAGTAAATGGTATAATGAAGATTAAGACTGAAGGGCTTTGAAAGAAAGGATATTGAAGTTTGTAATGGAAAGTTACATAATTGTTCTCAGTCTGTGGGTCTTTGTATAGTTGAAAGAATTATAGCAAATATATAATAATCACTCCTTTTCCCAGCCTCCCCTAAGAAGAGGACATGCCTTCTAGGTTTCCTGTGTGTTTGAAAAAAGGCTCTTACCAGATCCCTACTTGGTTAGCTATACCACCTTCCTCAGGTACAGGGCAGAGCAGTGAGATTGGATTTGGAGGCAGAACACGTGGGTTTGAGGCCTTTCTTGGTCAGTTAGATAGCATTTGTGACCTGACATTCAGTTACTTCCCTGACCCACAATTGCAATCAAGTATTAAACAGGTATAACAACATCAAACGAGATAATATATGTGAAAATGCTTATCAGTGAATTTAATATATTGAAAGGTATTTTGAAAACTGTATAAACTGTGATACTTTATTATGGATGCCATCATTTTATTACAGTTTATTACAGGTTGTCTTTGGGGCTGTGTGTGAATCCCTGGAGATGAGCAGTACCACTGCTGTTAGCATGGTTACCAGTTAGTGGGTGTGAGCAGTGGCTGATGCCTGCATGCCAATCCCTCTGCTCTTTCCACTTCCCTTCAAAAGCAAAGAAATACCCCGTCACTGTGCAGCTTCTAAACTGAACCACAAAATTAGTATCGTTTGGCAGGCGTATTCTTAACAAGAACCATTTACATTGAGTACTAGATCTCATGGCTATGTCGTGCGCGTGAGCCCCGTAGGGTCAGGGAGGCACCAGCTGCCGCGCAGGGAGGAGGCTGAGGCTGCAGCTTGAGGGAGGCCCTGGTCCCTCTGCACCTGTGTATGGCAGAGCTGGTGTGAGACCAAGAGACAGTCCTTCCCAGCCGCCGGGATCATCAAGAGTTTTGGCCGGAACTTTGAGCACACACCGAAATAGTGAGGAGCCAGGTGAAAACACAGATGATGGTGCTGAAACGGATTAATAAGGAACTTAGTGATTTGGCCCGTGACCCTCCAGCACAATGTTTTGCAGGTCCAGTTGGGGATGATATGTTTCATTGGCAAGCCACAATTATGGGACCTAATGACAGCCCATATCAAGGCAGTGTATTCCTTTTGACAGTTCATTTTCCTACAGACTACCCCTTCAAACCACCTAAGGTTGCATTTACAACAAGAATTTATCATCCAAATATTAACAGTAATGGCAGCATTTGTCTCGATATTCTAAGATCACAGTGTTCTCCTGCTTTAACTATTTCTAAAGTTCTTTTATCCATTTGTTCACTGCTATGTGATCCAAACCCACGTGACCCTCTAGTGCCAGAGATTGCACGGATCTATGAAACAGAGATAAGTACAGCAGAATATCTCGGGAATAGACTCAGAAGTATGCCATGTGATGCTACCTTAAAGTCAGAATAACCTGCATTATAGCTGGAATAAACTTTAAATTACTGTTCCTTTTTTGATTTTCTTACCCGGCTGCTCCCGTATCAGAACTCATCTTCTTTAATTTTATTTTTTGTTTACCTCCCTCCATTCATTCACATGCTCATCTGTGAAGACTTAAGTCCTTCCAGTTTTGGACAATAACTGCTTTTAGAAACTGTAAAGTAGTTACAAGAGAACAATTGCCCAAGATTCAGAATTTTTAAAAAAATGGAGCATGTGTATTATGTGGCCAGTGTCTTCACTCTAACTTCGTTATGAGACTAAAACCATTCCTCACTGCTCTAACATGCTGAAGAATCATCTGAGGGGGAGGGAGGTGGATGCTGAGTTATCACATCAAAGGAAGCAGCATTATTCTAGCAGCACCCATTCATGTGTAAGCCTTCCACTGTTAGAGATTTGAGGTTACATGATATACTTTATGCTTGTAACTGACGTGGCTGGAAAATTGGTATTGAATTTATAGCATCAGCAGGATAGAAAATGTGATGTATTTTATGCATGTCAACAAAGGAATGACCTGTTTTACAGAGAATGGAAATTGGAAGTCAAACACCCTTTGTATTCCAAAATAGGGTCTCAAACATTTTGTAATTTTCATTTAAATTATTAGGAGGCTTGGAGCTATTAGTTAATCTATCTTCCAGTACACTGTTTAATATAGCACTGAATAAATGATGCAAGTTGTCAATGGATGAGTGATCAACTAATAGCTCTGCTAGTAATTGATTTATTTTTCTTCAATGAAGTTGCATAAACCAATGAGTTAGCTGCCTGGATTAATCAGTATGGGAGCAATCTTTTGTAAATGCAAAGCTGTTTTTTGTATATACTGTTGGGATTTGCTTCATTGTTTGACATCAAATGATGATGTAAAGTTCTAGAGAGTGAATATTTTGCCATGTTCAGTTAAAAGTGTGTAGTCTGTTACAGGTTGACACATTGATTGACCTGATTTATGCAGAATTAATAAGCTATTCAGATAGTGTAGCTTTAGTATGCTGCACATGATACTGGCAGCCCGGGGGTTCATAGATGGACTTGGGACCCAGCAGTTTTCAAATGTGTATATGGAGTTTAAGAAATTTATTTTCCAGGTGCAACCCCCATCTAACTAAATTTTTTCTTCACCTTGTACACTTGACAAATGAAAAAACCATAACATGGGAGTAATAATGGGTCAAAATTTACAAAAGTACTGTTTTGGTGTGGCGAAAAAAATAAAAATAAATTGAGTACTAAATTTTCACTCATGGAGCATATCCATAACTATAAAATTCATTAATTGATGAGAATGTGCTTACATTGGCAATTCCTACATAGACTATTAGCCAGTCCCCTTCACTTTCACCTCGTTATGTGGCTACAACCTCGTAGTTTTAGTTTGTTCTGGAGTTGCATGTTTTGTTGTACTTTCCTTCCATATTTATTTCTTCTTTATTTCTCCCTCCTCGTTTTTAAGACATCTTTACCAGGTACTTCTTTTCTTACTTGCCCACTTTTATTGCCAAGCCTCATCCCTCTATTAACTCTTAAGCAACAGGTGATTAGACGCTACCAGGAAATAGAGTGATTATTCAAGAAGCCTGTTTTCTAAGATGGCCAAAATTCTAGGGGTGGTTATTCTGCATAAAATAAGCCTAAGAAATGAGATGATTTAAAATTAAAGGTTAGCTGGGCACAGGTGGAACACAGAAGAGTCATTGGGTCTGGAAGGTCTATTCAGGCCCACAATCAGACAGACAGATTTTAGGCCCATCTCCTAAGTTTAGACCGTTCAGGTTCGTGTTGGAAGCAGAGAATGTCAACAAGAGTGGTCATGGTGAACAGCGAAGCAACACGTGACCTCTGGTCCAAGGGCAGAGGATGTTTGTTTGTTTGTTGTCCTGTCTCCCCCTACCCCCTCCACTTGGATAATCCTTGATTAGTGTCAGAGCAGAGATATTAGAATCAGTGGGAAGCTCAGACCGATTCTTCTTCCTCCATAAATTAACCCTTCAGTTAAAGAATTTTTTCTATTTGATTTTTTCTTTCACTTTGGTAAAACAAAAATTCACATTCTTTTTGGTATAGGAAATCCAGAACTAGGGAGTTCCCTGGCGGTCCCGTGTTAGGACTGCACACTTTCACTGTCGAGGGCTCGGGTTCATTCCCTGGTGTGGAAGCTAAGATCCCACAAGCTGTGTGGTGCAGCCAAAAAAAAGAAAGAAAAGAAAATCCAGAGCGAGACAAAATATCTTTTAGAGTAGAGCTTCGATCCTGCTGAGTGAGAATTGCCCATATTTTCTGTAGCTTGTATAACATTTTATTGTTTCCCATGTTAATGTTTAGTTGGTAGTTCAGTTTAGCTTTCATTTTAAAATACTGCTGGTGTGACATAGTAGGAAAGACACATTGTTACAAATAATTCAAAGAAATTAAATTTATTTTGACTCTGAGATGTTGGCTGTTGGAGGGCTGTGTTTGTTTTGCCGCAAGTTTAGCTTTTTATTTTATTCTTTGCATAGAAAGTGATAAAAAGTAGCTTACATCATTCTTTAATCACTTATTAATTTGGCACTAAGAGGGAGTGGAATGAAAAATCATTTTTTAGTGTAAAAATCTGTAAATTAAAAAATCCCCACTCTGGTTTTAAGTCTAAAATCAGTGTTCATAGGGACATCCTTGGTGGTCCAGTGGTTAAGACTCCGCGCTTCCACTGCAGGGGGCATGGGTTCAATTCCTGGTTGGGGAACTAAGATTCTGCATGCTGTACCGTGTGGCCAAACTAAATAAATAAATAAAATCAGCATTCATAGACATAGTTTTAGGACAGTTAAGAAAATGTGAAAATGAGTCACTGTATATCAGCGGTCCCCAACCTTTTTGGCATCTGGGACCAGTTTGATGGAAGACAAGTTTTCCACAGATGGATGGGGGGATGGGGAATGGTTCAGGCAGTAATGCGAGCGATGGGGAGCAGCAGATGAAGCTTCACTTGCTCGCCTGCCGCTCACCTCTTGCTGTAAGGCCCGGTTCCTAACAGGCCGAGGACTGATGCCAGTCCAGGGATTGGGGACCCCTGCTATATATAAATATTGACTGCTTTAAAATCAGCATATAAACAATTTAGACTTGATAATTATGTAATTACTTTTTTTTATTTCCTAGAATAGTAAATGTCCGGAGGGAACAAAACCCATGTTAATATTTGCAGGTGATGATTTTGATGTAACAGAAGACTACAGAAGGCTAAAAAGCCTTCTTATTGGTAAGTATTTTAATACATATCTGCAGGATAGGTCAGGTAGGCATTCTAAGAGTTGCCATTGGTCGTGGCAGTTTGCAACTTCACTCTAGATATACAGCTTTTTCTCTTTGATCTCTTTTTCTCCTTTTCATTATTTTGTTTATTCCCCACTAGAAGCAGGAGAGAGTTAAAAGGATGCTATACTCTATAGATCATTATTACTTTTTGATGGTATAGTAACTTTGGTAGCAACTGTTTAATGCTTGCACCCATCTCCTGTCATTATTGGCATTATTAAATTAAATTTAGAAAATTGAAAAGTTAAATTTTCGAGATTATTATACATCATCCACTTCCAATTCAAAAACCTCTATTAGTTTTTCTTAGTCTGATATACAAGGCTTTTCACACTATAACCCCGTATAACTTGCTTTCTTAATCTCCACCAATTTCATTCCTCCCTTTTCCATTTTAAAAAAAACAAAAAAAACCTTGTAAGGTTGTTTTAAAGGTGATTGGTTCTCAGTGAACTCTGCTCATTCCTAATGTTTTATCTAATGACTGCATTACTTTTTATGTGTTCACAAGCCACCTTCTTAAAATCCAATATACAATATATAGTTATTGTCTGAGATTGATGTTAAATTTACCAATTTTAAACCACTTTTTCTCTCCTTTTTTGAAAAGCTGACATTATTGTTCTTCATGGTTTCTTAACGGTTACTAATACTTAATATTGTGTGATCACATCTGCCAGCTCTGTTCTTACTCTGGAAGGTAACTTAGTTCGTCCCTAGAGATATGAACTCTTCTTATACTTAGTGGCATTTTCTGAAGTTTAAATAATTTATTCTATTTGAGCTTTTCTTGCACCATTCTTACAAGCTATGGCTTAACTTTTTTGGTTGCCCTTCTTTTGGATTTTTATATACTTTGCCCTAGATGACTTTTGAAAAGTTGGTGGGGGATATATTATAAATTATATACATGCTCTTTACAAATCTGAGCCAACCAAAGAATGTTTGTGGGCAGACACATTGATTTCAGTTTTCCTTATTGGGATTAGTTATGCTCTTATTGTTAGGAATACAGTTTTTGGGACTTCTCATTTCTCTTGTTCATAATGGCTATTTTTGAAAAACTAAGTATCACTGTTAACCTATTTAATCCTTACTAAAACTCTTGAGTTTGGTAACATTTCATTTTACAGATGGGAAGTTGGAGGCTCAGAGAGGTTAAGAGCCATTAAGTAGGTGAAGCAGAATCAAAACCCAAAGCCTGTGCTTTTCTTCTTCTGCTCTTCATCCTGCCCATGGTGAATAATTCCTTTGCAGAGTCTTTGCTATAGGTTCTTACCTCTGTTTTCCATGAATTTAAAAAAAAAAAAGAAAAGGGACTTCCCTGGTGACGCAGTGGTTAAGAATCTGCCTGCCAATGCAGGGGACACGGGTTTGATCCCTGGTCCGGGAAGATCCCACATGCCACGGAGCAACTAAGCCCGTGCACCACAACTGCTGAGCCCGCGCTCTAGAGCCTGTGAGCCACAACTACTGAGCCTGCGTGCCACAGCTACTGAAATCCACGCACCTAGAGCCCGTGCTCCACAAGAGAAGCCACTGCAATGAGAAGCCCGCATTGCACGTTGCACCGCAACGAAGAGTAGCCCCCACTCACCTCAACTAGAGAAAGCCCGCACGCAGCAACAAAGACCCAACGTAGCCAAAAAAATAAATTAATTAAAAAAAAATCATACATGGAAGACAGCGACCAACACTTCTTTGAATATTACATAGCCCGAAACATCAAGGGAGTTTTTTTAGCCAAGATTCCTAGTAGTTGTACTGCGTTGGCTCAGATTTCCTGCTTTTTTCCCCTTGTTCTTCTGTATAATTATTATTAGTGAGGGAAGTACTTATAATTTGTTATAACAGAGCTTTGTTGCTTCTGTTTAAATGATTTTATCTTACTATTTTGTGCTTCCACTAGATGGCAGGAATAACCACATGATGCAGTAATGAGAGGGAGGGAGTGAAAACCAAAAAGGAATTAAGAAAGAAGAAAGACAGGTAGCAGGATGGAGTGACATTTTCTGGCACTAAGCAAAGTTGAGTTTTTAATATAAATAAGAAGTAAGAAAGTTGCAGACTTCTTGGTTTGTGTTGTGTGTTCAAATGAAATAATGTAGAGCAGTAGGTAAAGAGAATTTTATCAAGGGCTTTTTTCCTGTTTGGAAGTTGTGTTTTTGTTTTCTTTTTGTAATTGGCCAGAAAGAAAAGTTAACTTCAGTATTTTCATGCCAGATACCCATTTTGTTCATTCGAATTTTGCTTCTCTTTTGCTTTAAATATTATATAGATTTGTAGTTAATCTTAGCAGGTCCTGCTTTTCTTTACAGAAAACCAGTGCCTGTTTTTTGATTCAGTCCATCCTAATTTTTTTTTTTTTAATTCTGGTTGTGCCGTGTGGCTTGTGGGATCTCAGTTCCCCAAAAAGGACCAGGGATTGAACCCAGGCCACAGTAGTGAAAGCGCCAAATCCTAACCACTAGATCACCATGGAACTCCCAGTCCATCCTACTTTTTATGGTTATTTTTTAGTATGACTACTTCTCGTATATAAAGGTGATAATGAATCAAGTAATAGGTTAGTTTTATTAAGTGTTCCTTTAAAGCCTACCTTTAACTTAACTACCTAACTGGGTTTTATTTTTTTTTCTTCATTGCCTTTGTCTATATTAGTGGTCATATCTACATCTGTGGTCATTGTTTTAATTTTTTTAACCTTTCTCATTTCCTAATTCTTATTCCACTTTAATACATATAATAATGAAAATAACTGCCATAGATTAGGTCAGGTAATTTATTAAATTTAATCCTTTCTACAGCTCTACAGAGATAATTGTATTAGTCTGCTCAGGGTGCCATACAAAAGACCATAGACTGGGTGGCTCATAAGCAACAGAAATGTATTTTCTCACAGTTCTAGAAGTCCAGGTTTCTGGTGAGGACTCTCTTGCTGGCTTCTTGCTTTGTGTTTACAAGGCTTTTCCTTGGGGAGGAAGGGAAGGAGGGAGATAGACAGAGGAAAGAGGGGTTTAAGTTTTCTGGTGTCTCTTCTTATATGGACTCTAATCCTATGGGAGCAGACCCTACCCTTATGACATACCTCATTTAACCTTAAGTACTTCCTTAGAAGCCTCATTTCCAAATATAGTCACACTAGAGGTTAAACAAACATTCAGTTCATTATGGTAATAATATTCCCATGTTGTGGATGAAGAAATTGAGACCAGTTCACTGATGTCCAGAGTGAAGAGTTAGTAAGTGTCAGAATCAGGATCTTATCCATTCTCTGACTCCACATCCCCTAGTCTTTACCGTCAACACCCTGGTCATCCTCCTGTGCCCTTTCCCAGTGTTTTTACTCATGGACACAGTCACACTAAAGGTGTTATTTTTGCTTGGAATTGATCCATTGAAAAAATGTCCAAACTGGGGCTTTCTTTCTAATTATAACCAATTTATCTGCTACCCCCTTATTTCTGTTTAACCAGGTTTTTCTCCTTATCCCTATTCTCATAATATCTCCCTTTTTACCTCAACTATCATTCCTGCCCAGTTTAGGGTCAGCCTTTTTGACAGTGCTCTGAGTTTCAACACATTTTAATCCATCACCCCCTTGATGTTTTAGACTCCTCTTGTACTTTAATTGCTCCAGTCCTGGAATCAGCTATTTCTGTAAGGATCCTGGGTTTTTTTTAAGTGAGATTATTTTAGAAATCACATTTTGTGTGCTAGGGAGTATTTCTGGGTTGGTCATTGTTTCTAGGCTTTTTCAGTGGACAGAACTATGAGATTTATTTGTTAAGATAAAATATATCCTGAGTTCATACTGAAACTTCTAACTCAAATTTAGGACAGAAGGATATGTACACGTACATACCTTCTTTCATCCATGACAAAAATCCAGGTTCTCAATGACTCCAACATAATGATGCATTTACTTTATACTGTACTACACATACAACAGTCTCAGAATAAAATACTGTTATTACTACTGGTAGTATGAATATTGAGTGCAACTGAATGGTGTTTGGTTTCTTTTGTGTGTGTGGTTTTTTTTTTTGCAGTTCTGTATGTCTATATATCCTATTAGGAATATGGTCAAATTACTGTGTTTTGAAGTCATTTGAAACAGTCCTTTTCTGTATGATTATGCCTTCAGCCCAATACACAGGTTCATTTCATTTTGTTTTCAATTTTTAGGGATAACTTTATTAAGTTTTTTCATTATAAATTATTTTTGGGGTATGATTTACATACAATCAAGTGCACGTATTTATTTTTAAATTCTTTTTTTCTTTTTTTTAAAGTTTTATTTTTTGGCTGCATTGGGTTTTTGTTGCTGCGCACGGGCTTTCTCTAGTTGCAGCAAGTGGGGCCAACTCTTCGATGCGGTGCGCAGGCGGTGGCTTCTCTTGTTGCGGATCACGGGCTCTAGGCGCGCGGGCTGCAGTAGTTGTGGCACGCGGGCTCTAGCGCACAGGCTCAGTAGTTGTGGCGCACAGGCTTAGTTGCTCCGCGGCATGTGGGATCTTCCTGCACCAGGGATCGAACCCTGCATTGGCAGATGGATTCTTAACCATTGCGCCACCAGGGAAGTCCAAATGCACATATTTAAAGTTTTAAAATTTAATGGATTTTGACATATTTATATACCTCTAAAAACACCACTGCAATCAAGATATAGAACCTTTCCACCACCCCCCAGAATTTCCCTGTGCCCTTTGGTAATCCATTATTTTTCTCTATTCTAAGCAAACGTTGATCTGCTTTCTGTCATTTTTGCATTTTCCAGAATTTAGGTAAATGGAATCATAGAGTATGTACTTTTCTTGGCCTGACTTCTTTCACTCAGTTTGTTTTGAGATTCATTCATGTTGTTGTATGTATCAATCCTCCATTTCTTTTTATAACTGAGCAGTATTCCATTTATAGCTATTCTGCAGTTTGTTTATACCTTCATCTGTTGATGGACATTTAGATTGATTCCAGCTTTTAATTATTACCAGTAGAACTGCTGTGAACATTTATATACAAATTTTTGTGAGGACCTATGTTTTCATTTCCTTTGGGTGAATACCTAGGAATAAAATGGTTGGATCATTTGAATAGCGTATGTTAAACATTTTTTTTTTTTTGCGTGGGCCTCTCACTGTCGTGGCCTCTCTTGTTGCGGAGCACAGGCTCCAGACGCACGGGCTCAATAGTTGTGGCTCATGGGCCCAGCTGCTCCGCGGCATGTGGGATCCTCCCAGACCAGGGCTCGAACCCGTGTCCCCCGCATTGGCAGGCAGATTCTCAACCACTGTGCCACCAGGGAAGCCCTATGTTAAACATTTTTAAGAAACTGCCAAACTGTTTAACATGGTTGCACTATTTTGCATTCCCACTAACTGTAGGGGCTCCATCTCCTTGTCAATACTTGGTAGGCCGTTCTTTTTAATTTTAGTTACTCTAATAGGTGTTGAATACTGACAGTAATATGTTTCCAAAGTCAAATCTACAAAATAAAGGAGTGGTAGTGTTGCAGTTTTAATTTGCATTTTCTGGTGACTTATAAGGTTGAACATCTTTTCATGTGCTTATTGGCCATTTGTATATCTTTGGTAAAGTGTGTGTTCAGATCTTTGCCTGATTTTTTTATTTGGTTATTTGTCTTTTTATTGGGTACTAATGTGGAAGAGTGTGTGTGTGTGTGTGTGTGTGTGTGTGTGTGTGTGTGTGTGTGTGTGAGAGAGAGAGAGAGAGAGAGAGAGAGAGAAGTCTTTTGTCTGTCTGACATATATCTTTGAATATTCTCTCCTGGACTGTGGCTTGCCTTTTTGTTTTATTGATTTATGTATTTATTTATTGGCCACACCATGCAGCATGTGGGATCTTAGTTCCCCAACCAGGGATTGAACTCGCTCCCCCTGCAGTGGAAGCACGGAGTCTTTAACCACTGCGCCACCAGGGAAGTCCCTTGCCTTTTTGTTTTTAATGATGTCTTTTTTAAAAAAAAAATTTTTATCGAGATATAGCTGATTTATAATATTATGTAAGTTTCAGGTGTACAACATAGTGATTCACAATTTTTTTTTTTTTTTGCTGTACGTGGGCCTCTCACTGTTGTGGCCTCTCCCGTTGCGGAGCACAGGCTCCGGACGCGCAGGCTCAGCTGCCATGGCTCACGGGCCCAGCTGCTCTGTGGCATGTGGGATCTTCCCAGACCGGGGCACGAACCTGTGTCCCCTGCATCGGCAGGCAGACTCTCAACCACTGCGCCACCAGGGAAGCCCAATTCACAATTTTTAAAGATTATGCTACACTTACAGTTATTATAAATTGTTGGCTATATTCCCTGTGCTGTACAGTATATCCTTGTAGCTTATTTATTTTATGCATAGTAGTTTGTACCTTTAAGCCCGTGTCCCTCTCTTGCCCCTCGCCTTTCCCTCTCCCTGCTGGTAACCACTGGTTCTCTATATCTGTGAGTCAGATATGTGCACTAGTTTGTTGTATTTTTTAGATTCCACATACAAGTGATATCATACATTGTCTTCCTCTAATTTCACTTAGCATGATGCTCTCCAAGTCCATCCATGTTGCTGCAAATGGCAAAATTTCATTCTTTTGATGGCTGAGTAGTATTTCATTGTATGTATGTGTGTGCGTGTGTGTGCGTGTGTGTATATATATATACACACACACACACGTGTGTGTGTGTGTGTGTGTGTATGGACACTTAGGTTGCTTCCATATCTTGGCTATTGTAAATAATGCTGCTGTGAACATTGAGGTAGTACATGTATCCTTTCAAATTAGTGTGTTGTTTTCTTTGGTTATGTACCCAGGAGTGGAATTGCTGGATATGATAGTTTTATTTTTAGTTTTTTAGGAACCTCCATATTGTTTTCCTCAGTGGCTGTAGAACTTACATTCCTACAAGGACTCCATTTTCTCTACATCCTCACTAACATTTGTTATTAGTGGTCTTTTTGATGATAGCCATTCTGACTGGTGTAAGGTGATATTTCATTGTGCTTTTGATTAGCATTTTTCTGATGATTAGCAGTGTTGATCATCTTTTCATGTGCCTGTTGGCCATCAGTATGTGTTCTTTGGAAAAATGTCTAGTCAGGTCTTCTGCTTTTAGGTTTAAGTAGGTCCCATTTGTTTATTTTTGCTTGTGTTTCCTTTGCCTTAGGAGACAGGTTCAAAAAAAAATATTGCTACGATTTATGTCAAAGAGTGTTCTGCCTATGTTTTCTTCTAGGAGTTTTGTAGTTTCTGGTCGTACATTTAGATCTTTAATGCATTTTGAGTTTATTTTTATATATTGTGTGAGAAAATGTTCTGATTTCATTCTTTTACGTGTAGCTGTCCAGTTTTCCCAGCACCATTTACCAAAGAGATTTTTCAACATTGTATGTGCTTGCTTCCTTTGTCATAGATTAATTGACCTTAAGTATGTGAGTTTATTTCTGGGCTCTCTATTCTGTTCCATTGATCCATGTAACTGTTTTTCTGTCTGTCTGAAGTCAGGGAGCATGATTCCTCCAGCTCTGTTTTTTCTCAAGATTGTTTTGACTATTTGGGTCTTTTGTGTTTCCATACACATTTTAAAATTATTCTAGTTCTATGGCATTGGTATTTTGATAGGGGTTGCATTGAATCTATAGAGTATTATGGTCATTTTAACAATATTAATTCTTCCAATCCATGAACACAGTATATCTTTCCATGTGTTTGTGTTGTCTTCAATTTCTTTCATCCATGTCTTACAGGTTTCCAAGTATAGGTCTTTTAACTCCCTAGGTAGGTTTATTCCTAGGTATTTCTCTGACAGTGTGCTGTTAGTGTATAGAAATGCAACAAATTTCTGTGTATTAATTTTATATCCTGCAACTTTACTGTATTCATTGATGCACTCTAGTAGTTTTTTGGTGGCATATTTAGGATTTTCTGTGTATAGTATCATGTAATCTGCAAACAGTGATGTCTTTTAAAGAGCAGAAATTTTAAATTTTTGTGAAGTATACTTTATCCAATTTTTTTCTTTAATGGTTGTTCATACAGTGTTTTGTTTAAGAAACCTTTGCTTATCCCAAGATTGCAAAGATTTTTTTCTCTTATAAATATTTTTTTGAAGTCTTATAACTTTAGATCTTACATTTAGGTTTATGATCCATTTTGAGTTAATTTTTGTATATGGTGTGAGGTAAGGGTCAATGTTCTTAAAACTTTCTACCTCATTTCATTCTTTTTTTGTTTTTTTTTTCTTTCTTAAAAGCTTATGGAAAAAGCACATGCCTATAAGGTTTGCATTACAAAAACTGTTTCAGGGGAGACTGGAATGTACATATCTTGTTCCCCAGAATGACTCTGACTTCAATAATGCTGCCACAACCGTGAGTGGGGCTTTATTAACTTGGCCACTGAAGGAGAGTCAGGTTTTGGCAAAACTATGGGAAAGTTCTTCATTAATTAAAATCAATTTTTAGATCAAAATACCTTGAAAACGTACATATTTGGTTTATAAAAGTACCCCCAAGGGATTTTTATTTGTGGTAGTAAGGAAGGGTGGTGTGTACAAGGGTATGCACACTTAACGTCTGCTTTATGTATGTTAGTGATGTGATTTTCTTTTAGTTATCTGTAAGAAGGAAAAAGCAAACTGTAAAAGATGTATATGTCCATGCACATGGAGATAATTCCCATCTTATGAGCTAATGGGAGGAGGGAAGCAAGTGCTGAGTGGCTACAGATTGGGACAGAATGAGATATTTCCTGTTTATGACATCACCTGTCTTAGGGCACCTCTTCCTAAGTAATTAATTTGGATGACCCTTTTATGCCTAACTTTTTCTTAGCTAGATGTTATTCATGTATTCCCATTTAACCTCCCCCCAAGTTCAGTCTTTTTATCTGTAAAAATGAGGTGACCAAACTTGTTTGCTGTTTTCCAAACTCTTTTCATTCATGTGCCACCTTCATAATGTTAGCCATGTCTGTGTAGTATCCATAGCATTGTTCACTGGAGATTTTTCTTTAAATTGACTCCTCTTTTTATTTTTTATTTTTATTTATTTTTTTTGCGGTACGTGGGCCTCTCACCGCCGTGGCCTCTCCCGTTGCAGAGCACAGGCTCCGGACGCACAGGCTCACCCAGCCGCTCCGCGGCATGTGGGATCTTCCCGGACCGGGGCACGAACCCGTGTCCCCTGCATTGGCGGGCGGACTCTCAACCACTGCGCCACCAGGGAAGCCCCTGACTCCTTTTTTTAAAAGGAAACCCTATGTCCCTACTCTCAGTGCAAAATGGTGTATGATAACATAAATAATGCATTGTAGATTGTATCTGCCTGTGTATCATTTAAAATTATCTCATATGTGCCACTTGGGTATTATTACCACTCTGTGGGAAAACAGTCTACTCATTGATCTTGATGGTTCTTTTCTGGCTTTGACACTAGATAGCTTTCCTTTGCTCATATAATTGAGATACCTTGTTAGAATTTTCTTGTTTGTTGGCGTCTGCCATATGACAAACACTAGTTCAATTTAATAGTCAAAGTTTGAACAGCCATTTTTATAGACTTTTGCCATCTTAACCTGTCTGTCTTAGTTGATTAAAATTGTATACCTTGTTTTACATTTTCTAAAAAATTACTGTTCACAATAAACCTGTTATACTCTGGTGCTGAGCATTGGCTTAGAGGGAGAACTGCAAAACTGAAAAATTACATGGCTCAGTGAATTAAACAGAAATACAGTCATGAGATTAAATGGTAGAGGGGCGGGACCATCAGATTTTTCAGGCATGAGTTTTTGTGCTGCTTTTTAGATGAGATACAGAGAGTTGCGTTTAGAGTGCAGCTGATTTGTAACAATTAATCTTAATTAGTCTTTTAATTAAGATTTTAATTAATCTTTTAATTAATTAAAGTTAGTTAATTTTAATTAGTCTTTTAATTAATCTTAATTAATCTTTTAAAATTTTTAATTAATTAATTATTTTAATTAATTTTAATTATTTTTAATCGATCTTTTAATTAATCTTAATTAATCTTTTTTTTTTTCCCCAAACAACCTGATGTGTGCTTTTAGATTTCTTCAGAGGCCCCACAGTATCAAATGTCCGTCTGGCTGGTTTAGAGTATGTTCTGCACTTCACTGCACTGAATGGGAAGATTTACTTTCGAAGCTATAAGTAAGTGCATTTCTTAGCATGTTTTTGTTAATCCTCAGGGTTAGCATTTTAGTGTGACTGTTTTATAGAGCTCAGACTTAGAATTGGTGTCTGGCCAAAAGTTTATTTGGAGAGTTTTCAGAATAGCAGTGACAAAGTAGCTCTGTGCTGATCCTCAGGTCTGTCACTCCCCTGCTAACTTCTGCCTCCCAGAAACCCTGCTTTTCCAGGGCCCTGGGACATCAAACAGTATACTCCCTCTGAGCTTAGAACGCTTATTCAGTCCTAACTTGCCATACTTTTATGCAGTATCTCCCTGTTTTTCTTGACTAAATTTAGAGCGCCAAGCCACAAGTCTTAGCCCAGCCAAAGCAAATCTCAAAGTCCTGAGTCTAAAAAATGGAGTCTGAAAGTAATAAGATTCAGTGGCTAGATTCATTTTACCTTCTTTCTCCAGCCCAGGCCTCTACCCATACCCCCACCACAATATAAATATAAATCCTAACAAGCACATTCTGTTTTCATAAAAACCTTAATGACGTGCTGCAACTGCCTTTTGAGGTAAGCATGACTTGTTTTTTCCCTTATTTAAAATAAAGTGTTAGCGCTGATTGATGGAGCACACACTTTCCTAGAGAATACATTGACTCCCACTAACTGCCTCCCTTGGTACATTGAATTCAGCCTGACATCTGCTTCGCGCTGTGGCGTGGCAGTGCGGCCTGAGCGCCGGCAGCCCAGTGTTGACAGTGTCTTCGTGCAGTGGTGCTGTTTGTGCAACCATTCGTGGACTTCAGCATTTCATCCATGGTTTTAATTTTGTTTTTTTATCATAATGGAATACATGGTTGACCAGCTTGTGTCCAGTGAACATCCAAATGAACTAAGTAATCACCTCTTTTTTGTTAGTAATGTCCATCTTTGTCTCAACTGTATGGAGTCAGAGATGCTCGGTTCTTTTCACCACATGAGTGGTACCACCATTTCTATTTTTCTATTTTTTTCTCATTTAAATAATAACAGGCAAAGGATTTTATAATCATTTTTAACTAGTTGAGATTGAAAGTCCCTATAATCTGTTGTTTTCATTTCCAAACTTGATTTTGGGGCAGCTAAGAATATTATGAAGTAGGTGACTCCTATTTATAGAGCAAGAGATAAAAGATGAAAAATCACTAACATAAAAAAAAATCTTTTTGAAAACTTATGTTAAACAAGGAGACCCTGGGATACAAAGGAGCTAAAAAATAAAGATAAAAGTCTTTGAGAATGAGAAATGAATAATAATAATCTAAAACTCATGGTGAACAATTTCAAAGGAAGTATTCTCTTGTATCAGAACTTGTATTTAGTGAAAAGAAAGATAAATTTGTAAAGAAAGAAAGAAAATACAGAGAAATAAAGCAAAATGGACAGAAAATTAGCAAATCAGTCTTAAGAACAAGGATAAATTGGCAGTGTAACTACACATATTCGTCCGTCCACTTACTTTAAGAAGTATGTAATTGCTGGAATCACTGTTAGGTTAGCATGGCATCTGCCATAATGAAAAAAAAAGATTTGAAATTTTTACGAAATTATTTTATTTATTTATGTATTTATGTATTTATTTTTGGCTGCATTGGGACTTAGCTGCGGCACTCAGGGTCTTCTTTGCACCATGCAGGATCTTTCAGTTGCAGCACGCAGGCTTCGCTAGTTTTGCATGGGCTCCAGAGTGCGTGGGCTCTGTAGTTTGTGGCACATGGGCTCTCTAGTTGAGGCCCATGGGCTTAGTAGTTGTGACAGGGCTTAGTTGCCCTGTGGCATGTGGGATCTTAGTTCCCCTGACCAGGGATTGAACCTACGTCCCCTGCATTGGAAGGCAGGTTCTTAACCACCGGACCACCAGGGAAGTCCCAAGATCTGAATTTTTAAGATCAGAAACCCTATTGTAAAATTTTTTTTTTTTTTTTTTTTGCTGTACGCGGGCCTCTCAGTGTTGTGGCCTCTCCCCTTGCGGAGCACAGGCTCCAGACGCGCAGGCTCAGCTGCCATGGCTCACGGGCCCAGCTGCTCCACGGCATGTGGGATCTTCACGGACCGGGGCACGAACCCGTGTCCCCTGCATCGGCAGGCGGACTCTCAACCACTGCGCCACTAGGGAAGCCCCCCTAGTGTAAAATTTTTTTTTTTTTTCTAGTGTAAAATTTTAATCCCAGCTTTTCATATCTATATCCTGTAATACCTGCTAGCTATTGATTTGAAATAGAAAGTGGACAGTGTGATTGAGAGCAAGCTGCTACTGGGGAAAATCCCTAGATGTGGATTAGCTTAGCCTCCAAGGGCTGTGCTCTGCTTGGGAGGGGAAGGAAGAGGTGGTCCCGGGAATGAGCATCACCTCTGAGCCTAGTGACCTGGCTCTTTGCCAGGCTTTGCCACATGACATGGGCAAGTCACTTCTCAGGGCCCCTGTTTTTCCTTTGCAAAGTGTGGTAATATCATATAGGTAATTCTGAGGTCCCTCTGAGACGGATAATTCTCCTTTATGAGAGGGAGAGGGGTGCAGATAGAGGTGGGAATGTGCCATAGAAGTGTGTCTGACCTACTGTGGCTCCTCAGGCATTCTCACAGGCTGCTCTTGGGTGTCCTGCCCTCTTCCAACCAGCCCTTAGGCAGTTGGTTAAAGGTAGTTAATATTGACACTTACTAATTTGTGAAGATCAGTAAGGCTTATAAAATGGTTTTGAGCTTCTTGTATGAAAGGAACTCTGAGCATGGAATTACATTAATAGAACCTTTGACCTTTCCTGTTTGGGGGAAATAAATCATAGTGTTACTGGCACCTTCCTGTATATCCTATAATAATTAATTCCTTGGAGAATTTTATTCACTATAGGGCCAGAGCTATTAATATGAAACTGAAGATCTTTAGTAACTGCCACGTATGCCTTTGCCATGGCATTGGGTAGGTTTTATGGGGAGAAATATGCAAAACAGGAAGTATTAGCATACCTTAAAAAGCAAACACAACATTCTAGGCAAGGAGTTAAGTAATGAACACAGAATGTCAACAGAAGAGAGGGATATGGAAGGGAGAAAAATAAGGAAATCGCAATTTAAACAAGAGTGGTAATGCCAGTCTTTCTCAAGAAATAGGCAAGCACAGTCTCCGGACGCGCAGGCCCAGCGGCCATGGCTCACAGGCCCAGCCGCTCTGCGGCACGTGGGATCCTTCCGGTCCAGGGCACGAACCTGCGCCCCCTGCATCGGCAGGCGGACTCTCAACCACTGCGCCACCAGGGAAGCCCGAATGTCACTTTTGATTTAGAGCTTATAGGGAAACAAAACAAACAAAGCTTGAGGTTAAGATCTGAAATGGAGATTTACAAGGGTGTAAAGGTTCTGGGCAATAGTTCTTAACTTTCTGTGCGAGGGCTTTCTCTAGTTGTGGCAAGCGGGGGCCACTCTTCATCGCGGTGTGCGGGCCTCTCACTCTCGCGGCCTCTCTTGTTGTGGAGCACAGGCTCCAGACGCGCAGGCTCAGTAGTTGTGGCTCACGGGCCTAGTTGCTCCGTGGCATATGGGATCTTCCCAGACCGGGGCTCGAACCCGTGTGACCTGCATTAGCAGGCAGATTTTCAACCACTGTGCCCCCAGGGAAGCCCAAGGCTGATCTTTTAAAAACATTATTATTTAGTCCTTTTTTTCCCCTGTATGGAGATCTGGCCACAGTAACAAATTGAGTCTTTTAACTCAAAAAACCTTCAGGTCTTTGAGCAGTTCTTGTTGTATCTCTCACAAAAAAAGAATTTGTGACTCTCCCTTCCTCCCCATTGTATCCTTCATATGCTTTCAAATCCAGAGCTATTTGGACATATGGTATCTAGAAAGTTGTGGTTTTGTTATATTAAGTTCATTCCAATCTATAGAGATCAGTAAATGTCTATGCTATGGACAAAAGTTGATTCTGAATAGGTCTTAGAGAAATAAGAATTTGTTAATCAATCATGTAATATAATGTTTCAAAAACCCAATTAAGATTTTTTTATGATCATGTAAATCTTGCGTAAGATGAAGAAGTCAAATAAAAGGATTCCACTTCACTTCTTAGAACTATATCACCTGCTGTTTCTCAACAGTATTGCATACTCTTATGTTTTATTTTGAAAATAAGTAGACTAAAGAAAATACTTGGTCTTGGGGCTTCCCTGGTGGTTCAGTGGTTAAGAATCCGCCTGCCAATGCAGGGGACACGGGTTCGAGCCCTGGTGCGGGAAGATCCCACATGCCGCAGAGCAACTAAGCCCATGTACCACAGCTACTGAGCCTGCGAGCCACAACTATTGAGCCCACATGCCACAACTACTGAAGCCCATGCACCTAGAGCCTGTGCTCCGAAACAAGAGAAGCCACCGCAACGAGAAGCCACGCAGCGCAACAAAGAGTAGCCCCTGCTCGCTGCAACTAGAGAAAGCCCGCAAGCAGCAACGAAGGCCCAGTGCAGCCAAAAATAAATAAATAAAATAAATAAATTTATTTAAAAAAAATAAAAAGAAAACACTTGGTCTAAATATATAAAGTATTAAGCTTAGCCTTTCCTTTTTTTTTTTTAATCTTTTTGGCCATGCTATGTGGTATCTGGGATATTAGTTCCCTGACTAGGGATAAAACCCATTCCCCCTGCATTGGGAGCGCAGAGCCTTAACCACTGGACTGCCAGGGAAGTCTCTAAGCTTAGCCTTTCTAAACATTTTATGATATTTTATGGAACTGTAATCTCCTAGAACAAAAATATTTGTGGGGAGGGCGGCGGGACTTTTATCAAAGTCAAAGCAACATTTCTTTTTTGCTATTTCATAAAGGTTGCTGTTGAAGAAATCTGGCTGCAGAACACCTCGGATTGAATTGGAGGAGATGGGACCCTCATTGGATCTGGTTCTGAGGAGGACACACCTAGCATCAGATGACCTTTATAAGTTATCTATGAAAATGCCCAAAGCCCTCAAGGTACATGGCTTGTAGCTTGGTGCCATGTTTATTTGTATATTCCATTCTTCTTTCCAAAAAAGGATTTGTGGCATATTATATTGAAGAGCATACATAAAGAGGTCAATAAAATAGATAAAATTAGACTCTCAGAGCCAAAGAAAGGAGGAAGAAGCAAATAAGCCAACCATAATTGATAATAAAATTGTAGAAACCAGGCATCAGGTGTTGCTGAGAGCTTCCTAGTAGTCAAGACTGCCAGTTTTCAGCAAAAATGGGGCTCATTTTAGGCATTGTGAAAATGTAATTTCAAGCATAGTATGTGTAACCCATACTTGCATAAAATGTGTTTTGACTTTTGAATGGTTTTAAAAAGCAAGTAGACATGGCATCTCTGGAATGCCAATAAAGATTGAAATGATAGTTATAATCCTTAAGCTAAACACAGGAAATTCTCTCAGTGCATGACAGTGATTAGTCTGTTGTGTTGCTTCTCAAAGTATGGTCTGACAGTTTACCTGAGAATTGTTAGAAATGCTGAATTTGCAGATCCCACCGGAGTCCTACTGAATTAGAATTGGCATTTTAACAAGCTCTGAGTGATCTGTTTATACCTAAGTTGGAGGAGAAAGGGCTGTAGGGCTATAGACTCTATATCATTAAAGGTGTGCTCATTAATGGAGATTGTTGATACGATAGTTGTTGTACACTAGATTTTTACCAGTTCATGGTAGTAGACCCAACTAAATATAATATATTCTTGTTTCATAGCCAAAGAAGAAGAAAAATGTCTCTCATGATACTTTTGGTACAACTTATGGAAGAATTCATATGCAGAAGCAAGACCTAAGCAAACTACAAACCAGGAAAATGAAGGGGTTGAAGAAGCGACCTGTAGAAAGGAAAGCAGAAGACCAGGAGAAAAAATCAAAGAGAATTAAAAAGGATTGATGGAATATAGCCAGTAACTGCATTTTTATTGTAGTCTTTACTTAGACTTATCAAGCATCAGTTATTTCAGAGTTTCTTGTAAGGTTTTATTGTATATTTTTATAACTTGATAATTTACCTAAATTATATATTATATACATTGTGAACAGTAACATACTAGTATTAGGTTGAAAGTTAGGCTCTTACTGGAGACATTACACCCTGGTATGCCGTTTTCTCTCTGTGATGTGACATTTCCCTCTGCCTACCCCATACAAAGTCTCCTATCTTGTTGGGTGGGTGAGTGAGGAGGGATCTCCAGAACAATCATTGGTATTTTAGAGAATTTTGGGTTAAGCTTTAGATAAAGGGAGGAAGTTATGGAAAGTAGCAATGCTCCAAAGTAACTGTATACATGCTCAGTATGAGCTACCTGGAAAGTTGACCCCATCTCCCAGCATATACATATAACCTGACTTTCATTTTTTTACTTTCCTGTTGTTTTACCTGAAATTCTACCAGTTAGAGATTAATTTTGAGATTTTAAGCTCTGTGTCTTAAAACAGATCTCTGAGATGTCCACTACCTGATCATTGACATGCTACCTTACTATTGATTAGTTTAAGAGATTCTGCTAATAAAGGAGCCCTGTTCCTCTTCTTTGGGAGAAAGAAAGTTTTGATAAGGGTTGAAGTGAGAAAGGAGAGATTAGATAAGTTAAGACACACGACATTTTAGGGTACTGGGTAGCCGTAGGTAGCTAAAGGTCACATGAAGGCCCTGGGTGTTTGCATACAGAGTAGGAGTAAGCCAAAGCCAAACAGCTTATTTTGAAATTTCTTGAAGACTGGCCCTGTGCCTAGGAAAGTGGGGGAAAGCTTTCTGCTTCCTGCTTCTCGTACTGCAAACTTGCATTCCCTAAATGTACAATTTAGTTTCCTTGACTGAGTCCCTGGCAAAGAGGCTCCTTTATACAAGCACAAGCCAATTATGCTGTAAAAGTACAAACATACATAAACCATGATGTGTTATGTAAAGTAGAAATGCTATTGTTTTCATTTCCATGTCAAGGAGCTCCTCCATGTCTATGTGTGCATGCATTTATGTGAGTTTGCTAAAAGCTAGAACCTCAATTTTAGTTTTTTTATCCTTTCCCTTATCTTTTAAACCCATTCCTTAGCCTTCCTTCTCCCCAGCCCTTTCCTGGCTAATAGTCTCTTAAAAAAGAGGGAGCTGGTATCACTCATTTACACTTGTTACTTGATTATACATTTAACCAAAGACTACACGGTTTTAGATCGGAAGTAGGCATTTGCATTATATGTCTAAATGGGGAGAGAGGGCGAAATTAAAATGATTCATATCCTGCCATCTGCAAGTAGATGGACAATGGACAATAGTTGGGGAGAAGGGGCGTCATGAAAGGGGCATCAGAAATGATGGATGCAGGACTTCTCTGGTGGCGCAATTGTTAAGAACCCGTCTGCCAATGCAGGGGACACGGGTTCGAGCCCTGGTCCAGGAAGATCCCACATGCCGCGGAGAAATTAAGCCCATGCGCCACAACTACTGAGCCTGCTCTCTACAGCGTGTGAGCCACAAGTACTGAAGCCCACGCACCTTGAGCCCGTGCTTCGCCACAAGAGAAGCCACTGTAACGAGAAGCCCACACAGTGCAACGAAGAGTAGCCCCCACTGACCACAGCTAGAGAAAGCCGTGCACAGCAACAAAGATCCAACGCAGACAAAAACAAAAAAAAAAAAAGGAAATGATGGATGCATAGCCCTTACCCAATGTGTGACCCCTGGCTGGTCCAGCTAACAATAATGAAGGTAGGCAGATTCAGGAGGCAGAGCCATGGGTCCTTTTCACCAGCCACTTACAGGAAGGACCCTGCCACACTGTATGGCTGTTAGCATAACTGATGCCATCTTGGGCCTGTCCAGTTCCTCCCGTCCTTCAGCTGACCCTACCTAGGGCTGTACTGTGTAGTAAATCTCTGTTGTCAGGGGCTTTGTAGTTAATAGATGTTGTTTAATGACCATTAGGTCCAGGTGGCCCCTGTGCTGTTAGTCTCCAAACAATAATGAAGAGCTTCGCTGACGTATTCCCGGTGCCCATGAGACTAGTTACCCGTTCATAAATCTGGACTTTGGAATTCACTTCCTGTTTCCAAGCACGTACCCCCATACCCTGGGTTAACTATAAAATTCTCCCAGTGGCAGTTATGGATGCTTCTGGATGTCATCCACCCTATCCCACCCTGTGAGCAAACTGCCTTATAATAAGCTGATCCACTGATTATATGGAGTGGCCTGCCTCATTTTTCGGTTTCAAGATCCTGTCTCAGTTTGGTGGGCGTCTTTCGTTCCCTTTGTATTTTTCCTATTTTTCAGGATGCTAATACTAATACCAAGCTATATATGATTTCATGAAATCTGATTCCTTTTAATAACTTAAATGCTGCTATTTGTTTTCTTGGTGTTGAACATAATCCAAAGTAGAGATGTTATTACCCAAATCAATAAAGAAAGAGGGCAAAAAAGAACTTACCCCAAGTTAGTTTTCAATTATCTGATTATCTAGCTGCTTCTGATCTCTCCTTCCTTTCATTTATATTTTTAGCCACTTCTCCTCCCCCCTACCCAAGGGTGAGGCCAGGAAAGGATTCACAGAAGCTTTAAAATGGAAGAAGTTAAAATCACTAAAACCACTGCTAAATTTGACCAAGAAGAGAAGGTTTGTTTTTTAATGGAATTTCAGGTATCGGTACTTTGTCCATTATAAAATTAAGAGCCTGCAAAAATACAGGGTCTTTATCATGTCCTTAATGCACTTTTAATCATAGAAATGGTCAAAACATCCCATAATTGCATGAAAGGCACATATATCCTAGTATATATATACATTATGAAATTATATAGACTATTATTCACATCCCTTTAAATAAACTACTGTAAACAAGAAGATAAATTAGGCTTGCTGGCGTGAGGTTTATGCCAGCTGTGAGAAGAAAGTTAATTTGCTTTTAAATGTATGTTGTTTTCCTCTCATACCAACAACGCGAGTGGTTGAAGTTTAAAATCAGAGAAAATGACACTGAGTTTCCTGTAAGTGGACCATGTTAGGCCATGTTAGAAAGTTTGACTGCCTTGCTTGAACTGGAGCCATTTTGCAATTTTTCCAATTCAAAACCCTTAGGGAAAAAGTTTTAGAACATGGCCAACCATGTTCTAGATAACCAACATGCATTTTAATTTTGTTCTTGTTCTGCTGCGTCCTTTAAACAACTTCCCTCCTCCTTTCCCCAACGCATTCTCACCCCCCACCCCGACCCTTCACATTCTGAGCATCTGAAAATAGGTTCTAAACACAGGGAGAAAGGTCTGGCGCTGGGCAGGCACCTGCTACTTAGTGGGCTTGAGGCCTGTATGAAAGAAGGTTAAAAAAAGGGAAATGGCAAAGCCTTTAGAACTCAGCAGTTAAGGCTTTTGCGAAGCAAAGATCAAAGCCCTTGAGCTTTTAAGTCTTTTACTGGATTGGGATTGATTCCTCAAGCTCAAAACAGGCTCAGCTAGAAGCAGAGTAGCAGGTGTTGGATCTGTGAGGCATGCCCTCTGGCTAAGCTGGAACCCAGAGCTGCAGAGGTGCTGGTTCTGGATGCCAGATCTGGGGAAAGGACCTGTAACCAGAGTCAGAGTTGAGCTTAAGCAGAGACTGTGTTCAGGGATCTCCTCTGTCCTTCTCAAACACTGCAAGTTAGCTCAGAAAGAGGTTCCTGGAGGGCAGAGCACAACCTGTTTAACGGGTGCATCTGGAATGGACTTGGAAGATTCACACCCATCAACTTGAGAAGTTTATTTTCTCAATCCCTTAGCTAGTTCCCCAGAGTCAGCTGACAAAGCAGATGGCAAGGTGACCTGAGTAGAGATATCACTTTAGACGACAACCTGCAACAGGGCCTCTGGCTTGGCACTCAGAGGCAGCCCTAGGGTTTATGGCACTGTGGGAAAGAGCAGGAGAATTCATTGCTGTCCCCTTAAGCCCCATTTCCATCCATTTGACTCACCACTTAAAGCTAGTCTGTGTCACAAATGTGTCTGAGTTTTATGCCCAGCACCTTCCTTTGCATAGGGAGACCTTGGGGAAGGATTAAACTGAATCTTGAAAAATCTATAAACAATGCTCAAGTGGCTAGGAGCTCCTCAAAAGTGGAATATGTGGGAGAGAGGGACAGCAGGTAGTGCAGTGTTGGGGCCGAAAGTTGTGGCCTTAAAAGAAACTGACAGGGCTTCCCTGGTGGCGCAGTGGTTAAAAGAATCTGCCAATGTAGGGAACACAGGTTCAAGCCCTGGTCCAGGAAGATCCCACATGCTGCGGAGCAACTAAGCCCGTGAACCACAACTACTGAACTTGCGCTCTAGAGGCCGTGAGCCAGAACTACTGAGCCCGTGTGCCACAACTACTGAAGCCCGTGCACCTAGAGCCCATGCTCTGCAACAAGAGAAACCACTGCAATGAGAAGCCCGCACACTGCAATGAAGAATATCCCCCACTCGCCACAACAGAAAAAGCCCACGTGCAGCAACGAAGACCCAATGCTGCCAAAAATAAATAAATATTAAAAAAGAAAGAAAGAAAGAAACTGACATCCTCTCCTGATGCTCTCTGAGCCCTCAGCTAAGACTTAAAAGGACAAGGACCCAATTAAAGACAGGCAAAACCATTGGCAATACCAATTAGTGGTATGGTTCTCTAAGTAATGTTAGAAGTGTTAGCTCCCAGCGTTTTTCGAGAAATGCAAAGAAAATAAATGAGGCTTTATTTTGTTTTGTGGTAGTAGTAGTAGTAGTATGACAAATAATTTTTTTAAAGGGGGCCTGATAAGGCAAATGGTACAATGCTAGCTGACAGAATTCTTATCTGATTTCCATGCTTAGAAACTGAGAAGAGCAGAGCCACCGTGGTTGAGGAGTGGTGCTCCATAGTCCTATCCTAACCTCAAGGTGCGTGAGATGTGGTATGGAAAGCACCAGGCTGATTGAAATGACTTGGAGTCTTAATCCCAGGAAAGGACAATCAGCTAATCTTGAAGGAATTGTGAGGAAGCAGAGTGAGGTAGAGATTTGGTCCTGGCAACATTTTGGGAAAAATCATTACATAGGTGGCTTGTGAGCTCTTACTTAGACATGAACATAGTCATTGCTAAGAGCCACCATGGGTTCCCTGGGAGCTAAGAGTGTCAACTGATCACATTCCTGTTTTGAAAGGAGTCCTTCCCTGATAGGGGAGTAGTCATTCACTCCACATTTATCAAGCTTTCTGTTTCAGGCATTGTGTATATTTACAATTTAGAAAGCATTTTCTTTAAAATACAATTTTGGGAATTCCCTGGTGGTCCAGTGGTTAGGACACTGTGCTTCCACAGCAGGGGGCCCGGGTCTGATCCCTGGTCAGGGAACTAGGCTCCCACAAGCTGGGCAGCCTGGCCATAAATGAATGAATGGATGAATAAATAAATAAAATACAATTTTGATTTTTTTCCTGATTATAAAAAACAAATCATTTTTCTGATTTTTTTTTGGGGGGGGTTGCTGTGTGTCATGTGGGATCTTAGTTCCCTGACCAGGGATCGAACCCACACCCCCTGCATTGGAAGTGCAGAGTCTTAACCACTGGACCACCAGGGAAGTCCCTCATTTTTCTGATTATTGAAGAGAAACTTGCAGAGAAGAAATAAAATTATGTGTAATCTTACAAACCAGAATACCACTATTAACATTTTGCTGTATTTTTTACCACTTTAAAAATACAGGTTCTTAAAATAAGAACATGATCTTACTATATTATTTGGAGTTCTGCTTTAAAAAAAAAAAGTAAACTTTTTAAAGTTAAAAATTTTAAACTAATACCACAAATGGGGAAGTGTTCAGATGAGTAAATGCAATGCATTTTTACAAAGTGAATGTACTGTTATAACCATTATCCAGATAAAGAAATAGAAATATTGTCAAGACCTACAGAAGCCCTTTGTACCACCTTCAGTCATGAGCCAGTTAACTACTAGGTACCCTGCTCTTAAAATCAATATTAAATTGTAAGCATTTTCCTGTCATTAATTTTTTTTGAAAACACTATTTTTGATAGCTACACAATACTTGGTTATATGGATGTGTTAAAATTTTGTCATTCTACTATTGGGCATTAATGTCAATTCCTTTTGGCATTGTTACATGTAATGTGATGTATATCCTTTCAGAGAAATATTTTTAGAAAATATTTTCACATGTTGATTTTATTTGACATTTAAAATAACCTGTGAGATGTATAGTGCAGCTGGTATTATATATAATTAGGCTCAGAAAGATTAACTTGTCTGAAGTTACACAGCTAAAGAGCTAAAGCTGGACGTAGAACTTCTGTTTTCTAATTCCTAGTTGCGTAGATTCTCAACAGGACATCTAAGTCTCAAGGTATTCTTGTGACTCAAATGGGGAAAGGTGATATAACTAAAAAAGCAGTTAGGCTAATGCAAAACGATTGGAAGGACTAGTATACCCAAAGAGTGTTGATGAATGATGCATAAATCTGTGCTATCTACAAAGGAAATCTTTATTGGCAGGCCTCAGGGCTCTGTCCTTGACTTCCCACCAGGGAAGCCCTGTCCTTGACTTTTGTTCCTTAAATAAGTTTATCTTCCACTTGAATGAAGGCAGGACACATTTGTTAAATTTGTGGATGACAAAGCAGTGAGAATATTCGAGGACATAAATGTAAAATATCTTAACAGGCTTGAAAGGTGGACTGAAGCCAAAAGGAGAAATTTAGTAAGATAAATGAAAAGTTCAGTACTTAGAGGGGAAAATGTGAACATTTTTAGAATAAGGGAAGTGTAGATCTACAGTTGGGAAATGACCCAGGGGACAAACCCTATGTCAGTGATCAGTGTGAGCAGACTTCCAGAAAGGTCCACAGAAATTTAAGCTGCACTGACAGAAGTAGAACATTCAGGTTGACTGAAATAGAATACATGAGATAGACAAGAAAGTCTGAAAACAGCAAAGCCTGATATGAATATACAGTAATAAAAAAGTGGAGGAACAGAGGCCCATTGTACTCTAATCTGCTCAAACCACATCTGCAGTATTTGTCCCAGTTCTGGGCACACCCTTGGAGGAACTTGAGCTCCCTGGACTGTGTTCAGAAGATGGTGATGAAGGTAATGAAAAATCTCCAAACCTTGCCAGATCAGGCAGAAATGGTTTACCAGGGGGGAGAAAGGCAGTCATTGAACAAAATTTGTTTTTATCAGCTTAATTGGAATATAATTTATGTACACTAAAGTACATCCACTTAGAGTGTATGATTTGGTGAGTTTTGACATTTGTATAAACCCATGAAAACACTAGCACGATAAAGATGGGAACATTTTCATTACTCTGAAAGGATTCCTTATGCCTCTTTGTAGTCCATTCTCCTTCTACCCCAAGGCTTAGGCAACCACTGATCTGCTTTCTGTCACTATAGATGAATTAATATTTTCTAGAATTGTATATACATGGAACAGAAGAGCAGAACTCTTGTGATTGGCCTCTTGCACTCGGTCTGAAGATTTTGAGGTTTGCACGTCTTGCTTCATCTATCCGTAGTTCGTTACTGGATGGTATGTCATCATATGGATGTACCACATTTTGTTTATCTATTTATCTGATTTTGGACGTTTGAGTTGTTTCCAGTTTGGGGCCATTATGGAAAAAGCTGCTATGTACGTTCATGTTACAGGTTTTTGTGTGAACACATGTTTTCATTTCTTTTGGGTAGATGCCTAGGAATGGAATGGCTGGGTCCTGTTGAACACTCAGTTCCACTAGGAACTTTATGAACAAGAGGAACAGGTTCCTAGACTCACTTTCTAGGGGGGAAAGAGGCAGTAAAACATGTCAACAAATGGTAAGTTCAGAAAGTGATAAATGATATAAGGATAGTAAAAGAGTTGCTGAAAGTGACTAAGAAGGGTTTATCTTAACTAGAATGATGAAGGAAGATCTCTCTGTAGAGCTGACATTTAAGTTGAGCCGAGTCCCGAATGGGACTTGGGCTCCAGAGTGTGTGCGCTCAGTAGTTGTGGCATGTGGGATCTTAGTTCTCCAATGTATGAAGCAATGTATGAAGGTTTGAGGGAGCACATTCCAGGAACTGGGAACTTTAAGAGCAAAGTCCTTGAGAAAGGATGGAGTTTGACTTAAGAAGGATGTAATAGTTGTCTCCAGAGGTTCAAAAAACAATCAGGAGGAAAAGGGATTACATTTATTTTAGAGGCATAAATATGACCAGCGAGCAGACATTAGGTAGAGAAGAGCTTGGGTTCAGTTGAAACTTTTCATAGTGGGATGTTTGGGGGTAGGAAAAGGACCAAGTTTTAAGTCCTTTTCTGTTGTAGAGGTTTTCTTTTCGTTCTTTATTTCTTTTTGTTATTGTTCTTAAGACCTTTCCTACTAATATGAATAACAACTACAACTAGATGGACATGGAACTAACTAGGGACTTTGGTCTCTAGTTAGAGACCAAATAAGTGGTCTTACTTGACCACTTACAATAAGTGAATTATTGAGCAGATATAAATCCAGCTTAAAAACTAATTACACTGGCTTGTGGCAGCCAAGTGTTAAGGAAAAAAAGAAAAAAAAACTGCAGTAACTTGCGCTAATTTGTAAGGCAACTGATAGAAAAAAATTTCATTTTTCTACTAATTTTGGGCTTAACAATAGGCACTCAGAAAACATTCAAGTGTTCCTTGAGAGGCCAGAAAAAGAAGGATGCATTATCTTCTTTCAGTTAAATGACACCTTCTATGGTTAGTGTACAAGGAAGTGTGAGGACATGTTAATAAAAATAGAGATAATCCTTCAGCATTTACCTACATCTGTCCATTTAAAAATAATAATAGTGATTTGAAATTAAATGATGTCTACCAACATATTAATGCAGATAAAAGATGCAGTCTTTTTGAAAATGTATTAGAAGACTAAATTATATAATTATTTTTAATTATTGTGCAAACTTAACAATAAAGAAACAGAAGAAGGAGGAGAAGGAAGGAAAGGAAGAGGAGGAAGGCAGAGAGGAGTAGAAAACCATCTATTTCACTGACTTAAGAAACTGCTGCTTTCATCCTTCCATGATATCCTCAGTCCTTGTCTAGATGCTTCTGTAATCATCAGGTAAGAGTGCAGGCATGTTTTTAGTACTATACGGCTTTGTGTCATATCAATTCAATAAAGCATATCATCAGTTATTGATTCCTTACATGAATGAACAATATAGGGTCATCAGCAGGAGGATTTCTTGCCAGCTTCTTTGCTATGGGAAGGGTGCATAAAGGATAGGGGTAAGACAAAACTCTCTTAAGACAGGGCTCCTCAAGCTGTGGTCCCATCACCTCTAGGGGATGTGGTATGACCTACTTTTCCAGCCCTTGTCATTCTCAGGGTCCTCAATTTGTGCAAGAAGACAGTTCATTTACCAGTAGCAGAGGACAGCTGTTCTCCATGAACTTGTCAGAGAGTATAATCTTTATTGGGACATATTCATGTGTCATAAAATTCACCATTTTAAAGTGTATGTATCAGTGGTTTCAGTATATTCAGAGAGTTGTACAACCTTCAGAGCATTTTTATCACCTTGAGAAGAAGTACCATATCCATTAGCAGTCACTCCTCATTCTTCCCTCCTCTGACTAATCCACTTTCTATCTCCATGGATTTGCCTATCCTGGATATTTCATTTAAGTGGAGTGGTACAATGTGTGGTCTTTTGTGACTGGCTTTCATTTAGTGTAATATTTTCAAGGTTCATCCATGTTGCAGCATGTGTAAGTACTTTACTCCTTTTTATGGCTGAATAATATTCCTTTGTATGGATATACCAGGGTATAATCTTTTTTTTTAATATTTTTATTTATGTCTTTTTTCTTTCTTTTTTTTTTGTGGTACACAGACCTCTTACTGTTGTGGCCTCTCCCCTTGCGGAGCACAGGCTCCGGACGCGCAGGCTCAGTGGCCATGGCTCATGGGCCCAGCCGCTCCGCGGCATGTGGGATCTTCCCGGACCGGGGCATGAACCCACGTCTCCTGCATCTGCAGGCGGACTCTCAACCACTGCGCCACCAGGGAAGCCCTAATATTTATTTTTATTTTTAAATTTTTGGCTGCTTCACTTCTCCATTGCAGCACATGGGATCTTTCGTTTCTGCACGCAAGCTTCTCTCTAGTTGTGGCACTCAGGCTCCAGAGTGTGCGGGCTCAGTAGTTGTGGCATGTGGGATCTTAGTTCTCCAACCAGGGATTGAACCTGCGTCCCCAGCATTGGAAGGTGGATTCTTAACCACTGGACCACCAGGGGAGTCCCCAGAGAGTATAATCTTGAACTCACTCTCACTCAGTGTTCAACAGTTAGTCCCCTGGAAAAATGGGTGAAGTACTGAAATATATATGAAAAACAATGCTCTGTATGGAATTGTGCTGCAAAGGTCAAACAATGATATGAAAATTGTCTAATCAAGTTATCAAACAAATATGTTAATAAAGTTACACATCTCTAAAATGGAAGTTTGATTCACTCATATTTGTAAAAACAATATAAATTGCATAACTCTTCATAATTTTTTGTTTTATTTTTTAAGAGAATATCCGAATCAAATCTTTCCTTCCCCACCCCACATACTATTTACTATGAAATGTTGGCTCCTGTTTTAAATGGATTTCTTTTAAACAACTTTTTTCCAATACTGATTATCTCCAACTTCAAAAGCTAACAGTGATCATGTCTAGGTGGTAAAATTATGGGAGATTTTGATTTTCTCTTTTCATTTGTCTCTGGTTTCCTCAACAAACACGCATTATATTTTTAAATAAGAGGGGAACGAAAGAGAAAAACAGACAAAAAAACAGGCTGAAGGAAACAGTTATGGAAGTTCTCCTGAAAGATGTATAGTCTGTCCATTTCTCCAGAGTACGTTCCTGGAGTAAGCCAGAGGGCACTGAATTGCATTTTCTTTAGTGTACTACCCTGTGTTAAAGAGTATTCTAAAAACATCCTTAAGTTGTTGCATTTCTTGAAGGATATCACTGAGACTATCACTTACCACATCTTACAGGATATACTCTGAACATCTGTCTTAGTCTCTTCAGTCTTGGTACCAGAAATAGTAGTGCTTCTTCCAAGGAAGTAGCTTGCTTTTTTCTAAAAAGTACTTAGTGTTAATTTTTTAAACAGTTTTATTGAGCTATAACTCATATACCATACAATTCATCCATTTAAAATGTATGATTCAATGGCTTTAGAATATTCATAGAGTTGTGCAACTATCACTACATTCAATTTTATAACGTTTTCATTATCCCAAAAGAAACCTTTCTCCTCTTAGCCATCATCCTCCAGTTCCCCTCTCCTTCCCTAGTCCTCGATGACTGCTAACCTATTTGCTCTATGGATTGCCTAATCTGGACATTTCATATAAATGGAATAATATGAAATAGGATCCTTTTTCACTTAGCATAATGTTTTCAAGACTCATCCATTTTGTACAATGTATCAGTACTTCATTAATTTTTTGATTGTCAAGTAATATTCCACTGTATGGATATGCCACTTTTTATTTATCCATTCTTCTATTGATGGCCATTTGGATTATTTTCAGCATTTGGCTATTGTAAGCAATGCTGCTATGAATGTTTATGTACATGTTTTTGTTTGAATACCTTTTTAATTTTTTAATTCTTTTGGGTGTATAACTAGGGGAAGAATAAATGAATTATGTGGTAATTCTATGTTCCAATTTCTCCACATTCTTACCAAAACTTGTTATTTTTCATTTTCCTAATGGATATTAAATGGTATCTCATTCTGTGTTTTTGTCTTTTGTGTTATTTACTGGCAAAGAAAGATATTTCTTTGCCAGTAAATAACAGGTTGCGGGACTTCCCTGGTGGCACAGTGGTTGAGAATCCATCTGCCAATGCAGGGGACATGGGTTCGAGCCCTGGTCCGGGAAGATCGCACATGCCGCAGAGCAACTAAGCCTGTGAGCCACAACCCCTGAGCCTGCACTCTAGAGCCCATAAGCCACAACTACTGACCCTGCATGCTGCAACTACTGAAGCCTGCATGCCTAGAGCCTGTTATCCGCACAAAAGAAGCCACCGCAATGAGAAGCCCATGCACTGCAACAAGAGTAGCCCCTGTTCGCCACAACTAGAGAAAGCCCCCATGCAGCAAAGGAGACCCAATGCAGCCAAAAATTTAAAAAAAAATAATAATAATTTTTTATAAACAACAGGTTGCCATAAGCTGTTTTCAGACAGATTTGCTTTTCATTGTGGTTTTGATATGCATGATCAGTGATGTTAAACATCTTTTTATGTGCTTATTGGCTATTTGTAAATCTTCCTTGCAGAAATATCTATTCAGATCCTTTCCTCATATTACAATTGGGTTGTCTTTTTATTACTAAGTTGTATGGGTTCTTTAGATATTCTAGAAACAAGTCCCCTATTATATACATGACTTGTAAATATTTCCTCCTATCCTGTGAGTTGTCTTTTCATTTTCTTTCTTTTTTTTTTTTTTTTGCGGTACGCGGGCCTCTCACTGTTGTGGTCTTTACCGTTGCGGAGCACAGGCTCCGGACGCGCAGGCCCAGCGGCCATGGCCCACGGGCCCAGCCGCTCCGCGGCATGTGGGATTCTCCCGGACCAGGGCACAAACCCGCGTCCCCTGCATCAGCAGGTGGACTCCAAACCACTGTGCCACCAGGGAAGCCCCTGTCTTTTCATTTTCTTGATGATATCCTTTGACGCATGAAAATTTTGCTGAAGTCCAATTTATTAATTTTTTTTTTTTTTTTTTTGTGGTATGCGGGCCTCTCACTGCTGTGGCCTCTCCCGTTGCGGAGCACAGGCTCCGGACGCGCAGGCTCAGCGGCCATGGCTCACGGACCCAGCCGCTCCGCGGCATGTGGGATCTTCCCGGACCGGGGCACGAACCCGTGTCCCCTGCATTGGCAGGCGGACTCTCAACCACTGTGCCACCAGGGAAGCCCGGCAGGTGGATTCTTAACCACTGCGCCACCAGGGAAGCCCTATAATTCTTCTTATACTCTACAAGATAAATGTGAGCCTCTAAAATCTACTTTTACAAAGATGGAAGAATTAGAAAGTGAATATTTTCACTGCAAACACATTTATTAATTTTTTTAAAAATTCAGGATAAGGAGCCTAAAATAGTTGGCATCTTTAGATATTATATGATTTCATTTCTAAAAGTATTGTTTGCATACATCCTTCCAGGAACACAATGTCTTTTAAAATAAGGCACACCTATGGTTACAAAATGAGAAAAAGGGAAAGCTAATATTTGGATTTCTTTTAGAGGAAAAGCCCTGATCTAATTATTGAGAGGATTAGCCAACTCTCCACATTTTATTCATTTAGCAGAAACATGCAAACATAATATTTTTGCTCCCTTTCAACATGTTCAGTGGCCCAGAAACCTTTGGGACAGAATACCTTTTGGGGTAGATTTTATTTATTTATTAAAAAAATTTTTTTAATTAAAAAAAAATTGTTTTATTTTAGTTTTCGGCCTCATGGCATGTAGGATCTTAGCTCCCTGACCAGCGATCAAACCTGTGCCTCCAGCATTGGGAGTACAGAGTCTTAACCACTCGACCCCCAGGGAAGTCCCTTGAGGTAGATTTTATTAATGGAACTCCAGTAACTCTTATTATATCCTTATTTTTAATTATTCTCTCTGTATTTGCATAATCATGGATGTTTTGAAATAATATTGCATTGTTCCAACAATCTGGCAGGCATGAATTTTTCAGACCAGGAGATATTTATGGCTGGCTGAGGCAGGGCAATCACTGCTCTGAATCTTAAGATTTCACCTTAGACGTAGAGACTGTAACATGCTCTTTTTCTTTTTTTTGGCTGTGTTGGGTCTTTGTTGCTGTGCGCGGACTCTCTCTAGTTGCAGTAAGCGGGGGCTGCTGTTCGTTGCGGTGTGCAGGCTTCTCCCTGTGGTGGCTTCTCTTGTTGCGGAGCATGGGCTCTAGGCACATGGGCTCAGTAGTTGCGGCCCACAGGCTTAGTTGCTCCACGGCATGTGGGATCTTCCCGGGCCAGGGATCGAACCCATGTCCCCTGCATTGGCAGGTGGATTCTTAACCACTGCGGCACCAGGGAGGTCCCTATAACAGACTCTTTTTACTTCTGGCTCAGTGTTAGAGACTTGGAGTAGATTCCAATTTCCATTTGATAGTCCTTTGTGGAACGTTCAGCCTTTGTGATATGTGATGATTGGAATAATCGTCCCCTCTACAAAACTTATAAAAATAGCTTGGGTTTTGTTTTTTGTTGCTGGATTGCTACAAAGGGAACACATAAGGATTTGAATACATTTGGATGTCTTCATTTAATGAACTAGGTTGAGTTTGGCTTAGAGTTGGAAAAGGATGCACTGCAGCTGATGAGATTCTGACCAACTTTAGGTCACACGATTACTTCTAACCTCTTCCTTCACCAAGTTGTTACTAGAACCACTAACAAGCAAACGGCTTGGAAGATCATCTTCACTCCATGCCAATGAGGTCAGTAAAAGGTGTTAAATGGCTTAAATGAAGCAGGAGAGTGCCACTCTCCCCCAAAACCCCAGGAGCATATTTGTGGGTGGTGATTGTATCCAACTGCTACCCATCCTCCATCCAAAATGTCCAGACTTGCTCTTCCTCCTCTCATTCCACACATAGTTAAAAATAAATTTAACCAACAGAAAATATCAGATAACATACATCCTATTCACTCTTTCAGAAATTATTTATGGAAGGTATAGGATGTGCTAGGCCATAGGGACACAAGTAGGAACTAGACATCTTCCTGCCCTGATGAAGCTTGAGGTCCTCTACTGGAAAAGACAGACAAAGACCATGACAAAAGTAAACAAACAAAATTATTATAAATCATAATAACCTTTCATAAGATTTATGAGACCTGTGGGACAAGAGGTTGGTCATGTAAAGAGCAGGGGAACAGGGCTTCCCTGGTGGCGCAGTAGTTAAGAATCCACCTTCCAATGCAGGGGACACGAGTTCGATCCCTGGTTCGGGAAGATCCCACATGCCACGGAGCAACTAAGCCCATGAGCCACACCTACTGAGCCTGCACTCTAGAGCCTATGAGCCACAACTACTGAGCCCACGAGCCACAACTACTGAACCCCACATGACTAGAGCCCATGCTCCGCAACAAGAGAAGCCACTGCAATGAGAAGCCCGCACACTGCAATGAAGAGTAGCCCCTGGGCTTCCCTGGTGGCGCAGTGGTTGAGAGTCCGCCTGCTGATGCAGGGGACACGGGTTCGTTCCCCGGTCTGGGAAGATCCCACATGCCGCGGAGCGGCTGGGCCCGTGAGCCATGGCTGCTGAGCCTGCGCGAACGGAGCGTGTGCTCTGCAACGGGAGAGGCCACAACAGTGAGAGGGGCCCGCGTACCACACACAAAAAAAGAGTAGCCCCTGCTCACCGCAACTAGAGAAAGTCCACGTACAGCAACAAAGACCCAACGCAGCCAAAGATAAGTTATAAAAAAAAAAAAAAATAGCAGGGGAACAGAGCTCTAGGGAGAAGGAACAGCGCATGCAAAGGTCCAGAGCCTGGAACAGGACTCACCTGTTCTAGTAACTAAAGAAGGCCAGCTTGTCTTGAAGGTAGTAAGCAAGGGAGAATGGCACTGGAGGGAGCCCAAGGTTAGTGGGCACCCAGATCATGCTCAGCTCTTTTAAGCAACTGTATTAGTTTACTAGGGCCTAGGATATGTGGGGTTTGTTTCGTTTTTTTCTATACCATGAAGCAAGCAACTCAATTCTGACACTGTCTACCTGGAGATAGGCTTAGATCCCACAGGTTAAGGGCTTAGTCTTACAAGATGCACCCCCCACCCCCGGGTTCAATTAATTTTCTAGAACAATTCACAGAGCACTGAGAAACATTTTACTTACTAGATTGCTGCTTTATTATAAAAGGATATAACTCAAGAACAGCCAGATGGAAGAGATGCTTAGGGCAAGGTATGTGGGAAGTGGGGAGGAGCTTCCATGCTCTCTGGGAGCAACACTCTCCCTGCATTTCCATGTGTTCACCAGCCCAGAAGCTCTCTGAACTCGGTCCTTTTGGGTTTTAACGGAGGCTTCATTACATAGGCAAGATTGATTAAATTATTGGCCATCTTCAGCCCCTCTCCCCTCTTTGGAGGACTGAAATTTCCAATCCTCTAATCCCTTGGTTGGTTCACCTGGCAACCAGCCCAGATCCTTAAGTTACCTAGGAGCTTTCCAAAAGTCACCTTATTAACATAACAAAAGACACCTTTATTGCTCTCATCACTTTGAAAATTCCAAGGGTTTTAGGAGGTCTGTGCTAGCTAGTGGAGGAAAACCAAATATATAGTTCTTACTATAAATCACAATATCACAGGCTACCATAACAAAATAGCACAGACTAGGTGGCTTCAACAACAGAAATTTATTTCTCACAGTGGAGAAATGGAGGCTGGAAGACTAAGATGAAGGTGTTGGCAGTGTGCTTTCTCCTGAGGCAGCTCTCCTTGGTTTGCAGGTGGCTGCCTTCTCTGTGTCCTCACATGGCTTTTCCTCTGTGCCCATGCGTCCCTGGTGTCTCTGTATGTTCTAATCTCTTCTTATAAGGACACTAGTCAGATTTGATTATGGCCCACCCTAAAGGCATTTTAACTTAATTACCTCTTTAAAGGCCCTATCTCCAAATACAGTTACATTCTGAAGTAGTGGGATGTTAAAAAACAAACAACAGGCCCAAAGTGGAGTTGCTTATACTAAGCCCCATGTCATCAAACTGAGACTTAATTACAGTTTTGGCTGTCCCGGAAATGGAATTTTAAACCAGTCAATCAGGAATTGCCTGATCAGCACTAGTTAGATAATCTGCCAAGAGACCCGTGTCATCCCCTAAAGGAAAGGGACCTTACAATAACTAACCCGCTTTTTTGCCTAGTATAATTTCCTTGATCCTGTTCCCTTCTGGCTATAAAAGTCTTTCATTTTGTACAGCTCCTTGGAGCTCCTTTCTATCTGCCACATTGGCTGCTGCCCAATTCTAATTGATTTTTGCTCAAATAAACTCTTAAAATTTTTAATATACCTTAGTTTATCTTTTAGTCATATGAACATATGAACTGGGAGGGCGGGGGAACACAATGCAGTCCATAATGGCAACATTAAGGATTTCAGATTTGCTCTTAAGAGCAATGGAAAACCATCGAAAGATTAGAAGCAAGGGCTATGTTAAAGGGGATGTAGCCAATGCTTCCAGACATCATTTTTTTAAATTAACAAAACCCTGTTTTTTGTTCAAGGCTTCAATGTGTTCAGTCAAAAATGCAAAATTGATTGGTTCCCTTGGCACAGGGAACCTCTTGGGAGGCCATGTGACAGTATAAGTGGCTAAAGAGATATAATTTGGAAGTCTACTGAGTGGGCTTCAGTAGTCTCAGGGGAGGCTGTTGCTTTACTGAAAAAAGGTATGTTCCTTTATCCTACACTCTTTCTTCTTCTTCCTATCTGGGAAAAGGATACAATGCCTGGAGGTACAGCAGTCATCTTGCAACCACGAGGATGAAGGTTTCATGCTAAAGATATAGAGCAGGCAGGTAGAAACAGCTTGGTTTTCAGATCACACCCCTGAGCTGCTACATAAGCTCTGTTCAGTCTACATCCAGACTTTTTGTTACATGTGAATAATAAATCCCTACTTATTTAAACCACTGAGGTAGGGATTCCTGTTACAGCTGAACACACTACTTCCTGGTACAGAGAGCTAGAGGAGAAGAAGGAATACCAGTTTAGAGACCTTTGCTAGAGTCCAGACCAGAGATGACAAGGACCTGCATTAGAATGGCAGCAATGGCCTTGGCGCAAAGTGGATGGATCCCAGATTCAAGATGCACTGCCTGAGCAGCCCACACATTTGATCCCAAGAATTTCCCCTCCCTCGTTAGGGCCTTTGAGTTTGGTTTATTTGCCTTCTCTTAAAGTCCTATAGGGGCTTCCCTGGTGGTGCAGTGGTTAAGAATCTGCCTGCCAATGCAGGGGACATGGGTTCGAGCCCTGGTCTGGGAAGATCCCACATGCCACGGAGCAACTAAGCCCGTGCGCCACAACTACTGAGCCTGCGCTCTAGAGCCCGCAAGCCACAACTACTGAGCCCACGTGCCACAACTACTGAGCCTGTGCTTCTAGAGCCTGCAAGCCACAACTACTGAGCCCACGTGCCTAGAGCCTTGCTCCGCAACAAGAGAAGCCACTACAGTGAGAAGCCCGCGCACCGCAACGAGAAGCCTGCGCACTGAAACAAAGACCCAACACAGCCAAAAATAAAAAAACCAATAAATAAATTTATAAAGTCCTATAGCATGCACAGCCTCAATAAACATTTTTGGAGCACGTACCTCTGTGCTGGGTCCTGTATTTTTTTTTTTTTTTTTTTTGCGGTACGCGGGCCTCTCACCGTTGTGGCCTCTCCCGTTGCGGAGCACAGGCTACCGACGCGCAGGCTCAGCGTCCATGGCTCATGGGCCGGGCCCAGCCGCTCCGCGGCATGTGGGATCTTCCCGGACCAGGGCACGAACCCGCGTCCCCTGCATCGGCAGGCGGACTCTCAACCACTGTGCCACCAGGGAAGCCCTGGGTCCTGTATTTTTGAGGTGTTTTTCCCTGGCTGCTCACTAGTACATTGATCACTCTTTCCCGTGAAATCAGTTGTTTTCAACTTTATGTCTGTAATCCACAGTAATAAATATATTTTATATCATGACCAAAACACATGCAACTTGATATATAACTGAAAAAGAAAAGCTTCACTCAGCAGTATTTGAAGTATGTGCCACAAGCTTCATTATTTTTCATTCTATTCTACTGTTTACAAAAAGATCCTGATCACATCTACCACTCACTAAGTTTGCTTTCATGATCCACCAATGACCATGGTTTGAAAACTCAATCTCTATCATTCTTATGGCCTCCATTCTTCACTACCTAGTGATATCTCTCGAACTGATGTTTGTTTTACCATCTGGACCATGAGCCCCTCCCCACCGCATTGTATCTATCCGTAGTGCCTGGCACTGTGCCAGGCACATAGTGGATTGCACACTCCTTGAGATCAAGAGCTAAAGAGTGTGACGCTTTGGGTCCCCTCAGCACTATGAACATGAGAAATCCACCCTTCCCATTTGTCTGGGGTTGGGTAAGGGGTGGTCTTTTTTTTTTTTAATTTAATTTAATTTATTTTTTATACAGCAGGTTCTTATTAGTTATCTATTTTATGCATATTAGTGTATATATGTCAATCCCAATCTCCCAATTCATATCACCACCACCACCATCCCCCTGTCCCCCACTTTTACCCCCTTGGTGTCCATATGTTTGTTCTCTACATCTGTGTCTCTATTTCTGCTTTGCAAACTGGTTCATCTGTTCCATTTTTCTAGATTCCACATTATGCGTTAATATACGATATTTGTTTTTCTCTTTCTGACTTACTTCACTCTGTATGACAGTCTCTACGTCCATCCATGTCTCTACAAATGACCCAGTCTTTTTCCTTTTTATGGCCAAGTAATATTCCATTGTATATATGTGCCACATCTTCTTTATCCATTTGTCTGTCGATGGGCATTTTGGTTGGTTCCATGACCTGGCTATTGTAAATAGTGTTGCAATGAACATTGGGGTGCATGTGTCTTTTTGAATTGTGGTTTTCTTTGGGTATATGCCCAGTAGTGGGATTGCTGGATCATATGGTAATTCTATTTTTAGTTTTTTAAGGAACCTCCATACTGTTCTCCATAGTGGCTGTATCAATTTACATTCCCACCAACAGTGCAAGAGGGTCCCCTTTTCTCCACACCCTCTCCAGCATTTATTGTTTGTAGATTTTTTGATGATGACCATTCTGACCAGTATGAGGTGATACCTCACTGTAGTTTTTTTTTTTTTGCGGTACGCGGGCCTCTCACTGTTGTGGCCTCTCCCGTTGCGGAGCACAGGCTCCGGACGCGCAGGCTCGGCGGCCGTGGCTAATGGGCACAGCTGCTCCGCGGCATGTGGTATCCTCCCGGACCGGGGCACAAACCCATGTCCCCTGAATCGGCAGGCAGACTCTCAACCACTGCGCCACCAGGGAAGCCCTTTTTTTTTTAAATTTAATTTAATTTATTTTTTTATACAGCAGCTTCTTATTAGTCATCTATTTTATACACATCAGTGTATACATGTCAATCCCAATCGCCCAATTCAGCACACCGCCATCCCCAACCCCCACGACTTTCCCCCACTTGGTGTCCATACGTTTGTTCTCTACATCTGTGTCTCAACTTCTGCCCTGCAAGCCAGTTCATTGGTACCATTTTTCTAGGTTCCACATACATGCGTTAATATACGATATTTGTTTTTCTCTTTCTGACTTACTTCACTCTGTATGACAGTCTCTAGATCCATCCACGTCTCAACAAATGACTCAATTTCGTTCCTTTTTATGGCTGAAAATATTCCATTGTATATATGTGCCACAACTTCTTTATTCATTCGTCTGTCGATGGGCATTTAGGTTGCTTCCGTGACCTGACTATTGTAAATAGTGCTGCAATGAACATTGGGGTGCATGTGTCTTTTTGAATTATGGTTTTCTCTGGGTATATGCCCAGTAGTGGGATTGCTGGATCATATGGTAATTCTATTTTTAGTTTTTTGAGGAAACTCCATACTGTTCTCCATAGTGGCTGTATCAATTTACATTCCCACCAACAGTGCAAGAGGGTTCCCTTTTCTCCACACCCTCTCCAGCATTTGTTGTTTGTAGATTTTCTGATGATGCCCATTCTAACTGGTGTGAGGTGATACCTCATTGTAGTTTTGATTTGCATTTCTCTAATGATTAGTGATGTTGAGCATCCTTTCATGTGTTTGTTGCCAATCTGTATATGTTCTTTGGAGAAATGTCTATTTAGGTCTTCTGCCCATTTTTTGACTGGGTTGTTTGTTTTTGTTTTGTTGTTTTTTGTTTTTGTAACATCTTTATTGGGGTATAATTGCTTTACAATGGTGTGTTAGTTTCTGCTTTATAACAAACTGAATCAGTCATACATATACATATGTTCCCATATCTCTTCCCTCTTGCGTCTCCCTCCCTCCCACCCTCCCTATCCCACCCCTCCAGGCGGTCACAAAGCACCGAGCTGATCTCCCTGTGCTATGCGGCTGCTTCCCACTAGCTATCTACCTTACGTTTGGTAGTGTATATATGTCCATGCCTCTCTCTCGCTTTGTCACAGCTCACCCTTCCCCCGCCCCATATCCTCAAGTCCGTTCTCCAGTAGGTCTGTGTCTTTATTCCTGTCTTACCCCTAGGTTCTTCATGACATTTTTTTTTCTTAAATTCCGTATATACGTGTTAGCATACGGTATTTGTCTTTCTCTTTCTGACTTATTTCACTCTGTATGACAGACTCTAGGTCTATCCATCTCATTACAAATAGCTCAATTTCGTTTCTTTTTATGGCTGAGTAATATTCCATTGTATATATGTGCCACATCTTCTTTATCCATTCATCCGATGATGGGCACTTAGATTGTTTCCATCTCTGGGCTATTGTAAATAGAGCTGCAATGAACATTTCGGTACATGACTCTTTTTGAATTATGGTTTTCTCAGGGTATATGCCCAGTAGTGGGATTGCTGGGTCGTATGGTAGTTCTATTTGTAGTTTTTTAAGGAACCTCCATACTGTTCTCCATAGTGGCTGTACCAATTGACATTCCCACCAGCAGTGCAGGAGTGTTCCCTTTTCTCCTGGGTTGTTTGTTTTTTTGATATTGAGCTGCATGAGGTGCTTGTAAATTTTGGAGATTAATCCTTTGTCAGTTGCTTCGTTTGCAAATATTTTCTCCCATTCTGAGCGTTGTCTTTTCATCTTGTTTATGGTTTCCTTTGCTGTGCAAAAGCCTTTAAGTTTCATTAGGTCCCATTTGTTTATTTTTGTTTTTATTTCCATTTCTCTAGGAGGTGGGTCAAAAGGATCTTGCTGTTATTTATGTCATAGAGTGTTCTGCCTATGTTTTCCTCTAAGAGTTTTATAGTGTCCGGTTTTACATTTAGGTCTCCAATCCATTTTGAATTTATTTTTGTGTATTATGTTAGGGAGTGTTCTAGTTTCATTCTTTTACATGTAGCTGTCCAGTGTTCCCAGAACCACTTATTGAAGAGACTGTCTTTTCTTCATTGTATATTCTTGCCTCCTTTATCAAAGATAAGGTGACCATATGTGCGTGGGTTTATCTCTGGGCTTTCTATCCTGTTCCATTGATCTATATTTCTGTTTTTGTGCGAGTAGCATATTGTCTTGATTACTGTAGCTTTGTACATAGTCTGAAGTCAGGGAGTCCGATTCCTCCAGCTCCGTTTTTTTCCCTCAAGATTGCTTTGGCTATTCGGGGTCTTTTGTGTCTCCATATAAATTTAAAGATTTTTTTGTTCTAGTTCTGTAAAAAATGCCACTGGTAATTTGATAAGGATTGCATTGAATCTGTAGATTGCTTTGGGTAGTATAGTCATTTTCACAATATTGATTCTTCCAATCTAAGAACAAGGTATAACTCTCCATCTGTTTGTGTCATATTTGATTTCTTTCATCAGTGTCTTATAGTTTTCTAAGCACAGGTCTTTTACCTCCTTTGGTAGGTTTATTCTCAGGTATTTTATTCTTTTTGTTGCAGTGGTAAATAGGATTGTTTTCTTAATTTCTCTTTCTGATCTTTCATTGTTAGTATATAGGAATGCAAGAGATTTCTGTGCATTTTGTACAACTTTACCAAATTCACTGATTAGCTCTAGTAGTTTTCTGGTGGCATCTTTAGGATTCTCTATGTATAATATCATGTCATCTGCAAACAGTGACAGTTTTACTTCTTCTTTTCCAATTTGTATTCCTTTTATTTCTTTTCCTTCTCTGATTGCCATGTCTAGGACTTCCAAGACTATGTTGAATAATAGTGGTGAGAGTGGACCTCCTTGTCTTGTTCCTGATCTTAGAGGAAATGCTTTCAGTTTTTCACTGTTGAGAATGATGTTTGCTGTGGTTTTGTTGTATATGGTCTTTATTATGTTGAGGTAGTTTCCCTCTATGCCCACTTTCTGGAGAGTTTTTATCATAAATGGGTGTTGAATTTTGTCAAAAGCTTTTTCTGCATCTACTGAAATGATCATATGGTTTTTATTCTTCAGTTTATTAATATGGTGTATCATATTGATTGATTTGCATATATTGAAGAATCCTTGCATCCCTGGGGTAAATCCCACTTGATCATGGTGTATGACCCTTTTAGTGTTTTATTGGATTCTGTTTGCTAGTATTATGTTGAGAATTTTTGCATCTATATTCATCAGTGATATTGGTCTGTAATTTTCCTTTCTTGTAGTATCTTTGTCTGGTTTTGGTATCAGGGTGATGGTGGCCTCATAGAATGAGTTTGGGAGTGTTCCTCCCTCTGCTATATTTTGGAAGAGTTTGAGAAGGATGGGTGTTAGCGCTTCTCTAAATGTTTGATAGAATTCACCTGTGAAGCCATCTGGTCCTGGACTTTTGTTTGTTGGAAGATTTTTAATCACAGTTTCAAGTTCCTACTTGTGAGTCATCTGTTCATATTTTCTATTTCTTCCTGGTTCAGTTTTGGAAGGTTCAACCTTTCTAAGAATTTGTGCATTGATTCCAAGTTGTCCATTTTATTGGCATAGAGGTGCTTGTAGTAGTCTCTTATATTGCTTTGTATTTCTGCAGTGTCTCTTGTAACTTCTCCTTTTTCATATCTAATTTTATTAATTTGAGTCCTCTCCCTCTTTTTCTTAATGAGTCTGGATAAAGGTTTATCAATTTTGTTTATCTTCTCAAAGAATCAGCTTTTAGTTTTATTGACCTTTGCTATTGTTTTCTTTGTTTCCATTTCATTTATTTCTCCTCTGATCTTTATGATTTCTTTCCTTCTACTAACTTTGGGTTTTGTTTGTTCTTCTTTCTCTAATTGCTTTAGGTGTAAAGTTAGGTTGTTTATTTGATATGTTTGTTGTTTCTTGAGGTAGGCTTGTATAGCTATAAACTTCCCTCTTAGAACTGCTTTTGCTGCATCCCATAGGTTTTGGGTCATTGTGTTTTCATTGTCATTTGTTTCTAGGTAATTTTTGACTTCTTCCAGTGATCTCTTGGTTATTTAGTAATGTATTGTTTAGCCTCCATGTGTTTGTGTTTTTTACGTTTTTTTCCCTGTAATTTATTTCTAATCTCATAGCGTTGTGGTCCAAAAAGATGCTTGATATGATTTCAATTTTCTTATATTTACCGAGGTTTGATTTGTGACCCAAGATGTGATCTGTCCTGGAGAATGTTCCGTGTGCACTTGAGAAGAAAGTGTAATCTGCTGTTGTGCCCCTCCTATAATCTCATTGCAGCTTCTCCTTTGTCTTTGGATGTGCGGTATCTTTTTTGGTGAGTTCCATTGTCTTCCTGTTAAGCAGTTAGTTGTGATTCCGGTGCTCTCACAAGAGGGAGTGAGCGCATGTCCTTCTACTCCGCCATCTTGAACCAGTCTCCAGGGGGAGGTCTTAGAAGTTCAGGAAAACATGAAAATCTTGTTTCCAACAAATATTTTAGGACACTGTCCACATCTCTCTTCAATAATCTCCCTCTTTTTAGGACTTTTAATATTATTATGATAATATCAAACCTCAGATTTTTGGTGTCTTTCTGAATATTCAGTTCATGGACTAGTTGATTTAGTAATGTAAGACAACCTAAAATACTAGCAGGATAGAGCTAGGGCAGAAGGCTTTCCTCTAACTGGGAAACATCAAGAAAACTAAGAGAAAAGGGCCATGGCTAGGAGATGGAGGGCTGTTTGTGGCAAGGTTGTCACACCATCCCTGGAGCAGCCCATCTTTGAGGCATTGGAGAGACGGAAGGCTGGAGAGGTCTGGGGAAGTTGCCTAGAGCATGTAGACTTGCGCAAGCCAGTGAACATGAGACAGAAAACAACCTCACATCTGGAGCAAATTTCAGCCTTCCAGTCTGGTTTTCTCTGTACTTGCTGCCTCCATTTATCAACAAGACACATTGCTGCCTCCTGGGCTTCTGAGTGCCCCCACCCTGTGGGCAGGAGATGGAGATATCAGACTTGACATTCCTGGCTCACAGGGGCAGACCTGTCTGGCGGGCCACTTGCTGCCTGTCACCTTGGCTCAAGGGAGGGTCCCGCTGCTCCTGGGAGAGCCACCATTTGTTGCCTGCTAAGAAATTGCTTTTCCAATAAAAAGAACAGGGCAGCTTTAATTTGGTAATCTGGAACAGACTCCAAGATACACTGATAAGTGAAAAAAACAAAGTTCAGAGAGTGTGTGTAATACGCTATCATTAGGGGGAGAAGAAGGAAGATTATTTATTTGTACATGCTTATTTGCATATATGTAGAATATCTCTGGAAGAACACACAACAGACTGGAACTAGTACTATGTTTGAGGAGAAGTGAGTGGCTGGGAAATAGGGATGGGAGAGATATTTTTTATGTATACCTTTTTTGCATTTTGAATTTTTTACCATGTACATGTTATAACTGATTCAAATAAATGATTATTTCCAATCAAAGCAATTTATGCAGCCACTAAAAGTGGTATTTATGAAACACATGTAATAACGTAGTTTATAATATCATTTTAAATGAACCGTTATATGTATGCTAACCTAAACAAAACTTAACAACCTCATCATTTACTAACAATAAGCAAAACTCTTAGGTATATAGAAAAGGACTGGAAGGAGATGTACCACAAGGTTAATGGTGATTTCTGAAACTATAGGTATTTTCTCCTTTTTTTTCATTATTTCCAAATTTTCTTTTATTATATCTTTTATTGTATAATGGTGAAAAAAATAAACCTTAGAACAAAGAAAATAAATTGCTTTTCCTTTCCAGGTTGCAGCAACTGAGCTACCCAGGAAAGGACTAACCTGTCCACTCCTTGACTTGTGGTCTTGACTCCCCTTCTGGCTGCAGGGGTAGATTTGAACCAGAGATGAGGCCTAGAGGCATTGGGAAGAGTCGAACAAAGAAAGAAAAAGGAAGGATGTCAGCTGCTTTCTACCTGATGGATTTTCTTCACTTTCATCACAGATGTGTGTGGGAGTGTGGGAGTCAGGTATTCCTGGCTGAATATACCTGCTCCTTGGAGCTTTCTCCATCTACTGTGCTCCAGCCTCCTGGATCGCCAACTCTTCTAGGTTCTTTCTCGTTTGTAGCTCATCATGTCATATTTAACTCCTATACTGTGCCCATCTCTTTTTTTTTGGCCATGCCACGTGGCGTGTGGGGATCTTAGTTCCCTGACCAGGGATCCAACCCGTGCCCCCTGCAGTGGAAGCGTGAGTCCTAACCACTGGACAGCCAGAAAGTCCCCAGTAGTGCCCATCTTGATTCTCGACTTGTGGGTGGATCTCCTCCTGTAGGTCTGTCCCCTCCTGTGCTACAAGTCCCAACCTCCAGCTCTGCGGTCTTGTATTGTCAGCTACCTCCGAGTTTCTTGCGGAGTGCTCCAAGGTGCATTAAACAGGTTTGGAGTAAATGTGAGGTTCCCCTGCCAAACCTGCTGCCAAACTTTGTACTCCTCAGTTCTGTTAATAGCATTACCACCCATGCAGTTGCCCAGCCAGGGATCTTGGCAGTTCACCTCGACTCTTTCCTCTCCCTCCCTTCTGCCAGTTTTCCTTTTTCTTCCATGCCATCACCTATCACCCTTCATCCTTAGTCTCCCAGCTTTTAGTCCAGTCTATCACCAAGCAGCTCTCCTACTTGACTCCCAGCAGAGCTCCATTCATGGGATAAAAACCCAAATTTCTTGCAGGGTAGAAAAGGTTCTTCATAGAATATTCCCAGCCTGCCTCTCTGGCCACATCCCATACCACTGCCTAAATTACACCAGCCTTCAGCTTCTTAATGTTCCTTGGACAAAATGTGTTCTTGGGCTTCCCTAGTGGCGCAGTGCTTGAGAGTCCGCCTGCCGATGCAGGGGACACGGGTTCGTGCCCCAGTCCGGGAAGATCCCGCATGCCGCAGAGCGGCTAGGCCCGTGAGCCATGGCCGCTGAGCCTGTGCGTCTGCAGCCTGTGCTCCACAACGGGAAAGGCCACAACAGTGAGAGGCCCTCGTACCGCAAAAAAAAAAAAAAAAAAAAAAAAAAAAGGTGTGTTCTTTACAGCTCTGTACTGTAGTGCATGCTGTTCTAATACTTAGCAATCTTCTACTCTTCCTGCAGAATTACCTGAATTATCACCTCCTCCCTGAAGCCTTCGCAACTTCCCCAGGCAGTATCTGCAACTCCCTCCTCCGTGTGCTTTGTCCAGGCCTTAATCCTAATCCTACTGCAAGACAGAGAATGTATAGTACTCTTTTTTATATTCCCAGAACTCTCCTTACTCAATGCCCAATGCATAGTAGATGCTCAAAACGTTGAATGAATTAATGAAAGATTTGCATTTCTTCTGTACTCCTCATGTGTTATACTGGCCTTCAAATGTTTTGAAGTCACTGGGCAACACAGAGCTATGGATAAGAGGAGCACAGGAAACTTCCCTTTCACCGGTTTCCCTGGTTCTTCCCCTCCAGCCCTTTCCTGCTTATCTTTCAAATCAGCAGACCTGGGCTCCCTGGGTGGCGGTATGCATAATAAAACACCTAAGCTTTGATTTGCCTCTGTTCTTAATTTTCATCCTATTTATTCTTTGGGAAGTTTTGATAAATAAGCATGAATTCTTTCTTGGCATGAGGCTGCAAGTGGAGTAAGAGGATTCTATTACATCTAGGAATCATCCGAGCAAACAGAGAGAAGGAGAGCATCAAGATTGTGCTGGAAGAAAAATGGCCTTCAGGCTCTTGGAAGAGTTGCCCACCCTGATCCTCTGGCTTTGATCTCCAGGCTCCATTAGAACAAGGTATTAGCTTTAACCAGCTCTTTGTTTCTACACCACGAATGTCGAATGTCGACAAAGGGGTTGTACTTAGAAATACTAAAGAATAACAACAACAAATTGCTGTCAAAGTAAGACATAACACAACATTAGGGATGGGTCCTTATCCAGCAGAGATGAGAAGCGGGAGCAGCCTTGGCTGTGATCTACCTACACAGGGGAGGAGGTAATCCCCTCCAAGGGAACCTTGAGCCACGGCCCCTGCTGACCAGAGGAGACCCAGACCGAGGACTTCCTGAAGGCAGGTGCTGTGGCCACACCTCCAGAGGAAGATCATCACGTGGACAGAGTGGGGACAGGTAAGGGTGGAAGCCACCATCCCAGAAATCGACCACACAGGTGTACCAAAGGGAATTGTTGGGATGAGACGCCTAGTTTCTAAGTACTTCCCGTCTCCTCACCACACACACACACACACACACATACACACACAAACACACACACACGGTCACAGTCATGTACTCTTTCTTTTCTTTTCTGATTAATTTATGGCCGTGTTGGGTCTTTGTTGCTGCACGCGGGCTTTCTCTAGTTGCGGTGAGCGGGGGCTACTCTTCATTGCGGTGCGCGGGCTTCTCATTGCAGTGGCTTCTCTTGTTGCAGAGCACGGGCTCTTGGCGCGTGGGCTTCAGTAGTTGTGGCACGTGGGCTCAGTAGTTGTGGCTTGCGGCCTCTTGAGCGCAGGATCAGTAGTTGTGGTGCACGGCTTAGTTGCTTCGAGGCGTGTGGGATCTTCCTGGACCAGGCCTCGAACCCATGTCCCCTGCACTGGCAGGCAGATTCTTAACCGCTGCACCACCAGGGAAGCCCTATGTGCTCTTTCTTTTGAGCTTTCTTCCAATTCTGTTTCATTGTCTGTGGCCAACTCAGGTAGAAGGTTTTAATAGCCAGGATTATGTTGCAGAGATATGGTTCAATTTAATTTATGGTTCATATATGTGTATATTTAATATACATATATGGGGTGGGAGAGAAAAAAAATGATAATACAAATTTTTCTCAGCCCAAGATAACCCTTTAGCAGACAAACCACAATGATGTCCAAAGAACACACCTCGGGACTTCCCTGGCCGTCCAGTGGTTAAGACTCTGAGCTCCCAATGCAGGGGGCCTTGGTTTGATCCCTGGTCAGGGAACTAGATGCCACATGCCACAACTAAAGATCTGGCACAGCCAAATAAATAAATAAATATTAAAAAAAACCCCAAAACCCTCTTCTAGCCCAGCAAAGACCAGTGCTAAACTTGGTCTTTTGAACCTTCTCTCTTTCATTCCTAAACTTCAGAAGACTTCTCTTCTGACCACCTCCACTCCTCACCACAAACTCACTCATCACTTTGCAGCGTGGCCCCCTCCTCCACTTCTTTCCTGAGAAGACATGCAGCCTCCTGAATCTTCTCAGACTGTGTGCTCTTCTTCTCGGGGAGAATGGCAGTGCCAGCCACGGGATGGGGAGGTCAGTGGTCACTCATTTACTGGCTGTGAAACTTTCGAGTCCTCTTTGCCCCTTTTGTCCACGTCCCCTTCCCCTCACCATCCCATCATCTAATGAGTTGCCAGGTCCCACCGAGTCCACCTCACGTTCTCTCTAACGTCTACCAACCCTCTTCATCCTCATTGTCTTGGCAAAGCACAAAAGTGGGAAAGGGGACGCTGCCACCATCAACCCCAACTCTCCAACCATGACCTTCCTCCTGTCTGTATTCATTTCCTAGGGTTGCCGTAACAAATATCACAAACCGAGTGCCTTAAAACAACAGAAATTTATTGTCATAGTTCTGGAGGCTGTAAGTCCAATATCAAGGTGTCAGCAGGTGGGTTCCTTCTAGAGGCCCTTGAAGAGCATCTGCTCCATGCCGCTCTCCTATAGCTTCTGGTAGTTGCCGGCAATCCTTGGTATTCCCTGGTTCCTATACCCACGTCTCTCCAACCTCTGCCTCTGTCTTTATAAGACATTCTCCTCTGTGTGTGTGTATTTCTGTGTCTCTGTTTTTTATGAGAATACCAATCACTGAATTTAGGATCCATCCTAATACATTATGACTTCATCTTAACTAATTTCGTCTGCAAAGACCCTGTGTCCAAATAAGGTGACATTCTGAAGTTCCTGGTGGGCATGGGCTTTTGGAGGAGACTATTCAGCCCAGCGTTTCTCCAATCGTCACAGTCCCGCTCCTCCTGCACTTCCTCTTTTCGCTCATGGGGACCTTCAGTCTCACTGTCTCCCTGCTTTGTCTGAGTGTGTCAGTCTTACGTCCTCCAACTTTCCTATCCAGGCTTGACCACACAGTTGATGACCTGAACCTTAACACCCTGCCTCCGACTTCCTGTTACTCACCCTACAGTCTGTCTCCCTCAACGGGACGCAGCGGCTCTGTAGTTTGCTGAAAGAAACTGCACACCCCTGAGGTCTAGGGCCCTAACAAAACCTCTGTTTCCAGCGGCAGCCAGGCCCTCTATGCCCATCAGCAGTCTTCAATGACTCTTGCAAAGCGTCACCTCTCTCTCCAAGCCCCACACGACCCTCCTTCATTCTGTCTCAGGAATGGACTCCCTACTTCATGGAGAAAATTGAGCCGGGAAGCTACAAGGACCTGAAAACCCTGCTCCCCTTGCATTTAACCTACATCTCCAGCTAAGCTCACCTCCTCCCTCTCACAGGAAGCGCTGCCCCCTCTGCTCAGACCCATCCAGCTCCCTCACAGCCCCTAGGGGGAACTTGCTCCTTCAGCCAACTCTGCTCTGTCTCTCAGCCTACACCCATGCCCAAGTCACTCTGGTGTTAAAACACACCCTCCTCTTAGCCTGTTTTCTTTTAGCTAATTCTCAATCTCTCTGTCTCAGTAAGAGCTGCTTGAAAGATAGCCTCTGTGGTAAACACACCCTCCCTTTCCGTTGACTCGGAAGACACTTGCCCCATGGAGCATCCCCATGGGAGGCGGTCACTTCCCCCGCCCGTTTCCTCTAACCCCCAGTGCTCCTTTGTACTGCTGTCCAGTTCGGTGTCATCGTATCTTCCAGATTTGCACTCACAGACATTTGATAACTATTTGTGGCATGTGTAAAGACTGTAAAGTCAGCAGGTTCTGGGCCACACTGTGTTCCTCTAGGCCCAGTTAAAGTGTCCGTTTTCCTCAGACACCTTACCTGGACGAACGGGACGGGCTGAGGGAGACAGCAGCAGCGTAACAGGACAAGTAAAGAGACCCCGTCTCCCAGCGTCTCCTCCCTGTGGGGGCCGCCCTGTCAGTGCCTTCAATGAGCAACAGCTAGTGGCAGTGTGGCCGGGGAAAGGTGGGGAGGGGACGGGGAGGGTGGCTCTCTCAATGGTGCCAATGCCCTGCTTACCACCCTTCTGATCTGGGGCTTACATGCGCACAAGATGGCAGAGGCAACGTGAATTTCACTTCACACGTGGCCTGGCGGGCCCAGCCTTCGCCAGCCCACCCCTTCTCCCACACCTCCACTGTAACCTCTCCCCACCTCCACATCCGGGTCTCCTCTCCTATTCTCTGGGGTAAGAAAAGCCACCCATAATTAAACACAGTATGTCAGGCTCTGAGCCACGCGCTTTACGTACCACTTCCTTAACAGCAACCCAGTGAGTTAGGCATTATTTCCCCCATTTTACACATGAGAACTTAAGACTTAAAGAGAATAAGTAACTTGCCCAGAGTCACGCTGCTCGTCAGTGGCATAACAGAGCCCCAAACCCTGGCCCCGATGCTTGTAGTCAGCCACTCGCCCAGCCTGTCTTCTTGTTTTCCAGAGGCCAACCTCGATCTCAGTTTGCACCTGATCTCATGCATAATGGTTCTGGGGTGTGTTTACCAGGCGTGAGCAATTCTCCCTCTTTCCATGTGTCTCACCCCCAGTTCTCTCTTCCATTATCTATCACAGAAATACACGAGGGGCGTAGATGGAGAGGGAGGGATTAAAAAGGGGGCAACAGATAAGAGCTCTTACCAGATTCCCTCCTACTTGACTAAGGACAAGGACTGGGGCTCTGTTCTGTTTTCATATCTCTAATGCCCATAAATGTGTGCTGAGAGAAGGAATACACTTTTACTCCTGATCAGAATCTACAGGCACATTTATTTGCCTCGGTGGCGAAAGATGTTGTGGAAGACCCTAATCTTGACACTCTTCCTGCCACATTATCGGAGTGTCATTTCAACAGGGCACAGTCCTGTAGATGCCCTGGGAGAGGGAGGCCTTTGAAGTCTTACGGATGGTTTAGACATAAAGTTTTCATGATGATTTAATGTGGTAATTTAGGTAAAACCTGGCACAATCTTTATTAACAGGGAACAGGTTAGTGAAGTAACAAAACATATAATGGCAATGCTAATCCTCTACAGTAGTATCCAGATGAATGAGGCAAAGGGGGTGGTCAGTAACTTTTGTGCCACTTGAGATGGCCGTTTTTTCTTAACGTTGTTCCAGCCACGGAATGTGGCACAGATAGAAACCCACCAGACGCTGCCACTCCACTGCTCTTATGGCGCACCATCGTCCTCAGAATAAACCCCCCTGCCTCTGACTTCAAGCCCTTCTCCCTCTGCCTCCTGGCTCCAGGATCTCATCTCACACCCTCTCCCTCTCTGGTCTCTTGGCTGGGGGAGCAGTATCTCCTTCCCTGACCACCCAGTGGTGTCTTTGTTAGTCTTTTTTTTTTTTTTAAAACCACTGTATCCTCAAGAATGCCTGACAGGACTTCCCTGGTGGTCCAGTGGTTAAGAATCTGCCTGCCAATGCAGGGGACACGGGTTCGAGCCCTGGTCCAGGAAGATCCCACATGCAGTTGAGCGACTAAGCCCGTGCGCCACAACTGCTGAGCCCGCATGCCACAACTACTGAAGCCCGCATGCCTAGAGCCTGTGCTCTGCAATTAGAGAAGCCACAGCAATGAGAAACCTGCACACCACAATGAAGAGTAGACCTCGCTCGCCGCAACTAGAGAAAGCCCACACACAGCAATGAAGACCCAACGCAACCAAAAATAAATAAATAAATAAATTTATAAAAAGAAAAAAAAGAATGCCTGGCAAATAGATGTTCAATAAATAGTTGTTAACAAGTGCAGGAAGGAACTGGACCATTGCCACTTTAGGTGGGAAAGGTAGGTCTTATTTTCTTGGAGTCTTCTCTGTCCTCAGGGCTATTTTCAAGGTGATGCTCTGGAACGTTTTAAAATTTTGGTGGATCTGGAAGGTACTTTAAAAAAAAAAAAAAACCTTTCTGTTTGTGAGGCTAGTAGATAATTGCTTGAAATATTTTTAGCAATCCCTGAACACCATCCATTTCCTGATTTTGCCTGTTACCCTTACCCTGAGCATTAAATGTACATCAGCTTAGCTTATGGTTTCCATCACAGTTTTCTTGACATGTTGCTTTCTTGATTTCTAATCTAACAAGGAAAACCTAGTTACACAGATTTTTATCCCAATTAAAATTATTCTACAACAGTAATAGGAGTACAGAATTTGCATCTTAATCCAATTGACAAACTCTTCATAAGAGTTGGCCAGTTTTGGGAATTCCCTGGTGGTCCGGTTGTTAGGACTCTGTGCTTTCACTGCTGGAGCCTAGGTTTGATCCCTGATTGGGGAACTAAGATCCTACAAGCCCTGTGGCACAGCCAAAAAAAAAAAAGTGTTCATTAGTTTCAAAAAAAGAGGCCAGATTGGGACTGACATACGGTGTCACCCAGAGGTTGTTAGCAGCCGATGGCAAGGAGAGGCAGAAGGTTTAGGGATTTCTGGGGAGCTGAGGTGTTGCCTCTGAGCATCATTAAGAGATGCTCTACAGGGGAGAAAGAAATGAGAGGGACTGGAAAGCTTTTCCAAGGGAAAAAAGAGTTAAGGAGAAAAGCGAATGAATGCTTGGTAATCCCGTGAAAACAAAAAATGCATAAACCAGGGATATAAGCTTTTATATATTCATTCCTCATTCTCTCCTACATTTACGCATCCATTCAACAAACATTTGGTGCATTGAGCAGGCACCAAACTAAGTCCGAGATGATGCAAGTGTGACTGAGTCTCGGTTTACATTGTAAATAGCTGACATTACATGGCCAAATGATACGATGTTGGTGAAAAGGGCTTGTGAATGGCCCAGCACTACATGTTGGTTATTCTTCCAGCATTTAATACAGTGCTGGCACAGAGCAGGTGCTCAAAAATAGCTGTGGAAGGAAAGAATAAGGAGAGAGTTTGAAACAACAAGCTATAATATGTGAGAACTGGAGACTGTAGGGGCTGAAAACTGAAGAGGAGATCTGTGTGATTCATTAAAACACCAAACAGGGCTTCTTGATTATTCCAGAGACTGGGAACTCGATGTGCTCAAACCTCCTTTTCTTGTAACCATGTGACCTCAAGTGACTTAATCTCGCAGGGGTTGAGTAAAGGAGTACAACCGTATCAGACTACTACCTTTGATATATTTTATTTGTGAATTGGGCTCATCCTGAAGTTTGTTCAAGACAGTAGCTGGAGTTAGAATAATACATTGTAAATTCCTTCAAATCCCATGGAAGAAAACAGATAAAACTGTTGAACAAACATTTCCTTTTCTGTGCAGGAATGTGGTCATTTCAAATGGGAACCACTGGTTAAATTATAACCTTACGTGGGTGCTTACGTTAGCTCTGTCTTTCCGGGTTGACCTTCAGGAAGCTGCAATGAGGATTTAGTATCTAATTTGGGAATCAATTAGCTTGTCAGGTTTTGAAACTTGCTAGTTTCAAGAGATTTACAATAATTGTGCCAAATTAACTCCCTCAATTTTTTTATAACATAAAGTGACCATTAGTGGATATAAATATAATAAATAGAAAGATTTCAAAGGCTATTTGACCATTAAGGCCCATATCTCTCTTAATTTGTGCCAGGTCAGGGAAAAAAAAAAAATCCCAGAGTGAAATGTGGCCAGAAATCACAGTACAGAGAAGTTTGACAATTCCCCAAGTTCCAGAATGAGTTGGAGAGGAGTCAAAACTTAATCTTACAATCTCATAAATGCTTTATGACTATAATTATTACTTGAAGCTATCAGGTGGTATAGACATCTACTACTATTGTGGAAATTGAGTAGTATACAAGTTTTCCAGCAGAAAATTACATTGAAGGTTAATTTGTCAAAATGGTAAGGATCTATTTATTTTTCATCAAAACGTTTTGACATATTTCCTTATACGATAAATAAATGTTCATTATTGAAAAATTAGAAAATGTAGATAAATGAAAAAGAGAAAAAAAACCACTCAAAATTCCACCCTGTAGAGGAAAAATCACAACATACTTTTTAAAATTAAAAAATGGGATTATACTATTTGTAACAGAAAAAACACTCAGAACCTAAGATCAAAACTTCTGCTTTCGAGCTTCCCTGGTGGCACAGTGGTTAAAAATCCGCCTGCCAATTCAGGAGACATGGGTTCGAGCCCTGGTCCAGGAAGATCCCACATGCCGCGGAGCAACTAAGCCCATGCACCACAACTAGTGAGCCTGCGCTCTAGAGCCTGTGAGCCACAACTACTGAGCCCGCGTGCCACAACTACTGAGCCCGCATGCCTGGAGCCTGTGTTCTGCAGCAAGAGAGGCCACCACAGTGAGAGGCCCGTGCACCACAATGAAGAATGGCCCCCGCTAGCCGCAACTGGGGAAAAGCCCACTCACAAGACCCAATGCAGCCAAAAATAAATAATTTTTTTAAAAAAACAAAAACACACACACACACAGAAAAAAAAACTTCTGCTTTCATATTCCTGTACTAGAAGAAGCATCACCTAGAAAGGGATAGGGATGGAGGCTGACACTTTTTTCATAAATTATAAATAAAAAGGAAAAGGACTTCCCTGGAGGTCCAGTGGTTAAGACTCCATGCTTCCACTGCAGGGAGTGAGGGTTTGAGCCCTGGTCGGGGTACTAAGATCCCGCATGCTGCTCAGCACAGCCAATAAATAAATAAATACAAAGGAAAATGAAAACTTTGGGGAAAAAAAAAGCAACCTGATCTTAACGCATGTTCATATGTATTATATTTATATGGTATTGCTTGAGGTCAGAGCACTTGAGTTCCTTATTTCCTGTGTTTAGTCCTCATAGATGTTTATTGAACTGTATGCTAACTGGTAATGTTCAAGTGTCCCATTGAATCTATTAGGTATGAGTCTTTATTATACTCAAGAACCAAGCTTGCTAGGAATTAGCTTAGTACAGTGTTTTGTACGTAGTTGGTTCTCAATGAATGTTTGTTGAATATATGAATATATGTATTTAAATAATAGTTTCAAATATTATTTGAGGAAACAAGCCTAGGATGTTGTACTCACATGAGTTCAGAGGTCTTAACAAACTTCAGAACATTGTTTTCTTAGGAGACTTAATTGACATACACAGAGTGCAGGCTAACACCATCACAGAGACTAAGTGACATGCTTCACAAAGTGCCCCAGAGTTTGTCTGGAAGCCTGGACCACTTGGCTACTAAGAAAAAAAATTGCTTCCTAGTGACAATGAATGAACTGCTAACTTTTAGGGAAAATTTATGCCCTTTATCACAAGGAAGAAAGAATAGGCCAAGAACACAGGTTCAACAATTTCCCATTGGAGAATGAGTTTATTTCATAGGCAAGGAGAATTCCAGAGAAGAGGTAGTGACTTGCTCAAGGTCATACAACTAGCTAATGGCAGTGATAGGACAAGAACCCAGGCCCCCAGAATCCTGATTATTGCTTTTTCTACCACCATGCTCCCTAATAATAACATATGTCCTACAAATACTGGGTCAGTGGCCTCAATTTCGAATACTCACATGACATTTCTAACTATGAAAAGCAGATGCTTACCATCCTTATGATAGACAAAATAATGGTTTCCCAAAGAAGTCCTGTGAATATTACCCTACACAGTAAAAGGGACTTTGAAAATGTGAGATGGGGATATTATCCTGGATTACCATGTAGCTGTGAGCCAAGGGATGCTAGCAGCCTCTAGAAGTTGGAAGAGACAAGGAACAGATTTTCACCTGGAGCCTCCAGAAGGAACCAGCTCTGATGACATCTTGATTTTAGTCCAGTAAGATTCATTTCAGACTTCTGACCTCCAAAACTGTTTGAGAACCAATTTGTATTGTTTTAGACCAGTAAATTTGTGGTAATTTGTTAAAGCAGCTAATAGGAAAATGATATAATCTTTATTTCAGAATAGTTCTTTTATTTTTATTAGACTATTAAAGGCTGGAGATTGAATATGTGGTAGAAGAAGAAACCTTTTGGCTCTGTGGGTGGTCAAATCTCTGCTTTGCTGTTTCAGAACCTTTGTAGTATTTTGTATTTATCATATTCATCTGTTTATGTCTCTCCTTTTAACAAGCTGTCTAGTTACATATCTGATTCTAATTTTTTCTATTCCTATTTAAGCAAACTATTTTTTTAAAATTTTACTTTATTTATTTTTTATACAGCAGGTTCTTATTAGTCATGAATTTTATACACATCAGTGTATACATGTCAATCCCAATTGCCCAATTCAGCATACCACCATCCCCACCCCCCCATGGCTTTCCCCCCTTGGTGTCCATACTTTTGTTCTCTACATCTGTGTCTCAACCTCTGCCCTGCAAACCGGTTCATCTGTACCATTTTTCTAGGTTCCACATACGTGTGTTAATATACGATATTTGTTTTTCTCTTTCTGACTTACTTCACTCTGTATGACAGTCTCTTGATCCATCCACGTCTCAACAAATGACTCAATTTCGTTCCTTTTTATGGCTGAGTAATATTCCATTGCATATATTTACCACATCTTCTTTATCCATTCGTCTGTCAATGGGCATTTAGGTTGCTTCCATGACCTGGCTATTGTAAACAGTGCTGCAATGAACATTGTGGTGCATGTGTCTTTTTGAATTATGGTTTTCTCTGGGTATATGCCCAGTAGTGGGATTGCTGGGTCATATGGTAATTCTATCTTTAGTTTTTTAAGGAACCTCCATACTGTTCTCCATAGTGGCTGTATCAATTTACATTCCCACCAACAGTGCAAGAGGGTTCCCTCTTCTCCACACCCTCTCCAGCATTTATTGTTTGTAGATTTTCTGATGATGCCCATATTAACTGGTGTGAGGTGATACCTCATTGTAGTTTTGATTTGCATTTCTCTAATAATTAGTGATGTTGAGCAGCTTTTCACGTGCTTCTTGGCCATCTGTATGTCTTCTTTGGAGAAATGTCTATTTAGGTCTTCTGCCCATTTATGGATTGGGCTGTTTGTTTCTTTAATATTGAGCTGCATGAGCTGTTTATATATTTTGGAGATTAATCCTTTGTCCATTGATTCATTTCAATATTATTTGAAACGAATCAGTTATTTCAATATTAATTCAATATTTGATTTGCAAATATTTTCTCCCATTCTGAGGGTTGTCTTTTCATCTTGTTTATGGTCTCCTTTGCTGTGCAAAAGCTTTTAAGTTTCATTAGGTCCCATTTGTTTATTTTTGTTTTTATTTCCATTACTCTCGGAGATGGATCAAAAAAGATCTTGCTGTGATTTATGTCAAAGAGTGTTCTTCCTATGTTTTCTTCTGAGAGTTTTATAGTATCTGGTCTTACCTTTAGGTCTCCAATCCATTTTGAGTTGATTTTTGTGTATGGTGTTAGGGAGTGTTCTAATTTCATTCTTTTACATGTAGCTGTCCAGTTTTCCCAGCACCACTTATTGAAGAGACTGTCTTTTCTCCATTGTATATCCCTGCCTCCTTTGTCATAGATTAGTTGACCATAGGTGCACGGGTTTATCTCTGGGCTTTCTATCTTGTTCCATTGATCTATGTTTCTGTTTTTGTGTCAGTACCATATTGTCTTGATTACTGTAGCTTTGTAGTATAGTCTGAAATCAGGGAGCCTGATTTCTCCAGCTCCGTTTTTTTCCCTCAAGACTGCTTTGGCTATTCGGGGTCTTTTGTGTCTCCATACAAATTTTAAGATTTTTTGTTCTAGTTCCGTAAAAAATGCCATTGGTAATTTGAAGGGATTGCATTGAATCTGTAGATTGCTTTGGGTAGTATAGTCATTTTCACAGTATTGATTCTTCCAATCCAAGAACATGGTATATCTCTCCATCTGTTGGTATCATCTTTAATTTCTTTCATCAGTGTCTTATAGTTTTCTGCATACAGGTCTTTTGTCTCCCTAGGTAGGTTTATTCCTAGGTATTTTATTCTTTTCGTTGCAATGGTAAATGGGAGTGTTTCCTTAATTTCTTTTTCAGATTTTCCATCATTAGTGTATAGGAATGCAAGAGATTTCTGTGCATTTTGTACAACTTTACCAAATTCACTGATTAGCTCTAGTAGTTTTCTGGTGGCATCTTTATGTTTCTCTATGTATAGTATCATGTCATCTGCAAACAGTGACAGTTTACTTCTTCTTTTCCAATTTGTATTCCTTTTATTTCTTTCTCTTCTCTGATTGCCATGTCTAGGACTTCCAAAACTATGTTGAATAATAGTGGTGCAAGTGGACATCCTTGTCTTGTTCCTGATCTTAGAGGAAATGCTTTCAGTTTTTCACTGTTGAGAATGATGTTTGCTGTGGGTTTGTCATATATATGGCCTTTGTTATGTTGAGGTGGGTTCTCTCTATGCCCACTTTCTGGAGAGTTTTTATCGTAAATCCATGTTGAATTTTGTCAAAAGCTTTTTCTATATCTATTGAGATGATCATATGGTTTTTATTCTACAATTTGTTAATATGGTGTATCACATTGATTGATTTGCGTATATTGGAGAATCCTTGCATCCCTGGGGTAAATCCCACTTGATCATGGTGTATGATCCTTTTAATGTGTTGTTGGATTCTGTTTGCTAGTATTATGTTGAGAATTTTTGCATCTATATTCATCAGTGATATTGGTCTGTAATTTTCCTTTCTTGTAGTATCTTTGTCTGGTTTTGGTATCAGGGTGATGGTGGCCTCATAGAATGAGTTTGGGAGTGTTCCTCCCTCTGCTGTATTTTGGAAGAGTTTGAGAAGGATGGGTGTTAGCTCTTCTCTAATTGTTTGATAGAATTCACCTGTGAAGCCATCTGGTCCTGGACTTTTGTTTGTTGGAATATTTTTAATCACAGTTTCAATTTTTTTACTTGTGATTAGTCTGTTCATGTTTTCTGTTTCTTCCTGATTCAGTCTTGGAAGGTTATACCTTTCTAAGAATTTGTCCATTTCTTCCAGGTTGTCCAATTTATTGGCATAGAGTTGCTGGTAGTAGTCTCTTAGGATGCTTTGTATTTCTGCAGTGTTTGTTGTAACTTCTCCTTATTCGTTTCTAATTTTATTGATCTGAGTTCTCTCCCTCTTTTTCTTGATGAATCTGGCTAATGGTTTATCAATTTTGTTTATCTTCTCAAAGAACCAGCTTTTCGTTTTATTGATCTTTGCTATTGTTTTCTTTGTTTCTATTTCATTTATTTCTGCTCTGATCTTTATGATTTTTTCCTTCTACTAACTTTGGGTTTTGTTTGTTCTTCTTTCTCTAGTTCCTTTAGGTGTAAGGTTAGATTGTTTATTTCAGATGTTTCTTGTCTCTTGAGGTAGGCTTCCATAGCTATAAACTTCCCTCTTAGAACTGCTTTTGCTGCATCCCATTGGTTTTGGATTGTCGTGTTTTCAGTGTCATTTGTCTGTAGGTATTTTTTGATTTCCTCTTTGATTTCTTTAGTGATATCTTGGTTATTTTGTAATGTTTTGTTTAGCCTCCATGTGTTTGTGTTTTTTACGTTTTTTCCCCTGTAATTTATTTCTAATCTCATAGCGTTGTGGTCAGAAAAGATGCTTGATATGATTTCAATTCTCTTAAATTTACTGAGGCTTGATTTGTGACCCAAGATATGATCTATCCTGGGGAATGTTCCGTGTGCACTTGAGAAGAAAGTGTAATCTGCTGTTTTTGGATGGAATGTCGTATAAATATCAGTTAAATCTGTCTGGTCTATTGTGTCATTTAAAGCTTCTGTTTACTTATTTATTTTCATTTTGGATGATCTGTCTATTGGTGTAAGTGAGGTGTTAAATCCTCCACTATTATTGTGTTACTGTCGATTTCCTCTTTTATAGCTGTTAGCATTTGCCTTATGTATTGAGGTGCTCCTATGTTGGATACACATATATTTATAATTGTTATATCTTCTACTTTTTTTTTTTTTTTTTGGTGGTACGTGGGCCTCTCACTGTTGTGGCCTCTCCCATTGTGGAGCACAGGCTCCGGACGCACAGGCTTAGCAGCCATGGCTCATGGGCCCAGCTGCTCCGCGGCATGTGGGATCTTCCCAGACCGGGGCGCGAACCCATGTCTCCTGCATCGGCAGGCGGACTCTCAACCACAGCACCACCAGGGAAGCCCTATATCTTCTTCTTGAATTGATCCCTTGATCATTATGTAGTGTCCTTCCTTGTCTCTTGTAACATTCTTTATTTTAAAGTCTATTTTATCTGATATGAGTATTGCTACTCCAGCTTTCTTTTGATTTCCATTTGCATGGAATATCTTTTTCCATCCCCTCACTTTCAGTCTGTATGTGTCCCTAGGTCTGAAGTGGGTCTCTTGTAGACAGCATATATATGGGTCTTGTTTTTGTATCCATTCAGCAAGCCTGTGTCTTTTGGTTGGAGTATTTAATCCATTCATGTTTTAGGTAATTATCGATATGTATGTTCCTATGACCATTTTCTTAATTGTTTTGGGTTTGCTTTTGTAGGTCCTTTTCTTCTCTTGTGTTTCCCACTTAGAGAATTTCCTTTAGCATTTGTTGTAGAGCTGGTTTGGTGGTGCTGAATTATCTTAGCTTTTGCTTGTCTGTAAAGCTTTTGATTTCTCCATCGAATCTGAATGAGATCCTTGCCGGGTAGAGTAATCTTGGTTGTAGGTTCTTCCCTTTCATAATTTTAAGTATATCATGCCACTGCCTTCTGGCTTGTAGAGTTTCTGCTGAGAAATCAGCTGTTAACCTATGGGAGTTCCCTTGTATGTTATTTGTCATTTTTCCCTTGCTGCTTTCAATAATTTGTTTGTCTTTAATTTTTGCCCGTTTGATTACTATGTGTCTCAGCGTGTTTCTACTGAAGTTTATCCTGTATGGGACTCTCTGTGCTTCCTGGACTTTGGTGGCTATTTCCTTTCCCATCGTGTCAGCTTCCCTTGTGTCCCATTTGCCACGAAGGTTTCTTTTGGTGTATACACCTCCATGGCCGATACACCAGCAGTCAAGAGCCCGAGCACCACCCCAAGCACCGACCACAGCCAGCGCCTGCAGTCTGGGGATGCAATCAGTGTCCCGGCCCCGGCGGGCGCTGCCATCGTCCTCCAGCCGCAGTTGCCGTGGCTCCGGGCCCCGGTCCCCACTGCGGTTAGCTCGGCTCTGGCCCGGGGGCTCCGGACTGGCCGCCGCCCGCATCTGCCAGCATCCCCATGCCGCGATCCCCACTCGCGGCCCCAGCCGCTGCCTGCCAGCCCTCCGCCCAGACCTCTAAACAAACTATCTTAAAAAGAGCTTATTTGGTCATTTTTTGAGTTAGGGAGAGTTAAAACTGAGGCTTCTATTTGTGCCTTTTTTTCACAAACGTCCCACACGTGTATCATTCTTTCTCCCCATACCATTCTTTCTTCTCTTTGTCTTTCTTTTTCTCAGGATCCCCCTTTCCTCTTGCACCTTCTTTTCTGTCCCTCTGCTCCTTTTTTTTTTTTTTTTTTTTTTTTGCGGTACGTGGGCCTCTCACTGTTGTGGCCTCTCCTGTTGCGGAGCACAGGCTCTGGACGTGCAGGCTCAGTGGCCATGGCTCATGGGCCTAGCCGTTCCACGGCATGTGGAATCTTCCTGGACCGGGGCACGAACCCGTGTCCCCTGCATCGGCAGGTGGACTCTCAACCACTGCACCACCAGGGAAGCCCCCCGTGCTCCATTTTTAATTCCAGTTAAATTGCTTCATCATCCACCTTCTTCCTCTCTTTTTCTCTGGAGCTCTCTCTCACCCTGTCGCATTCTTGAGTTTCCACCTGATCTTGCTCAAAAATAGTACAGACAGTTTCCCTAGTCCCCATGCTCTCCTGAATTTCTTACCCAGTGGCTGAAAAACAATCCTAGGAGTCAGAGATTCTCAGAATTTGAAGGGGTTTCAAAGATCATCAAGTTTAACTGCTCATTCATGTTTGAATTCATACCTCCTTCCTGATATATTTGACAAATAACCTTTCTTTCACAAGATTTTTTGTTTTTTAATATCTGTGTGTAAGGCGTGTGCCCAGCCTTTGCTTGAACACTCCAAGTTAGAGGGCTCATTCCTGAATGAGGCAGCCCATTCTGCCTTTGGGTAGCTCTGATGGGAAAGAAGTTTTTCCTTCTCTTGAGCTAGAATCTTTTGTAACTCTGACACGTGGGTTTAAGTCTATCCCTTAAGTCACATGGAACAATATGACAGTTCTTCAATATTTAAAGTTAATCTTCATATTTACTCTGGATTTTCCTCTTCTCCAGACTAAATATCTCTAGTTCTTTGAACTATTCCCCAAATGATGTCTTTTTAGCTTTGCAGTTACCCTCTTTTGAAGTTTTTGTTTGTTTGTTTGTCTATATTTTATTTGAAGAGTGATGCATTCTGAATGAATGCACCAGAGCAGGGGGAACTATTAACTTGCTCATTAGATCAGCACTGTCCAATAGAACCTAATGTTATGGTCAAAATGTTCTGTATCTGCGATGTCCAATATGATAGTCACCAGCAACATGTAGTTGTTGGGCATCTGAACTGTGACTAATGACAATGAGGAAGTTTTAATTTTTAATTTAATTTAATTAATTTATTTTTTGGCTGCGTTGGGTCATTGCTGCTGCACGTGGGTTTTCTTCAGCTGTGGTGAGCGGGGACTACTCTTCGCTGCGGTGTGCGGGCTTCTAATTGTGGTGGCTTCTCTTGTTGCTGAGCACGGGCTCTAGGCACGTGGGCTTCAGTAGTTGCAGCACGTGGGCTCAGTAGTTGTGGCACACGGGCTTAGTTGCTCCGTGGCAGGGGGGATCTTCCCGGACCAGGGCTCCAACCCGTGTCCCCTGCATTGGCAGGCGGATTCTTAACCACTGTGCCACCAGGGAAGTCTGGAAGTTTTAATTTTATTTAACTTTAATTATTTTAAACTTAAATAGCTGCATGTGGCTAGTGGCTATCACATTGAACATCACAATTCTAGATATTATAACTCTTAAAATATAGAATAATTTTGCATTGTTTCAGAGTAGCCATAGATTCATTTTGAGGGTTTTTTTCTTTACTGAAAACCTTCACTTCTTTTAACCGATGCTAAGCCAATCTATCGTCATTGGTCATATAAGTATACCTGCTGTATAATGGGAGAAAGCCATTTTGTGTCAACCAGGGAAAGCCTGTTCTCTGCTATTTTTGATTCTGACTTGTGACTATCTACGAATTCTGAGTCAAGCTCAGTCTTCTCTGCTGATTGTCCTTCCTGGTGTCCAGATTGCATTCCTGGAGTCTGGAATCCACTGTCTGAGCTGATTTTCTATGGACCTTCTGCTTATTCTCATATTGTATTTGTCAATTTTTTTTCTATAAGAATATACAAAACACCTACCAGGTGCCAGGCAGGAGCTGCATTGCGTTCTGAGCAGAGAGAGATAAATAAGACAATTCTTTCTCCAGGATTCACATGTCTCTGGCTCTAACCTGCCAATTTTGCAGTTCTGCTTCCCATCCTTGACTCCTTATGTCAAGTTCTGTATCTTGGTCTTAAGTCATTGTTTGGAAGTGGGATGGGCTGGGAAGATGGGTGGGGAGAAGAAAGAAGAACTACAAGAAGTATTGTGGCACTCTAGGGAAAAACAGATCAAACTTCCTAGAGTCTGCACATTCTTTTTCTAGGAAGAGATAAGCAAAAACCTCCCAGTCATAAGCTTTTCATGGCCGGTAGTCAATTTGTCTGTCTTCTCTAACAATTTCCTCCTCCTTGATATCTTCACAGCCTTCTTCTTCGTGTTCAAAAGTATGGCCTGTGGAAAAACCAACAACAAAAAGAGGCTCTGGATTTTGTTTCTTTATTTGTTTTCCTGACTCCTTTAAATAACTGTATATAAGATAGTGCCCATCTTATCAGGGATTATTGGTTGAAAAATATACGCCCTTTAAAGGCCCCCTCATGCAGGATAGGCAAAGGGGAGTAGAGCAAAGAGATGGAATGGCCTTAGGGCAAGAGGGCAGAGGTAGCTATTGCTTGAGGGTAAATAAGTGCTGTCTTGCTTCTCTGAAGTCCATCACAACTAGCTTTGGGACATGGGTTCCCAATCAACAGTGCCAAATTGCCCCAAACAGCTTTTGATCAACCAGAGTTAGTCATGGACCAGTTCTCTGCAGAATCCTCCCCACATCCCATCTTTCCCCATAGAAAAGAACTACCCTTTATTTTAATTTCCTGAGGACAGACTCTCAGATGCCCTTTCCTAGGGGTTGGCAAACTAATCCAAAGAAAAAATCCCCACAAGCATGAGACTGGGGGGGAATAGACACCTATAAGGGGAAATAGATACCTATGCATCTCCCCCCCCCTCCCCGCAAGGGTCTCTCTTCTGGGGTCCCTGGTATGTTAGGTTTTTGGGAAAAGAGCTTGCAGGGGCCCCTGTTGCAGCCACAACAATGGGGGGCATCCAGGGAAGATGGGAGAGAGGAGGACACTTCCTCCCCTCTCTGATAGAAGACTGATATCTTGCTCCTAAAATAGAAATAGGCAATATTGTATCTCTATACAAGAAGACAGGAGGGCTTCCCTGGTGGCGCAGTGGTTGAGAGTCCTCCTGCCGATGCAAGGGACACGGGTGCGTGCCCTGGTCCGGGAAGATCCCACATGCCGCGGAGCGGCTGGGCCCGTGAGCCATGGCCACTGAGCCTGCGCATCCGGAGCCTGTGCTCCACAATGGGAGAGGCCACAACAGTGAGAGGCCTGCGTACCGCCAAAAAAAAAGAAGACAGGAGAAGTAATAGGAGGTTCTGAGGGAAGGCCATGACGAGGATTAGGAGACCTGGAGCCTCGTCACTGTCATGCTGTAAATGTGTGTGTCTTTGTGGAATAGTTAGCCAGTTCCTTTTTCCCAGACTCAGTTTCTTCATTTGTAAGATGGGAGCATTGGATAGGATCAGTGTTTTTCAAACCTCAAACCAAAATTCATTAGGAGGTTGTAAAATCAATTTAGAGTTTTTACCAGCAGGTTGGGTTTTTTTCAATGAAATAAAATAGATCAGAATGTGCTGTTGTACTCAGCATGTGCTGTATCGTAAAAAATTGTTCTGTTAAACTTTTGTTCCAGTTTGTGTGTGTGTCCGTGAGTGTGTGTGTATGTACTGGGTTGAGACATCAAATGTGTTTCTAACTGTGGATCACAGTAAAAATATTTTTAAAATTCACGATTCCGGAAGTTCCCTCTGCCTGGTGTTTTAGGTTTCCCTGTGTCTGCAGAAGGCACTCCATAGGGATTTACTTCCATGGTGATTTGGGAGAACAAGTTTCCATGACACCATCCCACACCTTCAACCCAAGCAGCCAGTCTTTGTACCGAGCCCAAGAAGAGCACAGCCCCTCAGAAAGTGAGGAGAGGCTGAGGTGTAACCGTGAGCCACGTTGTTACACAATGGATTCCAGACATCGTGTGGGCTTTTCTATACATGGACACAATTTCTCACACATCGTACACTCTTTGGTTTTGCTGTGATGCTTTAGAAGAGACTCTTGCTTTAAGCAGGAAGTTGAACAAGGTAATAAGATCCCTTCTCTAGAGGTAATATCGTATGATTCCAAGAATACAAAATTTCAAGAAATATTTACAACTAAGGACATTCTTCCAGCAACAATAATGCCACAGCCCCTCCACAGGGAGGCACAGGTCACAGACAGCTTCTGGTCATTATCCTACTTCATCTCCTCAACAGTCTTAGGGCCTTGTGTTGGCAGCTTGTGAAGGGTCGAGCCAGGACTTGAGTTCAAATCTCCTTCCTCCAAAATCCTCTTAAATTCCATTGTACCACAGGGAAAGGGACTCCTATTACCAAATTTAAATTATCAATATGTTTTCCCTTGTCATGACAGTAAATTTAATTCCATTTAGTATGCTTCAACAGTAGCAGGGTGCTAATGGTAGGACGCTGCAGTTGACAGATCTGTGTTGGGCAGCCATGCTTTGGGGACACTTGGTGTAGATGGTCAAAGCATGGGGAGCCACAGGCCACCAATAGGACACACTCCTACAATTCGGGATAGGGTTGCACAGTGTTACCCTCTGCAAATGAAGCTGATTAAGTATCTAATCCATAGTTCTCGTTCCAGAATATTTGCAAAGAAAATGCTGCTAAAGAATGGGTTTCCCCAAACCTCTTTAGTGATACTAAAATATATCTGAGGTAAACTGTAGTATGACTGAGGTAGCGCTGTCAGGATGGAGTGTGGGGTGGATGGATTGGGGTTAGAGGCCAAGGAATTGTGTTTGGGTTTCAAACACTGACCTGCGGGCTTGCCTGGTGGCACAGTGGTTAAGAATCCACCTGCCAATGCAGGGGACACGGGTTTGAGCCCTGGTCCGGTAAGAACCTGTAGTCTGCAGAGCAACTAAGCCCATGTGCCACAACTACTGAACCTGTGCTCAAGAGGCTGCAAGCCACAACTGCTGAGCCTGCGGGCCACAACTACTGAAGCCCGTGCGCCTAGAGCCTGTGCTCTGCAACAAGAGAAGCCACTGCAATGAGAAGCCCATGCACCGCAACGAAGAGTAGACCCCACTTGTCGCAACTAGAGGAAGCCAGCGCACAGCTATGAAGACCCAACGCAGACAAAATTGAATAAATAAATAAATTAATTAAAACAAAACAAAAACAAAAAAAACTGACCTGCAGATAGGCAAGTGACTGGGCCAAGGTCACACAGATGGTGAAGTGACAGAGCTCATCTTCTGATTCCAAGTGCTCTTGCCACCATAGCCTGTGTCTTCTGTTGGAGGGTGTCAGCATAGCATAGTTTGGAGACATCTTCTCTGAAGATTATTCAACCTTCTTAACCTGGTTTCGGATCCCCTAATAGGGGTTTGAGAAGACTTATTGAACAATCAACAGTATAAAAACTGATGCACAGTGTTTGCTTTTAAAGACACTTTATATAAAAATAAAATATGTGAAGGGAGAAGTCATTGCATTAGAAGTTGTTTGCATTAGAAAAAAAATGTTGAAGTTACTTTCAATTAGGAATGTAAAATGGGTAAATGTGTACACATAGCTAAAACTTATCCATTTAAGATGTAGGATTGGATCTAACAAGCTATAAAATGATAAGGTTTCTTTTTTTTATTAGGCTGGTGTTCATTATCTTAATCTAGTAGATAATGCTTTACCGTCAAAGTTAGACCAAAGTAAAAATAAAAACTTAATTATTTTTTACTGTATTAGCAACAACCAGTTAGACGCTCTCATGGAAAAAAATTCATTCACAAAAGCAGTGACAACGACATCAGCAGCAACAACAACATGAAAGTGAAATGTCTGAAAATAATCCTAATGAGAAATGCATGGGACTTATATGAGAAACATTAGTAAACATCGCTAAGAAAAAAACATCAATTTCCCTGTTGGGAAAAGTGGAGAATGACTATCAAGAGACCATTTATAAAAAAGGACATTCAGATGATTAATAAATATATTTGTCACTTATAGCTAAAGATTTGAAAAATAAACTAATAATGAAATTTCATTTTAATCCTAAATTGGCAGGATTTAAAAATAATCATATTATTCCATACTTCCTGAGGGGCACTAACATGGCATTCTCATATAGTGCTGGTGGGGTTATAAACTGACAAAGTTGCTTTAAAATTTATCAACGTGTTTAGTGTCTTAAAATATGCATGTGCTTTTCACCAGTAATCTCACATCTAGAAATTTATTTTAAAAAATTATCACAAGGCTTCCCTGGTGGCACAGTGGTTGAGAGTCCGCCTGACGATGCAGGGGACACAGGTTCGTGCCCCGGTCCGGGAGGATCCCACATGCCGCAGAGCGGCTGGGCCCGTGAGCCATGGCTGCTGAGCCTGTGCGTCCGCAGCCTTGCTCCGCAACGGGAGAGGCCACGACAGTGAGAGGCCCGAGTACTGCAAAAAAAAAAAAAAAAAAAAAAAAAAAAATCACAGATGCTGATAAATATTTGTGTGTAAGGATGTTTATTACAGTATTATTTATAATCGTGAAAAACCGGAAATAAATTATATGTGCAGTGATAGGAAATGGTTAAATCAGTTATGGTCCATCTCTATAGTTGAAGCCTATATAGCCATTAAACATGTTTTTGAAGAATATTTAATAACATGGGAAGTTATTTATGATACAATGGCTTAAGTGAAAAGAATGCAGTGTACAAAATTTTGCTTAGTTATGTATATTAGTTTACTAGGACTGCCATAACAAAATATTGCAGACTGGCTGGCTCAAACAATAGAAATTTATCTCTCACAGATCTGGAGGATAGAAGTCCAAGATCAAGGTGTCAGCTGGTTTGTTTGTTTTCTTCTGAGGCCTCTCTCCTTGGCTTGCAGATGGCTGCCTTCCTCCTGTGGCCTCACATGGTTTTCCCTTGTGTCTCTCTCTTTCTGTGTCATAATATCCTCTTCTTATAAGGACACCAGTCAGATTGGATTAGGGCCCACTCTCATGGCCTCATTCTAACTTATTCTAACTTAATTACCTTTATTATAGGCCCTATCTCCAGACACAGTCACATTCTAAGGTACTGGGGATTAAGGCTTCAATACGAGTTTTTGCCTGGGTGGGGGGAGGGTACACAGTCCACAATACCGTGATTCTGATTTTATTTAAAAATGTAAAGAAAAAAAAAGACTCGAAGGAAACATAGTAGATTTGTAGCTTTATGAGCAGTCCTGAAGATTCATAACATGTGGTAACTGGTAAATAACTTTGCTGATGTACAAATCTAAGTCACATGGACCTTTGAAGATGGCCTGTGGCAAAGTCTACTGGGCATCCTCATCTCTTTGGGCTTCTTTATGTTTCATTCATCATCTTGGATGTAGCAATTTTCATTAAGGGTTAAAAGACTCGTAATTTTTTTTACGATGCCATACCATAGTTCATAGGGGAAGTATGCAATAATGGTAGTTACAAAACTGATGCTCTATCTTCCATGAATACATAAATAATTAAAAACTATTAAATGTTAAGAGAGGTTATATGAGTGGTGTAATAATAAACTTTAAAAATTTTATTATTTTTTATGGTATCTACTATAGCGAGCATGTATTACTTTTATAATTGGGAAATAAATTCATGTTGTTTAAAAAATACTGACAATTTTCCACCTGAAAATATGGGATGAAGTTGATGTGATCAATTTCATGCTGTGTGATTCTTAAAAAAATTTTTTTCAATTCAATTCAATTTGGTTCAACAACTATTTGTTGTTCACTTACACTGTGCGTGGTGCTATGGTTCAAAGCTCCATGAGACATCATCTGACCGTCTGAAAATTTTTACTCCAGTTAAGGAGACTGAAAACCACTCTGCTGACTGTGAAAAGTGTTATAAATAAAATATGGAAGCCTGGAGGGAGAATTGATAAAGGTGACTTCCTTTTAGAGTTAAGCCTTGAAGATAGAGTGAGAATTCACCATTCAAAAGAGGGGAAAGAAGGTCAGGCAAGGAGGTGTTTATTCCCCCCTTATTTATGTACTTAATCATTTACTTATATCAATATTGACTCATGGATATCTATTTTATATTTTGTGTTATAATCCATACCATTTTTTTTTTGGATGTGCTTTCTTTGCTCAATGAAATGTTGTGACTTTCAAAGTCAACAGAGGTGAACATCATAACTTTTAGTGGTTATATAGTACGTATTTAATCAATTCTCTACTGATGCACACTTTTGCTTCCACTTTTTATTTCCAGCAGTGCTGGAATAACATCCTTGTACATTCATTTTTGTGCACTTGGGCGACTGTTCTTTAGTTTACCATTCTAATCCCATCCCTAAGACATATACTTGAGCTTTGTTCCCTGTTCCTCAAGTACACCCTGCTTTCCCTTAGCTTCCGCTATTTACCTAGAAGGCTCTTCCCCTATCTTTGTCCACTGAAGTTGCCTGTATGATTCAGGGTTCAGCTCAAAGGCTATTTGCTGTATAAGTTCTTCTCTAGCATTTTGAAGAGAATTTAATGGTTCCATCCCACTTCTCTTTGTTGTATATGTGTTGTAACACTTATCCGACACTCCTGTCCCAGGACTTCTCTCTACTAGATTTTGAACAGATAGAGGCAGAAATGTGATCAATCACGCTCATTTGTGTACTCCATCATAAAGTAACTAGCATATTTTGACTTCGAAGTGAAGAATCTGAGTAACTGAGAAATTAAGAATTTTGCTCAAGGGACTTTCCTGGTGGTCCAGTGGGTAAGAATCTGTGCTCCCAATGCAGGGGGCCCAGGTTTTATCCCTGGTCTGGGAACTAGATCCCCCATGCATGCAGCAACTAAGACCCCGTGCAGCCAAAAAAAAAAAAAAAAAATTGTGCTCAATGTTGCGCAGCTAATTACTCTTCATTTCTTTTACATACATTGTTGCTCCATGCTTCAGGGAGACAGAGGAGTTGAATACAGGTGCTAGTGTTTGTTTAAAGTACAAACAACTGTGCTGTAGTTTAGTGTTTTTCAGCTGTCTGTCAAAAATGTTTGTTATTTGAAGACTGGTATAACAGTCTTCCAAAATGAGCCTGTTCATTATGCCAAGTATTCACAGGAAATTGCATATGAATGCAGGAGAAATTAAACAAGGCCTCTAATCTTTCCGACTTCCTTTTTAAGTCAGCAGGTGGCATAACGTATGTTATGTATTAGAATTAGTAATAAGAGGTGAATGCCATAAAACAAAACAAAAATAAAACAAAGAGACAATGTTAGTTTAGTCATGAGGCTGTCAGTGAGCTGAGGCTAAAGAAGGTCCCGCACTGTGGTCCTAATGATCCACCCAGCGTGCACCTAGGAGGAGACGCGCCCCTTCCGTTAACACTTTGTGGCGGGGTGACCTACACATCTGTGACCCCCGCCGGGTAGGAGGAGGCCCCGCTGCAGACGCGCGCGCAGATACAGCCACCCGCAGGCACCTGGCTCCGCGCGCCGCGGGAGGGGGGTGGGCCGGGGCAGGTCCCACCGCCGACCACGCCCCCAGGAGGTGGGGCGGGGGGGGCGGGAGTCTTTAAGACCGGGCTGCCCAGCCGCTTGCTCAGTCGGGGTGCGGAGCTGTGGACCAGGAGGCTTGAGACTTAGCACTGCGCCGCCAGCCCACGGGGGCCTCCACCACCCTCACCTCGGCCTCACTAGCCCGCCAACCCAACTCGGCGGCTCCTCCGCGAGCCTGCCGGGAACTCGCGCCCCTCGCGCTCCCCGGCCCCCGAGGGGGCCGCCTCGGGCCATGGTGCTCTCCCAGGAGGAGCCCGCCGCCGCGCGGGGCCCGAGCGAGGCGCAGCCGCCCGGCCCTGCGCCCCCAGGGGCCGCTCCGCTGCCCGGCCCGGGACCCTTGGATGGCCCGGAGGCGGCGGGGGCCGAGAAGGTGGAGGTAGAGCTGGCGGGGCCGGCGGGGCCGGCGGGTGCTGAGCCTCTTGAGCCCCCTGAGGGCGGCTGGGGTTGGCTGGTGATGCTGGCGGCTATGTGGTGCAACGGGTCGGTGTTCGGCATCCAGAACGCCTGCGGGGTGCTCTTCGTGTCCATGCTGAAGACCTTCGGGTCCAAGGACGATGACAAGATGGTCTTCAAGACAGGTGAGGCACAGCACCCGCCGCGGCCATCCCCGAGGGGGCTGGCGCGGGGACCCCCGGGCATCCCGCGTGCGGAGCGAGCGTCGGCGCCGCCTAGTGCGCCTCTGTGGGTCCGTGTGTGCGGAGGTTGTGAGGGGTGGGTCTGTCCAGTTGCAAAAGCAGCATGCTCGGTGCGCCTGTCTTTGTGTTGAATCCAGATGTAGGCACTGTATTTGGAAACAAGTCGCAAAACTTATTTGCCTAGATCTTCCTGCTTTCCTCTCTGCAGAATAGGGGCTAAGAGTCTGCGGTAGACTTTCTCTTAATTTTTGAAAACAAACAGACCCTTCCAAACCCTATTACACCGCTCCGTCATTTTTACGGTCTCTTTCGTGACCGTGACGGTTGGGTTTTTGTTCATCTGCTCCCGGCGCTGCAGAGGGCTGTTTGTGTTGCGGGGAGGCAGGGTTGGCGAGATGAAAGATACGTATTCCAAGGTCACGGGAGTTCGGAAGGGGGCCCTGAAGGAACCACGGTTTCGTGGCGTTTTTTTTTTTTTTTTGCGGTGGGGGGAAGGGGTTGTCACTCTGCTAAATATAGGAGACAGCCAGATCAGGGACTGGGAAGAGGGAGGTGAAGGGTTGCCCTTTCCTAGTGTGTTCTTTGTCATATTTAATCATATACCAAATTAGATGAAAAAGGTGCAGACTCAAAATTTTTTTTCCGTGTAGAGGGTTGGTTATTACCTGATGTACCAAATCCAAGACCTTCTGTATAATGCCTTTACATACATTATTTCATCCTGCAAGGTTTCATCCTGCAAGGCAGGCGTTGTCAACCCCATTTAGGTGAGAAAAGTGAAGCTTGTTGAAATAAAGTGTCCTAATGAGCCCAGAATGGAGATAAGACACACATCTTATGACTTAAAGGGCCAAGTGATTTCCATTACTAAATCAGGCTCCCTCCTTGCCATTTGGGCAACTATATGGTTAATGGTGTTTTTTTTTTTTAAATTTTAATTTTCGTTTATTTTTAGAGTTTTCCTTAGGTCTTTAGTGTGCATACAAAAAATACATAAGACTCGTAACAAATTCTAAGAGAGAGGTAATGTTGGGAGTTTTAAAGCCTTATATATAAAGAGTATTATACTATATGTATCATTATTCAGCCTTTCTTCTACTCTGCATTGTTTGCAGTTTATCCCCATAATACCTCAATTTGAGCTGGTAGCTTAAATTCTTTGCATTTTAACTCATAGTTTTCCATTGTATGAATATATTATACTTTATATGCATTTTTCCTTTAATAAACATTTAGGTTACTTCCAAATTTACTATAGACAATGCTGCCATGCATATTCTTGTACATTGGCTCCTTGCGCATGTGAATCAGGTACCATATTTAACCTGGAATTTCTGTTCCTTAAATAGCTTTTAAAGCTGTTGTGTTCTGCAGGTCACAGGATACAAAAGTGTTCAAAATGTAATGTGATGTACCTGCTTGGAAGGCAACTATTGTACAGTTTATCAGGATAGATATGCATATGTAGTAGTAAACAAAAATTATTTTGTGTCTTTTCTCTATGCGTATCGGGTATCTGGGAGGGAAAAGCCCAAGGAGGCAGAATTCACAGAGTCAACATTTTAAGACTAGGTCCTTCAGCATTTAGCATATTCTTGCCTGGGATTACAGACGTTTATTGAAGTCAAAACAGTCTTTTGTTTACCACTGGTTTTGCAAACTCAGGTGAGTAGATCCATTGGTATCTGTGGAGTGTCTTATTTTTTCTCCTTCCTAACTTTTTTTGAGAGAGAGTGAGCAACTGCTGGAGAGAGACCATAGCTTTACCAGGGATCAGAGTTTTGCAGTGTCGAAGCCTCTGTATCTCTACCGTCCCCAAGGTTCCCATTGCTACAACAGGCCAATTCTGGGTAGCTGAAGGGGAGGGAGGCCACAGGGACCTGCTCTCTTGAACTTTTTGAAACTCTCTATTTTCAGTTTTGTTGAATGTCTTTCTCCATTTACTCATTTAAATCCTTGATGGCTTTCAGCCGTGTTTGTGTGTGTGTGGGTGTGTACACACAAACAAGTATACAGGGGTGCCAGCTAAATACTGAAGATCTTTGTGCTCGTCTGCATGACTGCCATGTGTGGTTGGTTGTGCCCTTGCACAGAGGTACACAATTCAGGGTCAGTGGTGGCTGGAAACCAGCCTGTGCTCTGGGTGCCTTTTATCTAATTCCTGCAGAGGGGCCCTGTGCACTTGTAATGGCCCTGTGTAACACCCCAGCTAGATGGCACAAAAGCCTGTACTTGTACTTGGTCGATATGTGAAACATGTACAGCCGATAAACTTTAAGGTCTGAGATCACCTCATCGGTGAAAAAATGGTGACAAGATAGTCTTTTAGCCAGTTAATGTTGAGATCCACCCCCCTTCTGTCTCTCTCTCCTTTCTTTGCTCCCTTCTTCCTTCCTCTCTTTCTCTCTCTCCCCACTTTCTCTTTCCCTCCCTCCCTCCATCTCTCTCTCACACTCACTCACACACACGCACACACACACACACACACACACGTGTTTCATATAAAGTCTCATCTACAGTAGGCCCTGAAGTGTTTGAGAACACCTGCTTTGAAGTTTGACTCTTCAGTCTTTTTTTTTGGATATTCTAATGCTGAGTCATCTGTGATCAAACGTATGCTAACTTCAAGTACAACGTAAAACACATCTGGAACTGTTTAAGGCTTTTATTTTTTCAAAGTTTCGGTCCATTTTCGAAGTCTGGAACAGAGAGACTAGAGCCCGTGCATTCCATATCCTCTCCCTCCTTTTCTCTCTCTTTTTTAAAAAAATTAATTAATTTATTTATTTTTGGCTGTGTTGGGTCTTCGTTTCTGTACGAGGGCTTTCTCTAGTTGTGGCAAGTGGGGGCCGCTCTTCATCGCGGTGCGCGGGCCTCTCACTATCGCGGCCTCTCGTTGCGGAGCACGGGCTCCAGACGCGCAGGCTCAGTAGATGTGGCGCTAGAGCTTAGTTGCTTCGCGGCATGTGGGATCTTCCTAGACCAGGGCTCGAACCAGTGGCCCCTGCATTGGCAGGCAGATTCTCAACTACTGCGCCACCGGGGAAGCCCTCGGTCCATTTTCTATTACGTTATTCATGATTGATAATTCCGGCATTAGAGGGCAGTCTCCACGTGTTCATTAGCTTCTTTATAATTATAAGCCCAAGGATACCCAGGGAGGTGGTGTTGGAATGGGAACCTAGGCTTCCAAATGATGGTTTATATTTCTTGAGAACTTCACATGTGCCAGGCCCAGTGCTAAGCACTTTACATGCATTTCTATTTTAAACCTTACTGCAACTCCATGAGATAGGCTTTATTTATTTATTTATTTTTAAAGAAACTTATCTGTTGAGCTTTTATTTATTATTTATTTAATTTATTTATGTATTTTGGCTGTGCCGAGTCTTCGTTGTGGCATGCGGGATGTTTAGTTGTGGCATGCGTGTGGGATCTAGTTCCCCGACCAGAGATTGAACCCGGGCCCCCTGCATTGGAAGCATGGAGTCTTACCCACTGGACCACCAGGGAAGTCCCGAGATAGGCTTTATTTAATCTTTCTTTTCCGATGTGGAAACTCAGGCTTATAGAGATTAAGTAAGTGGTGGAGCCAGGGTTCAACCTCAGGTTTATGTGACTTCAGAAGCTAGGTTTTTAATGCTTGATCATATTGCATTGGCTAGATAACATTCTGCTAATCCAGTGTTCTTTATGTTTGGTTAATTCAAGTATTAGAAATTGATTGAGTACTATACCGAGAATTCTGGCGTTAGAAAAGAGGTCTGAAAGATTAGGGTCCCTGTTTCTTGGTCTTACTTGGCTGTCAGTAAGCAATTGCCAATTGTTGATGTCTCGTTGAAATCGGTTTTTGGGTGTTCCATGGTGGTCTAGTGGTTAGGATTTGGTGCTTTCACTGCTGTGGCCCGGGTTCAGTCCCTGGTTAGGGAACTGAGATCCTGCAAGCCGTGCGGCGTGGCCAAAATTAAAAAAGAAAGAAAGAAAGAATTAGGTTTTTTTTTTGCGGTACGCGGGCCTCTCACTGCTGGGGCCTCTCCCGTTGCGGAGCACAGGCTCCGGATGCGCAGGCTCAGCGGCCATGGCTCACGGGCCCAGCCGCTCCGCGGCATGTGGGATCTTCCCAGACTGGGGCACGAGCCCGTGTCCCCTGCATCGGCAGGCGGACTCTCAACCACTGCGCCACCAGGGAAGCCCAGAAAGAGTTAGGTTTTTGAAGTATAGGGAGATGTTCACGGAGAAGCAAGATAATTTCACATGGCATTCAAGAAGAAGTCCGGGGTTTCCTTTGAAGAACCAGGCTCCTTTAGACTGATCCATAGCAGGACAGTACTTCCAGGCAGAACTGAAGAGGAACCTTCCTCAGGCTTTACTTTTTCTCTTCAGGGCTCTCTTACCTCTTTCTATGTCACTGACGATCCACCCAAAATTTCTCAGGAAAAGGGCGTGGAGAAATTCATTCACACTAAGATATAAGCGAGTTTACACATCTTAATGTTACTCCTTATTCATTCTACAAATGTTTACCAAGCATCTGACACCCTCTGTGCTGCGCACTGGAGGTGGTAATAGAGAGAGGAAGTCAGCTGTTCCCAAGGAGAACAGCTGATTCCCTTTTGATCTGCTGTGGGATACAAATAAGTAAATAGAGTACTTCTCTTTGCAGTATACCAGGACTCAGTCTTAATGTAAGAGGCTGAAATTCTAAGGAAATTCCCACCAACGGTGGAGGCTGGGAAAGGCATTTGATGGCCTCTTTCTCTGTGGCAATAAATCTCACTTGGTGAAATTAAGGCTTTGGAAAGGGGAAGAAAGCCGAACTCCGATTTAGGCAGTAGAACCAATTAAAAATGTTGAGTGCATCACAGCCCTATTACGTTATCCTGGCTGCTGTTGACGTGGCACTCAGAGATATGCCTTGCACATACTGCTGTGTTAGAAAGGTCCATCAGAGGGAGCAAGCTGAGCTTGAGTTGTCTCTTTTCAGTTAAGTTTTATCTGTTCATATGTACATGCTTCTTGCCCGGATGGGGGGAAGTCAGACACTTTTGGGAAAACTAATACAGATGCTACAATTAACTGGAACATTGTTTTCCCTTAGAAATTGCAACTTTGCTTTAACTTTGGTTATTGGAAAACCTATTTTTAGTTCCTTCATGGAACTGAGAAAGATTCTAGGGTTCTTTTAGCTTCCTGACACAGTGCTGTGGATATTCTCTGGGATCTTACTAGGGTATTAGTCTAGTTTACTTATCTACTTTCTTCCTGGAAAAAAAAAATATTTTAGTGGTATATTGATGTTTAAAAACTAACTATTTAAAACAAGTATGTTTTCAGAATCAGTATTTAGGGTCATTAGTGATATTCTTTTGAAGAAATTATGTCTTTGTGGTCCAGAGGCTTGGTCAAGAAGACCCCTGCTTCTTTTAGTAATTCCCCAAATGTGTTCTTTAATAGCCTTTCTTTAAAGAAGAGGTCTGTGGTTAAATAAGTTTGAGAAACACTGCACATTATCTTCCTCTTTTGGATATTTTCAAGTATAAATCAAGGTATTAAAAATTCAATTCAGTTTTAAAGGAAAGTAGGTTATCAAAAAGGTCCAAAAAGGGACGCTCTTTGGTTATAATCATTAACGCAACTCTATCTTCCCTGTGTGGAGGTAGATTGCTCTTCAGATAGTTATAATCACAAAGTAGGAGTTTTAGTAGCATTTAGGGATGAATGCATCTTGCAACACCTCTCAACGTGGTCTTACTAGCACCTCTGAAAGTTTGTCAGTTAGCTCTTCCTGAAGGTTTTTTAAAAAAAGCTTTTGTATTAACATACTGATATTATGCTGATATATACATACTGCAGTTGTATGCTACACCTGAACTTACAGGAGGTTTTGGCTATAGCTCAGAACTGAACTGCTATGTCTGGTTTTTATGGAGAGGACTTTATTTTTGGTGGGGAAAGCTGTCTGCATAGCTAACCATTTCTATGTCATAGGAAAGTTTTTGGTAATGGTGTTTTCTTAATATGATTTCAGTGAACGAATGATCTGATTCGTGGTCCTATACTATATACATGTTTCACTATAAGGAAAATACCTGACTCTTATTTGCACTCAAGGAGATGTTGAAAAGCCAAGAGAACTCACTTATGGCGGCTGTTACGATGCTTGATTTTCCTTCATTCTCTTCCGTCTTAAAACATCCAACCTTATATTCCATGTGAATTCATCTAAACTGCCTGTTAAAATAAGTTATTAGACCACAAAAATTGTTACGGGATTTTGGAATGATAAAGACATGAGCATGGTGTGAGCATTTCATACTCCATTTCCAGAATGTTTCTGAGTTCAGAGCAAGACTGAAAAGTGTAAATAGTGTGTAGTGAATTCTGATTAAGTACAACAATATGAGTATTTCTGTGGTGTTTTATCGTAGAATTTTTATCAATAGAATTAACAGTCTAAAGAACCAACTCAACCAAAAATAAAAGTGTATGAATTATTTCAGGAGAGGTTTTGAGGTGTCTTTTAGAATAAATTGTACTCTGTGCTCTTGATGTGATTTGTTGTATCATTTTTATATGGGTCCTTGTTTTTTTTTTTTGGCGGTACTCACGCCTCTCACTGTTGTGGCCTCTCCCGTTGCGGAGCACAGGCTCCGAACGCGCAGGCTCAGCGGCCATGGCTCACGGGCCCAGCCGCCCCGTGGCATGTGGGATCCTCCCGGACCGGGGCACGAACCCGTGTCCCCTGCATCGGCAGGCGGACTCTCAACCACTGCGCCACCAGGGAAGCCCAATGGGTCCTTGTTGAATCCATGTTGCAGTTCCTTGAGGCTTGGTCCCAGGCCATGTGCTTGCTTCACTTTTCTTGCCTTCCCTGCGTGTCTTATATGCCCTGTGGCTCCAGCCACTATCTTGGGGTGTTATTTCCAAATTTCTTCTTTGTGTTCAAGACCCATATTACCTATTTCTAGAAAATTCCATTTGGATGCACAGGTACATCATACTTAGCTAAAATGAACTCATTTCTTAGCCACTCCACTTAGTGTTCACCTGCCACCAAAAACAACAGCCCACCTGTGGATAGGCGTAACCTTCCTTCTGAATTCTCTCAGTATATAACACCTCTGATGGCTCATGTCAGAAACCTGGAATCCATCTTAATTTCTTATTTCTCCTCTTTCCTTTCCTATTTTGTTAAATTAGACAGTCCTTTTGTGTTTCCCTCCTTAATGCCTCATAAGTCAATCCCTGTCTTTTCCTTTAGTGCTGTGCCTTAATTCATGCCTTCATTACTTTTGGCCTCAATTATTGTCATAACCCATTAACTGGTCTACCTGTCCTCAGTTATACAAGTGAGTGGTTTTTCTGAAACATTGGACCATATCATTTTTCTATTTAAAAGCCATCAGTGATACCCATTAGTTCTGGGAAAACCAAATGCCTTTGAGCACTGGCCCTTGCCTGACCCTCTAGCCTTGCTTCTCACCTCTCTCCCGTCTTGCGTGGCATGCAGGATCTTAGTTCCCTGACCAGGGATCGAACCCGGGCCCCCTGCAGTGGGAGCATGGAGCCCTAACCACTGGACTGCCAGGGAATTCCCTCTCCCTTCTTGCTTTTTATGCTCCAGCCTAGCTGAAGGTCTTGCACTTTTCCAAATCTGTCCTGCTGTCTTTGCCTCTGTGACTTTATGTGTGCCACTCCTCTCTTCAGTGTGGTTGTTGGTCCTTATAAAGTTCTGATGAGATGGTTGGCCATTTTCTTTCTTTTATCACAACTATGGGATAAACAATGTTTTTATGCAACTGTTGTTACGTTTTTGGGGGATGCATGTGGAATGTTTTGGGGGTAGCACGAATTCAAATGAGTTACGAATTAAGCTTAGAGTAGAGTGGAAGACATAGAACCTAATTTCAACCCATCCTAATCTAGCATTCTGTGAAAGGCACTTTTAAGATAATCCATATTTGTTTAAGTGATAATTTGCATAGTTCTTTACCATAAAGAAAGGGTTTTCATATACATTACTCAATTTTATTTTTTAGAGTAGCATTGTAGTGTGTCATTACCTCTATTTACAGATAGTGAAGTTGCAACTTGCACGGTTTAAGGTTGGGACACATGATATCAGTATTTACATCCGTTAAGTTGAATTTAAGAGCATCTTTTTATCTGGACAAAGATTTATCCTTCTGTTAAAGTTGTCTTGAAATGTAGAATACTGCCTTTTTATCCCCTTGAAACTATTTTCTGCATATTTACCTAAATGTTCTCTAGAACCTTTAGTGTCTCCTACCCAAGTTATCAGAAATCCTGTGAAGTCGTCCAATCCATTCCATTTAGAGTTATCACAACCCAGCTAGAGATCTGATCTCATATTGAAGTAAAACAAACCTTAACAAAAACAAACGAAACCCCAAACACTGCTCCAACAGTCAGCTCACCCCAGCTCCGAGCACCCGTCTAGCCTGGTGCCACGCAGGCACAACTGTGGGTGTTTTTATTGGCAGTGTTTCAGAAGGAACAACTCCAGCTCTCCTGGGACCTGTGCAGAAGCACTACACAGAGCCACCCTCTAGGACTGGAGTAATGGAGGAAAGCAGTGCTCCTAGTTATCTGTGTACCAGATGTGTGTGATCATACCTTCTTAGCTAAGTTATCTTCATTAACAGCAAAATGCCTGCATTCCGCCTTGCATGTAGGAACTAGAACTAGGAAATTGAGGAGGTGACTTGCCTTATTCCCAAATTGAAGTCTTTTTTCATTTCACTAAGTTTTAAAATTTTATTTTATTTCATTTTTTTAAGAAGGTGGCCAGATAGAATTTCTAACTTTATTACATGCTTATATTAATGTAGTCATGATTTTCTTTTTTTTAAATTTAAAAAATTTAAAATTTTTTGGCTGTGTTGGGGCTTCGTTGCTGCGCGCGAACTTTCTCTAGTTGCAGTGAGCGGGGGCTACTCTTTTTTGCAGTTTGTGGGCTTCTCATTGCGGTGGTATCTCGTTGTGGAGCACGGGCTGTAGGCATGCGGGCTCAGTAGTTGTGGTACGTGGGCTCAGTAGTTGTGGTGCGTGGGTTCTAGAGCGCAGGCTCAGTAGTTGTGACGCACAGGCTTAGTTGCTCCGTGGCATGTGGGATCTTCCTGGACCAGGGATCGAGCCCATGTCCCCTGCATTGGCAGGTGGATTCTTAACCACTGTGCCACCAGGGAAGTCCCACTAAGTTTTTTTAATTGAAGTGTAGTTGATTTACAATGTTGTATTAATTACTGCTGTACAGCAAAGTGATTCAGTTATACATATAACTGAATTATTCTTTTTTTTATATTCTTTTCCATTATGGTTTCTCATAAGATATTGAATATAGTTCTCTTTGCTGTATAGGACCTTGTTGTTTATCCATTCTATATATAAAAGCTTACATCTGCTAACCCCAACCTCCCACTCCATCCCTCCTCCAACCCCCTCCCCCTTGGCAGCCACCAGTCTTCTCTATGTCCGTGATTCTGTTTCTGTTTCATAGATAGGTTCATTTGTGTCATATTTTTAGATTCCACGTACAAGTGATATCATATGGTATTTGTCTTTCTCTTTCTGACTTACATAACTTAGTATGATAATCTCTAGTTGTGTCCATGTTGCAGCAAATAGCATTATTTCATTCTTTTTAATGGCTGAGTAGTATTCCATTGTATATATATATATTGGGTTGGTCAAAAAGTTTGGGTTTTTCTGTAAGCTGACTCTAACAGTGCTTAGTTGTCTTTAAGTTCATTAGAAACAATTTTGTTGGATTGTATTGTGACAGCTGTCATATCAGCGTGCACTTAAAAAAAAACATCAAAATTGGTGAATTTTTGTGTAGCCATTTTAATATTGAAGATGGAAGAAAAGCAACATTTTTGGCATATTATGCTTTATTATTTCAAGAAAGGTAAAATGCAAATCAAATGCAAAGAAAAGATTTGTGCAATGTATAGAGAAGGTGCTGTGACTGATCGAATGTGTCAAGTGGTTTGCGAAGTTTAGTGCTGGAGATTTCTCTCTGGACGACGCTCCACGGTCGGTAGTCCAGTTGAAGTTGATAGTGATCAAATCGAGGCATTGAGAACAATCAAAGTTATACCATGTGGGAGATAGCCGACATACTCAAAATATCCAAATCAAGTGTTGAAAATCATTTGCACCAGCTTGGTTATGTTAATCGCTTTGATATTTGGGTTCCACATAAGTTAAGTGAAGAAAACTTTCTTCACCGTATTTCTGCCTGCAATTCTCTACTTAAGCGCAATGAAAACGTTCTGTTTTTTAAAATAAATTGTGACAGGCGATGAAAAGTGGATACTGTACAGTAATGTGGAACGGAAGAGATTGTGGGGCAAGCGAAATGAACCACCACCAACCGCAACGAAGGCTGGTCTTCATTCATAGAAGGTGATGTTGTGTATATGGTGGGATTGGAAGGGAGTCCTCTATTATGAGTTCCTTCCAGAAAACCAAACGATTAATTCCAAGAAATACTGCTCCCAGTTAGACCAACTGAAGGCAGCACTCGACGAAAAGCGTCCGGAATTAGTCAACAGAAAATGCATAATCTTACGTGAGGATAACGCAAGGCCGCATGTTTCTTTGATGACCAGGCAAAAACTGTTACAGCCTGGCTGGGAAGTTCTGATTCATCCGCTGTATTCACCAGACATTGCACCTTCAGATTTCGATTTATTTTGGTCTTTACAAAATCCTCTTAATGGAAAAAATTTCATTTCCCTGTAAGACTGTAAAAGGCACCTGGAACAGTTCTTTGCTCAAAAAGAAAAAGTTTTGGAAGATGGAATCATGAAGTTGCCTGAAAAATGACAGAAGGCAGTGGAACAAAACGGTGAATACATTGTTCTTTAAAGTTCTTGGTGAAAATGAAAAATGTGTCTTTTATTTTTACTTAAAAACTGAAGGAACTTTTTGGTCAACCTAGTACTACATCTCCCTTATCCATTCATCTGTCAATGGACATTTAGGTTGTTTCCATGTCTTGGCTTTCGCATTTCACTAATTTTTAATTATGGGGATACACATGAAATAAAGATTTGAAATAAGGTATGTGGACCAAAGCAGTGTTTCTAACCCCCTTTGTTCCCAAACATAAAAGTCCCATAGCTGTTGAAAATTTTGATACACACCTCCAAGGGTAGTTTAACTTTTGAGTGAGATTCCCTAATACCTGGAAGATAAAGCCATGTTTCTGTATTTTTCCACCAGCTAAGATTTTGTCCCTTTACTTTTAGTGGTATTATGGAAATAATTAAGATTTTTTTTTTGGCCGCACCACGTGGTATGCGGAATCTTAGTTCCCCCACCAGGGATTGAACCCAGGCCCCTGCGGTGAAAGTGCCGAGTCCTAACCACTGGATGGCCAGGGAATCCCCTAGGATTCTTTATTTGTTTTTTTGAAGACAAAAGTATAATACTGAATACGCTTTTTAAAACTAAGTGTGGAGCTTCCCTGGTGGCGCAGTGGTTGAGAGTCCGCCTGCTGATGCAGGGCACACGGGTTCGTGCCCCGGTCTGGGAAGATCCCACATGCTGCGGAGCGGCTGGGCCCGTGAGCCATGGCTGCTGAGCCTGCGCGTCTGGAGCCTGTGCTCCGCAACGGGAGAGGCCACAACAGTGAGAGGCCCGTGTACCGCAAAAAAAAAAAACCCAAAAACTAAGTGTGCCTCTCTGATATGCTCCTCTTAGTGAGGGGGAACTGTGCTGCCTTCCTCCTCCAGTCCCCCAACTTGAGAATCAGTGACTGGAGTTTTGAATTCCGTTCAAGGTATGCGTTTCTATCATTAGATAGTTAAATCTAAATGAAAGGTCAGTGGTTAAATTAACGTATAAAACTCAGGGAAAGGTGCATTGGTCTGTGGTTCAGCTTTACCCTTTTTTTTTTTTTTTTTTTTGTTAAAGAGTAAATTGCATCAACAGTGTTCTGCATGTGTTCAGAAAGTCAAAATTTATTTAGTCTTGTGACCAACTTAGACTGGATCCAAGAAACAATTCTGAGATACGTTTCATTAGAGTAGAAAACCACTACTCATTAAACAGAGGTACTTATTGACTTTTTCTGTGTAGGTACTAATGCCAAGTGGGGTGGGTTGGTCTGGTGACTGGTTTTAATAGTGAAAACCTTTTCATCTTGCTTAATTATCCTTTTTATTAGTTTTGACTTCACGTTCCAATTTCAAATGTCAGCATCTCAAAGGATTCACATTTGTCAATGGTTGTTTAAACAACGGCATTCCACAAAGTTAATTGATGTTTTAGCACGGGATGGGGGCAGAAAGTTGCAGTTGTTTTCCTGCAGTAATGTAACACTTGAACTTTGGCAGCAGTACCCCCAACTCCAAAGTTACCTCCCAGTGCCAGGTTTTTGGGCTTCTTAGTCTCTGTTGGTTTATCTGTAGCTTCTAGTTTTTCTATGTTGAACAAGCGTTGCTTTTATAATAGTAAAAATAATTAACCATTAGCATTAGATGTATTAACTTTAATGACTGTAATAGTAAATTTGGCCTAAGATGAAGCGGTTTTGTGGGAATAGATGATAGATGTATGGCGTTTTCATTGTAGTTGTTAGGTTTTGTCTCTTCTCAGAGAAAAATGTTAATTATGGAATAGGCTGGAACTGGTAAAGGGAACTGATTTTAGTTTTATAATGACAATCTTTCGTTAATTGTATATAAACAGATTAGGAGGAGAGGCTTTTTTCTTTTTTTTTGGCTGTGTCGCACAGCTTGTGGGATCCTAGTTCCCCGACCAGGGATCGAACCCGTGGCTCCTACATTTGAAGTGTGCAGTCTTAACCACTGGATCACCAGGGAAGTCCCAGGGAACTGATTTTAAATCACGTTACATTATTTGGCCACATTTTGTTTTGGATCAAAATGGAGATATTTTATATCAGATGGACAGTCACTAAGAGCTAGATCATGCGATGCTAATCATACCTGATCCCCAGCCAGACACAGCACAGAAAATTATTATTGATATTTCTCTTTTGGGGGGCGGGTAGAGGGACTAGAGAAGGGGCAGAAGAGATAATAGATGAATATTTGTGTTTGTATGCATAATTTTAAATCCAGAGTGATAAATAATTACTAATCAAGAATCCTCTTGTTTGGTGGTTCTTTTGTGTTTCTGGTACACAGGCTACTTGTACGAGGGCAAAGGCAAATAGAGCATTCCCCACATTTTGCTGCTGGCCACCAGAAAAAAAAAAATCTCAAAGCCGCATTGTGTTGCCACCAGAAAAAAAAAAAATCTTTGCCTGGATAAAAATGGTTACATATTAAATGACTATTTAAACTAAAAGATTTAAAATAATGCTTTTAAATGACCTAAATTTTAGCTCAGTGTTCTTTATAGAAATATGAGAGTTTATCATTTCTTTCAATAAACTTGTGTCTGTAAAATTATGCTCAGTAGGACAGAAGACTGACCCTTTTCCAGAAATGTGAAATCTTGAATCTAAGCAAAAAGAAATTGTAATTAGTTCAGTTTTATTGGTTTGGAATTTGTAGTTATTTGGAGAGGGATTTGGTTTGTCTTTTCACACACTCCTGCAGTTGTAGCATTACAAAGAGCCTTCCTGAAAGAATGCATGCCTTTCAGACACTTTTAAAAAAAAATAAATTTATTTATTTTATTTATTTATTTTTGTCTGCATTGGGTCTTTGTTGCTGCGCTTGGGCTTTCTCTAGTTGTGGCAAGCAGGGGCTACTCTTCGTTGCAGTGTGTAGGTTTCTCCTTGCAGTGGCTTCTCTTGTTGCAGAGCATGGGCTCTAGGTGCGCGGGCTTCAGCAGTTGTGGCACGAGGGCTCAGGAGTTGTGGCTTGTGGGCTCTAGAGCGCAGGCTCAGTAGTTGTGGCACACGGGCTTAGTTGCTCCACGGTGTGTGGGATCTTCCCGGACCAGGGCTTGAACCCATGTCCCCTGCATTGGCAGGCAGATTCTTAACTACTGCACCACCAGGGAAGTCCCTCAGACACTTTTTTCAACAAAGCTGAGGAATACCAAAGTTTAACTCTTTAAATTTACAATTGATGTCATTAGCATAGAGCCACAGTTCCTTATCTGAAACTCTTGGGGCCATATGTGTTTTGGGGTCGAATTTTTTTGATTTTAAAAAAGCAACCTGGTTCATACAGCTGTGTTTTTTACCCCCCGTCCCTCCCCACCCAGGGGAGTCTGAGGCAGCACCCTATAATCTAATACACTGATATTTCTGCAAAAAAATATATGACTATTCAGAGTAATTGGGACAAATAGAGACCATAAGTACCTTCATGTCAGTTCAGATCATGTTTTACTTCCAAGTGATTATTGATGCCATCTTATAAAAAAAACTTTGGGTTTGGGATTCCAAAGTTGGAAATAAGGAATTGTAGATTTATATGTGAATATTTTGTTTTCTGTTTCTCAGTGAACAATATTTTTAAGGTACATTTTTCTTTATTAGGTAGCGTACCTGCTTCATGTTTTCAGTAAATGTGATATTCGGCTATCATACTGATCTACCCTAGATTACTCAGCCAGACCTCCTTTTGCAGGGTGTTTGAATCGCAGGCTGTGTTATGCAATGTAAATAACATATCTGTAGACATCTTTTTTTTCTTTTCTTTTTTTGCGGTACGCGGGCCTCTCACTGTTGTGGCCTCTCCCGTTGCGGAGCGCAGGCTCAGCGGCCATGGCTTACGGGCCCAGCCGCTCCGTGGCATGTGGGATCTTCCCGGACCGGGGCACGCACCCATGTCCCCTGTATCGGCAGGCGGACTCCCAACCACTGCGCCACCAGGGAAGCCCAGGACCCGGGTTCTTTAATACTCAACTATACACTGGGCTCATTAAATGAATGACAAGGAATTTGGTTTGGCAAGAGCCCAGGAATTGTAGAGGAAAGTCCCAGAAGATAAGGCTGGGAAAGAATGGGGAATGGAAGGTTTGAGTGCCGAGTTAGGAAGTTTGCATGTGATTTAATAGGCAATGGGAAGATATCAAGGATGTTTGAAGTGTGCCTTAAAAAATTGTGACTGGGTTGCAGAGTTAAAGAAAGAGGAGGAACATCAATTACGGAGGTCTTGGCTGAGAGCCGGGGTAGATTGGAGGCCCAGCAGTGGAAGTGGGAAGGAAGGGGTAGATGTGAGACATTTCAAAGGACAGACTGAGGGAAGTCTGGCAAGTGATGCGTGTGGACAGTGACATGGAAACAGATGATGCTTATGCCTGGGGACAGCATCTAAATAATTTTTGAACTAGGAGCCCCACATTTTCGTTTTGTACTCGGCCCTGCAAATGATGTAGACAGTCCTGCATGGTGCCACTGACAGGACCAGGGGCATGTGGAGGAGGAGTTGACAGGGAAAGGCTGACTCAGATGTTAGACATATGAGTGTGAAATGCCAGCAGGACATCAGGGGATGATGTCAAGCAGATAACTGGACATGTAAACCTGGAGCCTCAGAGTAGAGCTGAGGCCGGAGGTAGAGCTTTGGAAAGAGCCCGTCTCTTTATGAGGAATGTGATGTTATCATAGAAACTGAGAAATTCTGTCTCAAGAAGCCCCAGGGGCTGCTCCTAGGTAGCTTAGTTGGTTTCCATTGAAATCATCTTATTTAAAAGTAACAACACTTCATCCTTAAAAAAAAAACTTTCCAGCATTTAGATTTCTCTAATTCAGATTTGCAACTTTCCAAAGGTCAGATTGTATTTTTTACTGTCATTGTCTTAAGTATTTCCAAAACTTAGTCCTAAGACTTGGTTTTTTTTTTCCCCCTTTAGTTTTACGTGACCTCTGAGACTATCTGCATTTACGGTTTCTTGCATTCACCGTATAATTAATTAAACCAGTCTGTAAGTCTTATTTTCAAGATGTTCTAGACCAAGAGCCTGTGGGAGTGGCTTAGAATCGTTTCAATTAATTTATATATTTCTAATTTAAATGTAAAGTATTGATAGTGGTGGAAAACTTGTTCAACAGGAAGATGTTATCTTGTAGATCAGCCATCACAGAGTTTAGGAACTGAGTCAGCTACTCAGTTCCCTCAGCTGTAGCAGTGAGACTCAAGTAAGATAGAAGAATGTCAAAGTGCTTTGGATGCACAACAGATATGTCAGACACTCTTGTTACTGAGTAGGTTGGCACAGTCCCTGTATGTGGGCGTGTGTGTTGACTCATGTGCTGTGCTGTAATCTCTCAGAATTCAGGTTCTGAATTGCTCTCTTGTGATTGAAGCCCAGCTGAAGGTGCTGGAAGTGCAGTGACCCTGGAGGAAGAACCAGTAAAAGCAGGGGGTGGGTGAAAGGGAATTGATGATTGTGCAAGAAGAGGGTATCTGCCTTATTTTGTAAGCCAAGACACCCCTACCCCCTACCCTTCCTTCCAGTAACTGTTTCATCTTTTAGTACCTTTTGGCTTCATTTGCAAGGTCTGTATTAAAGTACATGTCAGGGTTTAAGGCAGTGTTTCAACCATGCTTGTCTACTGTTGTGCTTGTGGGGTTGAACGCAAGTACTGGCCTGATGACAAGTCAATTTGATATCCAGTGATCATGGGGAGGGGAGGCAGAGGGAAGGCCAACTCAAGTATTTTTTCCTCAGAGTTTGAGAAACAGAAGCCATATAGTCTTTTAAATCCCATGCCAACACACCAGAGAGATTTGCTAATACCAAAGGTCAGGAATCACAAAAGAGCAATGTATGTTTTTTGGTGTTGACTTGAAAATACACTGTTTTGTATAACTTAGTGTTCATTATGTGTATGCTATTATAATTAGTTGGTATACATGGTAGTTTTTTTTTTGTAGCTTTGATTAGGAAACAAATATTGAGACACTTAAAGCAAAAGGCAGACTATTATTATTTTTTGGAAAAAAATCAGATAAAAGTAATGCTTAATCCAATTAAACTGTCTCTTCCTCTAATTCATCATGATGACTTTGGGTGTCTGGTGGCAACTGAGAATGGGTTATGGAAAAATGTCAAGGCAATGTAATCCCTATTATTTATGGTCACTTAAGAGGATAAATTAATCACCAGCCACTAATCTTTGGATAATTACTCTGTTTAGCTGGAAATATCCTTAATTTCTGGAAAGCAAGTCAGTGAGTTAGTAGAACTGTCATAATTAATCAGCCTTTGTAAGACTAATTATAAGTGAATGGAAACTAGTTGCCTTCACCCTTCTCTCCCCTGCATTATAGCATGATCATTCTGTAACTCTGGAAACTGTATGTGGAACCACAGGGAACATACATTAATACACTATCTTGGGGTTTTTAATACACTATCCTGTGGTAAGCATTCATAGGTTTACCCCAGCTAAGGATTAACAGAACTGCCTTAACAGGTTAAGGCTTGCAACTTGTGTATGTATTTCTGGTTACTAGGACTAGACAAGAATTTTTTTTTTTAAGGTTTTTTTTTGGTGTGGATCATTTTTAAAGTCTTTATTGAATTTGTTACAGTATTGCTTCTGTTTTATGTTTTGGTTTTTTGGCCACGAGGCATGTGGGATCTTAGCTCCCAACCAGGGATTGAACCTGCACCCCTTGCATTGGAAGGCAAAGTCTTAGCCACTGGACCACCAGAGAAGTCAAATTGTTAGGATTAGGCAAATTGATAACATTATAAAATTGGTTTGAATATAGATTGTTTAGGAAGTGAGTCTTTTGCTGACAGCAGTTCCATTTATTTATGCCTTAAATATTTTGAAGGAGTCAACATAAACTACTGTATTTATTAAGTGCTAGCGGTGGGATGGGAATAAAGAAAAGTACACATTTCAATCCCAAGGGAATAAAATAAAGAGGAAGTCCTTGTCTCATGTTTTCCACATGGGTACAGTGTCTCAAAGACAGACCAGTGTTCACCTTTTGGAGTTTGAGGTCTTCATTCAAGAGGTTCCCAAAGAACCTTTTTGAGAGTCAATGAAATTGCTATGCAGGTGGAATCAGAGACATACTACTTATTTATCATAATCAGGATACTCCCATTTTGATAATAATAAAATTCACACACTTACACTGTAAATTGTTGCCTTGATAAGGTTTCTGGAAATAAAACAGAATTCTATGTATTGTTTCCAGTCAGTTAGAGAAGGATTTGTATTATTATGAGAAACACAATACTCTATATAGGACTGAATTACCATAGAACTAAAATATGAATTAGGACTATGGAAAACAAATGCAGACACAGAAATCTTTAGTAGAATGTATTTTATTTTTTATTTTTAAATATTTTTTATTTTTAAAATTTATTTATTTTTGGCTTCTTTGGGTCTTCGTTGCTGCTCACGGGTTTTCTCTGGTTGTGGCGAGCAGGGGCTACTCTTCGTTGCGGTACGTGGGCTTCTCATTGCGGTGGCTTCCCTTGTTGCGGAACACGGGCTCTAGGTGTGCAGGCTTCAGTAGTTGTGGCATGCGGGCTCAGTAGTTGTGGCTTGTGGGCTCTAGAACACAGGCTCAGTAGTTGTGGCACATGAGCTTAGTTATTCCACGGCATGTGGGATCTTCCCGGACCAGAGCTCGAACCTGTGTCCCCTGCATTGGCAGGCACATTCTTGAGCACTGCGCCACCAGGGAAGTCCCTAGGATGCATTTTAGAAGACTCACTTTAACTTTTGGAAGTCAGCTTTATTGAGGGATAATTTACATATGATAAAATTCACCATTTTAAGTCTATAATTTGATGAGTTTTGACAAATGTATAAGGTAATGTAATCACCACTGCAGTCATGATACAGGGCCTTCCATCACCCCAGGATGTTGCTGCATGCCCCTTTGCAGCCAGTCTATCCCTGGAACCTCTGCCCCTGACAACTATCGATCTGCTTTCTGTCACTATAGTTTTGCTTTTTCTAAAATTTTCTGTAAATGGAATCCCACAGTATGTTTTCTTTTGTGTCTAGCTTTCACTCAGCATGATGCTTTTGAGACTCTACCGTGTCGTTGCATATGCAGTTGGCCCTCCATATCCATGGTTTCGCTATCCTGGGTTCAACCAACCACAGATAGAAAATATAAAGAAAAAAAATTCCAGAAAACTCCAAAAAGCGGAACTCTAATTTGCCACATGCTGGCAACTGTTTACATAGTATTTACATTAGGTATTATAAGTAACCTGTTACTGAACCAAATTGGGTCTGCCGGAGGCAGGTGGTAAAGCCAATCTACTGACAGCAGGTTGTGGTGAAGGAGAGCACAGCGTTTATTGCAGAGACTCAAGCAAGGAGTCTAGGACAGCTTGTGTCAAAACGCCTGAACTCCCCATGGGTTTCAGCGAAACATTTTTAAAAGCCAGGTGTGGGAGGGGAGTTCCAGGGTGTGTGATCAGCTCATGCACAACTCTCTGATTGGTTGATGGTGAGGTAACAGGGCAGGGTCACAGGGGTTAACATTATCAATCCTCAGGTGCCATTAGGTCTGGGGGCTACATGCTCATGGTCAAGTAGTTAATTTCTTCCATTTGGTGGTGGCTTTAGCATCTGTAAAATAACTCAGGAAATGTGCGTCAGACACTATTATCTGCACTTCAGAGAGGAGCTAAAGCAGAGGATATGGGGGAGGGGTCTGTCCCGGGAAGGCCCCAGAGGGTCCTGCTGGGTTACAACCTAGAGATGGTTTAAAGTATGTATACAAGAGGATGTGAATAGGTTATATGCAAATACTTCGTCACTTTATATAAGGGACTTGAGCATCTGCAGACTTTGGTATCTGCTGGGTTGCTGGAACCAACTCCTCTTAGATACTGAGGGACAAGTGTACTAGCAGTTCAGTCCTTTTTATTGCTGAGTAGTATTCCGTTGCATGCCTGTACTACAATTTTTTATCCATTCACATGTTGATGGACATTTGGGTTGTTTCCAGTTTTTGCCTGCTGTGAATAGTGCTGCTATGAGCATTTGCGTGCAAGTCTTTGTGTGGACATATGTTTTTGTCTCTCGTGCACCTTATTTTAATTTTCATTTTATTCTATAAGCTTACCTGTATTTTTAAATTTAACAAGAGGATAATACTATGTATTTTTGTGTGTGTATGTGTGTGTGTGTGTGACTGAATGAGGAGGTGAAATAGTATGCAAGGACTCTGGAAAGGCAGGTTTTTCACTTGGGTGATTTTAGGTGAATGGTGGTACTGCCAATCAAGAGAGTCAAATATGGCTGAGATTTTCTATTTTTAAAAAAAACTGAAGAGGGTCCATTGAAAGGAGTCATTGGGAAATCACTGATGTTTTCAGCTAGCGTACACTCATTGGCCTGGGTGTGCAGGGAGTGGAGCAGTGACTGGGAGGTAGGGATGGTGGTGCAAGCTTAGAAGTGAGAAAGGGGAGAAATAGGGTGGTAGCTAGAAGAGGATTAGGGTCAGGGGTGGGGGGAATAACAATTTTTTTTTAAACATGGGAGTAGCTTGAGGAGAAGGAGCCTGTACAGAGGGAGAAGGTCAAGTTACCAAGTGGCTAGTTAATGGAATAAGATTCATGAGCAGGTCACAGATGCGGGAATTCAGAGCACAGCTGCTGCTGCTGGTGAGGGGTGGGGGGCAGTGCATTTGCCAGAGATGCCACCTATTCAGGACCTGGAGAGGGGAAAGTAAGAACGGAAACAAATGGAGGGGTAGGGTTGGTGAGGATCAGGAAACTGAGGGGGCCTTTGCTTCCTCTGAGAAGGAGGGTATGTGTTAAGCATAACATGGGACTTAACAGCAGATTTGAGAGAGTGGCAAAGGTTTGGGAGCTGATTACTGCTAAGGAAAAGGATTGAGAAGAATTCTGAGAACTGAACCGAGATTGGAAATATTGGAAATTGTGAATTTGTAGTGAAACCCGTTTCTAAGGTTGTGGCTTTTTTTTTTTTTTTCTTTTTTTCCTTCTCAGCTGTGCTCTACTGTGTGAGCAGAGCAGGTGAACTGAACAATTCAGTAAGGTTAGAAGAGAATTGAAGCAAAGTAGTTTCACATTTTCTGTCTGCTTTCAGCTGTGTGCTGTATGGCTTTCTCTTCTCTCCACCTTTTATGCACCATTCTGAGATGCGGAAGTACTCACGTGCTATAAGTCTTTGGTGAAGTTGATTCAACAACCTAATACAATTTTTAAATGCTGTTTTTTTAATTGTAGTAAAATATATATAACAAAATCTATCATTTTAACCATTTTAAAGTGTACACTTCAGTGGCATTAAGTACATTCACAGTGTTGTGCATCCGTCACCACTATACCAGAACTTAAATTTGAAGCATGACTGTCATCTCTTTTCCTCCCTTTGTATCACTCCTGATTTATAACTTTAACATAGTTCTTTACTGGGTAGACTATTTGTATTTTTGAAATTGAGGTAGTGATAACAGTATGTACTGAGCTTAACTTTGGCAGGTGCTGTGCAAGGCACAAATTGTGGCATTAGCTTTCTCTCTGTTTGGTTGTAATTATGTGTTAATGTCTGTCTTCCTTACTAAATGTAGAAGGCCCATGAGAGCGGGGGCTATCTATGTCTGCCTTGTTTACAATTATATCTCTACTGTCCAGCACAGTGCTTGACCCATAGTGGGCATTCAGTGAAGTTTTTGAACAACTGAAAGTCCTTCACTGAGAGGATTTATTTGTTTAATAAGTTCTTTCTGAATGCTTCATATGAAGTAGGCAAAACTTGTATTCACACATTAATACAGATTATACGGCATGGCACTTTCCAATGTCTAGTTAATGAGTAAAAATCAAAAAGGGTTTATATTTGCAGGTTCACCATGGAAGGTATTAGAGCAGACTGTGCATTAAACAAATGGCTGTACAGAATTGACAGCAATAATCCCAAAGCTTGAAGGCTGTGGGTTAATTAGGATAACTTGACAGAAAGTGAGTCAATCAAACTTGACAGTTGAAAGAATGTTCCAATAATTTATGTTCAAATACACATCAAACATGTCAGCAAGTCACAGGAACTTAAGTTGCAGAATGCTCCAAAACACCAGAACACCTGCAGAGATTATGGCTTACAGAATGTTTTGGAGAAAGAAAATCAGTAAAATGGTTGGGGACTGTTTAGTTCTATTACCTTATACTAAATAAAATACACTAGAGTTTAAAATATTATCTTTCTTACAGGTAAAAAGATATAGTTTATTAATAAATTAATTGAGGAATTCTGTTTTTCTTTAAAGGTACATTTATTAATGAATTCAGTAATACTTTTATTTTTTAAGAAATATGCATAAATATGGGTGTTTCTGTTAGCTGCTATTAGATAAACTAGTGTCATAAGCTTGTGGTTAAATGGAGATAAAGGGGCAAAATACAATCTAAGTGTTAATTCTTACAGGGACGTATTATATTGCTACTTATCACAGTACGCCTCTGATTCTGGAAGGTAAGGACTCTGTATGTGTGTTTGGCCACTGAGGCTCTTTTTAGAAATAAAATCTGTCTCCACCAAGGTATTTTTGTATCACATGGAAAGAGAAAAGAAAAAGCTATTAGGAACTCTAGTCCTATTATTTTCTTACCTTTTAAAACTCCGAATAAGCTAAAACTGGAGTTCGCCTTCAGGAACCAGTAATGGAAATTTTCTTATGTCTCATCATCAAAATCTAGTACTGAGTGATCATTATGGCTTTTCACTGAATGATTGTGCGTGTGTGTCTGTGTGTAGGAGAGCAGACAGACAGACAGTGGACACAGGTCTTGGAGTAGACTTCCTCGAGTAAACATAAATGAGCAGGGGAGGGGAGTGGAGAGAGGAGGTGGGATGGAGGGGCAGGGAGGAGCAGAAGCAGAGGAAGCCGACTGAGACTGCAGTCCCTGTTGCGTAAATGCCGCTTGTTTGTCATCTCTCCGTCCCTGGGGCCTGCCCTGTCCTGATGCTGGATTTGGGCCCCCTTGGAGTCAGTGAGCAGAGTTGGCTGGGTAAAGGCGGGTGGGGCCTGGGGTCTTAGTGCCTGCTTGGTTGACATGAGCAGACTGCATCTCCAGCTGGGTTCTGGAGTAGCAACAGCACAGATTTCCAGGAAACAGTTCCTCCTGTCATCGTTTTGTTTTGTTTTTTTTTTGAGAGAGAAAAAGCATTTTTGTACTTTTAATTGAGCAGCAAGGGAAATAAACAGGTGAGAAGGTGGGCAGAGAAATATGGTGTAATCTTAGTTCTCAAACTACAAAGTACTTTAGTGAAAGAAAGGAACCTAGATTTTATTAGCAACTGACTTTTAAATTTATTCATTAGTAATAGGAATCCTAGCCCTTATGATAGTTTATAGCTTATTGTTCTCAGTAATTAAGCTCTGGTAATTGGTCCTCTAAAAATGCCAAATTCCAACTTAAAATTTCAAATAAGCATAAATAAAAAATGTCCATATTTGCAGTATCTACACTTTTTTTTGCCCAAGTCCCAGGATAGTCCCAGGATTGAAGTGAGGTGATAAAATTTTAATTAAGATGTTAAATCTGATAACCTACAAGGCAAAAATGAACACATTGTGGAATCGGTTCCTCTATCATAAGGGAAGATGTGCTTTTCTCACTGCAGCTTCATCCAGGTCCTTAAAAGTCCTTAAGAATTCCTCCAGCAGCGAGTGGCCCGGGGAGCCAGGCAAAGGCAGCTCGCTGGACTCGGATGAGGGCAGCCTGAGCAGTGGTACCCAGAGCAGCAGCTGCCCCCCGGCCGGGAGCAGACAGGACGCCCAGAAACACCCCCACGAGGGCCTGGCCGACTTCTCCGACAGTCTCACCAAGGAGAGCGACATTCTGAGCGACGACGAGGAGGACTACCACCAGACTGGGAAGCAGGACAGCCCTACCACAGACATGGAGATCCAGTTCCAGAGACTGAGGATCTCGGAGGACCCGGACGCTCGGCCAGCTCAGCAGCCGCCCGGCAAGGACGGGCAGCCCAAGCTGGTCCGGGGGCACTTCTGCCCCATCAAACGCAAAGCCAACAGCACCAAGAGGGACAGGGGAACTCTGCTGAAGGTGCAGATGCGTCACCAGTCCCTGGACAGTCAATCGGAAAATGCCAACCTTGATCTCAGCTCCGTTCTCGAGCGAGAATTCAGCGTCCAGAGCTTAACGTCGGTTGTCAACGGGGAGTGTTTTTATGAAACAGAGAGCCATGGAAAGGCATAATACAGGTCTAATTCAGATATGGGTTAAGTTGCTGATTTCACTTTTAAATTTATTTGATGATATTTATTCTCTTTACCAAGCTGTAAAAGGGGAAATAAGTCACACCTGGGGAGCACACATATGAGAAGTTCAACACTGTGAAAATCAACATCCAGTTGGCTGCCAGCCCCTGAAGTAGCAGCTACAGTCTGTAACTCTCCTTGTCATCCCCTTTTTTCTGATTTTTGCTTGAGTTCTTCTCTGAAATTGTAAGCAAAGTGGTGTGGGTCTTCATCACACATTTTTCGGTATGCGTCACAGAGGCTCTTAAAATGTAAGACAGAGAGCTGGGTGGGTCGAAGAGTAGGGTCCACATCTGCCAAGCGGAACAGTTTCCCAGTGCTTTCTAATCGCCGAGCTTCAGGGAATAACATTCCAGGCCCTCGATGGCAGTATTTCCTTCGGAACTGAAAGGCATTCTGAACGACTCTCTCCACCAGCCTGAATGGCTGCTCTATCCTGGGCTGGGTCAGGGGGGTGAAATGCACCACCCCCGAGTCCACCTCTGGTTTGGGGATGAAAGCCTGACCTGGAACTGTCAAGATGTGCTGAACGTCGCAGAGGTACTGGGCCATGATGGAGAGGCGACTACGCTGCTTGCTTCCCGTACTGGCTGTAAGTCTCTCTGCCACTTCCTTTTGAAAAGGCATCTGGGTTCTGCCATAAGCAAAAGGTCCATTTCTATGAGAAACATTTTCAAGCCATGTGATAATCAGTGGAGTTGACACACTAAAAGGCAGATTGCCAATAATATGTACATTTGGAAGATCATCCTCCCACTGTCTTTTGAGATTTTCTGGAAAAGCCCTTTCTATCTTAAATGTCAAGACATCTCCATGGACAATTCTCAGTTCTCCAGGTGCTGCATCAGAAAGCATCTGTAATCCAGGAATAAATCGACTATCCTTTTCAACCACCAGAAGTTCAGCAACACCGGCATTGAGAATGGATCTTGTGATTCCCCCGGGCCCAGGGCCCACTTCATAAACATAAGCATTTGTCAGACTGCCAGCTTTCCTTACAATTTTATCTGTCAGCCTCAAGTCCAAGAGAAAATTCTGGGATAGCTGCTTCACAGCTTGCAGTCTAAACAACTTAATGATTTCTCGAATTGTGGGTAATGGTGGGAGACGGAAGGTGCCGAGCGTCCTGGAGGCGGCCATGAGCCCCGGCCTGGCCGCACAGGTCTCACACATGTCCTTCCCCGCGGTTCCTTCCTCCTGTCATCATTTTTATTCCTGAATCATCGTGTTTAGTTATGCAGTTGTCTGCTGTCCCCAGCTACTTACGTATCAAGGAAGCGTCTTCTGTTTATCTTCTTTCCTTCCCTTTTTTCTTATTTCCATCTCGTTAACTCCTTTTCTTTGTTTTAGCCAAGCACACACATTTGAGCAATAATGGTTGTCATTTTCACTAGCTAGCATAGGACTTGCTCCTTACCTAGAGGACTCCTAATCTTGTGGTGTGTAGTGGTGAGTTAAGAACATTTAAAGATGCCACATACATGTAACAGTATTGGTAAATCTCATAGTATTGGTTGAAAATATGAAGTTGTAGAATGTTTAACGTGATACCATTTACATTTCATTAAAAAAAAAACTAAGGAAAAAATACTACCACATTTCATAGAATCTAAAACACTGTTGCTGAGATGCAGCCCCATTTTATGTACACTGACGAAGGGGAAAACTTGCAGATTAAATTGTGATGTAGTGCTTTATTGTGGATGGTAAGGTGCATCCCAGTTTTAGAGATATAATATGAAAAGGCATGCGTTTTAGAATTGAATAAGGTAAATATATTTTATTGAAACATACTTACGTAATAAAAATATAAAAACACGCATTGAAATGATATATAGCCAATTCAGGATGTGATTTATCTCTATGAAGCGAGGGAGGGAAACAGATAATGGGGGCACACGAGGGGCTTCAACTCTATATTTTTATTATTTTTAATTTTTTAAAATTTTTATTTATTTATTTTGGTACGCAGGCCCCTCAGTGTTGTGGCCTCTCCCGTTGCGGAGCACAGGCTCCGGATGCGCAGGCTCAGCGGCCATGGCTCACGGGCCCAGCCGCTCCGCGGCATGTGGGATCTTTCCGGACCGGGGCACGAACCCGTGTCCCCTGCATCGGCAGGCGGACTCACAACCACTGCGCCACTGGGGAAGCCCTATATTTTTAAATCTAAAGCAAATATTGCAAAACGATAGATAAAGTTGGTTGGGGACTTCCCTGGTCACGCAGTGGTTAAGACTCTGCGCTCCCAATGGAGGGGCCCCGGGTTCGATCCCTGGTCAGGGAACTAGATCCCACATGCATGCCGCAACTAAGAGTTCGCATGCCGCAACTAAGAGTTCAAGTGCCAAAACTAAGGAGCCTGCCTGCCGCAACTAAGACCCAGCACAACCAAATAAAAATAAATAAATATTAAAAAAAGATAAAGCTGGTTGGTGAGTTCCTATAATTTTATGTATGCTGTAAATATTTCCTAATGAAAAGTATATATTTAGAAGCTACATAAAAAGCAAGTTGCAAAAGCCTATATATATAGTGGATCTTGTTATACTTTCTAGTATAGTATTGTTGGCCTTCCATGTCTATGGTTCTGTATCTGCAAATTCAACCAACTGTGGATCGAAAATATTCCGGGAAAAAAAATTCCAGGAAGTTCCAAAATGCAAAACTTGAATTTGCCACATGCCTGGCAACTATTTACATAGTATTTACATAGTATTTACAACTATTTACATAGCATTTACATTGTATTAGATATTATAAGTAATCTAGAGATGATTTAAAGTATATAGGAGGATGTACACCATTTTATATAAGGGACTTAAGCATCCCTGGAATTTGGTATCCAAGAGGGGTCCTGGAACCAATCCCCTGCAGGTACTGAGGGACGACTGCATTTGATTTTGTGTTCTTTCAGACTTTTTCCTATATCTGTCATACCACAGCAGTGGGGTTTGTTGTTGTTGTTGGAAGGCCGAGGGCTTTCTACATCTCCGTTTTTGTGTATGAATTAAAAGATAATACTGAAGCCCACGTGCCCTAGAGCCTGTGCTCCACAGCAAGAGAAGCCACCGCAATGAGAAGACCGTGCACGACAATGAAGAGTAGCCCCCGCTCTCCACAACTAGAGAAAGCCCGCGCACAGCAATGAAGACCCAACGAAGCCAAAGATAAATAAAATAAATAAATTAGTTAAAAAAAAAAGCCAAATATAGTCACACCACTTAACCCAGAATCTCATTCCCTAGGACCTTGCCTAATGACTCCTAAGAAAAAGCTTTATGCATGAAGATCTTCACGATACCATTACTGTAAAAGAGTAAAACTTTGGAGTCAAATGCCCCCAACTATAGAAGTGGTTAAATAAATGATGTTGATCTACTTTATGAATTATGTTGCAACTGATAATGACTTCTATGTAGCAACATGGAAAATATTTGATGGTGATACATAGTCAGGGTGTATCACCCGACTGTGACTCTAAAAATGTGCATGAACGTGAACAAAGATGAAGGGAATATGGAGAAACAAACAAGCAATAGTTGTACTAGAATGGTAGAATTTTGAGTGGATTTCTCCCCTCACCATTTGTAAAAAAAAAAAAAAAAAAATTGTACTTATATTTTTGGGGCAGCCAGATCTTTGAAAGAAAAATTTGAATTTCTAAGAAAATAGCAGATATTAGGATGGGGGATACTAGAAAATGCAAAGTAGTGGCCCTTTTGATGATAAAACTAAAACATTCTAAACCAGCTTTGCTTTAGCAATGCACAAATTGATTATTTAAATTTTGTCTTTTTAGAAGTAAGTTGGCTGAGGGCAAGTGTGTGGAAATCAGAATATTGAAGAGGATTGGTACAAGAAGTGGGAGGATCAGAGCTGATGTGACTAGCTTTTTCATTTGCACTACCAAATAAACCAAAATTTTGGACTGTGTCTGCTTTAGTTAATATTTGGTTATTTGCTTTGAAGCTATTTGTTTGCAATAATGCCATTAACATCCTCAACAGAGCCAAAGTCTAACCCTGAGATGGTAGAATCTTAACTAATTTTATCATTTACAAAGAAACTGAAACTTCTGAGGGCATGAAGGACCATTTCTTTTCTCTGTACTTCTTCCTTTGATTTTTACATCACCAGTGATTTATGGCTACTAAAAAAAAGTCCTATAATTAACTCACAGTTAAGTCATCTTACCATCAGAGGTAGAATGAGGCTGGTGATGATTGGGGAGGGAATAGAAAAAGACTAAAGAATTTTAGACATCTAAGGCCTTGCTGACCAGTTAATCCAGCCCCTTCACTTTATATGTAAGTAGATAAATCCCAGGGACTCAGCAATGAACCTGCGTTTTAGGCCTCCAAATTTAGTGCCCTTTCTACTGTACCACAAGGAAAGAAGGAGGGAAAGGGAGAGAGAGCAGAACCAAATTATTGACATTTTAGGGGCCATTTTTTCAGGATGGACAGAACATTGGATATGATGTCATTATTATCTTAACTTATAGTTTTTACGAAGACTACCACTCCAAAACAAAAATAGGTAAAGAACATCAACAGACAACTCACCAAAGAAGAAATACAATATAACACGAAAAAATATGCAATGTCATTGAAGAAATGTAAAATATAAAGTAAATGCATCTTGCTGCCTCAAGGTGAAACATTTACAGACGAACTTTATCATTCAGACCATTGGCCTTGTAGGGCTTCTTGTTGACAATCTACTCTATTTTTAGGAAATTAATTATAATTGAAAAACTGATGCAAACAGTAAAAGGCAAAGTACAACCTGGAAAGTGAATTTCATGAAAGTTGTGGTAGCCTTACACCTCTTTTTATTCATTCACTCAGTCCTGTGTGGCACCCATAGATGATTTAGCCCAGGTGGTTTTGCTGAAGTGGACCACTAGGAAGGAAGCTGTGAAGGGCGCAAAGCAGTTGAGAATAGGTATAATTGAGCACATAATTTTACTTTCCTCTCCTGCCCCACACAACTAGAGAAGCTGGTTCAGATCTGACTAAGGAAATGTCCTCATCCCCACCCAGAAGATACTACAGGGCCCCAGGAGGACGAAACCAGGGAAAGAGAATCATCCAAACAGGACTGGGACCAAAGGCAAGCACAGTAACAGATGTCCTGCTGAAGAAGATGGGGGTGGGACTTTGCTGTGACTCTGAAGGCAAGTGTGGTTCAGCGAAGCCAAGATCAAGGGGACTGAGTGGGCTATCTGTCCTTGGTAACCATGTGCCACATCTTCTGAACAGACCTTATCATCTGGGCTAAATCAGCCCAGGAGGTCTGAAAAGAGGATTGAACTTAATATTACTGACACACAGGGACTTCCCTGGTTAAGACTCTGCGCTCCCAATGCAGGGGGCATGGGTTTGATCCCTGGTCAGGGAATTAAGATCCCACGTGCTGTGCAGTGCAGCCAAAAAAAAAAGCATCACTGACACACAAATAGGTCCCCTTAGATTCTAATTGGAAGTAAACAGGGTAAAAGTAGTAAATACTCAATGTTGCTTTCTAAACTAAATTATATATTTTAGAGATGGGCCCAGTCAGACCACATAGAGATGCTTCATTCTTTTTCATCGTCTGTAGCAAGAGTTGACAAATGGTTTTATATCCTAAAAGGGAAAGTTATGGGTCAAAGGGTATGCGCATTTTTCCACACTTTTAAAAATGTTATTTAACAATAAAGTTGCAAGAATAAGAATAGTATAAAGAATTGCTGAAAACCCTTTATCATCTCCTAACATTTTATTCCATTTGCTTTATCATTTGCTCTCTTCTCTCTCTTGTGCTCTCTGTGTCTGTGTGTGTGCATTTACATATACATACATGTATTCGAGGAAACATTTTTTCTGAGCCATTTAAGTATAAGTTGAATATATTATTGTCCTTTTCTTTTAAATGCTTCAATGTGTATTTTCTCAAAATAAGGATATCCTCTTATATAACCACAAGTTATTAACTTCAATAAGTTGAACATAGATACAATATATTTCTCTAATATATGCCATCTGAATTTAATTTCATCATTTGACCCAATAATATGCTTTTTGGTATGTATTTATAATTTTAACAAAAATTACCATATTGTCTCCATAGAGGTGGTGCCACTATACATTCCCGAAAGTAGTATATGAGAATGCACAATTTACCCTCAATTGCACTAACACAATTAGTTAACAGCTTTTGACAGTGTGTTAGAAAAAAAGTGGCGTTTCATTATAACACGTTTCACTTATTCTGGGTAAAATTATATTATGGAAAATTGTAATTGGTAATCATTATGGTATCTTATATGGGTAATTTTAACAATAATTATGGATAAGGTTGAGGATCTTTTGTGTTCAGAGAGTCACTTATTTGTATTTCCTTCTTCTAAACTGTCCCTTATATCCTTTGTTTTTCTACTGGGATGTTGGCTTTTTTATTGATTTGTAGGAATTCCTAATTTATTGAGAAGCTCAGCCATTTGTCAGTGATATGAGCTGAAAATATTTTTCCCAGTTTGTCATTTGTTTTTTGTCTTTATGGTGTTTTTGTTTTTTTTTAAAAAAATATTTATTTATTTATTTAGGCTGTGTTGGGTCTTAGTTGTGGCATGTGGGATCTTTAGTTGCAACCTGTGGGATCTAGTTCCCTGACCAAGGATCGAACCTGGGCTCCCTGCATTGGAAGCACGGAGTCTTACCCACTGGACCACCAGGGAAGTCCCCTACAGTGTTTTAAAAATTGTTGCTGTTTGTTTGCATTCGGGACATTTTGAAGTCATGAAGTACTGGCAGGAATATTTTGTATTATATTTAGATTTTATAATCAAATACACAGGTGTGCTTAGATATCAGTAGATATCCTAATATAAGAAAGGAAGAGGCAGATTTTCACCTCTTAGTATAAGGAGTGAGTAAGCCAAATAAAATAGGATGCATTTATTTTGGACTTAAATAATTGCTGTTAACCCCACTGTGCCATGGGTTGTTAACCCTGGCTCTCAGAAAAAAATGAAAGTTATGGTGAGTATATTTAAAGTTGTCTGAAACTTGATCGTATTCAGGCCTTATCTAGGACTTGGAATTTTGGAAACTAAAGAACACTACAAAAGAACTCCAGAACCTTACTAGTTTGGAAACCATGGTACTGGTAGGATTTCTGGTCTTTATTTTTATTATTTTGGATGTCTTCCTTCAACTATTTTATATATCCACACTCATAATTTCCATGATAAAGGAATTTCTTTTTTTTTTTTTTTTTCCCAGCCGCTCCGCGGCATGTGGGATCTTCCCGGAGGAATTTCTTTTAAAGCTGATTAGGGGCAGTTTTTTTTAGATTTTTTTTTTTTATGTGGACCATTTTTAAAGTCTTTATTGAATTTGTTACAATATTGCTTCTGTTTTATGTTTTGGTTTTTTGTTCCTGAGGCATGTGGGATCTTAGCTCCCCTACCAGGGATCGAACCCGCGCCACCTACATTGGAAGGTGAAGTCTTAACCACTGGACCACCAGGGAAGTCCCATAGGGGCAGTTTTTAAATATGTAGCTGGTTTAAATCATTAAGTAGTATTAAGGGGAACATCCATCATAGAAATTAACTTAAAATATTTAGAAATATTAAAAATATGGTCACAACTGTATTGCTTGCATCTGTCTCTATAAATGCTGATTTGCACGTTTTCATATTGCAGAATCACACTGACATTCAGAGAAAGATGCTGACATTGTTCTTCCAACATCTCTAGTTTGGGTTTCATGAAGCATTTCTTCCATTTCTCCTTTTCCTCTGTGTAATACTTTCTCAGATTCTTGGAAAAATAATCAAGACATTTTGCTCTGGGTCTACTTATAATCACTGGCATAATACCAGTGTGAAATGTGCTCATTAACATTGTTTTAAAGTATACATAAGTACACAAAAATGGGCTCCTGCACCAGAGATTAGAGTTGAGACATGTTAGTTTTCCTACATGTCACTGTTTTACAGATTTAACTTAGTTTAATTTAGGGCCAGATAACTCTGGCAGCGTTTGCATTTTCAATATGTTTTTCTGCACTTAAGAGTTTCTACACAGGGGCTTCCCTGGTGGCGCAGTGGTTGAGAGTCCACCTGCCGATGCAGGGGACACGGGTTCGTGCCCCGGTCCGGGAAGATCCCACATGCCGCGGAGTGGCTGGGCCCGTGAGCCATGGCGGCTGAGCCTGCGCGTCTGGAGCCTGTGCTCCGCAGTGGGAGAGGTCACAACAGTGAGAGGCCCGCGTACCGCAGAAAAAAAAAAAAAGAGTTGAGTTCCTATACCGTATAAATTTCATACCGTAAATGGAAGTAAAGTAAAATGCCAATAGGAATCTGTTAGTGTGTGTATATCTCCAGTCCAAAATTACTAAAAAAGGAAAAAAAAGCAACATGTAATGTTGGATTTGTATTTTTTTTTATAATAGTGTTTATTTATTTTTACTTGTTGACAGTTTGCTTTATTTATTTATTTATGGCTGTGTTGGGTTTTCGTTTCCGTGCGAGGGCTTTCTCTAGTTGTGGCAAGCGGGGGCCACTCTTCATCACGGTGCGCGGGCCTCTCACTATCGCGGCGTCTCGTTGCGGAGCACAGGTTCCAGATGCACAGGCTCAGTAATTGTGGCTCACGGGCCCAGTTGCTCCGCGGCATGTGGGATCTTCCCAGACCAGGACTCGAATCCGTGTCCCCTGCATTGGCAGGCAGATTCTCAACCACTGCACCACCAGGGAAGCCCCGGATTTGTATTTTATATTATAAATCTATCAGACATAAAACTCCCCTTTCAAATTGCTATAAACATTTCTAAACACTCTCAGTTTCTTTAGTTATCTTGTTGTGAACTGGTAATAAGTAGCTGATGGACTAGCACCCATCCATGAACCATTTTAAGCACTGATCTTGGTAACTTTAACTTATGCTGTGTGCCAACAGGTACTGTAGTTCACTTGACAGCCTTTTTGGAAAGAGGATGGCCATCATATCATAGTGATGATTATTAGTATTTGAACAAGATATTAGAGTTATTGCAATCACTGCAGAATGGTTAATTTTTTTTTTTTTTTTTTAAGAATTGGTGGAACTTCCCTGGTGGTCCAGTGGTTAAAGACTCCGAGCTTCCAATGCAGGGGGCGCGGGTTGGATCCCTGGTCAGGGGAACTGGGATCATGCTGTGCAGGATGGCCAAAAAAAAAAAAAAAGAAAAAGAAAGAATTGATTTGACAAAATCTATCTTGAGATGTCAGGGTTATTTGTACTCTTTAGAACTTCTGGTATAATCTGAGCCACTCTGAAACACAGCTTATCTTGTGGGGAATAATTTTTTTTTTTGCCGTACGCGGGCCTCTTACTGCCGTGGCCTCTTCCGTTGCGGAGCACAGGCTCCGGACGCGCAGGCTCAGCAGCCATGGCTCACGGGCCCAGCTGCTCCGCGGAATGTGGGATCTTCCCGGACCGGGGCGCGAACCCATGTCCCCTGCATCGGCAGGCGGACTCTCAACCACTGCGCCACCAGGGAAGCCCATGGGGAATAATTTTTAAATTGTGTGTGTGTGTGTGTGGATATGAGGCAAGTGGGAGTTTTGTTTTCCTAATGGAAAAAATATAAAGTGTTTAATCAATTATTTCTATTCATTTATTTATTTATTCAAAGTGTATTTGGAATGTTTATTGCCAAGTGATTTTGTGTATACAATACGACCATCTTCTTAAACCTTCAGTTTAAATGAGTCATGGGTCAAATAACCTGGCAAACAGAATGACACACATGCTTCCCTCACTCTGTTGGAGGAGCTGAAGCAATCTAATTACCCTGCAGGCCCGGATTAGTTTAATTCTTTGGCACCAGCATTATCAAGATTTCATTGTATTTGGAAGAACATATTTTTTAGAGAAATTGTGTTGTTATTCCATTTCCATTTAAAGCGTAGTTTAAGGAAACTTCGTGGAAAGCTACAGACTAGCCTCCTTAAAAATTTTTTTTCATGTTATAGCAGGGAATCAGGCAGGGCTGGCTTCCTGGACATGTGGCCTGTGCAGTCCCAAAGGGCTCTGTGCTCAGAAGGGTTCTGTGCTTGGTTTAATGTTTTGCTGTCAGCATCTTGAAATTCTTGATAATTTTATATTTGATCTTATTTTGTAAATGAGGTCCAGTGGGACAGTGGAGCCTGTGCTGGAGGTTTGGGGCCTTGGCTCATGTGCAGTTCTACCTTTCCATATCCCTAGGCCCTGTTCTGCTTCCCCTTCCAGCCAGCGGCCATGTCCACTGCTACCCTTTACCTGGGGTGCTGACTGGCTCATGTTGGGGAGGAGGAGGCCCATGTTCTGCTGTCACCCTCCACCTCCTGCTGGGGCCTGGGTACAAGTTCGGGGAGGGTTGGGGTCAGGTGCCTACGTCTTGCAGCGTTGTGGGGAGTGGTGACAGCCAACCCCGCCCCAGGCTGGCAGCACGCTGACACGTTTGGTGTGTCCTCCTCTAGCTTGCCCCCAATCCAGGTGTCTACTCTGTCCAGGTGTGGAGGTTTAAAACCCCTTGGGTGTCCCTTAGCATGGATTGCAGTGACTGGCCAATGGGCAGGAGAGACACCTGGCTCTATTTCCCCACAGCCTTGGTCTGGTTGGTGGTGAGAAGAGAAAAGCCAGCAGCCATCAGGCCTGAGCGTATGCTTGCAACACTGCTCCGCTTCCCCACCCGCCCCTGAGAGTCCATGCTCTTCCCATGAGAACCCTTGTGCCCAGAGGAATGCTGTTGCTTTGGCTGCACGCACATAGCACCTTCTCTTCTTCCTTGCAACCTTCTTGAGCCTGGCTTGAATTGGTCTCTTCTGGCTAGCTCCAGGTACCTTCTGGGGATGGGCTGTGAAATGTAAATTGTGTAATTTCAGTGATTCTACATATGCGTTAAACATTCTTATATTTGCGTTTAAGCCTGGCATTGCACAGCATAAAGATAGTTATTAGCATGAATTTTACCATTAAAACTTTTTATTTTTCTTTACTGTGACTGCACAGTTTCAGTGGCCTCTGTTGATTTGTTTCAGATAGAAAGGTAAGCTCTCTTCAAGTTGGATCATACAAACATGAAATCTAATGTGTGATGAAACGGACCTGTGAAGCTTTTTGGTCAGAAGAGTAATTCCCCTGAATTTACTATATTCCCACTGTATATAGTAAATTCTACAGGAACACATCTTTACTATACTAAGCAGGTGGTTTTTACGTAAGCATGTAATGCCAGGAATGATTTCTGCTCCACACTAAGTTTCCTTCCTGTCCCCCTGTCCCTGTGCCTGTCAACGTGCTGGTTTCTCACTTTGAGAGCCCATGGGCTTTTTGACCATGGCTTGCCCTTACGGTTGCTTGTGAGTCTCTTGGCCTTGATAGATACGGCCCTTCGCTCATGCATTCCCCTCATTGACAGCCTCCCGTGTCTTGCTCTTATATGTCCTAAACCTGGACCTGACTCTGCCCCTTTGCTTTAGTCTAGTCTGCTTCTTGGTATTCCCTAGAAACCCACTTCAGTTGCATAGACAAAGGAGATGATTTGGGATTTTAAAGATGGAACCCAATATGCTGTCAGAAAGGAGTTGCGATCCTGGCTGGACTGGGTCACTGATTTTCCAGGCGAGAGAAACTTTAGCTTGTTGGACTGTGCACCAGTGAGAACTCCCTTCTCCACAGTGGCTGGCTGGGGAGGAACTCTGGCCTTTTGCCTCACTCTGCTCTGATTGAGATCATTCAGGTGCAGCTCTTCTATGCAGACATAACGCCTGGTTTAGGTGAGAGCTCTTGTTGCCCGGTTCTTGTCAAGTTCTTAGCACACTCAGCACAGCTTCTGCTTCCCAGAGGGAATTGGTGGGTTCTTTTTAGGCTGTTTGCTGGGTTGGATTCACCCTCAGTTGCTGACCATTGCCCATCTCCTGGGAGAGGGGTGCTGAGCATAATGACTAGATACTGCTGTTGGTATTTTATCTACTTCCAGTTCTTCATCACTGAGAATCATTTCATTTAGAAAATAAACATTGCCTCACCTGTTCGTGGCATAATATTTTTCACCTTTGCCTTTTACTCACATGTTGCATATTAACTTTCCTTCTGAAAAGATCAGCATGATCTTGGAGCTGGTGTGAGCTGGATCTTATTACTCCCCATGTGTGTGTTTTTATCTTCAGGTGTTTCTTCGGACTCTAGCCCATTCCTCCCACCTGTCCCCATCCTAGCAGGCTGATCTCTGTCTGGTTCCACAATAACCTTGCTTCTGGATTTTTATCTCTTCTTCTTCAAAGAAGTCTCTTCAGATTACTACAGTGTAATAGAATCCTTTCCCTTTCAGCCTCTGGATCAATTATTTATTCACTTGTGTAATTCATGCCCACGCTCAGGTATGTGTTAGTGTTGCTCTGAGACTGTTGCTCCCTCTGGAGAAGGATCTGTGTCTGACAGTCTCCTTCCTCGGTGTCTAATTCAGTGAGGATTAAATCAGGGAGACCTACTGGCTGAGGCTCACTGCCCCTTAGTTACTTGGTTCACTGTTTGAACCCCAGAATCAGGAGTTGGCAGTAACTTCGTCTTATTCTGTTGTATTCCAATAGACTAACAACCAGTAAAAGTTCCTAAATATTCCGATGTAGGTCTAAGGGGCAAATAGGAATCGGAGCTCCTCATCAGAGATAGTTTCCCTGGGGTGCTGGATTTGTTTTTGTCCTTCTTCATACTAACTTCTGTGACCCTCAGCTCGAAGGGTCCTTTCTCACCTAAATGCCCTCCCGAAAGGAGGTACCAACATTCATTCATCAGAAAAAGAGCAGTACAGTTTCTGTTAGGTTACCATCAGAGAGACACTGGCTTAAATCCCACCTCCTCCCTTTTTTTCCTTTTTAAATCTCCAAGAAGGCCCAGAGTTGGGGGTCAGGACTGGATGAGAAGAAGCAGGAAAGTTAGCCGGTCAGAGGTGGGAAAAAGCCATGGGCTCCAGGGCTCTACTCCGGGACACACTGACAGGAAGCATTAGGGCAAACCAAACACCCTGAGGTCCTAAGAGAAAATTGGTCTAAGTCCAGGGTGATCTCATCCTCAGACATAAGATGGAGGGGTTCTTGATTAGCAGTGGGCTTTGTAGTTGCCATGAAGTAAGTAAACTTTGGGTGGTGGGATTGGCCATAGAAATACAGAGGGCCCTATGCTTTCAGCTCTTAAGTTAGGGCCTTTTATCTGCTCATTCTGAACCTAATTATTCAGGGTTGGTTGATAGCTGAGAAATAGACTTTTGTACTTATAGCTTGAAAAAAAAAAAAACACTTTAAAAGTTTTTCAATTTCCCCAATAGAGTGCTTTTCCTTCGTTGAATCTCTACAACTTTATTCTGGCTTAGGTTACTGAGTGGGAGTGGCAGAGAGTGATAATTTTTAGTGTGATCTTTAGTATGATGTAAAAATAAATCTCTGAAGACATGAAGTAGGAAATGTTCCTTACAGACTTTCTATAGGAAAAACAAATGTTTATAAACTCTGCTTATCAACTGTTTTTCCTACCTCTGCAGTTTCATCCATTAATAACTGTCAGAGTTCAGTTCATTGTGCAGTATCTGGAAATTTTCCTCACTGTTAATTCGTAAGACTTTGAATTGTAAGTGTGCTCATGTGCCCGTGGCACAGAAAGCCAAACTCTGACAGCCGGTGTCTGTAGCAAAGTAAGGGCTTAGTGCAGGGCGCCAAGCAAGGGAGTGTGAGACAAGCCTCAGATCTGCTTCTTCATGGTCTTAGAGTTGGGGATGTTTCAAAGGGGAAGAACAGAGAAGCTGGGGTTCCTCATCGTCTTGTGACATCTCTGTGACATTTCTCAATTGTGGTTTCGGAGTCAGGATGTCTCCGGTTTACAGATCTCTTGCCAGGTGGTCTTTGAGCTCACCTGGTCCTGGAGAGACAACCAGAGTTTGTACTTTAATGATAATATCGACAACAGCAATTTTAGTACATTAACGATGTTATCTACAACAGCAACCTTAGTCATCGGACTCTGGTTGATTAGTGTTCAGTTAGCACAGGACTGAGTTCAGAGGGGACAAGAAAGGGAATAAAGTTTTGGATAGAGAGAGTAGTTATAAACTTGGTAAGGGAACTCAGTTTTAGGGGCACTTGGTTTCATAAGTGCTGATGGCTAAATAGCACAATTCATTAGAGATAATCATACTTTAACCTTAGTACTGCTATACTGGGAAGATGAAATATAGTTAGAAAAGTATTTGATTAAAATATCTTAAATTTTATTTTATTTTTAGATGTTGGGGGTAGGAGTTTATTAATTAATTAGTTTATTTTTGCTGTGTTGGGTCTTCGTTTCTGTGCGAGGGCTTTCTCTAGTTGTGGCAAGTGGGGGCCACTCTTCATCGCGGTGCGCGGGCCTCTCACTATCACGGCCTCTCTTGTTACGGAGCACAGGCTCCAGATGCACAGGCTCAGTAGTTGTGGCTCACAGGCCTAGTTGCTCTGTGGCATGTGGGATCCTCCCAGACCAGGACCCGAACCCGTGTCCCCTGCATTAGCAGGCAGATTCTCAACCACTGCACCACCAGGGAAGCCCTTAAATTTTATTAATAAACATAATTTTAACTCTGAATTAGTCTTTATTTTTGTTTCTAAATTCCTCAACTAGATCTAAATAGATCATGAAATCTGCAGAGACTTATTTTAATCCAAAGATCTTTCTGTTTCTATAACCGCACTAAAGCTCACATTATCGACCTTAAAAGCAGTGTTATTAAGTTACAGATTATTAGTTCATCTCCAGGGCTAATGCAAGTAGTTTGGGGTGAGCCTTTGTAGAATTGGTAGTATGTTTTGATAAATGTATATGGGCATGGAGTAGTTTTCACTTACCTCCCTTAAAATTTCTGGAAAGACATATTCTGGAAAACCAGGACACACAGTAAGATGTTAAGATTAATATTCATTGAAAAAGTATCTGACTTGACGAGTTTGCCAAAAAACTACTCTCTCGATGTCTCATCAAATTGCCCTTGAGATCTTTTTGCCTCTGTTAAGTTTTCTAGACAGTCTGAATAAGGGAGCGTATTACTTGGATATTTCTATGGTTAAATAAGATATACTACAACTCTCTTCATTCCTGAATATCAATAAAAGTTTTTATTTATACTGGATATTTGCTGTTAGAATTGCCAATTTCTGTATAAAAAATGTAAAGTCTGTTTACTGCTTTATGCTTTCTGGTATATTTTTGCATAAATAACACCCTTAATCCTAACTTGACCAACATGTAGGATGGTGATGGTATTATTATTGTCATCATCATTATCATCATCCTCACTGTGCAGTTGAGGAAACTGAGGCTCAGATTGACTAGATCAAACAGGAGGTACCTGCACACCCTACGACACAAACCTAGACCTTTGGACTCCAAACTCCACGTTCCTTCTTCTTCTCTGTACCGATGGACTTACATGATACATTCTTAGCGAAGACACGCATAGCAATTGTAACTTGAATCATTAGTGGCTTTGTTCAGACACAGGCACATGTACATTTTATGGCATACGTTTATGTGTATATCAGATTTGTCATAAATGTTAGAATTATAATCAGTAGTGCCTTATTTTTAGATTTGCAGTTGAGAACCACTTACTTTAGTGAGAATTATCTTAAAGTCCTAGAATCAGAGATACTTAAGATTTTGAAGACTGTTCCAGTTATCTCATGTTTTCCCACATGATGAATGAGGAACCAGTTTGCTGGTGTTTGGTTATAAAGGTGAAGCTGACTTCACCAGGAGTATTTTCTTGGTATTTATAGGTCCTCTTTTTAACATCAGTCCTTTGGTTGGCTTCTTCCCATACTTCATAGTTATGCAGTAGCAGCAGAAGGGTAGGTGGGTAGAACATGCATTGAATTATGCTGAAATATATCTAGGAGTGTCAGATTCATGCCACTGCTGACAGTTGTACCAGAGATGAAGTGTGAGATTAAAGAATTTTATTGCTTACCGAGTTTCTTTTTGACCTAGTTAGATGTATCCTAGGCAGTTCATGACTATTTTAGGATATTGTAATATATCTGTATAGCACTTTATATTTTCCAATCTGTTCTTATATATTTGTTCCTCATAATAAACATGTTAAGTCATGTGAAATGACATGGTTATTATCATATTACAAATGAAGAAATCTGACTTGGAGATAGTATAGCACCATGGCTAAGAATATACATTTTTATATTCTTATGTATATATATTTTAAATTTATTTATTTTATTTCGCTGCATTGGGTCTTCGTTGCTGCACGCGGGCTTTCTCTAGTTCCGGTGAGCGGGGGCTACTGTTCGTTGTGATGCGTGATCTTTTCATTGTGGTGTCTTCTCTTGTTGCAGAGCACGGGGCTCTAGGCATATGGGCTTCAGTAGTTGTGGCTCACGGTCTCTAGAACGCAGGCTCAGTAGTTGTGGCACATGGGCTTAGGTGCGCCGTGGCATGTGGGATCTTCCCAGACCAGGGCTCGAAACCATGTCCACTGCATTGGCAGGTGGATTCTTAACCACTGAGCCACCAGGGAAGCCCCTATTCTTATATCCTTATATATTCTTTTATGAATCAGACCAGAATCCTGGCTCTGCCAATTACTGTCTGAGTGACCTTACAGCAAGTTAGTCTCTCTAAGCCTTGGTATTCTAATACGTAAAATGGGAAACCTTGTAATGTTGTCTGAGTGTTTAAATAAGATAATGAGTACAAAGTATTTAGAACAGTGGAGGCAAACAGTAGGCAAACAATAATTATTAGGTAGCATTATCATCTTCAGAGGTTATCACTCTTTTATTTATTAACTCCACAAAAATCAAGAGCCCTTTTCTATGTGCTAGTCACTAGGCTAGGGATCAGGGACACAGTGGTGAACTAGACAGATAGGGTCCTTACTCTAATCGAAGTTACATTTTAGTGGTAGAAATGGTAAATGAGTCAATATGAAGTTCATGGAGTGGCAGGGACTTTGAGGAAAGTAATGGGACAATTCTTGAAAGGGGCATTCTTAGTTGGGAAGTCCTGTTGGAGAAAGTGCCGTTTAATCTGAGACCCGAGTGGCCATAGCCATGTGAAGATCTGGGGAAATAGCCTTCCAGGAGGGGGAAGACAGAAGTTCAAAGGCTGAGAGGCAGGATGAGGGTGGCACAGAACAGAAAGACGTTGTCCAGTGTAGAGAGGTGGAGGGGCCAGGGTAAAGAGCTTAATTTTCTTCTAAGTGTGGGGTTTTGAGCAGGCAAGAGATGTGTCCAATTGGGGACAAGCCCAGGCCAGGTGCTGTGAAACAAACAAAGGTATGGATGAAACATTTATTTCTTCCTGTAGCTAGCAGTCTTCTGTGTCATGAGACTAGTGTACAACAGATTAGCAGTTTCAGCACTGCACAGTGTTCCTGCTGGTGTACGCCTTATCTGATAAGGGATGCTGTTTATCATGTATTCTCACAGAGTCAGCTCTCCAGTGACACGTTCTTGTTATCTGCTTCTCTAACAATTTATGTAAAGGGCACGGAAGGTAGAGACAGTGGGAGAAAAGGGTAAAGAGGCTATTTCTGAACACTGGGTACAAAATAGAGATTAGGAAGTAGAGGAGTGAAGGGAAAAGCAAGATTCTGTTGTGCACAGAGATGAGGGATGCTGTTTAAACTGGCTCCTTGAGGTGGCCTAAGTGAGCCTGCATGGGCTGGACCACTTCTCTCCCAGGTTCCCTGTGAATTCAGGCAGCACAACCCCTGATGCTGCCTCCTTGGCTCTTGGCCTGAGACTCTGTCAGTATCTTTTCTCATCTCCGCCGAGGCCAAAAGGGGCAGGGATACTCTTGTGTTATCTTCTCAGAACAGGGTTCTAGTCCCTTGGAAGTTTGTTTCTTTGAATCATTTCATCAGTTTAGCTATGATAATTATCAATTAACATTATAATAATTATATATAATATGATATTAGCTAACATTTACTGAGTGCTTACTGAGAACTAGTTATACACTTTTTTACCTACGTTATTCTACTAATCCTTAAACCTTGCAAGGTAGGTGATATCTTTCCACTTTTGAGGAAAATGAGGCATAGAGAGTTTAATTAATCTGCCTGTGGTCGCAGAGTGGGTCAGTGAAGCCAGGGCTCAAACCCATGCTTAACTCCAGACTAGAGACTATGCTCTTAATCACTTTTTCACACTTTTATATATTTATCGGTTACTAATTGGTTATTTAGTGGTCTGGTAAGAAGTCGGGGGGTGGCACTCTTCTATTGGAAAAAGGCTAGCTGATCAAGACAATACCAGTTGGTTTTAAGAAGGAATATAGACGTTCATTCCATGGACCATATAATACACCTCTCTATTCTGAATAGTTCCACCTGTATACACATGAAGTGCAATCTTTTAAGAAAGGCTGTTTATTGAGGAGAGAACCAATACCTCTCTTTCTTCATAGAGGATGTGTTGTCCCTTATAGAAGGGTGCTTAACCAGTGACAGATTGTGATTTTTACCTCTTTAGTGGTTTTTTTATTGCACAAACAATATAATAATAATAGTATTTTATAAATCAAGAAAAATCTTTACCCCAGCAAATTAACTGCTTTTAGTTTTTCACATTCACTTCCAGTTCTTGTGTTTATTTGTGTATAGTTTGTACATAGTTATAGCATATTAATTTTTCATTTAACATTATGTTATAATGGGTTTTTAAGTTAAGCCTCTCCCGTGAAAAGGAAAAGAGTGGAATGTGTAAAGGCTACAAGGCATTAATAATTGATTGGGGTGATGCCTACGAGGCAGCCACGTCAGTTTTAGAGCTGGCCTTGGAAGGAGCAGCTGTACGTTTGGACCTTGGAAAGCCTTCATCTTTCCATGCAGTCTGTCAGGCTTCCAAGAAAGCCAGGTGGAAATGGAAAAATACAGTGATTTGGAACCATGTGAAACTTACAATATGGTTGAGTTCAGTGTTGGAAAAGAGGAAAAACAATCCCTACCTGATATGGTACTTTGAGGGTAAAGCTTTAGCCAGTAGGCAGTGCATCAGAGTCTGTCAGAATTATCAATATTTTGCTCTTTTCAGTGGCTTTAATAGTTACTTATTGTTTATAAAACCAGTTTTATCAGAGTGGAAGAACAAAGTACATCCTTGACAAATACGATTTTAGTGATAAAGCTGTTATTCTATATTTAAATTTAGTTTAATTCAAAGTGATTTTTAAGTTTCAGATTTGTATAACTACAGACTAACCACTTGGCACTCAAGTCCTCCATGATCTAAATCCAAACACTCTGAGGATGGAGTCCTATGTTCAGAATGTTTACTGATAGCTCCCCTACCCAAATTGCCCTTTCTCTTGGGCTTCTGGACGTGACAAGAGGTAAGGGAAAAACAATGGGACAAAGTATAAATCCTGTTAAACTTGTTTGGAGAAGGCCTGAGACAGTTGATAGAGACACTTGTTTCCTCTTTTCGCCTTCATAATTACTTTGAATTTTACTTTTTCTTTCTTTCTTTTTTTTTTTTTTGGCTTTGGCACATTGGATTCCATCTGGTTGAGAGAAAATAATTTATATAAACTAGAATTCCAAAATCAGGTTTTATGTTAAGTTCAGGCCATCACACTTGAAATTAAGGAAGCCTACATTTGAGTGATGAAGTGGAATATTTAATTATGAGACACATCACTGTATCAAAATACGTAGTTTACTTTAAAGCATCTCTTTGTATGCCCTAAGGCTTTGCCCCCTACTTCTATCACAACAAAAATGTGAGCCAAACGTTGGTACTGGAGCATATATATTGATATGTAGGTCAGGGGAATGCGTTCTAGATGAAATGCACCGCAGTGGAGTCAGCACAGTGAGATTTCCAGGGGAGCAGATCTTCCTGTTAAATTCACATACAGGCTTTCTTCTGTAGTATGGAAACTTGTTTATGTGACAGTCTTCAGTGAACCTGTCACTGACATGTGGCCATTTCCTTGATGTTTACATATGAACAGTGCCTGGAAGGAAGCATCTTTCCCCAGGCTGTTCTTTTTTGGGTGGCCTTTACCTTTTTTGGGTGCCCTGGTTGATGTACTCTCAGCACCAGGCATCCTGATGTGCATGTGTAGAGCTGCCTTGTGGTCTGGTAGGCATTACATCTGCCCTCAGGGAGGCTGCAGTCTTATCAGGCAGAAAGGCCACTCTTGTTTGCTGCTGCTGTTAACGAGGTACCTCTCTTTCTGTTAGTGTACCCCCATCCCTGGGCCCTAGACTTGAGCTCCATTTAGCCATCATCCATGCTGCCACCTGCCCACCTCTGTTTTGTTTGAGTCCTCTAGGATAATAGAGTAGCTTTTTCCCACCAGGATAGTCCGGTTTGTTCTGTTTTATTTTTCAGGATAATCTGGTTTTTAATAGACAGGTAACAATGTATAGCAGTTAAGAGCAGGATCCACCTGCTTGTGTTTGAATCCTGGCTAGGTTACTTACTAGCTATGTAATCTTGGGCAAATTAATTTCTCTATTCCTTGGTTTCCTTAGGTAAAAGGGGGATCCTAATGATGCCTTCCTCATAGGGCTGTTATGAGGGTTAAATGAGTTAATATTTAAAAAAACACTTAGAACTTTGCCTGGTATATAGTATACATTATATAAGCATAAAGTGAAACAAATACTTTTTTTTTCCAATCATAGAAGTAATACACTAACATTGTAGAAGACTTGGAGAATTCAGAAAAGTTGTATTACCTAGTAAGAGTTGGAATAAATAAATAAATGGGGTACAGGATGGCAGGAGTGTATTTCAGGCAGGGAGGTATGTGTGTCAAGGAGCTGAGACTAGAATCTGGTCTTTGAACCCCTAGCCTGGTTGTCTTATTCATCTTGATGGTTTGCTGGTTTTTCCAATTCCTAGTTCTTTCTACCATCATTGATGAATCAATAAATTGGGTGTATGTGATGAATGAATCTTCAGCACGCTGACCTCGAGCCAGCACCCTACTAACCAACTCTGTGGCCTTTCGGAGAATAAATCTTTGTGAGCTTTAGCTTTCCTAGCAGTGAAATGGAACCCGTGCTCCCTGTTTGGCAGAGTTGCTGCAAGGATTAAATGACATATGTATGTGGAAAGCCCTTGGCTCTGTGCCTGGCCTGCCACGGTGCTGTTTGGATGGTTGCTTTTCCCTTGGTTCCCTCCCAGCTCTTCTGATAGTATTGAAGTTGATCTATGTAGAAGGTCCCTGGTTGCCTCAGGGAGCAATGATCCTGGAGAGTTGTACGTTTGATTCAAATCCTCCAGAAGCTGAATTCACATATAAACAAAGTGAGCAAAATGACTCTACTTCACCCATTCTTTTTTTTTTTTTTTTTTCCTTTTGCCGTGCTACACGGCACGCGGGATCCTAGTTTCCCAACCAGGGATCGAACCTGCACCCCTTGCAGTGAAAGCGCGGAGTCTTAACCCCTGGACCGCCAGGGGAGTTCACCCATTATTTATGCCAAGTTTAGTTGGAAGTTGTATAGTGTTCATTAGGGTCATGTCATGTGATTTTCTGAGCTGCTTTTTTCCTTTTCTCTTTCTTTTACTGTGAAATATAACCTATGTATAGAAAAGAGCAAAAACTTACCTGTATAGTTTGAAGGATAATTACAAACATACTTATGAAGAAACAGAATGTTGCCAGCCCAGCCTGCTTCTAAAGTACAAATGGGACTTCCCTGGTGGCACAGTGGTTAAGAATCCGCTTGCCAATGCGCAGGGGACATGGGTTCGAGCCCTGGCCCGGGAAGATCCCACATGCCACAGAGCAACTAAGCCTATGCACCACAACTACTGAGCCTGCGCTCTAGAGCCTGTGAGCCACAACTACTGAGCCCACGTGCCACAACCACTGAAGCCTGCAGGCCAATGAAGAGTAGCTCCTGCTCGCTGCAACTAGAGGAAGCCCGCGCACAGCAATGAAGACCCAGTGCAGCCAAAAATAAATTAAAAAAAAAAAAAAGTACAAATGGAGTCCTATATACCTTATGTCTAAAAACGGTTAAAATATGCTCTCTACCTTGACAACCTTCATAGCAACAAAACTAGGAAATATGTAAAGTTATGGCTTTAAATAATTGAAACTTAGCAAAATGTCAAAGATGACTGAATTCAATTATTATTTAAAATGTCTTAGTATTCTTTTGATAGGTCTGTGATGTTTAGATGAGTAATAAAGTAAAATATAGATATTAAAAAATTACTATGTAATTATTCTATACAATTAATTACTTTGTTTCAGCAAAATCACTATGTTATTAAGATATTTCGGTGTACTAGTAACAAGATCTAGTCTTATGATTTTTTAAGGATTAAAAAATAATGTATTTGTATTCAAACCACAGTCTTTGAATAATTTTCTATAAAGTGTAAATTAAAGTAACTGTAGGAATTCCCTGGCGGTCCAGTGGTTAGGACTCCATGCTTCTGCTGCAAGGGGCACAGGTTCAATCTCTGGTCTGGGGGACACAAAAGACCCAGAATAGCCAAAGCAATTTTGAGAAAGAAAAACGGAGCTGGAGGAATCAGGCTCCCTGACTTCAAACTATACTACAAAGCTACAGTAATCAAGACAGTATGGTACTGGCACAAAAACGGAAATGTAAATCAATGGAACAGGATAGAAAACCCAGAGATAAACCCACGAACCTGTGGTCACCTAATCTATGACAAAGGAGGCAAGAACATACAATGGAGAAAGACAGTCTCTTCAATAAGTGGTGCTGGGAAAACTGGACAGCTACATGTAAAAGAATGAAATTAGAACACTCCCTAACACCATACACAAAAATAAACTCAAAATGGATTAAAAACCTAAATGTAAGGCCAGACACTATAAAACTGTTAGACGAAAACATAGGCAGAACACTTTTTGACATAAATTGCCACAAGATCCTTTTTTTTGCCTTTCTAAGGTGTTTCTTTTTATTTTTCCAATGAGTAAGCATTACTTTTAAGACTCCTTAAAAAGATTCCTCCACTTTGGATGTGGCCTGGGAAGAGTGGTTAGCAAGATCTTTTTTGACCCACCTTTTAGAGTAATGAAAATAAAAACAAAAATAAATGGGATCTAATTAAAACTTAAAAACCTTTGCACAACAAAGGAAACCATAAACAAAACGAAAAGACAGCCCTCCGAATGGGAGAAAATATTTGTAAAGGAAGCAGCTGACAAGGGCTTAGTCTCCAAAACATACAAATAGCTCATACAGATCAATATAAAAAAAAAATGAACAACCCAATGAAAAAATGGGTGGAAGACCTAAATAGACATTTCTCCAAAGAAGACTTAGAGATGACCAACAAATACATGAAAAGATGCTCAACATCACTAATTATTAGAGAAATGCAAATCAAAACTACAATGAGGTATCACCTCACACCAGTCAGAATGGCCATCATCAAAAAATCTGCAAACAGTAAATGCTGGAGAGGGTGTGGAGAAAAGGGAACCCTCCTACACTGTTGGTGGGAATGTAAATTGATGCAGCCACTATGGAGAACAGTATGGAGGTTCCTTAAAAACTAAAAATAGAACTACTGTATGGCCCAGGAATCCCACTCCTGGGCATATACCCAGAGAAAACCATCATTCGAAAAGATACATGCACCCCAATTTTCATTGCAGCACTATTTACAGTAGCCAGGACATGGGAGCAACCTAAATGTCCATCAACAGAGGGATGGATAAAGAAGATATGGTACATATATACAATGGAATATTACTCAACCATAAAAAGGAACAAAATAGTGCCATTTGCAGAGATGTGGATGGACCTAGAGACTGTCGTACAGAGTGAAGTAAGTCAGAAAGAGAAAAACATCATGTAATATCGCTTATATGTGGAATCTAGAAAAATGGTACAGATGAACTTATTTGCAAAGCAGAAATAGAGACACACGTAGAGAACAAACTTACAGATACCAAGGGGGAAGGGGCAGTGGGATGAATTGGGTGATTGGGATAGACATATGTACACTACTATGTATAAAATAGATAACTAATGAGAACCTAATGTGTATAGCACAGGGAACTCTACTCCTTGTTCTGTGGTGGCTTAAATGGGAAGGAAATCTAAAAAAGAGGGGATATATGTATACATATAACTGATTCACTTTGCTGTACTTTGCTTTGCAACATTATAAAGCAACTATACTCCAATAAAACTTAATAAAAAATAGAATAAGCTAAAAAATGTATTGGTATTCAAACCACAGTCTTTGAATAATTTTCTACAAAGATGTAAATTAATTGTAGGAATGTAATTAAATGTAAATAAATGTAGGAATTCCCTAGCAGTACAGTGGTTAGTATTCTGCACTTCCACTGCAGTGAGCATAGATTTGATCCGTGGTTGGGGAACTAAGATCCTGCGTGCTGCATGCCATGGCCAAAAAAAATAAATAAATAAAAATATAAGTAAATGTAAAAGTAAAAACTAAAATAGATATTGTATGATTCCATTTATGTAAAAGTCTAAAACATGCAAACTAATCTATAGTGACAGAAAATGAATCAGTGTTGTCTGGCGAGTGACAAGAGGAAGGAATTACAGTGGGGCATGAAGAAACTTTTGGAATGATAGAAATATTCATTATCTTGATTGTGGCAATGGTTTCATGAGTGTATACACATGCCAGAGCTTCTCAATGAGCACTTTATGTGCAGTTTATTGCATAACAATTATGTCTGTAAAACTGTAAAAAATAAATGAAAATCTTGTTTTCAAAATGCTATGATTTTTGTTCTAAATATTAAAAATTATTAAGATAAAAAAGCAAGCCAAAACAATTCAGTGGGGGAAAGGATAATCTTTTTAACTCATGGCATTGGGAAAACTGGACAGCCACTTGAAGAATGAAGTTGGACTCTTTTTTAATAAATTTCTGTTTATTTATTTATTTATTTTTGGCCACGTTGGGTCTTTATTGCTGTGCATGGGCTTTCTCTAGTTGTGATAAGCGGGGGCTAGTCTTCGTTGCAGGGCACGGGCTTCTCATTGCAGGGGTTTCTCTTGTTGTGGAGCATGGGCTCTAGGCACACGGGCTTCAGTAGTTGTGGCGCATGGGCTCGGTAGTTGTGGCTTGCGGGCTCTAGAGTGCAGGCTCAGTAGTTGTGGCACACGGGCTTAGTTGCTCTGAGGCATGTGGGATCTTACCGGACCAGGGATCGAACCCATGTCCCCTGCATTGGTAGGTGGATTCTTAACCACTGCGCCACCAGGAAAGTCCCTGAAGTTGGACTCTTTATCTCACACCATATACACAAATTAATTCAAAATGGATCAAGGACTTAAGTATAAGAGCTAAAACTATAAAACTATCAGAAGAAAACATAGGCATAGATCTTCATGACCTTGGATTAGGCAATGATTTCTTAGATATGACATCAGAAGCACAGGCAACAAAAGAAAAAATAGATAAATTGAGCTTCATCAAAATTAAAAACTTTTGTGTTTCAAAGGACACTATGAAGAAAGGGAAAAGAGAACCCACAGAATGGGGGAAAATTTTTTGCAAATCCTGAATATATAAAGAACTCTTACAATGCAACAATAAAAAGACAAGTAACACAATTTAAAAATGGGCAAAGCATTTGAATAGACATTTCTCCAAAAAAGGTGTACAGACAGCCAATGAGCATATGAAAAGATGCTCAACATCAGTAGTCATTAGGGACATGCAAATAGAAATCCAGTGAAGTACACTTTACTCCCACTAGGATAGCTGTAATAAAAAAAGGATGGACAGTAACAAATGTTGGCAAGGATGTGGAAATATTAGAACCTTCATACATTACTGGTGGGAATGTGAAATGGTGCAACCACTTTGGAAAATAGTCTGGCAATTCCTCAGAAAGTGGCCATATGACGCAGCAGTTCTACCCAAGAGAACTGAAAATACGTGTGCATGGGACTTCCCTGGCAGTCCAGTGGTTAAGACTCCACACTTCCACTGCAGCGGGCATGGGTTCGATTCTTGTTAAGGAATCTTGTTAAGGAATCTTCTCCCGTGCTGTGTGGCATGATCAAAAGATTAAAAAAAAACAGAATAAAGAAAATATATGTGCGCACAGAACTTTGTTCACAAACATTCATAGTAGTGTTATTCATAATAACTGAAAAGAGGAAACAACCTAGGTGTCTATCAGTGAATGAGTGGATAAATGACATGTGGTATATTCACAAATGGAATATTATTTAGTCACAAAGAGGAACAAAGTACTAACAAAGTACTAACACAAAGTGGATGAGCTTTGAAAACATTATATTAAATGAAAGAAGCTACACAAAAATGGAAGCATGTTTTATGTCCAGAATAGGCAATTCTGTAAAGACAGAAATCAGATTAGTGGCTGTCAGGGGCTGTGGGGAAGAAGGAATGGGAGTGACTGCTACTGGGTACAGGGTTTCTGTGGGGATGAGGAAAATGGTCTGTAATTAGATCATGATGGTTGTACAACTTTGTGGATATACTGAACACCACTGACTTTACTATTTTAAAAAAAGTTCAAATTTTATGGTATGTGAGTTATATCTCACTAAAATAGTTATGTGAGGAAAAAAATCAAGGCAAAACAAAGAAGGTAAATCAGAATTTTAATTTTGAAATACATTTATAGCTGAATTTATTTATTAAACTCTTATTATTATTATTAATAAGAGTTATTAAAGTCTTATTAAATAGTTCTGTAAAATCAGAACTGTTTGAGCATTCAGTGTCTATTAATTCCCAGCATAAACTGTCAGTGTAATGTGTCACTCATATTAGATTCACCAAGATGTGTACTTATTTAAGAGTAATAGCTATGACTACCACGCTACTTAGTACGCCAGAACCATGAATTGCACAGGAAATGAACACTCAGCAGTACTTGGAAATAAAGCTTCATTATGCAAGAATCTATTGCAGGACTTCCCTGGTGGTGCAGTGGTTAAGAATCCGCCTGCCAGTGCAGGGGACACGGGTTTGAACCCTGGTCAGGGAAGATCCCACGTGCCGTGGAGCAACTAAGCCCGTGTGCCACAACTACTGAGCCTGCACTCTAGAGCCCACGAGCTGCAGCTACTGAGCCCGTGTGCCTAGAGCCCAGACTCTGCAACAAAGAGAAGCCACCGCAACGAAGGGTAGGCCCCGCTCGCCACAACTAGAGAAAGCCTGTGCGCAGCAACGAAGACCCAGTGTGGCTAAAAATAAATAAGTAAGTAAGTAAATAAATTTATAATTAAAAAAACACAAAGAACCTATTGTGTTTGGGCTGTCATAGAGGAAGGGCTTTACTTGTCTCTTACCTAAGTGCTCCCACTGCTCATATCCTCTGCACACACTCAAGCCCTCTGTGGTGCCAGAGTTTGAGTGTGGCAGTGGCACAGCCACAACGTCATGACATTTAGGCAGAATCCCTTTTGTTTCATGGACACAGGACAGCAGGTGTGGAGATGTGCTTCTCTGAGGCCTGAACAAGGAAAAGTGTTAAGAGTTATGAGTCTCACTGTATCAGCGCCAAGAGTCCAGGTTTTGTTTGATGAGATTTCTGTGAGAGTGTGTATCTGTGATCTGTAGGGGACCAGGGCAGGGCTCATTCTTGTGGGGCTCTAGGGAGTGCTACTCATCACATCACACTCATTTTAGGCCTTACTTGGTCATCCGTCTACCTTTTCACTCTTAACACTTTCCATAGCCTGTTATGTTTGATTTTGAGATTAAACAGAATGGCAGAGATAATTTTGATTTGGTTAAGACAAATCTTTCTTTCCTTTCGTGCTGTGGGCAAGAAGATAAAGATTTCTATCAAAACTACAATGAGATATTGCCTCACACCAGTCAGAATGGCCATCATCAAAAAGTTTACAAGTAGGGCTTCCCTGGTGGCGCAGTGGTTGAGAGTCCGCCTGCCGATGCAGGGGACACAGGTTCGTGCCCCGGTCCGGGAAGATCCCACATGCCGTGGAGCGGCTAGGCCCATGAGCCATTGCTGCCGAGCCTGCGTCTGTGCTCCGCAATGGGAGAAGCCACAACAGTGAGAGGCCTGCGTACCACAAAAAAAAAAAAAAAAAAAAAAGTCTACAAATAATAAACGCTGGAGAGGGTGTGGAGAAAAGGGATCCCCCCTGCACTATTGTTGGGAATGTAAAACCTATGTGCCACAGCTACAGAGCCTGTGCTCTAGAGCCCGCGAGCCACAACTGCTGAGCCCACGTGCTGCAACTACTGAAGCCCATGCACCTAGAGCCCATGCTCTGCAACAAGAGAAGCCACCGCAATGAGAAGCCCGCGCACTGCAACGAAGAGTAGCCCCACTCACTGCAACTAGAGAGAGCCTGTGCGCAGCAACAAAGACCCAATATGGCCAAAAATAAAAATAACTAAAAAAAAGAGAAAGATACACGCACCCCAGTGTTCATTGCAGCACTGTTTACAATAGCCAGGACATGGAAGCAACCTAAATGTCCAACGACAGGTTAACAGAATACCATTCAGCCATAAAGAAGAATGAAATAATGCCATTTGCAGCAACATGGATAGACATAGAGATTATCATAGTAAGTGAACTGTCAGAGAAAGACAAATATCATATGATATTACTTATATGTGGAACCTGAAAAAGTGATACAATGAACTTATTTACAAAACAGAAACAGACTCACAGGCATAGAAAACAAACTTATGGTTACCAAAGGGGAAAGGGGGTGGGGGAGGGATAAATTAGGAATTTGGTAATAACATATACACACTGCTATATATAAAATAGGTAAACAACAAGGACCTACTGTATAGCACAGGGAACTATACTCAATATTTTTTAATAACCTATATTGGAAAAGAATCTGAAAAAGAATATATATATATGTGTGTGTGTGTATGTATAACTGAATCATTTTTCTGTACACCTGAAACTAACAAAACATTGTAAATCAACTATACTTCAATTAAAAAAAAAGATCAAGATTTCTAGAACATAGTAGAACAGAGCAAAGGGTGAATGGTTTTGGTATCCTTTCTATCTTTCTTTTAAGCTATTTTTTTCCCCTCAATCATTCATCAACTCAACTTGTCTTAGTAAATCCTTTTGTATAAAAGATGATCTGCGTCCAATATCCACTGTCAGGGAGGAATGTGAGTGAGACCCTTGTCTTGCAATCCAGTCTATACATGCAGTTTATGGTTTATTTTGGCAGTTTAAATGTTATCTCTTAATGTTCTGCTACTTGATAGTAACTCACTCCCTGGCAGAATTACCTGTGGCTAGGAATGCTGTTATCACAGCATGTTTGTTTAGTTGGTACTTAGGACAGGGCAAGGAGGCACTGGTTTTACTGAGATGGGTTTCTGCCTAACAGATGGATTCTTATCTGTGTGGGTCGATGCTTTCTTAGATAATCAAGATATGTTTGTATGTGACAGTTTCAGGCGGAGGTGCTCCTGTGTGTCTCCAAAGGTTTGCTGTAGCTCTTTACAAGAACTTGGCTGCTGTTGGTGGGGAGTGTGGTGTGGTGAAGAACACGGCCTCCAGAATGTCAGGTTCCCTTCTTCTGCTCTATCTTTGGGTCCTTGGGCAATCGGTTGAACCATTCTTTGCCTCAGTTTCTTCTGCTGTACAAGGATAACAAGAATTAGATGAGTAATGCATACAAAGCACTTAAACAGTGCCCTGCACATAGTAAGCACTTAATAAAAGTTACTTAGTACAAAACTATAGGAAATGTATGCATAGTTCTGTGTTCTGGGTTGCAGAAGGGGTGATGGTTTGAGATTAACTGGAAATTTTACCCTTGAGTTTGTCCTAGACCTACCTAATTTACTTGTACTCAGGTAAACCCCTTTGAGTGGAGAAGGCAGTTCTTTCTTCACTCTTGAAGGAAATGGGGAGAATGTAGCTGTCTAGAATGACCTTATTACTCTGAACTCTGCTAGGTGTAATATTCCTCTTTATTTTTTAAAACAAGTCATGCTGTTGTTCAGTATTAAATAGCAAGATAAAGTTTTATTATTTTAAATCACTTTTAAATTCTCTAAAATCTCACAAAGTGCTTTTTTGGGGAAATAATTGTCTTCCTTTGCTTGTGCTGGCCTGATAGCTACCCTCTTCAGCAGAACTGATGATTTGCTTAACAAAGCAGCCTGTTCATAGTCAGGACCCTTCTCTGGCTTGCTCTCTAGCTATTACTTTAACCCTCCATTTTCCCTTCACATTGCAAATATTCTTATTGTTAAAGGAAGGATAGTTGTCTTTATGCTTTTAAGGGTTAGATGTTCTGGCAAGTTAGTAATTGAACTAGGTTTCTAGCTCAGACAAAACTAGTTATAAGCATAAGGCTGCTTTTTATTACCCACCCGTCTGCTCCCTGATCAGGAGAAACTGTATTCTGACTGTGGCTAGGGAAGACTGCTCTGTCTTTGATATCAGACCCACAGATTTAGTCTATGCCTAGGAATATTTTTTAAAAAAATTTATTTATTTGGCTGCACCAGGTCTTAGTTTGCGGCATGCAGGATCTTTTCCTTTTTTTAATTTTTAAAATTAATTAATTACTTTATTTAAATTTATTTTTGGCTGCGTTAGGTCTTCGTTGCTGTGCGCGGGCTTCTCTAGTTGCAGCAAGTGGGGCTACTCTTCATTCTGGTGCATGGACTTCTCATTGCAGTGGCTTCTCTTGTTGTGGAGCACTGGCTCTAGGTGTGTGGGCTTTCTCTAGTTGTGGCTACTGGGGGCTACTCTAAGTTGTGGAGCGCGGACTTCTCATTGCAGTGGCCTCTCTTGTTGCGGATCACAGGCTCTAGGCACGCGGGCTTCAGTAGTTGCAGCATGCGGGCTCAGTAACTGGGGCATGTGGGCCCTAGAGTGCATGGGCCCTAGAGTGCGTGGGCTTCAGTAGTTGTGGCACGTGGGCTCAGCAGTTGTGGTGCATGGGCTTAGCATTTGTGGTGCATGGGCTTAGTTGTTCCGTGGCATGTGAGGTCTTCCCGGACCAGTGATCGAACGCATGTCCCCTGCATTGGCAGGCAGATTCTTAACCACTCTGCCACCTGGGAAGTCCCAGGAGCGTGGAGTCTTAACTAGTGGTCCCCAGCCTTTTTGGCACCAGGGACTGGTTTTGTGCAAGACAGTTTTTCCACAGACGGGGGCGGGGGGATTGTTCAGGCGGTAATGCAAGCGATGGGGGAGTGGCAGATGAAGCTTCGCTCACTCCGCCCACTGCTCACCTCCGGCTGTGTGGCTGGGTTCCTAACAGGCCGTGGACTGGTACTGGTCCACGGCCTGGGGGTTGGGGACCCCTAGTCTTAACCACTGGACCACCAGGGAAGTCCCTAAAATTAATTTATATGTTTAAAGTTATATATGTATGTAGTATAAAAGATCCAATTTCTGTAAGGCTTGTAATAGAAAGTAGCATTTCCCCGTCCCACTCCACCTCATCCTGGGCATCCTGCTCCAAAGGCAACTGCTTTCAACTCTTTCAGCTGTTTCTTGTGGTTACCTTCATAGTTTTAAATGAAATGCTTATATGGCTGTATTATGAATTTTCAAACTTATCTGTAGACTTCCTTCTATGGAAGGTGAAGATTTAACTCTCTTATTCTACCTCTTTTCTAATCCTTCTAATATAGACTGTATTACAATTTTTGGTTAAATCATTTCAAAGGCAGAATAGCATAGTGGCAAAGAGTGAGGGCTCAGGGCTCGAATTCCAGCCTCACCATCCACTAGTATTTTGTGATTTGGAGCAAGTTTTTTAATCTTAGTGCCTCAGTTTCCTCAAGAATAACCTACCTCAGGATTGCTGTGGGTTTTTAAAATTTTCTCTCAATTCTTTTTTTTTTCTTTTTCAAAGATCTTTATTGGAGTATAATTGCTTCACAGTACTGTGTTAGTTTCTGCTGCACAACAAAGTGAATCAGCCGTATGCATACACATGTCCCCATATCCCCTCCCTCTTGAGCCTCCCTCTGACTCTCCCTATCCCACCCCTCCCACCCTGCTACCCACCCCTCCCACCCTCCCACCCACCCCTCTAGGTCATCCTGAAGCACCGGGCTGATCTCCCTGTGCTATGCTGCTGCTTCCCACTAGCTATCTATTTTACAGTTGGTTATATATATATATATATATGTTGATGCTACTCTCACTTTGCCCCAGCTTCCCCCTCCACCCCCCCCCCCACCGTGTCCTCAAGTCCATTCTCTATGTCTTTATTCCTGCCCTGCCGCTAGGTTCATCAGTACCATTTATTTTTTTTTAGATTCCATATATATGCATTAGCATACGGTATTTTTCTCTTTCTGACTTACTTCACTCTGTATGACAGACTGTAGATCCATCCACCTCACTACAGATAACTCAATTTCGTTTCTTTTTATGGCAGAGTAATACTCCATTGTATATATGTGCCACATCTTTTTTATCCATTCATCCGATGATGGACACTTAGGTTGCTTCCATGTCCTGGCTATTGTAAATAGTGCTGCAATGAACATTGGGGTGCATGACTCTTTTTGAATTATGGTTTTCTCAGGGTATATGCCCAGTAGTGGGATTGCTGGGTCATATGGTAGTTCTATTTTTAGTTTCTTAAGGAACCTGAATACTGTTCTCAATAGTGGTTGTATCAATTTACATTCCCACCAGCAATGCAGGAGGGTTCCCTTTTCACCACACCCTTTCCAGCATTTATTGTTTGTAGATTTTTTGATAATGGCCATTCTGACCAGTGTGAGGTGATACCTCATTGTAGTTTTGATTTGCATTTCTCTAATGTTGAGCATTTTTTCATGTGCCTCTTTGCCATCTGTATGTCGGCTTTGGTGAAATGTCTATTTAGGTCTTCCACTCATTTTTTAATTGGATTTTTTTTTTTTGATATTGAGCTCCATGAGCTGTTTGTATAGTTTGGAGATTAATCCTTTGTCTGTTGTTTCATTTGCAAATATTTTCTCCCATTCTGAGAGCTGTCTTTTCATCTTGTTTATGGTTTCCTTTGCTGTGCAAAAGCTTTTAAGTTTCATTAGGTCCCATTTGTTTATTTTTGTTTTTATTTTCATTACTCTAGGAGGTGGGTCAAAAAATATCTTGACATGGTTTATGTCAAAGCGTGTTTTTCCTTTGTTTTCCTCTAAGAGTTTTATAGTGTCTGGTGTTATATTTAGGTCTTTAATCCATTTGGAGTTTATTTTTGTGTATGGTGTTAGGTAGTGTTCTAATTTCATTCTTTTACATGTAGCTGTCCAGTTTTCCCAGCACCACTTATTGAAGAGGCTGTCTTTTCTCCACTGTGTGTTCTTGCCTCCTTTGTCGTAAATTAGGTGACCATAGGTCTGTGGGTTTATCTCTGGGTTTTCTATCCTGTACCATTGATCTATGTTTCTGTTTTTTGTGCCAGTACCATACTGTCTTGATTACTGTAGCTTTGTAGTATAGTCTGAAGTCAGCGAGTCTGATTCCTCCAGCTCCGTTTTTCTTTCTCAAGATTGCTTTGGTTATTTGGGGTCTTTTGTGTTTCCATACGAATTGTAAAATTTTTTGTTTTAATTCTGTGAAGAATACCATTGGTAGTTTGATAGGGATTACATTGAATCTGTAGATTGTGTTGGGTAGTATAGTCATTTTCACAATATTGATTCTTCCAATCCAGGAACGTGGTATGTTTCTTCATCTGTTTGTATCATCTTTGATTTCTTTCGTCAGTGTTTTATAGTTTTCTGATTACAAGTCTTTCGCTTCCTTAGGTAGGTTTATTCCTAGGTATTTTATTCTTTTTGTTGTGATGGTAAATGGGATTGTTTGCTTAAGTTCTCTTTCTGATTTTTCATTGTTAGTGTATAGGAAAGTCAGAGATTTCTGTGCATTGCTGTGGATATTAAACAACTTAATAAGTATGGAGCATCCAGAGTGGCACACAGTGAGTTTTAAATAAATTTCAGCTATCATCATCATCATCATCAATATCATTATGATCTATGGCCATCTAAATGTCTCTCTTTGCATTTAAAGGATGGGGCTGGTGTGGTGGCATTTACAGTTGAAGTGGTCAGCTGTAAATCTCTCCTGCAGGCTTTGCCCTGTAGGCTTGTATCCTGAATGATCAGAGAATTTGGACCTCCTGAGGACAAGCCACTAGGAAGGAGGAGAGAAGCCCAGAAGGGAGCTGACTGAGCATGCTCAGTTCCTTCTACCAAAGGCACCTAGCCTATAGTCATCTTCCCCAGGAGTAGTTGCTGAGGGGTGGAGACAGGCCTTGAGTTGACTCCCCTGGGAAGCCCCTGAAGGGAAACTAGAGGCTGGGGAATAAAGAAGGTTCCTTGTGGCAAGTCCCTACCCAGACAACATTAGGACAGATGCTTTTGTCCTGTGGATACCTATTTGTGATCTCTGCAACATATCTCCTTACTATGTAGCTTTTTGAAATTTGAAACATTTAAACATGCAAATGTGAGGTATGCTCCCAGGAGAATTATAAATTGGTGTTAAGTTTCTTTGCTCCTGTTTAACCAATTCCAACTATCAGGTGAGCTCAGGTAGCATCAGGTGATCTCAGGTAGCAACAGTTGAGGTAGTTTCTGGCTTATTTGTCTTCTCCAACAATAATTTTTCAAAATATAGAAATTGAGAAAGTGCCCCATGTTATGGAAACCTTTGAAACAGAATTTAATATAAAGCAACTACATCTTCCCTGAGGAGTACTTTTGGAAAAAGAAACTTGCCTTACATTCAGGTATATTAAGTTCCTGGCATTTTGAAACCAACTCATCATCTTCCCCTTTCTCTACTCCCCAAATCCGTTCATTTTCTTTATTCTTAGACTCTGTCTCTGCCCCTCCCCAACTTTGTCACCTAGTCAGATCTCTTAAGTGTCAACCTTGTTGCCCCTCCCTCCATCTTTTTATATCTAAAGAATCATAAGTTCTGTTGATTCCATCACTCACATCTCTTCGGTCTGTCCCTTTGGATACCCCACTACTTCTGAGTTCAGATCATTGCCATTTGTCACTTGTAGGAGCCTTCCTGCTGCCTCCCTCCCAGTCTCCCCCATGAAGAGCCCACTCTCCAACCTTGGCAGAGTGAAGTTTTTTAAAGGACCGTCTGATGATGTGAATTCCCAGGTTGAAACCTAATGATGACTCCGTAACATCTAAAGGATAAAGTCTGTATTTGACAGGCATGGCTGTGCTGTGATTCTGGCTGCACCCTTAGACAACCACTTACTGATATTAATTTTGCTCATGCTTTTTCCCCTCTACTTGGAATGCTCCTGCATCCTCCCCCCATCCCCCCACCCCCCAATCCTTGCCTGATTAAGGCCAGTTCATTCTCCAAGACAGTTTGGGTGTTACCCTGAGGAAAGAGTGGATAGGTCTTTCCCTCCCATGTCTGGGGTGGGTACCCCTCCTAAGTGGTCCCATAATACAAGTTTCACACCAGGGTCAGTTATCACACTGTACACTGTTCTGTCCTTGTCTGTCTGGTTTTTTTTTTTGTTTTTTTTTTTTGCGGTACGCGGGTCTCTCCCTGTTGTGGCCTCTCCCGTTGCGGAGCACAGGCTCCGGACGCGCAGCCTCAGTGGCCATGGCTCACGGGCCCAGCCGCTCCGCGGCATGTGGGATCTTCCAGGACAGGGGCACGAACCCGTGTCCCCTGCATCGGCAGGCGGACTCTCAACCACTGCGCCACCAGGGAAGCCCTGTCTGTCTGTTTTGATTATGAGCTTCTTGAGATTAGAGACTTGAGATCTCCAGTGCCCAGAAGTCCAGGACTCAGTACATGTTTTTGCATGAATAAAGTTGTATTTTCCACTCATATTTGTCCATTTAATTTCCTGGACTCTACATGTAAAATGCTATATTTTTTCTCCATTAAATTTGATGTTGTTGCTTTCAGTTTTTTCTTTGTATGGATTTTGAGTCCTGATGTTGCCAACCAGCATGTCAACCATTCTTCCTAGGTTTTTGTTCCCTAGTTTTTTGCTCTGAATATATTTTAAGTGTTCCTGTTGACCATCATTAGTTATGATTTTAATTCTTGGTGTAGCTACCACTCTTACAGTTCCAGCAATTAAAAAAAAAGACAAAGGTTTACCATGAAGGAGAAGAGGGGCACAGAATTGGGTGTAGGGAAAATGGATGTTTGAAGGGGATCTAATTAGGAAAGTATTTTTCTTGATAGTCTAGAAAATGATGGTCAGGTGAAAAACAGCTTATTTCCTTGCAATTTTGGAGAATACTTTATATATGAATTTAGTAAAAAATGTTACTCTTAACTAAGTTTCCCACTATAGGCCATTAATCCTGTTATTACTGCAAAGTTTAAATAACTGTAGTAATAATAGGATTATATGTGTATTAATTTATACTACCACATTCCACAAAGGATTTGAAGTCGTTTCAGAAGTATAAAACGCTACACAAAATAAAATGGTAATGTGGGAACAGAAAATAAGAAATCAGGAACCATTGAAAATATACGGTATGTGGGGAAGACCAGGGGGAAAATTGTACCTAATCCATAAGTCACAGGGCCTATGTTGTTGTAATGCAATAACAAATTTGACTGTAAGCTTCCTGGCAACCAAAATGAAAAGGGAAGCACGGTGGAGGTGTACAGAGAAGGACATTTACCTAGTAGTCACGGAAGCCGAGTGTTCCCTAACTCTTAGCTTTTTGTAGGAAGCACTGAGTAATGAAGGAATGTTGGCATATTACCCTTACAGTAGATGTAATAATGGATTTCATCAGGTGGTTTCTCTAAGTGTCTCCTGATGAAAGCCAAGACTATGACTTCAAGACACAGCTCTGAAAGCAGCTATACCAGAGGCCAGCGTGATCCAATCCAAGTTCATAGGTTCTAGGGCAGGCTGGATCCAAGGCAATGTGGAGGGTGCACTGTACAATTTTCTCAACTTCTTTACATATGCTTGCTTTCAACAGGTCTTTTGATAAGAGCTGTCTAGGAGTTTAGGACCTGTATTGTGGGTATTTTGAGAGATCCTGGGTTAATCTCCTTTAGAGATCAAACCAGCAGACTGTCAGGTTGGCATCCTCTTGTGGAAACTGAGAACCTAATCAACACCCACATTTAGCCATATGACTAGCACACTGCCTTATGGACGTGGGCTGGGGGATTTTATCTTCTACTTTAAACAGTGGTAAGGTTAGAAAGTGTTCAGTACTCTTGGTGTAAGTTTTAATAAAGAAGAAGTGAGGAGCTTTGTATTAGAGGCCAGAATTGTGAATCTAAGTTAGGAGTGAAAAAAAAAAATCCTCAAACTCAAGGCTGTAAGTCTACTACTTTGAATTTCTCAGAGCCATCAATTAAAGGTGAACCCTGGAGACTTAGCCATTGATATGGGTATGAGACACCCATATTTTTTAACCGTGAACTTTGTTACTTTTCATATATTAGGAGGAGTGTGTGATACACAATTCCAGAAATCTGTGTAGTAGTGCTTAGAGCTATGTTACTTAAGTTCAGTGCTTCCCAGGCAAGGTGAATGGTTACGGGTGAGCATCCTTGTTGATTCCCTCAGTGCTTCTGAGTCCCAGGTCCCCGATCCATTGCCTCCAGCCATGAGCAGCCTTGTCTATCTTGCCTCAGTGGGCTGTACAAATGTTATTATTTTCTATGTATGCCATGACCTGGAAGATATGGGGAAGAGAAGTTTTAGTTCACTTTACATTTGGGTGATCAGTGTTGCTTTAAAGTTCTTTATTTATAGAGTCTTGATATTATGAACAAGACAGAAAAATATGCTTATTTGGAGAAGTGATTTCCTTTCAAAGCATAAGTTCATTTCCCCTTTTACTCGTGTAACTTTCTGAGGTGAAAAGTAGGAGATTTTCAATGTAAAAATGGAAGGTACAGACAAGCAAGGGAGAAGGTTAGAATGACTCATGCAATAATGGATTAGAGTTGGAGATAACAGTACGAACTCATGTTTAGTTTAATATAGATATGAATAGTTACATATAGAGAATATTTATAGATATGTGTATGTACATGGGTATTTGTAAATACATATGTGTAAATACATTTACATATGTGTAAATACATGCTTGTATTTCCAGCTCTGTCAGTTAAGCAGGCCTAGAAGCAACAGCACCTCTGTAGCAACAAGCACACCTAGCACCCAGGTCTTGGTTTCTAACACCATTCTCTAATACAAGGAACCAGGGCTCTTTAGAGAAATAGGGCTGGAGCAGAAAATATACACGATGAGCCTGGAGCATGTTATAGTACCAGAAAGCCAGGAGGAAGTACTCAACAAACAAACAAAAAAACAAACCCAAAACAAAACCAAAAAAACCCTCACAAAAACCCACAAGAAAACCCTCCTCCACAATAATTGGGGTATGTCAAAGGGTGATGGGAACCAACTGAAAGAGCTCCCAATGGCCAACCAAATAAAGCAGTATTGGATTATAAGTCAAATTGTAAAATAAATATCCATGAGTCCAAACTGATATAAGTAAATGATTGAATAACTAAGTAAATGTAGGAGAATAGAAAAATCTCCCATGCAGAAGAATTCCAAATAATTTATGTAGGTAGATACTTTGCCCTCAAGGAAGTGGAGTATAATTCCCTATTCCCTAAATGTGGGCTGTGGTTAGCGACTTGCAAGAATGCCGTATGAAAAGGGGGAATAGAAGGTAAACTTTACAGTGGGAAAACCTGACAGATACTATCTCAGCCAGGTGATCAAGGTTAATGTCAAAAGTGAAGTCATGTTAATACTATGGACTCTTGATATGAAGTGATGATGTGGCACTTCTGTGGTCTAACTTCTAAAAACCTCCGATCTGCAATCTAATGAGAAAAAAATCAGACAAATCCCAATTGAGGAATATTCTACAACATATCTGATCAGTACTTCTCAATACTGTCAAGGTCTTCAAAAACAAGGAAAATGGCAAACTGTCACAGTCAAGAGGAGCCTAAGGAGACATGATGACTTAAATGTAAGGTGGTGTCCTTGATGGGATCCTGGGACAGAAAAAGGACATTAGGTTAAAACTAAGGAAATCTGAATGAAGAATGGACTTCAGTACAGACTGAATAATGTACCGTTATTGGTTCATTACCTATGACAAGTGTACCATACTAATGTAAGATGTTAACAGGGAAACTGGATGGGGAGTATATGGGCACTCTCTATACTGTCTTCGCGATTTTTCTGTAAATCTAACAATATTCTAAAATAAAATTCTTTTTTTTTTTTTTTTCGGTACGCGGGCCTCTCACTGTTTGGCCTCTCCCGTTGCGGAGCACAGGCTCCGGACGCGCAGGCTCAGCAGCCATGGCTCACGGGCCCAGCCGCTCCGCGGCATGTGGGATCTTCCCGGACCGGGGCACAAACCCGTGTCCCCTGCATCGGCAGGTGGACTCTCAACCACTGTGCCACCAGGGAAGCCCTAAAATTCGTTTTTAAAAAAGCAGAAAAGTCTCAAGTTTTGATCTTACAGGTGAGATAAGACTTGGGTGTTTTTATCTGAGAATGAGGTTTCTGAGAATTGTAGACACAAGTTAGCCAGGCAGTCAGTATGAGTGAAACCATAGAATATAACCTCAAACTACTTGTATTGACACTTTTAAGGCAAATGTATGCCTTAGATCATAATCAGAACTATGATCCTAACTGCCAGCATTTAGGAATTTGTAGCCCCCAAAGGTGCTTTTCTCAACTGTAAGCATCATGAAATGCTATTGGTATACAGAAGTGATGGAGGGGGTGGGGGGGATAACAGAGAGCTTTTCTGTTTTTTCCTTTTTTTTTAAACATCTTAATTGGAGTATAATTGTTTTACAGTGTTGTATTAGTTTCTGCTGTATAAAAAAGTGAATCAGCTATATGCATACGTATATCCCCATATCCCCTTCCTCTTGTGTCTCCCTCCCACCCTCCCTATCCCACCCCTCTAGGTGGTCGCAAAGCACTGAGCTGATCTTCCTGTGTTATGCAGCTGCTTCCCACTCGCTATTTTACATTTGGAAGTGTACATATGTCAGTGCTACTCTCTTACTTCATTCCAGCTTACCCTTCCCCCTCCCCGTGTCCTCAAGTCCATTCGCTATGTCTGTGTCTTTATTCCTGTCCTGGTCCTAGGTTCATCAGAACCTTTTTTTTTTTAGATTCCATATATGTGTTAGCATACAGTATTTGTTTTTCTCTTTCTGGCTAACTTCACTCTGTATGACAGACTGTAGGTCCATCCACCTCACTACAAATAACTCAGTTTCGTTTCCTTTTATGGCTGAGTAATATTCCATTGTATATATGTGCCACATCTTCTTTATCCATTAATTTGTCGATGGACACTTAGGTTGCTTCCATGTCCTGGCTATTGTAAATAGTGCTGCAGTGAACATTGTGGTACATGACTCTTTTTGAATTATGGTTTTCTCAGGGTATATACCCAGTAGTGGGATTGCTGGGTCATACAGTAGTTCTATTTTTAGTTTTTTAAGGAACCTCCATACTGTTCTCCATCGTGGCTGTATCAATTCACATTCCCATCAACAGAGCAAGAGGGTTCCCTTTTCTCCACACCCTCTCCAGCATTTATTGTTTCTAGATTTTTTGATGATGACCATTCTGACCTGTATGAGGTGATACCTCATTGTAGTTTTGATTTGCATTTCTCTAATGATTAGTGATGTTGAGCATCCTTTCATGTGTTTGTTGGCAGTCTGTATATCTTCTTTGGAGAAATGTCTATTTAGTCTTTTGCTCATTTTTGGATTGGGTTGTTTGTTTTTTTGTTATTGAGCTGCATGGGCTGCTTGTATATTTTAGAGATTAAATCCTTTGTCAGTTGCTTCATTTGCAAATATTTTCTCCCATTCTGAGGGCTGTCTTTTTGTCTTGTTTATGGTTTCCTTTGCTGTGCAAAAGGCTTTAAGTTTCATTAGGTCCCATTTGTTTATTTTTGTTTTTATTTCCATTTCTCTAGGAGGTGGGTCAAAAAGGATCTTGCTGTGATTTATGTCATAGAGTGTTCTGCCTGTGTTTTCCTCTAAGAGTTTCATAGTGTCTGATCTTACATTTAGATCTTTAATCCATTTGGAGTTTATTTTTGTGTATGGTGTTAGGGAGTGTTCTAATTTCATTCTTTTACATGTAGCTGTCCAGTTTTCCCAGCACCACTTATTGGAGAGACTGTCTTTTCTCCATTGTATATTCCTGCCTCCTTTATCCAAGATAAGGTGACCATATGTGCGTGGATTTATCTCTGGGCTTTCTATCCTGTTCCATTGATCTATATTTCTGTTTTTGTGCCAGTACCATATTGTCTTGATTACTGTAACTTTGTAGCATAGTCTGAAGTCAGAGAGCCTGATTACTCGAGCTGTGTTTTTCTTTTTCAAGATTGTTTTGCCTATTCGGGGACTTTTGTGTTTCCTACAAATTGTGCAATTTTTTGTTCTAGTTCTGTGAAAAATGTCATTGGTAATTTGATAGGGATTGCATTGAATCTGTAGATTGCTTTGGGTAGTATAGTCATTTTCACAATATTGATTCTTCCAATCCAAGAACATAGTATATCTCTCCATCTGTTTATGTCATCTTTAATTTCTTTCAACAGTGTCTTACAGTTTTCTGCATATAGGTCTTTTGTCTCCTTAGGTAGGTTTATTCCTAGGTATTTTATTCTTTTTGTTGCAGTGGTAAATGGGAGTGTTTCCTTAATTTCTCTTTCAGATTTTTCATCATTAGTGTATAGGAGTGCAAGAGATTTGTGTGCATTAATTTTGTATCTTGCTACTCTACCAAATTCATTGATTAGCTCTAGTAGTTTTCTGATAGCATCTTTAGGATTCTCTATGTCTAGTATCATGTCATCTGCAAACAGTGACAGTTTTACTTCTTTTTCGATTTGGATTCCTTTTATTTCTTTCTCTTCTCTGATTGCTGTGGCTAAAACTTCCAAAACTATGTTGAATAATAGCGGTGAGAGTGGGCAACCTTGTATTGTTCCTGATCTTAGAGGAAATGGTTTCAGTTTTTCGCCACTGAGAATGATGTTTGCTGTGGCTTTGTCAAATATGGCCTTTATTATGTTGAGGTAGGTTCCCTCTGTGTCTACTTTCTGGAGAGTTTTTATCATAAATGGGTGTTGAATTTTGTCAAAAGCTTTTTCTGCATCTATTGAGATGATCATATGGTTTTTATACTTCAATTTGTTAATACGGTGTATCACATTGATTGATTTGCATGTATTGAAGAATCCTTGCATTCCTGGGATAAATCTCACTTGATCATGGTGTATGCTCCTTTTAATGTGCTGTTGGATTCTGTTTGCTGGTATTTTGTTGAGGATTTTTACATCTATGTTCATCAGAGATATTGGCCTGTAGTTTTCAGTTTTGTGACATCTTTGGTTTTGGTATCAGGGTGATGGTGGCCTTGTAGAATGAGTTTGGGAGTGTTCCTCCCTCTGCTATATTTTGGAAGAGTTTGAGAAGGATAGGTGTTAGCTCTTCTCTAAATGTTTGATAGAATTCGCCTGTGAAGCCATCTGGTCCTGGGCTTCTGTTTGTTGGAAGATTTAAAAAAAAAAAAAAAATTATTTATTTATTTATTTTTGGCTGCATTGGGTCTTCGTTGCTGTGCACAGGCTTTCTCTTGTGGCGAGTGGGGGCTACTCTTCTTTGTGGTGCGTGGGCTTCTCATTGCAGTGGCTTCTCTTCTTGTGGAGCATGGGCTCTAGGTGCACGGGCTTCAGTAGTTGCCTTTGTCATTGTCATTGTTTCTAGGTATCCTTGATTTCCTCTTTGATTTCTTCAGTGATCTCTTGGTTAATTAGTAGTGTATTGTTTAGCCTCCACGTGTTTGTATTTTTTACAGTTTTTTTCCTGTAATTGATGTCTAATATCATAGCGTTGTGGTCAGAAAAGATACTTGATACAATTTCAATTTTCTTAAATTTACTAAGGCTTGATTTGGGACCCAAGATATGATCTATCCTGGAGAATGTTCCATGAGCACTTGATAAGAAAGTGTATTCTGTTGTTTTTGGATGGAATGTCCTATAAATATCAATTAAGTCCATCTTGTTTAATGAATCATTTAAAGCTTGTGTTTCCTTATTTATTTTCATTTTGGATGATCTGTCCATTGGTGAAAGTGGGGTGTTAAAGTCCCCTACTATTATTGTGTTACTGTCGATTTCCCGGTTTATGGCTGTTAGCATTTGCCTTATGTATTGAGGTGCTTCTGTGTTGGGTGCATAAATATTTACAATTGTTATATCTTCTTCTTGGATTGATCCCTTGATCATTATGTAGTATCCTTCTTTTTCTCTTGTAATAGTCCTTATTTTAAAGTCTGTTTTGTCTGATATGAGAATTGCTACTCCAGTTTTCTTTTGATTTCCATTTGCATGAAATATCTTTTTCCATCCCTTCACTTTCAGTCTGTATGTGTCCCTAGGTCTGAGTGGGTCTCTTGTAGACAGCATATGTATGGGTCTTATTTGTGTATCCTTTCAGGCAGTCTATGTCTTTTAGTTGGAGCATTTAATCCATTTACATTTAAGGTAATTATCAATATGTGTGTTCCTATTACCATTTTCTTAATTGTTTTGGGTTTGTTATTGTAGGTCTTTTCCTTCTCTTGTGTTTCCTGCCTAGAGAAGTTTCTTTAGCATTTGTTGTAAAGCTGGTTTGGTAGTGCTGAATTCTCTTTAACTTTTGCTTATTTGTAAAGGTTTTAATTTCTCTGTCGAGATCCTTGCTGGGTAGAGTAATCTTGGTTGTAGGTTTTTACCTTTCATCACTTTAAATATGTCCTGCCACTCTCTTCCGGCTTGCAGAGTTTCTGCTTAAAAATCAGCTGTTAACCTTATGGGTATTCTCTTGTATGTTATTTGTTGCTTTTCGCTTGCTGCTTTCAATATTTTTCCTTTGTATTTAATTTTTGATAGTTTGATTAATATGTTTCTCGGCATGTTTCTCTTTGGGTTTATCCTGTATGGGACTCTCTGTGCTTCCTGGACTTGATTATTTCCTTTCCCATGTTAGGGGAGTTTTCGACTATAATCTCTTCAAATATTTTCTCAGACCCTTTCTTTTTCTCTTCTTCTGAGACCCCTATAATTCGAATGTTGGTGCGTTTAATGTTGTCCCAGAGGTCTCGGAGACTGTCCTCAATTTGTTTCATTCTTTTTTCTTTATTCTGCTCCCTGGCAGTTATTTCCACCATTTTATCTTCCAGCTCACTTATCCGTTATTCTGCCTCAGTTATTCTCTTACTGATTCCTTCTAGAGTATTTTTAATTTCAGTAATTGTGTTGTTCATCACTGTTTGTTTGCTCTTTAGTTCTTCTAGATCCTTGTTAAATATTTCCTATATTTTCTCCATTCTGTTTCCAAGATTTTGGATCATCTTTACTATCATTACTCTGAATTCTTTTTCAGGTAGGTTGCCTATTTTGTCTTCATTTATTTGGTCTTGTAGGTTTTTACCTTGCTCCTTCATCTGTAACAAATTTTTTTGTCATTTCATTTTTTTTTTTTTTTTGATGAGTGGTACTGTATTCCTGTCTTACTGGTTGTTTGGCCTGAGATGTCCAGCACTGGAGTTTGCAGGCAGTTAGATAGAGCTGGGTCTTGGTGCTGAGATGAGGACCTCCTGGAGGCCTCACTCCAATTGATATTCCCTGGGGTCTGAGGTTCTCTGTTAGTCCAGCTGTTTGGACTTGGAGCTCCCACTACAGGAGCTCGGGCCTCACCTCCGGCCTGGGAACCAAGATCCTGCAAGCTTCGTGGTGTGGTAAAGAAGAAGAAGAAGGAAAAAAAGGAGCAGTACAATATTAAAGAATAAAAAACAAATTTAGAAAGATGAAAAATATATTATGAAAAATAAAACTATAATTGAAACAACTGCAACAAGGTAAAATAAAACCACCACAGAAAAAAGAAAAAAAAAAAAAGAAAAGGGGGGAGAACAAGCCAAAAGGAGAGATCACTAACAAAGTATAAAGAATAAAATAAAATTAGAAAAATAAAATATTTATTAGGAAAAATAAAAATATAAAAGAATCAACAACAATGAATCAACAAGGTAAAACAGAACCCCAATCTAAAAGAGGAAAAAAGAAAAAAGACTTGTCTATGGGGGTGGAGTTTAGGCAGGGGTGGGACTTAGGCAGGGTCTGGTTTTGGGTGGGGCGGGACCTAGGCGGGTGTGTGTGGGGGTTGACGTTTGAGCGTGGGGTGGGGCCTAGGCGGGGCGATGTTGAAGCGTGGGTCGGGGCCTCTCCTTAGGACCTGCGTGGAAGGGGAGAGGCAGCACATGGAAAGGAGGGCCTCTGGAGTGTGGAGTTCCAGAGTTTGGAGATAGGTCCCTGAGTGAGGCTGTGTGGGCGGGGTTTAGGCCTAGCGTGTTGGAGGAGGTCTTGGAGTGTAGAGGTAGGGCCCTAGTGGGGGTGTAGGGGCGGTGCCTGGGTTCTGCGCGACAGGAGGCACAGGATTAGGCCCGGGAACCCAACAAGCTTCCCAGTGCCTAAGTTGACAGGGAAAGCACTGGCCCTGTTCCCTTCCGTTCCTTTGTGCCCTTCCCCCACCATCTCCCCCAGGGTTTCCCCCGTCACCACTGGACCCCTAACCATGGGTGGGTCTCGCTGGGTGTAGGAACTCCTCCCCTCCCCCAGCCACCCCTCAGGGGTGCTGGTCCCGGAGGTCTGGCCTTTACTTTTGCTCCCCCTTACCTTCCTTCAATTACCTCAGGACCCGCATGGCTGGAGGGGGCTTTGGTGGGCAGAGAGTCAGGCCCGGGATCTCAGCAGGCTTCTGGGGGCCCAAGTGGGCAGGGGAAGCCTGGCCAAGCTACCTTTTGATCCTCTGCCCTCCCAATGGCCCCCCAATTTCCCCCTTAGGGCGTGGGATCCCTTCCCCTCCCCCAGCTGCCCCTCAGGGGCACCAGTCCCATCTCGCCTCCACTTCTCTTCCCCCCTCACCCCACCCCATGCCCCACGTCCTACCCCGTCGCTGGGGGTTCCTCCCGTCCCCTTAGGTGTCTGTGGTCCCCCACCGTTGGCCTGGCAGGTGCCGTAGTTGTGAGGAGACGCGAATTCCACGTCCTCCTAGTTTGCCCTCTTGACTCCAGTCTTTCTGTTGTATTCATGTTTTAAAAGAACTAGTAGGGTTTCCCTGGTGGCGCAGTGGTTGAGAGTCCGCCTGCCGATGCAGGGGACGCGGGTTCGTGCCCCGGTCCGGGAAGAGCCCACATGCCATGGAGCGGCTGGGCCCGTGAGCCATGGCCACTGAGCCTGTGTGTCCGGAGCCTGTGCTCCACAACGGGAGAGGCCACAGCAGTGTGAGGCCCGCGTCTAGTAAGTGAGATTTGAAGGTTTTCATTTTGCCAGAATAACGTCTCTCTCATTTTTAAAGCAAGCTTTAAAATGGAGGGAGTTTGAAATTGTTGTCTCTGTTTTTAGCCCTTTCTTGTAAAGCTATTTTGCCTCTGCTAGAATAACCTTTTGAGGATCTGAAAACTAACTTTATGTATCTTTTTTATTCAGTATTTCAGACAGAGGAATGTAGAGAATAATATAACAAATGCCTGTTCTATATAACTACTTAGTAGTCAGATTCTAGTGTTTTCTCCTTTTAAAAAGATGTGAAACATTACAGAATCAATTGTAGTCCCCTTTGTACCCTTCTCCATTCCTAATCTTTATCTATGCCTTCCCAGAGGTAATCATTCTCCTGAATTTGCTTTTATTATTTCCATCATGTTTTATACTGTTACTTCATATGTGTGAGTCCGTATTCCATTGTATATGTTAATACATTTATTTATTTGTTCTAATGCTGATGGGCATTTAGGTTGTTTCCAGCTCTTTTACTATTACAAACAATGCTTTGGTGAACATTCTTAATCATGTCTCCTTGTGCACATGTGTTAGGTTTCTCTGGTGTACACACCTGGGAGTGGAATTGCTAGAATTTGGGTATGCACATCTTTGGCTTTGCTAGATGTTGCCAAATTACTGTTCACAGTGGTTATTTCAATTTATGTTGGTATGCATAAGAGTTCTTATTTTCCCATAGTCTCGCTAAAACATGGTGTGGTCAGACTTCTTAATTTTTGCCAAATTATGGTGATTTATTATTCTTTTCATTTGCATTTTTCTGATTGCTAATGAGCATCTTTGTAAATGTTAGTTGGCCATTGTGTTTTCTCTTTTGTATATTTCCTCTCAACTCTTCTGCCTGTTTTTCTGCTGCCCTGTCTTTTTCTTAATGACTCACAGGCTATTTTTATAAATGCAAGATGATAATTTACTAGTGATATGTACTGCAGTGATCTCCCGTTCTGTGGCTCATCTCTTCTTGCTTTGATTCTAGTGTCTTTTGTTGCACAGAATTTGTATTTTAGTGAGGTCAGATTTTATCCATATTTTCATTCATGATTTATGCTTATGTCTGGAAGTCCTTTTCTATCATGAGGTCAAGATTTTCTCCTTTATTTTAAGATCCTAAAGTTTTTTTTTTTTAGCTTTGTAATCTGGAATAAAAAGTTTTTTCCATTATTGAATTTTTTAATTTCAGTGACTATTTTTTTCATATCCAGAATTTCTAATGAATACTTTTTTATGCACTTGTTTTAGTTTTGCTTGTTTCATTGTTTTTGTTCATTTTTTAATGTATTTGTTTTATTTTTGCTTATTTGTTTCATAATTTCTTATTTTCTAAAATGAAAATTATTATTTTATTTCTTCGAAAGTTGTAAACATAGTCATTTTGGAGTGGTCAGATTGGTCTATAGAGTTAATTTCATCTGGAGTGACTGTATTTGCTAATTGGTGATTTTGTTGGCTGGCTTAGCATTGGATTGGCTTCAGTTGTTTGGAATTTGAGTTTACAGAATCATTCTGAGTGGGAGGTATATTGTTTTGTTTGATTGTCTCCTTTTTTTACCCTCCCTACCTAACGGTTTATACTTTCTTCCACCTGGCTCCCTGAATTCTCAGTTTAGAATTAGGCCTTTTAAGTTTCTTGTTCCACGGTAACACTGAAAATCTTACAGACCCAGCCAGAGAGCCAGTGTGTACCTTGTTTCAGGGCCTGGTCATGAGGCTGAGTCTGTATCCTCCTCTCCTAGAGGCTTGTAGGGTTTCAAATCTTTTTTTTTTTTTTTTTTTTCTGTACGCAGGCCTCTCACTGTTGTGGCCTCTCCCGTTGCGGAGCACAGGCTCTGGACACGCAGGCTCAGTGGCCATGGCTCACGGGCCCAGCCGCTCCGCGGCGTGTGGGATCTTCCCGGATCGGGGCACGAACCCGTGTCCCCTGCATCGGCAGGTGGACTCTCAACCACTGCGCCACCAGGGAAGCCCTCAAATCTTTAATGTATATAGGAATCACTAAGTTCTCACCTTTAGCCTCCTGTCACAAGGTGTGGGGGGAGTTCTGCTCTCACCTCAGCCGGTGAGCTTGGCTCTCCTTTTCTATCTCACAGGGAGCACGTTCTGTCCTCTTTACAATTGCCAATGCCTGCTTCCTGACCTGGGCCCCAGCAGGCAGGCTCTACTTACTGCCCCATCCCTTTTTGCAGCTAGTCTGTAGCTCATGGCTAGGTGTTTTTTTTTTTTTTTTTGTCAGTATCCTTTTCTTTTTTTAAAAAATATTTTGACTGTATTGTTAATTTGTGTTTGGAACAGAGGATGAATTCACTGTGTCATCTTGACTGAGGTCTAGATTTTGTAATTAAGTTAGATTGTGAGCTTCTCTGGGGAGGGATAGCTTTTCATCAGCATCAAGCATGGTGCCTGGCTCTGAGCGCCTGGTGGGATTTTTCTATTTTTTTGAGGTGTACAGTGTGTTTATTTTATATACATACATAGTGTGAAATGATTACCACAAATAGGTTAGTTAACACATCTATCATCTCACCTAGTTACAATTTTATTTTTGTGGTGAGCATTTTAGGATTTATGCTCTTAGCAACTTCCAAGTGTACAATAGAGTACTGTTAACCTGTAGTCACCATGCTGTACATGTACCTTTACAATATTATTTGAGTCCTGTCTTTTTTGTTTTTTTTTGGTTAGTCTAGCTAAAGGCTTCTCAGTTTTGTTTATCTTTCTAAAGAACCAGCTCTTAGTTTTGTTAATCTTTTATATTGTTTTCCTATGCTCTCTCTTATTTCTTTGCTATTTAATGAAATTATTATCATCATTATTATTATTTTTTTTGTGTGTGGTACGCGGGCCTCTCACTGCTGTGGCCTCTCCCGTTGCGGAGCACAGGCTCCGGACGCACAGGCTCAGCGGCCATGGCTCACAGGCCCAGCTGCTCTGTGGCATGTGGGATCTTCCCGGATTGGGGCATGAACCCGTGTAGCCTGCATCGGCAGGCAGACTCTCAACCACTGCGCCACCAGGGAAGCCCCTGAAATTATTATTTTTAAAATTGAAGTATAGTCAATTTACAGGGTGTTAGTTTCTGGTGTACAGCACAGTGATTCAGATGTATATACATGCGTATATATATATTATATAGTTTCTAGTGTACAGCAAAGTGATTCAGATATATACATATAAATATATATTTCATATCTTTTCCATTATGATTTATTACAGGATATTGAATAAAGTTCCCTGTGCTATATAGTAGGACCTTGTTGTTTATCTATTTTATATATAGTAGTTTTTATCTGCTAATCCCAAACTTCTAATTTATCCCTCCCCCACCCCCTTTCCCCTTTGGTAATAAGTTTGTTTGTTATGTCTGTGAGTGTTTCTGTTTTGTAAATAAGTTCATTTGTATCATATTTTAGTTTCCACATATCAGTGATATAATATAGTATTTGTGTTTCTCTTTCCTGTTTACTTCACTTAATATGATAATCTATAGGTCCATCCATGTTGCTGCAAATGGCATTATATCATTATTTTTTATGGCTGAGTAGTATTCCATTGTGTGTGTGTGTGTGTGTGTGTGTGTGTGTGTGTGTGTGTGTATATATATACACACACACATATATACCACGTCTTCTTAACCATTCATCTGTTGATGGACACTTCGGTTGCTTCCATGTCTTGGCTATTGAAAATAGTGCTATGAATATTGGGGTGCATGTATCGTTTTGAATTAAAGTATTTGTTTTTCCAGATATATGCCCAGGAGTGGGATTGCTGGATCGTATGGTAACTATTTTTTGTTTTTTAAGGAACCTCCATATTGTTCTCCATAGTGGCTACACCAATTTACATTCCCACCAACAGTGTAGGAGGGTTCCCTTTTCTTTGGTGGATATTTTTTAAATTAAATAATTAATTTATTTTATTTTTGGCTGTGTTGGGTCTTTTTTGCTGCACGAGGGCTTTCTCTAGTTGCAGCGAGCGGGGGCTACTCTTCACTGTGGTGCGCAGGCCTCTCATTGTGGTGGCTTCTCTTGTTGTGGAGCGTGGGCTCTAGGTGTGCGGGCTTCAGTAGTTGTGGCACATGGGCTCAGTAGTTGTAGCTTGCGGGCTGTAGAGCGCAGGCTCAGTAGTTTAGGCACATGGGCTTAGTTGCTCCGTGGCATGTGGGATCTTCGCGGACCAGGGATCAAACTGTGTCCCTGGCATTGGCAGGCAGATTCTTAACCACTGTGCCACCAGGGAAGTCCCTGGATTATGTTTTTGATGTTGTATCTAAGAAATCTTTGCCTAACCCAAGGTCACAAAAGATTTTCTCCAATGTTTTCTTCTAGGCGTTTTATACTTTTCAGTTTCACATTTCAGTTTTGTGATCCATTTTGAGGTAATTTTAAAATATGGTATAAGGTAGGGATCCCATTTCCTTCCTGTATTTCTGAAGCTGTGTTATATTAGATGTACATAAGCTTGTCGTTGTTATATCTTCCTGATGTGTTGAGACTTTTATCATTATGAAGTAGCCCTCTTTGTTTCTAGTAATATTACTTGTCTTGAGGTGTATTTTGTCTAATATTAGTACAGTCACTCCAGCGTACTTGGGGTTATTATTTACATGACATATCTTTTTTATTTCCAAGTTATTTGTGTATTTATATTTAAAGTGCATCTCTTTAAACAGAATATAATTGATGCTTGATTTTTTTTAATCCAGTTAGACAATATTGTCATTTGATTGGAGTCTTTATTTAATGTCATTACTGATATGGGTATATTTAGGTCTGACATTTTGCTGTTTGTTTTTTATGTCCCTCATCTGCCTCTTGTTCTTCTGTTCTTTCTCTTCTGCCTTCCTTTAATTAATTAACTAATTTTTAGTAATCAATTTTAATTTCTCTATTGGCTTTCAAGCTGTTTCTCTTTGCATTTTTTAAAGTGCTTTCTCTAGGGATTACAACATACATCTCAGTGTATTTTAAGTTGATATGAAGTTGCTTCAGATGAAATATAGGAATCTTGTGGCAGTATATTTTCATTTACCTTCATCTTTAGCACTGTCGTTGTCATGTATATAGTACATCTGTATACGGTGTTATAATTTTTGCTTTAAACAGTCATATATCTTATAAAGAAATCATGAGAAAACAGTGTGTTGTGTGTGTTTGTATGTTTCAGTCCTTCCTTTGGACCCAAATTGCTAGCTGGTATCATTTCCCTTCAGTCTGTAGAACTTTCTTTAAGATTTCTTGCAGTGGAAATCTGGTGACAGAGTCTCTCAGTTTTTATTATCTGAAAATATCTTTATTTTGCCTTCACTTTTTTTTTTCTTTTTTGCAGTACACAGGCCTCTCACTGTTGAGGCCTCTCCCGTTGCGGAGCACAGGCTCTGGACGCGCAGGCTCAGCGGCCATGGCTCATGCGCCTAGCCGCTCCGCGGCATGTGGGATCTTCCCGGACTGGGGCACGAACCCGTGTCCCCTGCATCGGCAGGTGGACTCTCAACCACTGGGCCACCAGGGAAGCCCTGCTTTCACTTTTTGAAGGCTAGTAGCTGGTTGTAGAATTCATGATTGACAGTTTATTCTCTTTCAGCACTTTTAATATGACAGTTCTAGTGTCTTCTGTCCTCCATTAGTTCTTATGAGAAGCCAACTGATAATGGTATCTTTGTTCTCCCTCGGTATGTCGTTTTTCTCTGGATGCTTTCAGAATTGTCTTTTTATCTTTGGCATTCAGAAGATTAACCATGATGTGCTTAGGAATGGTTTGCTTAGAGTTTATACTGCTGGCATTTCTCTGAGCTTCTTAGATTTGTAAGTTAATGTTTTTCGTTTTGTTTTGTTTTTGTAAGTTAATGTTTTTCACAAAATTTGTGATTTTGGGGTGGGGGGCATTATTTCTTCATATATATATATATATATATATATATATATATATACATTTTTTTTTTTTTTTTTTTTTTGCGGTACGCGGGCCTCTCACTGTTGTGGCCTCTCTCATTGCGGAGCACAGGCTCCGGACGCACAGGCTCAGCGGCCATGGCTCACGGGCCCAGCCGCTCCGCGGCATGTGGGATCTTCCTGGACCGGGGCATGAACCCATGTACCCTGCATCGGCAGGTGGACTCTCAACCACTGTGCCACTGGGGAAGCCCTTCATATATTTTATTCTGCTCTTTTTTCTTTTCTTTTCTTTCCTTCCTTCCTTCCTTCCTCCCTTCCTTCCTCCCTTCCTCCCTTCTCCCTCCCTCCCTTCCTTGTCTTTGTTGCTGTGTGTGGCTTTCTCTAGTTGCAGTGAGCGGGGACTACTCTTCATTGTGGTGCGCGGGCTTCTCATTGCAGTGGCTTCTCTTGTTGCAGAGCACGGGCTCTAGGCACGCAGACTTCAGTAGTTGTGGCTCATGGGCTCTAGAGCACAGGCTCAGTAGTTGTGGCACACGGGCTTAGTTGCTCTGCAGCATGTGGGATATTCCTGGACCAGGGCTCGAACCTGTGACCCCTGCATTGGCAGGTGGATTCTTAACCACTGCACCACCAGGGAAGCGCTTCTGCTCTTTTCTCTTTCTCTCTTTTCTAAGACTTCAGTTATATTTATGTTGGGCCTCTTGATTTTTTTTTTCTTTAACGATTTATTTATTTGTTTTACTTAGTTTTGTCTGCGTCAGGTCTTAGTTTTGGCACGTGGGATCTTCGTTGAGGCATGCAGGATCTGTCATTGTGGCACATGGGCTCTTCCTTGTGGTGCGCGGGCTTCTCTCTAGTTGTGGCATGTGGGTTTTCTCTTCTCTAGTGTGACGTGCAGGCTCCAGGGTGCATGGGCTCTGTAGTGTGTGGCACACGGGCTCTAGTTGAGGTGCGTGAGCTCAGTACTTGTGGCATGCGGAGCTGCCCTGCGGCATGTGAGATCTTAGTTCCCTGACCAGGGGTCAAACCTGCGTCCCCTGCATTTTAAGGTGGATTCTTTACCACTGGACCACCAGGGAAGTCCCCGGGCCTCTTGATTTTTGTCCTACAGGTCTCTAAGACTTTGTTCATTCTTTTTCAATATTATTTTTCTCTCTTTTCTGGGATTGGGTAATTTTTGTCTTCAAATTCCCAGATTCATTCTTAAGTTTTATCTCCAAGTTGCTAGTGATCCTATTGAAATGCATTTTTTTCAGCTGTTGTACTTTTCACCCCTAGAATTTCCATTTTTTTCTAGTTTACATTTCACTGTTGAGATTCACTATCTGTTCCCTCAATAAGACCATATTTTAACTTACTTCTTTGAAAATATTATCCTTTAATACTTCTAACATAATTGTAATAGACGTTTTGTAGTCTTTGTTTTCTGAATCCAACATCTTAGTCCATTCAGAGTCAATTAATATTGATTACCTGTTTCTTTTCATGTCTAGTAATTTTAGGTTCAATACTTGGACATTGTAGATAATATTTAAAGCAACTCTGGTTCCCTTGTGTTCTTCCAAGGGTTATTGAGTTTTTGTTCTTAGGAGGCAGTTAGTTTGCCTGGACTCAGACTGCAAAGTCTGTCTCTCTGTGCTAGGTAGCAGCTGCTATCTCTGTTCAGTTCATACAGTTTCCAACTGTTGCTTCTTTTCTTTTTCTCCATCTCTTGCTTTTCTTTAGTTTGACCCCTTACTAGTCTACCCAGCACCTGCATAGTTTGTTGATCCTCAGGAAAGCCCACAAACTTGTAATTCTTATTTCTTCCGGTTTCAGCTTCTCAAGTGTAAACTCTCCTCCAACTTCTGTTTTTAGACATTTTCCAGTGTGTTTAAATAAGTCCCCCCCCCCCCCGCTACACACAGTTATTATCTGCAAGAGGATTTACTTGACCACTTCACTCCGATGCCATTAACAGAAGTTGATAGCAAATAATTTAAAAACCACTCCTAAGTGACATATAACTACCAAATAACCTTTAGGGTGGCAATAAAATGGTCAAATCAAGTACAGTTTACTCATTCCTAAATTGTGTAGTTGCCAGAGAGCACCATGCTCCAAAAGTCATTGGGACTTTGTTAAATACTATTTTGCATTTTAATCTCAGTTTTAATATATTGTTTCATTTTATTTGAGGCTGTTAGACCAAGGTTCAGATATTATAGAGCAGAGCTGTCTTGAAAGAGGCCAAGATCAAGTGGAAATGGGGGTTGGAGCTCTCAAAACAGGGCAAAAAAATATTTATCAACCTTAAAATAACTATAGTAAATCTTCCCTGTGGGTGTTTTCAATTGTAAACACTTTGTCCTTGCAGTCATTTACATCTGCATAATTATAACACCTGCAAGTGAAAATCTTTTAAAATATTAAACCTACCCACTTTCTCCGAGTGATTTGCATTCTCCTTTGGCCATGCACTGAGAGCTGAGGATTTGTTCTTAGTATGGAGTTGGAAACAAAGAGGGTCTGGATAGGGAAATTGGAAAGCTGATTGTTATGTTTTAAAAAAGATTTCCCAACCTGGCTATTTTTTGGATGTTTCTCTCTGTAACATCAAACACACATACATTCAAATAAGAGTATACAAGCACATTCTAAAGCCTTTCTTTCTTCTTTTTTTTTTTTTTAAGGGAAATGGGCTTTTGTATTATAGTTAACTTGAATCATAGAGGAGTGCCAACAACCTCAAAATCAATTCATTAGATACATGTGTATGCTGCTCCTCCAACAGCAGTAAATATATAAAGTACAATTCATTGAGAAATACCTAATGAGAAAGAGATCTACTATGAAGTCATTAGCATTTTAAAATGTATCCGTATTTTATTACTAACATACATTTGAGAAACAGTATTGCAAATGTGAAGAAGGTACAACAGTCTGTAACAATGTTTGCTGATTAGGGATTCCAAGCTGGTAAAATTTCAGGAGATCTTCATTACATATTTTTTGACATCTGTGTTTTTTAAGGTGATTAGCACATTCTGTATGGTGTTCTGGTTGGACCTCTATTTGCATATATGTTACTAGATGGAAATTATTGGAAGGTAGAGAAATCTTTTAGTTGTTTTTATATTCTCAGCAGCCTAGGATAGTGCCTAGAACATAATAGGCACTTTTACTCAGAAAAGTTGTTATTCCATATTTTAAATAGTACCTCTTCCATTGAAAAATATTTGCTCTTCAGCAACATTAGGAAACCCTGTGTGGGTGTTTGGTTGAATTACATAGAGGGATTAGGGCTAGTTTGCATTTTTTTAAACAAAAATTTTACCATGGTGGGTATAGTGACTATGTCTTCAGTTTCTCAGTTTCTGTTATTAATAATAATCATAGTCAGACTTGGAAGGGGTAAAAGAGAACAACAGTCTCTTTCATTTTTATGGTGTATAGCATAAAACCCATAAGACCTTGGATTCTTTGTCATGCCATGTTAAAATTTTACAAAAACGAGAAATTTTATGAGTTTACAGTGCCTAGTAATATATTCATTCAAGAATTAATTTCTTGGTCACCTAATCGATGATGAAGGAGTCAAGAATATACAGTGGAGAAAAGACAGCCTCTTCAATAAATGGTGCTGGGGAAACTGGACAGCTACATGTAAAATAATGAAATTAGAACATTCCCTAACACCATACACAAAAATAAGTTCAAAATGGATTAAAAACCTAAATGTAAGGCCGGACATTATAAAACTCTTAGGTGAAAACATAGGCAGAACACTCTTTGACATAAATTGCAGCAAGATCTTTTTTGACCCACCTCCTAGAGTAATGAAAATAAAAACAAAAGTAAACAAATGGGATCTAATTAAACTTAAAAGTGTTTGCATAGGAAAGGAAACCATAAATAAAAGAAAAAGACAACCCTCAGAATGGGAGAAAATATTTGCAAATGAAGCAACCAACAAGGGATTAATCTCCAAAATATACAGACAGCTCATGCAGCTCAATATCAAGAAAACAACCCAATCAAAAAACGGGTGGAAGATCTAAATAGACATTTCTCCAAAGGAGACATATAGATGGTCAAAAAGCACATGAAATGATGTTCAACATCACTGATTATTAGAGAAACGCAAATCAAAGCTACAATGAGGTATCACCTCACACTGGTCAGAATGGGCATCATAAAAAAATCTACAAATGGGGACTTCCCTGGTGGCGCAGTGGATAAGACTCCGCACTCCCAATGCAGGGGGCCCTTGTTCGATTGCTGGTCAGGGAACTAGATCCCACACACTCACTACAGCTAAGGAGCCCGCCTGCCACAGCTAAGACCTGGCACAACCAAATAAATAAATAAATATTTTTAAAAGACCCTACAAACAATAAATGCTGGAGAGGGTGTGGAGAAAAGGGAACTCTCCTACACTGTTGGTGGGGATATAAATTGGTAGCCACTATGGAGAACAGTATGGAGGTTCCTTAAAAAACTAAAAATAGAGTTACCATATGACCCAGCAATTTCACTCCTGGGCATATATTCAGAGAAAATCATAATTTGAGAAGATACATGTACCCCCAATGTTCACTGCAGCACTGTTTACCATAGCCAGGACATGGAAACAACCTAAATGTCCATCAACAGAGGAATGGATAAAGAAGATGTGGTACATATATACACTAGAATATTAGTCATAAAAAAGAACAACATAATGCCATTTGCAGCAACATGGATGGACCTAGAGATTGTCATACTGAGTGAAGTAAGTCAGACACAGAAAGACAAATATCATATGATATTGCTTATATGTGGAATCTTAAAAAAAAAAAAAGGGTACAAATGAACTTATTTACAAAGCAGAAGTAGAGTCACAGATGTGGAAAACAAACTTATGGTTACCAGGGGATAAGAGGGGAAGGGATAAATTGGAAGATTGAGATTGACATACACACACTACTATATATAAAATAGATAACTGATAAGAACCTGCTGTATAGGACAGTGAACTCTACTCAGTACTCTCTGTAATGGCCTATATGGGAAAAGAATATTAGAAAAAAAGAGTGGATATATGTATATGTATATGTATAACTGATTCATTTTGCAGTACACCTGAAACTAACACAACATTGTAAACCAACTATACTCCAATAAAAGTTTTTTAAAAAATGAATTTCTTGAATTTCCTGGTGGTCTAATGGTTAGGACTACCTGCTTCCACTGCAGGGGGCACGGGTTCAGTCCCTGGTTCGGGAAGTTAAGATCCCGCATGCAGTGCAGTGCAGCCAAAAATTAAAAAAAAAAAAAAAGAGTCTCGCTTAATCTTCACAAGAATTAATTTCTTCTTGAATTTGCTCAGAAGATAGACCTAACCTCATCTGTTCCTAATTTTTATTGTAACATAAGATGTTGGGGAGGGGCTTCCCTGGTGGCGCAGTGGTTGAGAATCTGCCTGCCAATGCAGGGGACACGGGTTCGAGCCCTGGTCTGGGAAGATCCCACATGTCGTGGAGCAACTAGGCCCGTGAGCCACAACTACTGAGCCTGCGCATCTGGAGCCTGTGACCTGCAACAAGAGAGGCTGCGACAGTGAAAGGCCCACACACCGCAATGAAGAGTAGCCCCCGCTTGCCGCAACTAGAGAAAGCCCTCGCACAGAAGCGAAGACCCAACACAGCCAAGAATAAATAAATAAATTTATTTTTTTAAAAAAATGATGTTGGGGGACTTCCCTGGCGGTCCAGTGGTTAAGACTCCCCACTTCCACTGCAGGGGCACGGGTTCCGTCACTGGTCGGGGAACTAAGATCCTGCATGCCGCGTGGTGTGGCCAAAAATTAAAAAAAGAAAAAAAAGATGTTGGAACTTTAGCAGAGGCATTAAGGTACAAGAGTGTGAAATTTGGAAGTGGGGTATTTCATGTTCAAGAACCAGTTAGAGGCTCTAAAACACATAAGAAGGATACTTAAGGGTCATGGAAGAACATTTTGTGAGGATTCTTTTAAAAATTATGCTGTTGCTTCCCCCCACACACACACACCATGGGAGAACTGGGGGTACAGACTCACTTGATATCTAGTGAGAGGAGCTCTAGAGGGACCACTTAGAGATTTAAAGAATTCTCTTCAGTTAGGGGGTACAGAGGACTGAGGTCTGGATCCCCTGAGAAATCCGTCAAGGAGAGAACTGTAGCTGGCTGACTGCTCCCACAGCAAGAGGTAGGCTGTGTTGGAATTTGCCTACACTCCAGTGTTTGTCCAGGCAAAGGAAATAAGAATACTTCCTGCAGAGCAGAGGCAGGCCTAGTGGAGGAGAGAGGCGGCCTGGAGCTGTTTTAATTCCTGCCCAAATAAACTGCCTAGAAGGGCAATGAGGCTCCAACAGTGAGTCTTTTAAGTGACAGCCAAAAAGCCAGGAGGAGAATGAACTATCCACTGAACTGTCCACGTCGGTAGAGCTATAGCCAGAAGAAACTCTGAGGTGAGACTCTGAAGAACCCACAGAAGTGCATCTGAGGAAAAGAGTCCACTTCAGACATCACCAGACAGGCCTTTTGGCAGGACCTCTTAAGTTGGAATCTCGTTGCCTTCCATCTCCCAGCACTCCTCTCTCTCATATCCACTTTGGAGACAACAGCAGCTAGGGAAGGGGAGAAGGGTCATGGAAAAGACATAGCTGAGCTTACTCTTTTCCCAGCTGGGGGTGGGAAATGAGATTTGATTACCTAGTGAAGATTGGTTTGTAACCTAAAGTGACTGTAGGACTTTGTTACTTAGCACTGGCTAGAAGAAACGTGTGGGCCTGCTGAGTGGTCATCCAGTGCCGGGGGAACATTTTCTCCCTGCATACATTTTAAGAGGATAGCCGAGACAAAAATAAAGTTATATTTGATTATATCCTGCAGTTAGTGCATGTTCAGTGGACATAAAAATTCTGTAAAAATTTTCACGTTTGGCATTGCAGTAGTCCGAAATCTATGGTAATGCATTAAGCCTTGTTTTTATTCTTGAAAAGTGCCTTGACTTATGTGAGCATTACATGCAGTGCTGCTGTATGTTCTTAGATTTCTTTTTTTTTGGCCGGACCACACGGAATGCGGGATCGTAGTTTCCTGGGATCGAACCCGTGCCCCCTGCAGTGGAAATGCGGTGTCCTCCTAACCACTGGACCTCCAGGGAATTCCGCTCTTGGATTTCTTAAAGTGGGCTCCAATTTAGTGTTGGTGTTTCACTTAATTGTAAAAGCACCTTTATCCAAAAATAAAGGTTAGGATGCTATTCTTCTAGTCTGCCTAGGTTGTTTCATAAACAGGATAGATGACTAAACTTTTTTTGAATAAGATTAAATTATTATAAATCAGTGACATTTTTATATAACATAGACTAAAAAATTTGCACTTCTCCTTGAGCAAGCCCATACTAAACAGCTCTGCACATCTGGGGTTGAGGTTGTGCTAGTTCATCTGGCCAATCGCCTCTCTGCTGTCCACTTCTGAATTCCCCCACCAGCACCTAAGCCAAGACTGCATTGTTTGTACAGTCTCTTCATTGTGTGTGTGTGTGTGTGTGTGTGTGTTTTATTGAAGTGTAGTTGATTTACAGTGTTGTACCAATCTCTGCTGTACAGCAAAGTGACTCAGTTATACACACATAGACTTTCTTTTTTTATATATTCTTTTCCATTATGGTTTATCACAGGATATTGAATATAGTTCCCTGTGCTATACATTAGGACCTTGTTGTTTATCCATTCTAAATGTGGTAGTTTGCGTCTACCAACCCCAAACTCCCAGTCAATCCCTCTCCATCTTCCCTCCTCCTTGGCAACCACAAGTCTGTTTTCTATGTCTATGAGTCTGTTTCTGTTTTGTAGATAGGTTCATTTGTGCCATATTTTAGATTCCACATATAACTGATATCATATGGTATTTGTCTTTCTCTTTCTGACTTCACTTAGTATGATAATCTCTATTTGCATCCCATTGTGTTTTGTTTTAAGATCATAGTCTCCTTTCTGGTAAGGGAAGAAAGAAAAGAGAATTATGGCTGATTAAAATATACATAATTAAAAAAATAATTTAAAAGGTAAGAAGGCAAAGAATTAAATGAAATTGTTAGTCTGGTGAAGATCCATTTGGACCACATTATTAAGAAATGGGCATTAGCACAGGATCTGGACTTAATTCCTTTGCTGAGGAAATAGAGTAATATACTAGTAGACTGTCAGAGCTGGATGGAGCATTGGAGATCATCTGTTTCATTTTATAAGACAATTTGTTGTTGTTAAAACTCTGAATTATTAATTGTTCCTGTGCTAGATGCAGAGGTTTAGATACATTTTCTCTAATCCTTAATAATTCTGGAAAAGTCTGTGTTCAATTCCCTTTCCAGATGAGAAAACAGACTCAGAGGAAGTGACCTGCTGAAGGATATATTGTAGTTACAGAGATGGGGGATTTGGACCCAGGTCTGTTTGTTTTATAGCTCATGTTCACTTAGGCCCCACTAGTTTATATACTTTTTAAGAATTTACAGACTTGATATCCTATAAGATCACTCATTTCTTGGGCACAAATTTATGATCATTTGTACTCAGTATGTTTCTCTTTTTGGCTTTCCTTTTGTTTTGGTCTTTACAGATCAGAACAGGAAATTATGACCTGATTCTTAAATCTTTTCTATTGTGAAAGATAGCATACTTTCAGAAAAGAAGATAAAATGTATGTATGGTTTTATAAGTAAAGTGAATACACAGTAACTGTTACCCAGGTCAACAAACAGCCTACCTGTGTACTACTTTATTCCTTTAACAAAAGCACAAAGCCCAGACTCTAGGCAAATGTTCAGTTCTTATCTACTGGGTCCAGATGGTTATAATTCCTTTTTCTCCCCTGAGTTTCACCACTGTATTGAGTTTGGTGGTCATCACTTCTTTGCAGTTTGATCACCTAGGCATGTGTTCCTAAACGTATCTCAATTTTTTGAAATAAATTTCTTTCCATAGATTAGAAGTTGCTTAAAATTAACCATAGATACCAGGATAGAGATTAATAGTGATTAGGTCACAGGAGAATGTTTGATTTATTTAAGAATACAAACTTTTTAAGAGTTCCATTAAACACAAATAATTGCTTTGCTAATTATAATTAGTATTGGTCAGTCCTTTCATCTGTGATTCAGATTTGTTACTTATTCCAACTTCCCCCCATTCATCAATCTGGGTAATACCTTTTCTGCATTAATACTGTTCTGAATATGTATTATATCTTATTAGGTAAGGACAAATAGAATTTACCATGTCATAATGTCCCTTTGTTTCCTCTTTTACAGCATGGGTAAGTTCTCTCTCCATGGGGATGATTTTCTTCTGCTGCCCAATTGTCAGCGTCTTCACAGACGTGTTTGGTTGCCGGAGAACAGCTGTCGTGGGTGCTGCTGTTGGATTTGTTGGACTCGTATCAAGTTCTTTTGTAAGGTAAGGACTTAGCTTCTTCATGTCACTTTTCAAAAACTGTTAGCTACCTTAAAGATTTCCTTTTAGAAACTTTGCTGTTTACAAGGAAAAATCCTCCTTTTCAGTACTTAAACTAAGCAGCGTCACTTAACGCATTGTTGTCTACAGCAGCAAATCAGAGCTTGTGAATTTGAATGCTTCTGCTTGCAGTGCCTCAGAGTTAGATGTCAGTCAGGATACATATGTTCTCTGGAGCCAAGAAAAAATGTTTCTCCTTTTGTTTTTTCCATTCACAGAAGAATCTTAACTCATAACAGTAAGTTGTCTAAAACAATGGGCTTAGTTTATGGTCAGCTCAGTCTGAGCCCCAAAGGGTACGAGAAGTGGTATTTTGAAGTGGTTGTTCATAGGCTTGATATGAAATATTTTTATTAATGAAATCCAGACTTTGCTATTTATTTCAACCCAGGTAGAGAATTCCTGCCTGCATTCTTTATTTTATTTTATTTATTTATTTTTAAAACTTTATTTTTTTTATACAGCAGGTTCTTATTAGTTATCCATTTCATACTTATTAGTGTATACATGTCAATCCCAATCTCCCAATTCATCACACTACCACCCTGCCCCCTGCCACTCTCCCCTCTGGTGTCCATACGTTTGGTCTCTACATCTGCGTCTCTGCCCTGCACACCGGTTGATCTGTACCATTTTTCTGGGTTCCACATATATGCGTTAATATACGATATTTGTTTTTCTCTTTCTCACTTAACTTCACTCTGTATTACAGTCTCTAGATCCATCCACGTCTCTACAAATGACCCAATTTCGTTCCTTTTTATGGTTGAGTAATATTCCATTGTATAAATGTACCACATCTTCTTTATCCATTCGTCTGTCGATGGGCATTTAGGTTGCTTCCATGACCTGGCTGTTGTAAATAGTGCTGCAGTGAACATTGAGGTGCATGTGTCTTTTTGAATTATGGTTTTCTCTGGGTATATGCCCAGTAGTGGGATTGCTGGGTCATATGGTAATTCTATTTTTAGTTTTTTAAGGAACCTCCATACTGTTCTCCATAGTGGCTGTATCAATTTACATTCCCACCAACAGTGCAAGAGGGTTCCCTTTTCTCCACACCCTCTCCAGCATTTGTTGTTTGTAGATTTTCTGATGATGCCCATTCTAACTGGTGTGAGGTGATACCTCATTGTGGTTTTGATTTGCATTTCTCTAATAATTAGTGATGTTGAGTAGCTTTTCATGTGCTTCTTGGCCATCTGTATGTCTTCTTTGGAGAAATGTCTGTTTAGGTCTTCTGCCCATTTTTGGATTGGGTTGTTTGTTTCTTAAATATTGAGCTGCATGAGTTGTTTATATACTTTAGAGATTTATATATTTATAAATCTTTTTAGAGATTAATCCCTTGTCCGTTGATTCATTTGCAAATATTTTCTCTCATTCTGAGGGTTGTCTTTTTGTCTTGTTTGTAGTTTCCTTTGCCTTGCAAAAGCTTTTAAGTTTCATTAGGTCCCATTTGTTTATTTTTGTTTTTATTTCCATTACTCTAGGAGGTAGATCAAAAAAGATCTTGCTGTGATTTATGTCAAAGAGTGTTCTTCCTGTGTTTTCCTCTAAGAGTTTTATAGTGTCTGATCTTACATTTAGGTCTTTAATCGTTTTGACTTTATTTTTGTGTATGGTGTCAGGGAGTGTTCTAATTTCATTCTTTTACATATAGTTGTCCAGTTTTCCCAGCACCACTTATTGAAGAAGCTGTCTTTTCTCCATTGTATATCTGTGCCTCCTTTGTCATAGATTAGTTGACCAAAGGTGCGTGGGTTTATCTCTGGGCTTTCTATCCTGTTCCATTGGTCTATAGTTCTGTTTTTGTGCCAGTACCATATTGTCTTGATTACTGTAGCTTTGTAGTATAGTCTGAAGTCAGGGAGTCTGATTCCTCCAGCTCCATTTTTTTCCCTCAGGCTGCTTTGGCTATTCGGGGTCTTTTGTGTCTCCATACAAATTTTAAGATTTTTTATTCTAGTTCTGTAAAAAAAAAAAAAAAAGCCATTGGTAATTTGATAGGGATTGCACTGAATCTGTTGATTGCTTTGGGTAGTATAGTCATTTTCACAATATTGATTCCTCCAATCTAAGAACATGGTATATCTCTCCATCTGTTTGTATCATCTTTAATTTCTTTCATCAGTGTCTTACAGTTTTCTGAGTACAGGTCTTTTACCTCCTTAGGTAGGTTTATTCCTAGGTATTTTATTCTTTTTGTTGCAGTGGTAAATGGGAGTGTTTCCTTAATTTCTCTTTCAGATTTTTCATCATTAGTGTATAGGAATGCAAGAGATTTCTACGCATTAATTTTGTATCCCGCTATTCTACCAGATTCATTGATTAGCTCTAGTCGTTTTCTGGTGGCATATTTAGGATTCTCTACGTATAGTATCATGTCATCTGTAAACAGTGACTGTTTTACTTCTTCTTTTCCAATTTGTATTCCTTTTATTTCTTTTTCTTCTCTGATTGCCATGGCTAGGACTTCCAAAACTATGTTGAATAATAGGGGCGAGACTGGACATCCTTGTCTTGTTCCTGATCCTAGAGAAAATGCTTTCAGTTTTTCACCATTGAGAATGATGTTTGCTATGGGTTTATCATATATGGCCTTTATTATGTTGAGGTAGTTTCCCTGTGTGCCCACTTTCTGGAGAATTTTTATCACAAATGGCTGTTGAATTTTGTAAAAAGCTTTTTCTGCATCTATTGAGATGATCATATGGTTTTTATTCTTCAGTTTGGTAATATGGTGTATCACATTGATTTGCGTATATTGCAGAATCCTTGTATCCCTGGGATAAATCGCACTTGATCAAGGTGTATGATCCTTTTAATGTGTTGTTGGATTCTGTTTGCTACGATTTTGTTGAGGATTGTTGCGTCTGTATTCACTAGTGATATTAGTCTGTAATTTTCTTTTTCTGTAGTATCTTTGTCTGGTTTTGGTATCAGGGTGATGGTGGCCTCATAGAATGAGTTTGGGAGTGTTCCTTCCTCTGCAATATTTTGGAAGAGTTTGAGAAGGATAGGTGTTAGCTCTTCTCTAAATGTTTGATAGAATTCACCTGTGAAGCCATCTGGTCCTGCACTTTTGTTTGTTGGAAGATTTTTTTTTTTCTTTTGCGGTATGCGGGCCTCTCACTGTTGTGGCCTCTCGTGTTGCGGAGCACAGGCTCTGGATGTGCAGACTCAGCGGCCATGGCTCACGGGCCCAGCCGCTCCGTGGGATGTGGGATCTTCCTGGACCGGGGCACGAACCCGTGTCCCCTGCATCTGCAGGTGGACTGTCAACCACTGTGCCACCAGGGAAGCCCTGTTGGAAGATTTTAAATCACAGTTTCAATTTCATTACTTGTGAGTGGTCTGTTCATATCTTCTGTTTCTTCCTGGTTCAGTCTTGGAAGTTTTAACCTTTCTAAGAATTTGTCCATTTCTTCCAGGTTGTCCATTTTATTGGCATAGAGTTGCTTGTAGCAGTCTCTTAGGATGCTTTGTATTTCTGCAGTGTCTGTTGTAACTTCTATTTCATTTCTAATTTTATTGATTTGAGTCCTCTCGCTCTTTTTCTTGATGAGTCTGGCTAAAGGTTCATCAGTTTTGTTTATCTTCTCAGAGAACCGACTTTTTGTTTTATTGATCTTTGCTGTTGTTTTCTTTGTTTCTATTTCATTTATTTCTGCTCTGATCTTTATGATTTCTTTCCTTCTACTAATTTTGGGTTTGTTTGCTCTTTCTCTAGTTCTTTTACGTATAACGTTAGATTGTTTATTTGAGGTTTTTCTTGTTTCTTGAATTAGGCTTGTATTGCTATAAACTTCCCTCTTAGAACTGCTTTTGCTGCATCCCATAGGTTTTGGATCATCGTGTTTTCATTGTCATTTGTCTCTAGGTATTTTTTGATTTCCTCTTTGATTTCTTCTGTGATCTCTTGGTTATTTAGTAACGTATTGTTTAGCCTCCATGTGTTTGTGTTTTTTACATTTTTTTCCCTGTAATTTATTTCTAATCTCATAGTGTTGTGGTCAGAAAAGATGCTTGATATGATTTCAGTTTTCTTAAATTTACTGAGGCTTGATTTGTGACCCAAGATGTGATCTAGCCTGGAGAATGTTCTGTGCACACTTGAGAAGAAAGTGTAATCTGCTGTTTTTGGATGGAATGTCCTATAAATATCAGTGAAATCTATCTGGTCTATTGTGTCATTTAAAGCTTTTGTTTCCTTATTTATTTTCATTTTGGATGATCTGTCCATTGGTGTAAGTGAGGTATTAAAGTCCCCAACTATTTTGTGTTACTTTCGATTTCCTCTTTTACATCTGTAGCATTTGCCTTATGTATTGAGGTGCTCCTACGTTGGGTGCATAAATATTTACAACTGTTATATCTTCTTCTTGGATAGATCCCTTGATCATTATTTAGTGTCCTTCCTTGTCTCTTGTAACATTCTTTATTTTAAAGTCTGTTTTGTCTGATATGAGTATTGCTACTGCAGCTTTCTTTTGATTTCCGTTTGCACTGAATATCTTTTTCTATCCCCTCACTTTCAGTCTGAATATGTCCCTAGGTCTGAAGTGGGTCTCTTGTAGACAGCATATATATGGGTCTTGTTTTTGTATCCATTCAGTGAGCTTGTGTCGTTTGGTTGGAGCATTTAATCCATTCACATTTAAGGTAATTATTGATATATATGTTCCTATTACCATTTTCTTTTGTTTGTTTTTGTTTTTTTGCGGTACGCGGGCCTCTCACTGCTGTGGCCTCTCCCGTTGCGGAGCACAGGCTCCGGACACACAGGCTCCGGACGTGCAGGCTCCGGATACGCAGGCTCAGCTGCCATGGCTTACGGGCCTAGCTGCTCCGCGGCATGTGGGATCCTCCCAGACCAGGGCACGAACCCGTGTCCCCTGCATCGGCAGGAGGACTCTCAACCACTGTGCCACCAGGGAAGCCCATATTACCATTTTCTTAATTGTTATGGGTTTGTTTTTGTAGGTCCTTTTCTTTTCTTGTGTTTCCCACTTAGAGAAGTTCCTTTAGCATATGTTGTAGAGCTGGTTTGGTGGTGCTGAATTTTCTTAGCTTTTGCTTGTCTGTAAAGCTTTTGATTTCTCCATCGAATCTGAATGACATCCTTTCTGGGTAGAGTAATCTTGGTATTAGGTTCTTCCCTTTCATCATCACTTTAAATATATCATGCCACTACCTTCTGGCTTGTAGAGTTTCTGCTGAGAAATCAGCTGTTCACCTTCTGGGAGTTCCCTTGTATGTTATTTGTCGTTTTTCCCTTGTTGCTTTCAATAATTTTTCTTTGTCTTTAATTTTTGTCAGCTTGATTACTATGTGTCTTGGCGTGTTTCTCCTTGGGTTTATCCTGCCTGGGACTCTTTTTAAAAAAAGAACAATGCTGAAATTTAAAAAGATCATGACAAAATGAAGTGGTCAAATGCAGCTTAAAATAAAACACTCTTTTCCCTGTGTCTGTTAAAAGCTGTTGTGCACTGCAGAGGAACTAACTGCAAAGAGCTGGTGGGCATATTACCATAGAAGCACCTCTCCCTCCAGCTCCAGTTCTACCTGTAAATACCCTTTCATTGTCAGAATAATCCCCAGTTAGTGAAACACTGGTTTAATAGGTAGGTCTGGCTAACAGGAGGTGATTAACAAGAAAAACCTTAAGATGATTTTCATCCTGTCTCTACTTTAGTAGTTAATTTTCATCCTGTGCCTTTCTCTTCCCTAGCTATCTTCGTGCTCTAGTTGAAAAGCATTATTGTGGTCATTAGAAAAAAAAAATCAAACTTATGTTGCTTGCCATCTTTATTTTTTTTAAATTTATTTTATTTTTGGCTGCTTGGGTTTTCTTTGTTGCTTGTGGGCTTTCTCTAGTTTTGGCGAGTGGGGGCTACTCCTCGTTGCGGTGCGTGGGCTTCTCATTGCAGTGGCTTCTCTTGTCGCGGAGCATGGGCTCTAGGCACGTGGGCTTCAATAGTTGTGACACACGGGCTCAGTAGTTATGGCTCACTGGCTCTAGAGCGCAGGCTCAGTAGTTGTGGCACGTGGGCTTAGTTGCTCCGCGGCATGTGGGATCTTCCTGGACCAGGGCTTGAACCTGTGTCTGCTGCATTGGCAGGTGGATTCTTAACCACTGTGCCAACAGGGAAGCCCCTACCCTGTTTTTTTTTTTTTTGCAGTACACGGGCCTCTCACTGTTGAGGCCTCTCCCACTGCGGAGCACAGGCTCCGGACGCGCAGGCTCAGCGGCCATGGCTCCCGGGCCCAGCCGCTCCACGGAATGTGGGATCTTCCCGGACTGGGGCACGAACCCATGTCCCCTGCATTGGCAGGCGGACTCTCAACCACTGCGCCACCAGGGAAGCCCTATTTTTATTTTATTTTTTTGTTCCTGTAATCTTTATTTATTTGTTTATTTATTTTGGTTGCACCACGCAACATATAGGATCTTAGTTCCCCAACCATAGATCAAACCCAGGCCCACTACAGTGGAAGCATGGCATCCTAACCACTGGACCGCCAGGGAATTCCCGCCATGTTTATTTTTAAATATTTAAGATTTAATCAACAGAATCCTTGGTTTGCTAATTTTACCCCCGTTCTCCCCATATATACCCCTTTCTGAACTCTAGAGTGAGCCTCTTTCTTTCACCTAACTTAGACATTTTATTTGGCTTCTAAACAATTATTTATTTATTTATTTTTGGCTGCGTTGGGTCTTCGTTTCTGTGCGTGGGGTGTCTCTAGTTGTGGCGAGCGGGGGCTACTCTGTTGCGGTGCGTGGGCTTCTCATTGCTGTGGCTTCTCTTGTTGTGGAGCATGGGCTCTAGAGCGCAGGCTTCAGTACTTGTGGCACGCAGGCTCAGTAGTTGTGGCGCACAGGCTTAGTTGCTCCACAGCATGTGGGATCTTCCTGGACCAGGGCATGAACCTGTGTCCCCTGCATTGGCAGGCGGAGTCTCAACCACCGTGCCGCCAGGGAAGTCCCTAAACAATTATTTTAATTTTTTGTTAGAAAATAAATATTCTACCTTTAAAGTGCCTTTGTGTTTTGTTTTTTTTTTCTTCTTCTAAAGTTTTTTTTTAAAGAAACAAAACCCAGTTTTGTTTGGAATAAGATTCTGCTTAGGTAGCTCTGTGAGATCATTTACTTTTAGTTCTTCTTTATCAGTAATACAGCATGGCGTGATAACCACCTTGTCAGATACCCACTTGGTCTGGAAGCTTCCAGGTACCCATTGTCAGTATTCTTAGCGCTTGCTGAAGTGTTAACACTCAGGCTTTGGTGGAGAGAGAAACTAAGAGATAGAAAATCCATGTAACTTATTACCTAATTTGGTAGACAAAACACATATACACAAACCTGCTTACAGCAAGCAGTGTTTCTCAAATAGTTTTGACCGCTGAGAAATAAAAATTATGAAATGTATTTTACATTGTGACCTAGTTCTTCCTTTCTCTTTCCCTCCCCCATCCCCACCCCTAACTAAAACAAAATGTCTTGAAGCCATCTTTACCTTACTGTATGTAATGTTGTCATGTTTTCTATTCAGTTTCATTATTTAACCCCCCACCGATCAAAAGCTGCCAGACTTTCAGAACAATACACAGGCGCAAGGGGGAGATGTAGTGTAAATTCCAAGTGTCAAACAGTGGACCAACCCTCTTTTCCTCTAGTTCAAGTTCTGCCTTTTTAGGAAAGCCTTCTCTAGCACCCCCAGGTTGCATCAGTGTCTCTTCTTGGAATCCTTTTTCCACACATATTTGATATCTTACTGATTTACACTGTACTTATTCAGTTGTCATACTTCAATAGTTTGAACCACCTGTTACTAAGGTGAAAATTTAGAAGTAAAAAAGGTTCCAGCAGCAGTGAAAATGCCATCACAAAGCTTATGTACTTTACTCTGTGGGAGAGATACAAAGTTAATCTTACCCAGCACTCTCTGTTTAAATGTTGTGCAAAAGAATGTCTGTGATTTATGTCAGTGGCTCTCTGGTTTTCCAACTGACAGCTTTATAATAATGTGGTATAATTGTGTAGATACTGGTGTTCATGATGATACTTTGCTGTCAATACTATTTTTAACATACACTTTGAAGAAGGCAGAGAAATGTATTTAGATTTAGATTCTTCCTTTAAAATTGTTAAATAAAAATAAATTAGCACCTTAAGAAGTAAGTTGTAGTTACCTGGAAAACTACTTATGTGCAGAAACTGATGCAGAATGAGTGAAGTATTATTTATATTTTGTTCTGTATTCTTATTATCTGGCGTAGATGTCTTGTTTCACTAAGCAGACTAGAAGTAGGGCATAACCACATTTTAAATATTCTTTTCACCAAGTATCTGGAGCATAGTAGCTGTTAAATATATGTTTATTGAATAAAGAGTGGAGTTTCAGTAAAGAGTGATCAGAGTGAGGTAGGGTTAATCTGGGAGAGTCTGGGAGTGGCTCTTGAGCCTGATTTGAAGATGGTTCTAACTGTGGATTAATAGAGGGGGAAAGGGCATCTCAGGGAGAGAGAATTGACAACCTGCCTTAATTTTATCAGATTCTAGAATTCCTTGTGATTACCTCAGCATATTGCTAGGCTAGAATTATTGTCCAAAATTTAATTATTAACCAACTTTATCTATCTTAGTTTCTAATAAATAGCTTGCCTTTACTACTGATAAACAGCCTTTTGAATTGAACTTTTCAAAAGAAAAAAAACTTTAGTTTTCTTTCACTCCTTACCTTAAATGTTTCAAAGAATGTGATGCTGTATGTTCCTTTACTGTTTTGTTTTTTTACTTTCTTCCATCTGCAGCCTCCTCTTGCTTCAGCCCTCTCTTTTTCTTTTTCTTTTTTTTTTTTGCCCCACCGTGAGGCTTGTGGGATCTTAGCTCCCTGACCAGAGATCGAACTCAGGCCCTCTCGGCAGTGAGAATGAGGGGTCGTAACCACTGGGCCGCCAGGGAATTCCCTGTGTTCATTTACTTTCATAAGAAGTGTATAATTAAGTTATTTGGTTAAAATAAAGAATTCTTAATCCTTTATTATTTTTTTGAGACATACACGGCCCTAAAGCTTACAAACTGGGATCACTAGTGAACACACTTCATTTAGTATTCCTGCAATCAGAATATGATTTCTCCTTATCTTGCACAATACCAAGAACAGTGCAGTACAGGGCGAAGGTTGGTCTGCAGCCCTTAGGCCAGCAAAATGCAACAGAACTGCTCCCCTGTGCAAACGTTTGTGACATAACCTTGTGGAGAAAATATCAGATGCAGCCTTTTCTTTGAGTAGATTGCTTAGTAAGTGCCTGGGAAAACTCCATTAAAAAAGTGAGCTTTCATAGTTAAATTATACTTTTTAAAAACTTTTATCACGACTAGTTTTTTTTTTAATTTTTAATTTTAATCATTGTCAGTTTTACTGAGGCCCTTCCTGGTACTGTCCTTTATTTCTGAGTTGCAGAGAACACAACAGTTTTTACCCAGTGCTGCATGGTTTGCCTGAAATCCATAGAAAGAGAAGGAGGAATCAAATCACTGATGACCTTAACGGTCATTTTTTCACATACTCAAGGCATTTTTTATTATCCGTTCACATTAAATTAAAATATTTCAGCATTGTATTCTTGACTTATTAAGTTTTTCACCTCTGTTTTTGGTTGATTTTTATTTGTAGAAAATACTTTGATTAACTGAAACCCAGTTTTAAAATAAGGTTTTATTCTACCAAGCACATGATAAAAATAATGAAAGCTGCTCTCCATCTTTTTCGTCTTTACACAGCTCCATCGAGCCTCTGTACCTGACCTATGGAATCATATTTGCCTGTGGCTGCTCCTTTGCCTACCAGCCTTCATTGGTCATTTTGGGACACTATTTCAAGAAGCGCCTTGGACTGGTGAATGGCATTGTCACCGCCGGCAGCAGTATCTTCACAATTTTGCTGCCTTTCCTTTTAAGGGTACTTACTGAGAGCGTGGGCCTCTTTTATACCCTGAGGGTCCTCTGCATCTTCATGTTTGTTCTCTTTCTGGCTGGCTTTACTTACCGACCTCTTGCTTCCAGTGCCAAAGTTAAAGACAGTGGAACCAAAGGAGGCAACAGATTCTCCCTCTTTTCCAGGAGAAAGTTCAGTCCTCCAAAAAAAATTTTCAATTTTGCCATCTTCAAGGTGACAGCATATGCAGTGTGGGCAGTTGGAATACCACTTGCACTTTTTGGATACTTTGTGCCTTATGTTCACTTGGTAAGTATGCTTCTCTGGCGTTGCTGGTAATGGATATTATTATTTCATACACAAAAACTTCTTAGAAGAGCAATAGAGATCAGGTTGAAGTTGGCCTTAAATAATTATCTTGTTTGTAATTCAGGGACTCTTGAAATTCAAGGTCTGCTAAGATGAGGTCATCACATCATCAGATCATTAAACAGATAATATGTTTCATGGTGTGTTTTGGTATTTTTAGAAATCGCCAAACCTACACAAACAAAAACAAGTTCTTTAAAAAAAAAAGACTAAAATGTTGGAACAAATGTCATCAGTACAAAAAATTTGATAGGTCACTTTTCCTTCAAGTGGCTTACAAATCATAATCAGGGACAAAGATGGTGCAATGATTTTGTCAACATCAATAAATTATTCTTCAAAAGAAGGGTACAAAAATTAAGTAAATAGTAAAAGCCAACGGCCTTGACACAAAGAAACATTTTGTCTACTTGTGGGACACTTCTGAGAAAATGGAAATTCTACTCAGAGGATTATTTGAGAAATGTTAGCAAGTTCCAAATGATGGGAGAGAGCAAGGGTTTCACAGGAAATTAGGATTTCAAGTGCTCAAGCACTTTATTATCATCATTATTATTATTTTTGTTTGATAGGTACGAAATGGATTTATTTAGAGAGAAACACATTCCACAGAGTGTGGGCCACCTCAGAAGGCAAGTGCGGCCTCAAGCACTTTATATTGTTTGTTTATATTGCGAAGGCAAATTTTGGCCTCTTTATAATGAAATAAGAGTAAGCAGTGTCTAAAGTATTTGCCCCTGGCAGAATTTCCTCAGAAGTGCTTATTATTGGGCTTCCCTGGTGGCACACTGGTTGAGAGTCTGCCTGCTGATGCAGGGGACATGGGTTTGTGACCCGGTCCGGGAAGATCCCACTTGCCGCGGAGCGGCTGGGCCTGTGAGCCATGGCCACTGAGCCTGCGCGTCCGGAGCCTGTGCTCTGCAATGGGAGAGGCCACAACAGTGAGAGGCCCGCGTACCGTAAAAAAAAAAAAAAAAAAAAAAAGGTGCTTATTATTATGTTTCTTCCTTTTTTCTTACTGTTATGACTGAAAATGTATATACAGTTCAACATAGTTGGTAAATGATCAACAAAAATGGTAGTGGGATAAGTTTTTCTTTTGTGTGTATACTGTGTGTGTGACTTGAAGCCTTTCTAGCTTTCAGTCTACTTTTGGACATCTGTGCAATTTTTCTTTAGTTAAAGTTCTGGTGCAAGTTGGCAGTACAGTTCAGAGAATTACTGGGGTCAGGGGGTCAGCCAGTACACTACATCATCAGTCTTTTGTGGGTTCCTGTGCTTAGTTCAGAAAGGAATTAGGTCAAGGAAACCCAAAGAGGGGTGGTAGGCATGTCCTGTATCTAAGATAATTTTGAATTCTCAATTCTCCTTATTTTCTTTTTGCCAGAGGTATTGAGGAAGCAGCTGGGATGACCAGTGGGGAGAGAAGGAGAGGACTAGTTTTTAGTACTCTGAGCCACATGGCATTTTGCAGAGACTGAGGTACTAGGTAAAATGACCTAGTATGTGATGCTTGTCACATATGAAGTCTCTGGCTACATCTTGATCTGATAATCCATTTTCACACTTTTAGGAAGGCATAGCTGAACCATTTGAAGATATTTTTTTAAAAAATATATAGATCCATTGTGGAAAGATCAGCTTTACCAGTTACCTCTTCCATAGCTCTGTAGTTAAGAAAGTGTTTGTTGTGTCCATCTCAGAGACGAGTAGATTATTTATTTATTTAAATGCCTGCTGTGTTTTTTTTTTTTTTTTTGGCCACGCCCTGAGGCTTGCGGGATCTTAGTTCCCCAACCAGGGATTGAACGCAGGCCCCTGGCAGTGAAAGCCTGGAGTCCTAACCACTGGACCCCCAGGGAATTCCCAAGTAGATTTTTATTTTCTTATTTTATAGTTCTTTTCATTTTTTTAATTTAATTTTTTGGCTGCACTGCACAGCATGTGGGATCTTAGTTCCCAGACCAGGGATCGAATCTGCGCCCCCTGTAGTGGAAGTGCGGAGTCTTTAACAACTGGGACCACCAAGGAAGTCCCCCGAGTAGATTTTTAAAAAATTCTCTTTGTTACTATAAGGTGAACACACTCAGAGAAATCTGTACGTCAGCTTTGCTAGTATGTGACATTTACTAAAAGACAAGTGGTAGGTGATTATCTAGCTATTTCTGGTAATATAATTTGTAAATTAATTTCACATATATTATTATTTCATTTGACCTTCACAGTAAACTTGTGAGGTAGGCAAAATAATATTAGCTCATGTTTTACAGAGTGGAAAACAGATCCATCATTAACAGAGATGTTAAGTGGCTTCCCAAGAATCACATATCAGCAGAGCAGGGGCTGGTTCCCTTCCGCTGTGCTTACTTGGTAGCAAATCTAGCACAGTCTTAGCCTGGGGCATATTGGCTCCCGTCCCTGGATATACTGCTAGATATGTCCATCTTACTGAGGGGGATGTGAGTATGCATAAGGAAATTTAATAAATATGTTATTGGTCTTTTTCTTAAAGTAAATGAAATTTCACAGTGAGTAACGAGTTAGACCGTGTTATAGTTACTACTGTCGTCAGGAGGCTGTAATTCAGATAGTACACAAAACAATGGGTCTCTGTTAACTCGGATAACAAATCAGGCCTTATTCTGCTCTCCCTCCTTCCGGGCACGTTTTCTTACAAAATGTGTTGATATTTTCATTTGGGATTTTCCCCCTTTTGAACTGTTATGGCACTAAAGCCACGTTGGAAAGGAAACACCAGACAGTTAAATGTCATGGAGGCTGTTTAAATCTCATGTTTGATGGGTACACTGAGTTTGTCACTGTGTTGTAATTTAAGGTTTGGATTACGGATACTTAATCCCAGGCTTCATGCAATGGGACACCACTTACTTTCCTCCTTAGAGGGGGAAAAGGTGTCTCAAATTTTTCCAAAGACTAGTAGATGTTCAATTCATGTTAAACCCTTTACTGGGTGTTGAAGGGAATATGCATGTAAGGCATAAGAACCTGTTCTGAAGGAGCATAAAATCTAGTACATGTAATAATATAAACAATTATAGTTTATAAAGGACTTTTACATACATTATCTTATATAATCTTCACCACAATGCAGTACCTATAATGTATTGTCCTCATTTCATGGATGAGAAGAATGAGGCACTGAGAAGTTTAGAAACTTGCCCAGGGTCACAAGACACAGCAGCTGGTAATTATTAGTGTTATACTTTCATGCAAGAGGTAGTACTGCATAGTGGGTAAAAGTAAAGGCTCTGAAGTAAAAGAGATCTGGGTTTAAAAGCTGGTTTTGTCCCCTACTAGTTGTGTAACCTTGGGTAACACACTCTAAGCATCAGTTTCTACATCTATAAAATAGGGATAGACCCAATTTTGCAGAGTTGTTGTAGGATGAGAGAAAATGTCTGTAAAGCATCTATTCAGTTCTGGTATAAAAATAAGAGTTATTTAAATTTCAGACAACGTGATTGTGAATTGCTGGTTTTAGTGGGGCTGTGGAAGAGTCAAAGGAGAAAGTGTCCCTTTGAAAAAGTGGTTAGTACAAGTTTCATAGGATTGGAGTTGGTCCTTAAGCCTGAGACTTGAAACTGGATCCTTAATTAGCTAGGGAACTAATTTATCTATCTAGGCCTCCTTTGAAGATTCTGAAATACAGTGAAGCGCTCTCATGGTTATGTTAAAGATCCTAAGATCTTTACTTATTTATTACATTATACATGATGATTTGAGAGAAAATATGTATGCTTTGTGGCATTCTTTTTCTCCGAGCAAGGTTGGAAATTTTCTTTTAGTAGTTAACTTTTAAACATGAAGAATCGTATTGCTTCATGGAAGGGGTCAGTGATCTCTTTTAGGCCTACCCACTTGTAATCTCTACTGTAAGGGTATGGATCTTTTTTTTCTTCTACTGTTATTGAGATACAGTTGACATACAGCACTGTATAAGTTTAAGGTGTATAGCATAATGATTTGACTTATGTACATCATGAAATGATTATCACAGCAAGTTTAGTAAACATCCATCATCTCATAGATACAAAATTAAAGAAATAGAGTAAGTGTACAAATCTTATACATCAATTTAGGTGAGACATAACTTTCTAAATAGCCATTCCCAGTAACAGCTGCTTTAGTTGTTGTGAATTGCCCATTTTGCTTGAGAATTGTTTTGTTTTGGTTTTCTGGATTAAGTTTTCTTTTTTTAATTGGAGTATAGCTGATTTACAATGTTGTGTTAGTTTCTGCTATACAGCAAAGTGAATCAGTTATACATTATAATACATATATCTACTCTTTTGTTTTTAATCTACTCTTTTTCAGATTCTTTTCCCATATAGGTCATTACAGAGTATTGAGTAGAGTTCCCTGTGCTATACAGTAGGTTCTCATTACTTATCTATTTTATATATAGTGGTGTATATATGTCAATCCCAATCTCTCAGTTTATCCCTCCACCCTTCCCTTTGGTAACCATAAGTTTGTTTTCTACATCTGTGACTCTATTTCTGTTTTGCAAATAGGTTCATTTGTACCATTTAAAAAAATTCCGCATATAAGCAATATCTCATGATATTTGTCTTTCTGTGTCTGACTTAACTTCACTCAGTATGACAATCTCTAGGTCCATCCATGTTGCCGCAAATGGCATTATTTCATTCTTTTTTATGGCTGAGTGATATTCCATTATATATATGTACCATGTCTTCTTTATCCATTCCTCTGTTGATGGACATTTAGGTTGCGTCCATGTCCTGGCTATTGTAAATAGTGCTGCAGTGAACATTGAGGGTACATGTATCTTTTCAATTATGATTTTCTCTAGATATATGCACAGGAGTGGGATTGCTGGATCATATGGTAGCTCTGTTTTCAGTTTTTTAAGGAACCTGCATACTGTTCTCTGTAGTGGCTGTACCAGTTACAGTCCCACCAATGGTGTAGGAGGGTTCCCTTTTCTCCACACCCGCTCCAGCGTTTATTGTGATGCTGGCCATAATGGTGATGGCCATTCTGACTGGTGTGGGGTGATACCTCATTGTAGTTTTGATTTGCATTTCTCTAGTAATTAATGATGTTGAGCAGCTTTTCATATGCCTCTTGGCCATCTGTACGTCTTCTTTGGAGAAATGACTATTTAGATCTGCTCATTTTTTGATTGGGTTGTTTGTTCTTTTGATATTGAGCTGCATGAGCTGTTTATATATTTTGGAGATAATCCCTTGTCGGTTGCTTGGATTGAAGTTTTTTTTTTAAATAAATTTATTCATTCGTTTATTTTATTTTTGGCTGCATTGGGTCTTCATTGCTGTGCACGGGCTTTCTCTAGTTGCAGCTAGCGGGGGCCACTCTTCGTTGCGGTGCGCGGGCTTCTCACTGCGGTGGCTTCTCTTATTGCGGAGTACGAGCTCTAGGCGTGTGGGCTTTCAGTAGTGGCGGCTTACGGGCTCTAGAGCACAGGCTCAGTAGTTACGGCGTGGGGCTTTGTTGCTCTGCGGCACGTGGGATCTTCCTGGACCAGGGCTCGAACCCGTGTCTCCTGCATTGGCAGGCGGATTCTTAACCACTGCGCCACCAGGGAAACCCAGGATTGAAGTTTTTTTTTTTTTTTTTTGCGGTACGTGGGCCTGTCACTGTTGTGGCCTCCCCCGTTGCGGAGCACAGGCTCTGGACGCGCAGGCTCAGCGGCTATGGCTCACGGGCCCAGCCGCTCCGCGGCATGTGGGATCTTCCCGGACCGGGGCACAAACCCGTGTCCCCTGCACAGGCAGGTGGACTCTCAACCACTGCGCCACCAGGGAAGCCCAGGATTGAAGTTTTTATGGCTCCTCGTTATCCAGTTTTTCTTCATTAGCTTCCAGAAACATAACGTGCTCTTTTCCTCCTACCTCTCTATCACTCCTTCTTAGTTTCTTTTCTGGTTCCTTATTTTTCGCCCTGACCCTGAATAGCAGTCCTAGGCCTTACACCTTGATCTTTTTCTCTACTCATTCCAAATGATGGTTTCATCTAATTTCCTGTGTTCAGACATCATATATATGCCAGTGGCTCAAAATTTATATTTAGCTCAGGCCTCTTTTGAATTCTTCACCGGACTTTTATGGCCATCTGCTTACTTAATATCTGCACTGGGATGATTGTTAGATGTTTCAGATTTAATATGTCCAGCCCTAAAATCCTGATTTTACCCCCATCCCCAAAACCTGCTCTGCCCTCAGCCATCCTTATCTCAGGAGGCGGCAGTTCCATCAGTCCCCAAACCTCCTGTTTCTTTCATACCACACTCCTGATCCAGGCCAGAAATCCTGGCGGTTCTCCTTTCAAAATGTATCCTTCCCTGCCCCCTGTAGTCTGTTCTCTACACAGAAGCCACAGGTGTTCTTTCAACACACAAGTCACTCTGCTCAAAATCTTTGGGTGGCTCCCCATTGCTCTGAGAGTAAAGACTAATGTCCTTATAGTGGCCTACAAGGTCCTCCGTGGTCTGTCCCCTCCTATCTCTTATCTCATCAGGCCTGGTCCCCGTCATTCACTCTGCTCTCGCCACTCTGCTCTCGCCACTCTGCTCTCTTTGCTATTCAGCTTTTAGTGAGGCTCACCCTGACCACCTGGTTAAAACCCCCTTCTTCCCTCTGCCCTCCACATACTCCCAAACCCCCTCACACTGCTATTTCTTTTTCTATAGCGCTTCATACCTTCTTTTTTTTCTTCTTTTGAATATATTTATTTATTTATTTGGCTGCGTTGGGTCTTAGTTGTGGCATGTGGGATCTTCGTTGTGGCATGTGGGATCTTTCTTTGCGGTTAGTGGGCTCTTTGTTGCACCTTGAGGGCTTCTCTCTAGTTGTGGTGGGTGGGCTCCAGAGCACATGCGCTCAGTAGTTGCAGCACATGGACTTAGTTGCCCCGAAGCATGTGGGATCTTAGTTCCCCGACCAGGGATCGAACCCACGTCCCCTGCATTGGAAGGCGGATTCTTAACCACTGGACCACCAGGGAAGTCCCCATACCTTCTAACATGTTACATAATTTACTTGTGATGATTACTGTTTGCTCTCTGTGTGTATACCTCTGCTAGAATGTAAACTTCAGGAGGCTGAGGGTCCTCCTCTGTCTTGTTCAGTGAATGAACCCAAGCATCTACCATGGTGCCTAATGTACAGTGAGTGCTCAAGTATTTGTCGAATGACTATCTTATGGATAAGTCTAAAGTGACACCATATAAGCAGTATTCATTTTCTCTCCATTTTGATCTTTAAAATTCTCTACTTTGATACCAGAATGATGTTTCACATGTTATACCTATAGGACATGATGGTATTCATATCCATTCAACACTTAATCAAGAAGCTCAAATTCAGCAAACCTAAGACTAAGGAGCACTAATGCCATCTGTTGATGGGGAAAAGAGTTGATGTGTTTTGCTTTTGACCCATAGCTTTATCTGCATGTTGAAATTGAAACTTTATAAATGGAAGAAATTTCTGTGTCTCTGTCACTATTGTGTAAGTGTATGGAAGAGTGAATGGCTATCCCCATTAACAAGGAAATCTAGACAACTGGTGTCTTCTCTACGGTGTAGCAGCTGAAAATCTCGCAGAGCCTTGGGTGGTGTGTGTGAGAACAGGATGAGGATGCAGGACCAGAGCCTGACCACAAGTCTGCATTGCTTTGGTAGAGCACTGACCACAGGGCCACGTCAGCCGGATGACTGATAAATGCCTACAAAATGACAACGATGATGCAACTCTTCTCAGCGGCAGTGTTCCATCCTCAGTACGAGAATGATGACTTAGTTTTTATTGCTTTCACATCTGTCCACCACTACTCGCCTTGAAAAGCTGCACCTGTGTTCTTTGACTCCAGAACATATGGCAGTCAAGTTTTGGTTTTTAAGCTCTGATCCACATAGTTCTCTATCGGAGAGAAGACGACTGACTCATGCGTTGAAATCTGCAACATATATGTTTATTAGCCCATTTTGAAAAAACTCCGTAAGTTATAAGTGTGTCATTTTTGTGGCAGATAGTAGTTGTTCTCAAAAGAAACTCTGGTCTGGTAGGGAAGATCCCACTTTTCTGAGACTATGATTGAAGGCACCATCATTTGCCTGCTGACAGGGCACTTAAGTGGACACCAAGTCCAGCTGTAATTGGGAACAAACAAGTTGTGTTTTTATTTTTTAATTTTTAAAAATATTTATTAATTTGGTTGCATTGGGTTTTAGTTGCAGCACGTAGACTCCTTAGTTGCGGCTTGCCGGCCTCAACTATTTGTGGCATGTGGGCTCTTAGTTGTGGCCTGCGTATGGGATCTAGTTCCCAGATGAGGGATCGAACCTGGGCCCCCTGCATTGGGAGCACAGAGTCTTAACCATTGTGCCACCAGGCAAGTCCCAACAAGTTGTGTTTTATTTTATTTTTTAATTTTTTAAAAATTTATTTATCTTATTTATTTTTGGCTGCACTGGGTCTTTGTTGCTGTGCATGGGCTTTCTTTAGTTGCAGTGAGCGGGGGCTACTCCTCGTTGCGGTGTGCGGCCTTCTCATTGCAGTGGCTTCTCTCATCGTGGAGCACAGTCTCTAGACACGTGGGCTTCAGTAGTTGTGGCACACAGGCTCAGTAGTTGAGGCTCGTGGGCTCCAGAGCGCAGGATCAGTAGTTGTGGCGCATGGGTTTAGTTGCTCCACGGCATGTGGGATCCTCCCAGACCAGGGCTGAAACCCGTGTCCCCTGCATTGGCAGACAGATTCTTAACCACTGCGCCACCAGGGAAGTCCCCACAAGTTGTGTTTTAAAACTAGAAATGAAAATTTGAGGCAAATAAGCCGATAAATGGGACACGTAGTACCTTGGGAGATATTTTATGGCTTTGGTTAATGCCAAATGCTCTGTGGCTCAGTACTGGAATGTAGCTGTTAGACCTCACTGGCCAGGTCACCTCTGGCCATGTTGTGGTGACAGCAGGAATATTATCCCAAGCCAGAGCTCAGGGCGCTGAGCCATGCAAATAGGAACAGCAGACATGCTTTCATCTCTTTTGTGGCTTCCTCAGAGGGGGATTCAGGTAACGTTTGTCAAGAATCTGTCATGTGTCAAGCATCTCCACAAAATCTCAGGTAACCATCATAAGGATGAGTGTAATAAGTGTAATAAATAACTATATACTTGGAGCTAAGGAAACAACTCTGCTAAGTTAAGCTGTGCTTAGTCGAGGTCACTCACTGAGTTTGCTCAGAGCTGGGATTTGAACATAGATCTCGGACTCTAAGTCTCATGTTCTTTTCGTAAAATAGTCTGCTGTTCCTTCATCGGATCACCTCAGAGGTGGAGTGCTGCCTACTGTCAGCCACACTGGGCCTGGACCAGAGTTTTCTTTGCCTTGCAAGTTTCCCTCTGTTCTCTCAGAACGAAGCACAGAGGCAGGGTTGGACCATCCTGGCACTCAGAGGATGCTGCGCAGCCACGGAGAGGACTCCTGAGGAAACAGGCTAATGGGGATGATGGGATACCACCTAACCTTTCTTCCAGACCCCACATCTCCTCTTTTGGTCTTTAGTACGTTGTGAATATGAGAAAACTGAATTGCTTTTCACAGCCTGTGACAAGCAGAACATGGAATATACATAGTTTTATGTTCAGTTTTGTTTCCTATAATAAACATTAAGCATAGCAGAAGAAAAAAATGGACAAATGTATAAATTTATAGCAAGAGCTATCTTATGTTTGATTAATAACATAAGTACTGTTAGAGGAAAATGGAAAAAAGCAAATTGCTTGAATTTTAGAGTTATATATAAACTCTCTGAGGCCACTGATGAATCATTAAGTGTCCTGAGAAAGCCCTAAAAGCCTTGGAAAAGCTGTTCCTTCTCTCTTGTTTTTTTTCCCCCCCCAGCTATATCTGTAATGTTTTTCTTCTTTTTAAAATGAAGTATAGTTGATTTACCATATTATATTAGTTTCGGGTGTACAGCATAGTGATTCAGTATTTTTATAGGTTATACTCCATTTAAAGTTATTATAAGATATTGGCTATATTCTCTGTGCTATACAATATATCCTAGTAGCTTAATTATTTTATACATAATAGTTTGCACCTCTTCATGTCCTACCCTCTATTTTGCCCCTCCCCCCATCCTCTCCCCACTGGTAACCACTAGTTCGTTCTCTGTCCTTCTGTCTTGTTAATGTGTAAATTTCACCAGGTCTTTTGTTTTTTTTTAAATTCATTAATTTTATTTCTGGCTGTGTTGGGTCTTCATTTCTGTGCGAGGGCTTTCTCTAGTTGTGGCAAGCGGGGGCGACTCTTCATCGCGGTGCGCAGGCCTCTCACTATCGTGGCCTCTCTTGTTGCGGAGCACAGGCTCCAAACGCACAGGCTCAGTAGTTGTGGCTCCGGGCCCAGCCACTCCGCGGCATGTGGGATCTTCCCGGACCAGGGCTCGAACCCGTGTCCCCTGCATTGGCAGGCAGATCCTCAACCACTGCGCCACCAGGGAAGCCCCGGTCTTTTGTTTTTAACTGTCTCATGTTTTATTTGTTAAAATATAATATACTTTTGAATAATCTCAAAATTTAACTGTAGTATGGATATTTGCTTATCCCTCAACTCATTGTATTAATATCAAATTAAAGTTTGTGCAAGTTTGAGGAACCTAAATTTAGCTGATAAGGGTTCTATCATGATTTTTATATCAACTAGAAAATAAATTGTTATGATAGAGGATTAATAGAAATAGAAATCTTAATTTGAAGAATGTTCCTTTGTGAGGCTATACCTGGACATTGACTTTTACCCCACATTTACCAGGTGGCTCTGGTGAGGGGAAAGAATTGTCTGATCCATTGAGAGTATATTTCTGCTAGTTTAACCTTATCTCTAAATTCTGACACACCTCTTTGGAAAAGGCCTCACAGACACTAACTCCAAGGATTACAGAGCACCAGGAGAAAAGGCCACTTTATGTATTCATGCTGTAGGGAAGAGTCTTGAGATCCAAAGGAAGTTTGAGGGCTGCACATCTCTTATGTATTAGCTCCCAGATGCCCTGCCACTTTCCATTTTCCCCACTTTCTAGCCCCATTATCTGTATCTAGTTTTTTTCACCCCTCTACTTGTTGGCAGCTCACTTGTAATCAGAAAGTTTATATTCCCTCGTAACAGATTGGAGAAAAACTCATTTAATGGTAGGTAGTGCCTACCATTTGGAGGCAAAATTGCAAACATGGACAACTGGTGTGCAGTTATGTAATCCAGCTGTGTCTGCATCCATGTCAAATTCAACTGATTTATTCTCAGAGTAACATGACCAGAACAACTGTAGCATTCAGTCTTCAGAGCACGGTTTAAGATTCTGTGTGCCCAGTCCTCACAGCCATGCAAGGGTTTGTTTTAAACCATAAGTTTCTTTTAAACACATATAGTATTTTTTATTTCCCACATGTTTAATTAACATTTAGTTTATAAGAAGCTCCCACAAATATTCTCTGTCACTGGAGCCGTAGGGCCACCCTATGAGATGGGCAGGATCGGTTTCCATTCAGCAGGAAAGGAACCGGACTTGGGGTTGTTAAGACAACTTGCTTAGGGTTGAAAGGCCGGTGCCTGGTGCAGCTGGGGCTTGAGCCTGGTCTTCTTAAGAGTGTGGCTTTGAAGATATTTAAATGCCTGCAAAAAAAAAGGACAGTAATTTAGGCGTTGAAGGGATTGTACGGGTCACTTAATTGCACTTTTCTTTTTTTTAAGTCTGGTAGAGGGACTAAGACACAGAAAGGTTAAGTTGCTTGCCAAATGTCACATAGTTATAAAAGTGGCAGAACCTGGTGTAACATGCAAGAATATCCGTGGAAAATGAATGGAAGCTTATCGTAGCCTAAAGTGTAAATGTGTATGTAGTAGAAACTGAATCATTAAAGGAGTGAAGTTGTCTCACCTTACATAACTCTAGTCAATTTATAGGGTTCATTTCCCAATCGGGAGGTTGCTTCCCCATTTTGACACAGTCTAGTTCTTCAAAGCTGCCAGTAACAGTTGTACTGGCTTTGTCGTCTTTCTTTCATGGATATATTTAGAGCTCAGGGTTATGGTTATTGTGTGGCAGAGCCCTGAGAATGCAGGATTCATAGCAGAATCCATGTAAACCAGAGGTTACTGTATATTGGGCCAGGACTGGGCTGCTGAGCTGACCTCTCCTCTTGTGTTTATCTCTGTTCATTGTAAGGTTCTGGCAGAAGAGCCTTGGTGCCCATTACATGTCCTCAGCCCTGGGATGATGATTGCAGAGTTTTGGAAACATTTTTAGAATGATTTCCAATGGAGTTGCATAATCTGAAGAGTTGCCCTATCTCAGTCTTCTTGGCACTGCAAGCAAATAAAAGAGGCAGAGTTGACGTTTTAATTTTGTTTTTAGCCTGGGCACTAAACACTAGAGGCTAAGTACTAGGGGCTAAAGTTTCATTATTTCCTCCCTCCCTTCCTTCTTTTTGTTCTTGATTTGGTTTATTATTCTGATTATTGTTACTTTAACACTTATTAGCTATGCAGAATGCTATGGTAGTTTGCAGAATAAAAAGTAATCACATTGCTTTTTCACCAAGATTTTCTAATTTAAGTAATTTTTCTTCTATTTTTCATTCAAAAATAGGCTTATAAAATTTCTTTGACACAAGAATATTTCTTTGTATAGTGTATTAATTTAAATATCAGAATTAACCATTAAGATTCCCTGTGTGCTGATTATATATACCCACGCACAACTCCTACATTTTTTCCCTATTATGTGGTCTGGAAGTGTTTTGTTGTTCACTTATTTTCATTTCATTCATTCATTCCCATCCCAGTGAACTTCCAGAAAGAATATAAAGGTATTTCCTTCACACATATATTTTCTGATTCAACTCTGACAGCAGCCTTTTATGAGGAAAGCAGTGCTAATACTGGTTTCTCCCACTAATAGATAAGAACCTTGACCATCAGAGAGGTTGTATTTTGCTCAGAGTTGCACAGTCAGTGGCAGGGATGTTATTAGAATAGAATTAGAATGGGTTATTCCATTCTGTCACTGTTGTATTTTCTTACACATATGTGACTTCCTCTAATTACAACTCAGTTGTACAGATTCAGGTTGAGCAGATTCAAGCATTCAAGTGAATATCTGGCAAATATTCACTGAGCACCTGTCGGGTGCCTCTAGGTGTGGGGATGCAGTGGTGAGAACAGACGTGATCTCTGCTCTCACGGAGCTCAATAAATAAGTAAGCACATAAATAAGGTAGTTTTCACATAGTGATATTTTCTTTGAAGAAAATAAAATGAGATGGAAGGTGATGGTGGGATGTAACCTTAGTTTGTAAAGTCAGGGACAGCCTCTTTGAGGAGGTGCCAGTAGGTGCCTTCTCTCAGTGAAGGGTAGCGTTAGGTATTTGGAAGATACAAAAATGATACAGCTTCCTATTGCCCTCAGGAAGCCTGTGACATGGAATTTCTCTAGTTTCCATCTTTAAGGCCAGCCAACAGTTGATGAATTTTTTTATTCAACTTATTTTTATCTGATATATTCAAATCTGCATGTTAGAATTTTAAAATTCTTGCATAGGACCCAAGCTTTGCTTTTTCTCCAGATACTTCATTCACAACTTATAACTTCTGATGATACACTACAGTTTCTCAGTTCTCATGTGATTATTACAGGAGTGAATAGACATCCTCTCTCCATTACTTTATCCCCACTTTTCAGATTTTTTTCAATGGTGTCTATGCTTTTCTTGCTTTTCTAACCTTGCATTTATTTCCCTGCAGATCTCAACATCTGCTGAAATTTGACTACTCAGGTTAGTGAAAATTTGCCCATTTATCAGTTTTGTGCCTTAGGCAGTATTCACCAGCATTCTCCTACTTGAGATGAATAAGGATCTTTACTTCTCTGGCCACTTGTGTGTGACTAATTAATGGTGAAGTTAAATATCTACAGAACATTTTCATCAAAAAAAAGCTAGCCGGGTTGTTTTTGGGTTTTTTTGGAATTTTTTTCTTTCGAATTGTAATACACTAGCATAGGAACATGATAGGAAGACATTACGTAATTAATACATAAGAAATCTAGAAAACTGATTATTTACAAATAAACTAAAACAGAGCTGCTGCTTTTAGTAAGGTAGAGTAAGTTTGTCATGTGTTCCAAATTGTATTTATTTAGCCAAAAATAAGTATTTACAAATAATTCAACAATAGTTTTTAGAAGTGATGCATGGTTTATTCAGGCATGAAAATTATCCCTAGAATGTAGGCCCCAAACTGCTAAAAGATTTAAAATTTGGAGGGAAAACGAAATCCACAAACATTTAAGAATATCTGATTTTAACTTAAGTTGAAAAGCAGCAGTAGTGTATTTTTGTTAGGCCCTTATCCTGTATAATGTATTCAACGTAAGTATGGGAAAGGCTGGTGAAAACTGTGGATTTATCTACAAAATACATTGGGGAGTTTTGTGTGGGGAGTGTCCTAACACCTCAGGAAATGATAAAGAAGAACCAGGTAAGGTAGATTAGACAAGGGTAGGGACAGAGCCTCCTTTCCATTGCTCCATCCCCAGCACCAAGCATGTGCCTGGCACACAAATACTTTTTGACCAGTTTGAGGCTGAGCTATAGGTTGGTTGAATTGCTGGAATATGATGTCTACTAATTTCCCTACTCGTGACTACTTTTCATCCTAATAATACTTTATGTTCTTCAAATTCTTTTTTCTTTGATCCTCAATATACAACCCCTGGAGGTGAGAACAGTTTTATCTCCATTTTATAGGGAGAGGAGTTAGTTGCTTTTGAGACTTTCTCTGGCCACATACAAATAGTTAGTGGCAGGGTGTGGTTTAAAGGTTAAATAATAGAAGTAAAAGTATGCTTATCTAGACTAGTGTCAATGTGGAGTAATTTAAAGATACGGAAATGGGTGGCTCGAGGTACATAGTCAGCCCTGCTGAGGTGAAACAATACCTCTTAGGCCTTGTACCATCTTCCAAGCTGCTTCCAGGAGAATGGGATGCCTAGGTGACCACAGCCCAATAAGTAGCCTAACAGATGACCCACGCTCTTGACCCATGTACCCATCTGTGCAATTTAAAATGTTGCCATATGTTGATTATTTAATTTATGAAGCATTACAATAGCCTCAACGTACATCCGGTATCCCTATTCCTACTTAACTGTATCTGCTTCTGTGAATACATTTTTTCCTTTTATGTTTCTTTCTCCTCGGGAGCTGTCTTAGGGACTTTTCACGATTCCCTGCCAGTGTCTCCTGTTCTTCAGCTCTCGGGGCTGCCTTGGATCCTGGAGTAGGGGTTGCCCAGTCCTAGGGTTCCCGTCCTACCTCTTCCTTGTGAGGTGCTTTCTAAGTTCTGTATCACGTTCACCTTCACAGCCACCCTGTCACACATCTAGAGCAGTGTGTCAGACCCAGTGCCTCCTTTTCTCTCCTGAAACAAAATTCCTAGGTCATGAAACCTGCCTATATACATAATTTTAAAAAAATCAGTAATGCCCCACTTGTAACACAAGGAGAAATAAAAAGTAATTCTTGAATAAAATAAAGGTAATGCTTGGGATACATGTGACAACATAGAGGAACCTTGAAGACATTATGCTAAATGAAATAAGCCAGATACAAAGTCTATGATTCCACTTAGATGAGATACCTAGAGGAGTCGAATTCATAGAGACGAAAGTAGAATGGGGGCTGCCAGGGACTTGGAGAAGGGGGGACAATGGGGGTTATTATTTAATGGGTACAGAGTTTCAGTTTGAGAAAATGGAAAAGTTCTGGAGATAGATGGTGGTGATGTTTGCACAAGAAGGTGAATACTTAATGCCAATGACTATACACACTCAAAACTGGTTTAAATGGTAAATGTTATGTGATATAAATGTTGTTAAAATAAAAAACAATAATTGGAAAAAAGGTAATGCTTGGACACAACTATATCAGAAAGATAAAAATAGCCTCCACAGATTTCCGAAACACCCCCAAGGGAGTGGTACTGCCATTATTGTGAACCAGTGTGCAGTATTGGTTTGAAACTAAGAAACTGATGCCCAAGATCTTAGACTCAATAAGGAGTAGAGCTCATAATTTGACTCCAAAGACTTTTTTCTTCCTACTATGCCTAGGCCTTCCAACTCTCAGTCCACAAAAGTTTTCTCTTTGCCATGCCAGCTGCCTTAATCCAGACCACTCAGGCTTTGTACTTTCTTATCTATCCTAAAGGGGTGTGGTCCTTTTCTTCCTGAACACTAAAATCACAAGACAGGACTGAACATGTTTAAAATAATGTTAATCACCAACACCCCCAAACTCTGAAATAGTCTTATTCTTAAGAAAAGGGTAAAAAATTGGGGTAGACAATCTCACAAGTATGTGAAAGCGACAGCAGTGGAAGGAAAACTTTTCTGGGCCTAATCCTAACAATTGCTTTTTTTTTTCTTTGGACGTGCCCCGCAGCATGCGGGATCTTAGTTCCCCAACCAGGGATTGAACCCATGCCTCCTGCAGTGGAAGCTCCGAGTCCTAACCAGTGGACTGCCAGGGGATTCCCTAATCCTAATAATTTTTAATCTTCATTCAGATAAAATTTTTTTTGAATTTTATGTGATACTAGGGAGAGAGTTGGCAATTAGATAACTCTTAGAATTAATAGAAAAGACACTCACTATGGTGTGCCTTAGGAAGACTAGAGGAGAAAGGAGGCCAGATGGCTTTTGGTAAAAGGGTTCTCTAGCCAGCACCACTAGTCTGAGGGAATCTTAGTGAGGAGAGGGTAGAAGAAGGTAGAATTTTCATGGAAGGATCAATCTTTTTTCACTTTAGAATTAAGGGCAAAATTAAGCTGAATAAGAACTAATAGTGCTCTAATTTCTCTCAAAAATTAGATCTACCTTAAACAAATTAAAATTTCAGTAAAACAACAGTCTACACATCTTTCTGTGTTCAAGAAGAAATAGAACCAATTATGATAATTTACAAAATATCTGGCTTATTAGCATTATAGCCAGGGTCATTAAGTAAAGTTATAAAATTACCCAGGAATCCTAGTGATTTAACTAATACTTTCTGAAATTATCCCTTTCTATTTTAAGATGAAGTCTATCTTAAACTTCTAAAATTTAACCTTAATTGAACTAGCCTTTTGTTGGGTATATTTGTTCAATTTGGACTACTTTTCCAAATTCATGCAATTCAGCTAATGACTGCAGACTCCATAACCCACACCTATCTATTTGCATGTACATTTAGCTGATAGGTGATTTTATCACCAGATAAATCCAGGAGTAAGTTTAAAAGAGCATATCCCTCCACCTTTTTTTAAACAAATACAAACATAGAAACACATGATGCCTCAGAAGAGCATTAATCACAACCAGGAGTCCACATCTTCGGAGACCTTTCTATCACCGTGTATCTTCAGAGTACTCTACTAAAGCGTTAGTCAGGCGGTCATGCAGTGGACCATGGCTGAGACCTCCCGAGCCATCTTGACCAGAGTAGAGACAGTCTACCTCCTTCACAGATGGGCACTGTCTTAACAATTCACAGTCCATTGTGTTCATCCCAACTATCCAGGAACCAAGGGTCTGAGAGAGTGGTGACCCTGGTGTGCCAAGAATGAGACTTCAAGAAAGAAACTCTTCAGAATCATACTTGAATTTAGGTGGAATGAATAAAAGTTTTTTAAAAAATGGATTAAACATCTTTCATTGTTCTGGAAGGACTAGAATAATTTTTGATAATTTGAGAAATATCTGACACAGAAATGATTGTCAGGGTCACTAAATAATTCCAAGTTACCTAAAAATCCTAGTGACTTATTTTTTATTTTAAGATGAAGTTCATCTTAACTTCTGTAATTCAGGATTATTTGAACTGGTATCTGAATCCAAATTGGTTTTGACAGACACTTCCTCTAGAACATGTTGCCAAATCTTGTTCTGATCTAAATAATGCTATGTTAAGGATGGACTTTTCTTTTTTAATCTAAGGAAAAATATTTTTCAAAAAAACAAAAAGAAAAATGAAGGATTTAAAGAATTTTTAGAGTTAGAAAATGTTTTCAAAATCAGACCAAAGTTTTCCAAACCATTAGCTATCTTCCTTCCTTCCGAACTCTTTTTCTATCCCTTGGTGGCTGTTAAATAATTTTCCTGGAAACTCTTCCCTCTTTTTTTCTCAGTCCTGACATTTATCTGTCTTAACGGCGCCATGTGTGAATACTTGCACTATGGAAACCCATCTTAATGAAATGGAAAGACTGGCCGTTTAAAAAAACAAACAGAACCAACTACCCATGCCTCCTAGAGTCCTGCCAGGCCAAAGGTCTGCCCTCCACTGGGTCAGCTGCTGAGCAGGCAGGCGGTACCCGCACCACGGGTTTAGTCATGTCAAATATCTTACTAGTATAGAGACAGTGGGCTGCCTAAGATGTTAGTCCTTAAAAATGTTGGCAGGCAAGGAAATTCTGCGTTTTCACTTCAAGTACATCTTGGAGCTGTTTTATTTCAAAGCACAGTTTATCAAATTTAACAAGTTAAAATGATGTTTTGAGGCTGACCTAATCAATGACTGTCTTATGGCTATAGAGTCCGATTTCAATATTATATGATATAAAGGGCTTAATTTTATGTACCCATATCTATGGACTTAGTTTCCTGCTATCTTTAGTCACCTCACTGGGCTTGCTGGTGTACACTGCCCATGTAAAACTTCCTCAGGGAATGAATGCCCTTTCTTCCTTTTCTTAGCAAAAACAGAGAGAGAGAAAACACAGTTGTTTAAAAAAGAAAGAAAAAAACCAAACCAAACCCTCGTTCCATTCAGAAGATTTCTGTTCATCTTTCTTTGAAGTCAAAGGGTAGTATAAAGTTTTGATTTGCAACAAAATCTGAGATTATCCATTAACCACTCTAGCAGGCCTTCTACTGCCTTTCAAATGTACATCTAATTTTTAAAGGGACCAGGCTCTTTTCTTTGTGTTTACCTTTCAAAAAGTATATTTAAGTAGAATGGTCTTTTAGAGTTACGGAGTAGCTTTTCAGATGTTGAAAGGATATATTCTTAGAAAAACTGCATGCAAATGAGAGGCAACAAGCTGAAACTGCTAATCTCAGGAGTGAACAGCAAGTGAGAAGTACTCTGAATGCAGCATCTCTGTTGGGAAGTAGGAAGCTGCAGAAATCATTCTGAATTCCACAACCCCTGAAAATACTGTGTAGCATTTACTATCCCATTTTTGAATGTACTGCGTAAATGTAAATGATACGGGTCCCCTGTCCTCGCCAAGAGTTTGTTCTCAGACACAGAAGGAGTGCACGTGACTACCTGTTGCCCACCTTCTTTTCAGCTTGATGGTATGGATCTGAAGAGGAGGGCAGAGGATCAGGGAATCAAATGCTCACAGACAAGGACAGATGATGACTGCTGTCTGGAATCTGTTAATCTCCCAAAGGGCGTAGTAACTGCAACAACAGCGGATGATAAATATTGTCGTTTTGTTTTGTTTTTCCTCCATCCTGCAAAGGCAGTTGTAGTTTCATTAGTCCCATAGCCTGCAGTGCTCTATTGGGCCCGGACCGGGGCACAAACCCGGGTCCCCTGCATCGGCAGGCGGACTCTCAACCACTGCGCCACCAGGGAAGCCCTCCCTTCTTTCTTAACTACTATACACCCCCAAAGATGTATAGTTTAAATTGTATATACCAAAGTTTTATCATGTTTTTATGTAATAAGTTACATAAAAGATATTAAACAAAAACCACCCATCCCCTTAAAAAGTTGTGTGTGTGGAAGGACAGTGAGGCTAATGACCATCATGGCATGGCCAAATAACACAATCTTAGAAAACAGAACTATAAGTAATTATTAGACTTTTTTTTTTTTGGCTGCACCGTGTGGCTTGTGGGATCTTAGTTCCCTGACCAGGGATTGAACCCGGGCCCTCGGCAGTGAAAGTGCCGAGTCCTAACCACTGGACTGCCAGGGAATTCCCTAATTATTGGACCTTTTGGACCAGTGACCTCCTTGTTTTGCAGATGCGTAGCATCACTGGATTTCAGGGGCTTCCGTAAAGTGAGTTGGGATGCCCTTCTGTTGGGCCATCTTCTGTCGTGAAACCATTTGTCAAGGAGAAGCTTGAGTTTCTAACGCACTTACGTCAGCTGTATTGGACCTGGTTTTGTACTATGGCCACCCCAAACTGAGCTTCCTTCATGGTTGACTCTCTGACAGCCAGAGGACTCAGCCTGGGATCTCAGTGGAAGAACACTGTCTGATGTCTCCAAATGTCTGGTCCTGAGGCTCCCTGTAGGGAAGAGGTAGAGAGGGGAGAAGCCAGGGCTAGGCCGATCCAGCAGGAGGGTCACTTTCTTAGGCTGCTGCCCTCGACCTCTCAAAAACGGCTCTGCCTCTGGGCTCTAGTGAGGGGGGAGGAACTTCTCTCTTCATGTGGCTGGTCAGAAACATGTCATCTGTAGAGAGAGGCTGAATCACCATTTACTTGAAGTGGGGATGGTTAGGAGGAAGGGGGTAAACTGTGAGCTAGTGTGTCTTTCTTTCACCCGTGGATAAAGAATGCGCAGATATTATGGGATTTAAGTTCTTGGTTATTTTTGGATAACAAAACAATAAATAGGGTTTCACACAATCCAAAAATGGCTTCTGTGGTTAGCGAAAGTTGTTTGAATGATGGAAAATGTTTCAGGAGCAGGGAGCGTTCAAGCTGTCAGTCAGCAAGGCTCTGGTAATCCCTGAAAGGTGTGCAGCCCTGGAGTAAACACATGTTTAGAATAGAAACAAAAGACTAATTCCCTAAAGGCACTTACACATTTGGATAAAGTCCACTTTAAACCACTGCCATACAAAATGGCGTTATCCCCTGTGTAGATAGTGGCTTCTAATATAAGCTTTGCATCGGTTTAAATAAGTTAGGTTAAATACGGAAACATCTGGTCCACATTTTCATGTCCCTTTCCATGTGACTCTTTATGGGAAGTAATCAGTTTTGCCCAGCGTTCATGCATTCTGCTAAACTACAATGTGTGCCAGTCTCCAGAGAGATGGGCAGGGATTCGTAGAATAGTTGGTGGCAGTCATGGGAGGCCCAGGCTGCAAGTAGAACACGCCAGCTTTCCTGGGTGCTACTCCCTCACCAAGAAAGGCTCTCTAAGACCCAGAGATGCAGCAGCCCCCGATTCCATTCTCCAGTCACCCAGATTCCCTTACTTCCTGACAAAAATCCAAAAAACAAAATAAACCTCAACTTTATTTGGCAGATTTTGGCTGAGGGTGGGGAAGGAGGTATTAGAAGCTGTAGTTCTTGCTTTACTTAAACAATGACAACAATAATAAAATTCAATGAAATAATGCCCCTTATAGCTGAAGAAGTAAGTTTCCACTTAAGTGTAATTTGAATTTACCAAATTTACCTTATTTCAAGAGACCCAAAACATTTCACCTCATTATTTCTTTTAAGGATTACAAAGTGTAGAGCAGGGGGCAAAAATAAACGACTAATAAAGGATAATAGCAATTTGGCAGGCAGGTGTTCTTAGTTTCATCAAAAGAATGACTAGCATATTCAGTCTTATTTGAATACTAAAGAACGTCTTAAAAAGTTATTCTAGATCCTTTGGGTGTTTCCTAAAGTAGATTAATACATCAGAGTCTGGATTCAAATTCCAAATAAAGCTGATGAATACACATAATTATTATCTCACCTGCCTTAGATCAGGTTATTCATTTTCTTCAGAATTGAGCTGGAATCCATCTCTGATAAGGACTTGGAGGAATTAGCCAGTTTGAGGTCACTTTTATCAATAGCTGTTTTATCTTTGTGACCATAAGTGAATTTCTTAGACCAGCACTGTCCAGTAGAAATATCATGCAAGCCACATAAGTAATTTAAAATTTTCTACTAACCACATTTTTAAAAGTTAAAAAAAAATGAAATTAGTTTCATAATATATTTTATTTAGCCAATATAGCCAAACTGTTATTCTAACATGGAATCAGTATTTTAAAATTATTGAGATATTTTTTGTGTTTTTTTTTCCCACTAAGTTTTCTAAAATTTTTTTTTTTGCGTTTTACACTTAAAGCACATCTCAGTTCAAACTAACCACATTTCAAGTGCTGGATAGCCCACACGTGGCTAGCACCTACCGTACTGGACAGCACAGTGCTGACATGGTGAGGCTCCGCAGCAAAGTAGGGAGGCTTTGTTGGTCAAACCAGGAGTTTGAGCTTTACCCTGAAGGCTGTGGGATCATAGCAGAGCAGTGTTATTTTTAATTTGGAACTTAATCAGGTGGTCTCAGAGAATGCAGGTTAGAGATTCAGGAGTTGGGGGCTGTAGCATGAAGCACGTTAAAGGCTGTTGTAGGGGTCCAGGTGAGGAGTGATAACCCAGACTCAAACACTGGGGGGGACATGGACCAAAGGAAGAGTGTCTGAGAGATTTAGGAGGTAAAACCATCAGAACTGGGTGGTGACTGCTGGATCTGAAGGGAGGGAGGGGATAATCTAGGATGGTTGTCCAGTTTCTAAACCTGGGTAGCTGGGCCAGCAGTAGTGGTGGTAACTGAAACGGAGGGAGGCAGGCTGTGAGGGGGTGAGTGCGGCAGGGTACCAGCTGGGCCATCGCGCTTTCCGGCAAATTTGCTTTGCAGGCTTTCAGAATTCAGGCCAGCGTTTGGTGTAGGGGACAGTGAGTCTGTTTGAAACAACTGTTTGTTATGATAGCTCAGTGATTTCAGAGAAAGCAGTGGGAGTACAGACATGCTTTTTCTCCTTGCTGTGAGCACAGATAGGTGATCACTGAGAAAGTGGAAGCGCTGAGCAAGAGGTGGAAAGCGTGGAACTTAGGGGCCATGGGAGCAAAGCTTGTGTTAGGCAGTGGGTGCTGAGCCGCAGGTTTTGTCACCCATTATAACACCTGCTAGTCACACTCCTTTTAAAACATTGTTGGGTTGTAGATTTGCAGTCACTATTCTAAGTAGACTGTAAATTGAGGGAAAAGGTCTTTAAAAAAAAAAAAAAGGCTAAAATGAATATCACTATTAACTGTGTGTCAGGCACTAAGTTCTTTACAGAGATATTTAATCCTCACAAACACCCTCTTGAAGTACTGTTGCTGTCTCCAGTTTACAGACAAGGAGACTGAGGCCCTAGAGATTAACAACTTACCCAAGGTCACAAGGCTAGCAAGGAATGGAACCAGGACTTAAATGCAAACATTCTCTCTCCAGGCCTTTCTTCTTTCTGTTAAACTGACTCTATTTTTATCTGTTCTAATGCCACACAAATAGGCAAATCCTCAGGCAGAGAACCTTATGCTTTTATCCTGTAAGCTCCAGTATAACTTATTTCAGTTTGGTTCAGGTCCTCCTAGAAGAGAGGAAACTCCAGAATTGAGCCTTAAACTACCTTTCAGGGGAGCAGATGATGGCTGGATCCTCGGGTGACCTTGTGAGGACAAGGTGGCACGGTGTGTTCAAAGGTCTCTTTCTTTAGCTCATGGCCCAGTGGTAACTGATAAAGGGTGTGCTGGTTACTTTTTATTAAAAATTTTTTTAAACCCTCTTATAAAAATTCTTATTTATAAACAAGCTAAACCATGTTAGCTTTTCTTCATGTGTTCTCATGAAAAATTTTATAAATTTTTTTTTACAGAACAAATTTTATAAATATTTGAATTTGGAAGGGGATGAGAGTCCATAACATGGTAGAGACACAAAGGCATTTGTACAGAGCTTCAAAACTTGTCCAGTTTTCCTACCATATTCAGTGTGGCTTCTTTCTCTTTGGTCTACAGATGAAACATGTGAATGAAAGGTTTCAAGATGAGAAAAATAAAGAGGTGGTTCTCATGTGCATCGGCATCACTTCAGGAGTTGGACGGCTGCTCTTCGGCCGGATCGCAGATTATGTGCCTGGTGTGAAGAAAGTTTATCTACAGGTACTTTCTTAATAAGCCTTTTTTCCTCCAGCAAATTTATCCTTACCACCTAATGGCTCATTATATGTACTTATTTGCTTAAATTCTTCTGTAAAAATGAGAAATACTTTCTAGAACCTAACTTTTACAAGCAGTTTTTCAAGGGCAAAATCAGTTATGAGTTTTGGGTTTTCAACATGAGAAATTGGCGAACAAACAACAATCTTTGTCTTGTCGTGGAACTCCACCAAACCAAAATGGTGTTTGCCCATTGTTTTTTCTAAGAATGATTTATTTTTGGCATAGTTCTCATAGTCACGTGCCTTTTGCAATACGCTGTGAAATTCAGGGGTGTGCGTGTCTTCTGAGTTTCTTTACTGCAGATCGCCTCCTGGGTATTGTGGGGTGTGCTATTCCAAGATCACGTCGACACTTATTTGACAAGTATTTAAGTGACTCCTCCGTGCCAGACGCTGTGCTAAACGGTACAGCTGAAGTATGGTCTGTGTGCTCAGTAGTTAATGGTCTCCGGGGAAGAAAGATAAAGCAGTGCTGCAGCACAGTGGAATAATGGTATGCTAGATGGGTGCCATAGAAACATAGGCACAGAGCATCTAAATCACTAGAGGAGGGTTGAGCAGGCTTCCTGGGCTGGTGGAGTGTTAAGCGGTGAGCAATAGTTAAACAGATAAGGAAGAGAGAAAAGGGTGTTTGTTGCAAGCAGAGGAAGCCACACGGGCAAAGAGATGTTAGGTCTGGGAAACAATGTTTGAATGGACTAAAGAGAGAATAGTAGATTGATTGGCTGAGGGATAGGCAGGAGTCAAGTTGGGAACGGCCTTTATGAGCACAGGAGAGGCCGAACTCTATCCTGAAATCTACCAGGAGCCATTAAGGATTTTAAGCAAGGGAGTGACATGACATGAGTTGTTTTTTTTTTTTGGTGGTACACGGGCCTCTCACTGTTGTGGCCTCTCCCCTTGCGGAGCACAGGCTCCAGACGCTCAGGCTCAGTGGCCATGGCTCATGGGCCCAGCCGCTCTGCGGCATGTGGGATCTTCCCGGACCAGGGCATGAACCCGTGTCCCCTGCATCGGCAGGTGGACTCTCAACCACTGCGCCACCAGGGAAGCCCGACGTGAGTTGTATTTTATAAAGCTTAACCTAGTGACTGTGAAGGGTGGAATACAGAGGAGGAAGGGCAAGAGTTCAGACAGTCACAAAAGGCCACATATCATGTGGTTCCCTTTATATGAAGTGTCCAGAATAGGCGGATCCTGAGACAGAGAGTGCAGCCTAGTGGTTGCTAGTGGCTGGGGGAAGGAGGGTATGGGGAGTGACTGCTCCTGGGTATGGGGTTTCTTTTGGGGTGTTGTAAATATCCTAAAACTAGGCAGTAGTGATGGTTGTACAATCTTGTTAAACTAAAACCCGCGGTGAATTGTGCACTTTAAATGCGTGGGTGAATTCTTTGGTGTGTGAATTTATATTTCAGTAACGCTATTGTTATTATTTATTTTAAAAAGTGGAGGCACAGGGACTAGTTGGAGAATATTGAAATAGTCTAGGCAGGAGGAACCAGGGCAGAGATGTTGGGATCAAACGGAGTAAAACAGGGATACAGGAAATGAGAATTCAGTGGAGCCGCCTAAGCTGGGCCTGAGATTTGTGGCTCAGGTAACAGTGGAAGGTTTTGCTGTTTTATCAAGATCAGTAATTCAGTAGAACAGAGTAAGAGGATGAGTTTGTTTTTGCCATGTTAAGTTTGTAGTGCTTGTGGGAAAGCCAAGTTGAGTTTGGAGCTCGTGGGAGAGCGTGGCTGAGAGACCTGTGGGACTTCGGCATTCATGGGCTTGTATGGGGTGAGTAGAGCGTGTGCAGGGGACACTGAAAGGGAGTGGCCAGCCTGGTAGGAAAAAAGCGAGGCACATAGTGTTTCCAGGGGCAGGAGTGGTCAGCAGTGTCAGTAACTAGTGAGAGGGCAGGCACGTTAAAGACTAATAGGTTTTCACTGGATTTAGCAACAGAGGGGAGTTTCAGTGGAGTGGCAGGTGCAAAAGACTGATCACGATCAGCTGATTAAATGGAAATACAGGCAACTTTGTCAAGGGCTTGGCTGTGGAAGGAAGGTAAAGGAGAGACAAAATGGGGGCTTGGGACTGGGGATTGCGCACGTCCGTTCACTGTAGAGATGAGGGGCAGTATCTGAGCAGGGCCTTGAAGGAAAGGTAGAACTTGGGCGAAGGACATGGTTGGAAAAGATATTTATTACAGATAAATTGCCTTTAATTGATTTGAAATAATAGCCATCCCCATTTACTGAGCACTTCCGTGTGCCAGACGATGAACTGAATGCTGTACGTACATTATCTTCTTTCCTCCTTGCCCAGCCCTTTGAGGAAGGTACCGTCGCTGTTTCCACTTAGGGATGCCAACACGGAAGAACAGGGAAGCTACCTCACTGTGGGTGTTTGTGTATAGGGCCAGGCAGAGAGCTGCAGGAAGGAGTCTGGTCACACGGCTAGAAGGAAGTGCAGACAGCTAGTAGAGTGCTACTTTTTAAAATATTCACTGTGTTAGGATCATTCCCCCTTTTATTAATACCCAACTGCGGATATCCCTGTCGAACACTTAGCAGAACATTGTCTTGTTCTCAAGTGTCAAGGGAGCCCTCTAATGGAAATTGGTTGTATTACAGACTTTTGGCTTCCTTTCATTTATTAAAATAAAAAAGGAGTGCCCATTGTGCCCCAAGCACCAGCCCAGACCCTGGTAGGGGTGATACAAACAAGACAGACGTGGTCCCTGAGTTCCTGGAGCAAGACTTGAGGCAGGAGGAAGCTGGGAGTGAATGGGAACTCAAGAAGACAGGGAGAGTGGCCTGGGAAGAGGTTGGGAAGAGGAGGGCCCAGATTAAACAGGGCCTTGAAATCCCTGATGCAGACATTTTACTCGAAGCATAGTAGGTCTTTGTTGGGGAATGACGGGATTTTACGTTTTAGTCGCTGTGGTCACTCTGTGTGTGGAGGCTGTATTACTGGGAGGGAAGCAGGAGTGCTGGAGGGAGGGAGACCAGTTAGGAGGCCAATACAGTGTCCCGGGTCGAGGCGATTGGGGCCCAGACTAAGGTGCTGTGATGGATGAAGTCATGGTATGTTTTATACATCAGCACTTTACTCGGGAACAACTATAACTTTAGAAAGTTTCCCCCTACAGGCAGGGCAGTCGGGTCACTTACAACATATTGGGGGCACATACGTTAGTATTTCATGTGATTTATGAAAGAAAATATAGCCTTTCCTAGCTTGTCCCATGTTTGGTCTGCAGTTACACGGCAGTGCGTTAAGAATCAGTAATTTCGTTTTGGATGAAAGGTTAGTCACAGCCTGGCTTCTTTTAGGTCGCATCTGATTTTTTTCATCCACATGTGCAGTGTGTGTAGCACCTGGTAGTGCGGGCTGAGTCACAGGCGAGATGACTGCGGTCCAGCCCGAGGAGGCCCGTGGAGGAGAAAGGCAGCCTTCGGTGTGTCCTGTGCTGCTGGGAGCCACTGACAGCACAGGGGCCAACGCAGGCCTACCCCACACAGGCGGCTGGGCTCACCACCCCGCTCTGTCCCTTCTTTTTCCTGGCTTCCCTGCCCCAACTCCCAAACATTCAGTGTGGGTTTTGATTCTTGGCTCTTTCTTCTCTGCTGCGACCAACTCCAGCTCTGCCTGTTTGCTTATTCTTCCTCCTCTCCCTGTCTCCCTGCCTGGCTGTCCGCCCTTTGGCGGCCTTTAAGGGTTGGAAGGCTTCTGCTGCTTATCTTCCTCTCCTGCCTTTTGTTGGTGCTGTGTTTTCTCAGACGTGTCTGCTCCCCGCTTTCGTCTGTTACAGCTCAGCCTGGTGGGGCCACGGCAGTTCCCCTCCCTCTCTGTCCCCATCACACGGGTTCTGAGTAGCCTCCGGGCCCAGAACACACTTCACAGCCTCCCACATGTTCTACTTTTGGGGCACAGTCATCTTGGGTTTGGGAGGCCGCAGAGTAGAAAAGCACAGGCTCTGGAGTGTGATATGACTTGTCTCTAGATCCGGCAGAGGGCTGTGTGAGGACTCATGGTGACAGCTTGCTTGCTTATTTATTTATATAAATTTATTCATTTTATTTTATTTATTTTTGGCTGTTGGGTCTTCATTGCTGTACACAGGCTTTCTCTAGTTGCGGCGAGTGGGGGCTACTCTTCGTTGTGGTGCACAGGCTTCTCATTGCGGTGGCTTCTCTTGTTGCGGAACACGGGCTCTAGGCACACGGGCTTCAGTAGTTGTGGCTTGCGGGCTCAGTAAGTGTGGCTCGCGGGCTCAGTAGGTGTGGCTCACGGGCTCTAGAGCGCAGGCTCGGTAGTTGTGGCACACAGGCTTAGTTGCTCCACGGCATGTGGGATCTTCCCGGACCAGGGCTCGAACCCGTATCCCCTGTGCTGGCAGGCAGATTCTTAACCACTGTGCCACCAGGGAAGTCCCGGTGACAGCTTATTTAAAGTGCCGGCCCAGAGTGGATCATTAATAGATCCTTGCTTTTATTGTTTTAGTATTCTATTAAATACTGAGGCAGATCCTGGTTTGGAACAGGTATCAAGGAGACCTTGGTTATCCTGATTTGGGGATCTTTGCTTATAGGTAACAGAGTTTAGGAATATATCTTACACTTCTGCTTAAGAGTTCTGAATTTAAACTTCCATCAGGGTCCTGGGTTCCAGGTATTTTCAGCCTAACAATTCTAAATGCCAAGCAAAGAGATGACCGAACTGCATTAATGATGAATAATGATGGTTAAAGAAAATCTTTGCAAGGGTTCCTGGAGTACTTTATTAGGAGAGGAAAGGCTATGTCCTGGTATCTTCTCAGCCATCTTTCTTAACTTCACAGACCTGTTTTTCTAGTCACCATTAAATTACTGCAGATTTGTGTGTTTAATATGTAACTGTTGTAAAAGTGTGAAAGTGTTTTTCAAAGGTTTGGAAGTTGTAACTCTAATGACAGAATCAAAAACTTTGGGTTTAGATCACTTTCCCATCGTGTCAGATTTCTCTGTGCCATGGACATACTGAAGTGTGGACGTCATATCCATGTATGTAAAGCAGACAAACCCAAACAACATGTGTGTACACAGAAGAGGTCTAGGAGGCTCACCAAATTGTTGAGCGGTTATTCCTGACGAGGAAAGTGGGAATGGGTTGAGGGTGGGAGGGGGTTGAAGGGAGAGTTTCATATATTACTTTATATATTTTTCTAAGGTTTGAAATTTTTCAAGAATGTATTCATGAGTTACTTTTGAAATTCAGAAACTTTTTTTGTAATTTAGAAAAATTAATCACTTTTGGATCCAACTTCCTGTGTAAGCTTCCTCTTCTGGTTGAAGTAGAATGAACTGATCAGCGTTGTCCAGTTTTCTTTTTTTTGTTGTTGCTGTTATTGTTGCTTTTTGTTCCCTTTTAGCATTTTATGTTTTCCTGAAGATACATTGGGATAAAGGTACATGCTTTACCAAACATAAACTATTTCCTAAATGGTATCCAAATATTTAGTAGTTCCCCGGCCTGAGTAAGGAATCAGACGATGATTCTCTGTCCTTGCCTGGGCTGTGGCACTGGGGCCAGTTCCCCCTCCAGGCAGAAATGGTGGTACTCACGTGCCGTGGGGAAAGTTGAACAGACTCCCTGTGAAGCACTTCTAGAGAACTGTGCTTTAGAAGAAGCCAGCCACTTGGCTGTGCCCTAAACACTTCCCTGAAGTGTGATGGACCTGCAGGTCTCTGCTGCCAACTACTGGGTTCCTAGCCAGAGGCTCTGAAAGTCTGGAAACTTTATAGTGAATAAATTTATAGGAGCAACCCTTGATTCTAACTGTGCCCAATTGTGTGCCCGCCTCCGAAAGTGCCTTCTGCTATTCAGGTGCAGTTCATTTTTCCTCTTCAGTCATATACTTAGATTCCTGAGCAAAACTTCCCCTGACAGTTCTCTGAAAATGCTCTCTTTGTGACAGAAATGGGAACGGTAATAGCAAAAAAAACCCCACTTTTTTTGTTTGTTTGTTCTTAGGTACATTAACTTAAGCGGGGCGTTATTCTTCTAGAGCCTGTTAAATTATGACAGGAGATATTTCCTTGTATGGTTTTAAGAAACAAAAGCAAGGAAGACATCTCAACAGTCAATGCCTTATTAAATGTCAGTGCCAGAGCCTATAAGAGGATTAGGAACCTTTGAATCTCTTATTTAAATCTAACCAGAGCTACTGCGTTTGGGGCGGAAAAAAAGATTGTATGTAACACTAAATTTATTCACCTTTCAAACTGGGGCCTAGTATCTATAGATCAGTAGATGTTTGGGGAAGTGATGAACCTCCTACACGCAGTGTGCTAAATAAACCTTGGCCTGTGCTCCTTGTGGCTCAGATGTCCCTGCATGTGGGGAGTATGTCCTCACCAGCTTGGCCTGCTTACCTCCTAATTTAGCTACATTTGGGGTAGTTATATCTGCTGAGAAAGAGCAGTGTTTCTCACTACTATAGCTACAAATAAGGCAGAAGTAGCTAGGTATTTTCTGAGAAATGCTAAAGAATAAATGTGTAAATTTCTATAAATTCAATTCTTAAAGAAAAACCAAGAAATTTTACTTTTAAATAACAACTAATAATTTTTATTTAACAATTGTTATTAAAATTTAACAGTTTTAAATATTTGAAAAAGAATATAAATTAACATAATTTGAATTGAGAAAAGGAGAACTTGCAGTCAGGTAAAGTATTAAGAAGTAATATGCTCAAAATATATAATAATAAATTTGAAACTCTTATATGATTTCTTTTTTTACAAAATCCATTGTGTATCTATACACTAGCAATCCTTTTTTAAAATAATTAATTAATTTTTGGCTGTGTTGGGTCTTCGTTGCTGCCCACAGGCTTTCTCTAGTTGTGGCGAGTGGGGGCTACTCTTTGTTGGCGGTGCGCAGGCTTCTTATTGCGGTGTCTTCTCTTGTTGCAGAGCACGGCCTCTAGGTGGGTGGGCTGCAGTAGTTGTGGCACTTGGGCTCAGTAGGTGTGGCTCATGGGCTGTGGAGTGCAGGCTTGGTAGTTGTGGCACATGGGCTTAGTTGCTCCGTGGCATGTGGGATGTTCCCGGACCAGGGCTCGAACCCGTGTCCCCTGCATTGGCAGGCGGATTCTTAACCACTGCACCACCAGGGAAGCCCCTCTTATATGATTTCTTACAAAACTGACCAAAGAACAAAAAGTTGAAGGGGCCAAAAATGGATAGAAAGATCAGGATAACTAATATAAGTGCCTCGGTCTCATGTTACATAAACTGGTCCAAGAAAACATTTGTTTATTGAGCAAAAATGACTTTGGGCTAAGCTTTCAACAGTCACTCTGGTTGTCTTACCTTGGAAGAGATTTGTTCTGAACAAAACAGTAAAAGAATAGGAAGCACATTGAAAGCTCACCTAGTAGAATTACAGTTGTGTGGTTGGGAATATTTGGTATGTGGCTTTACCAGTTAAACCCATTCCATCTGGCCCGTGATGTCCTAACATTTTACTCCAGGTTCTCTGGAATTTGTAATGATAGATACCTTTCTAAGATTCAAGTATTTATCTTCTTTTGTGTTTGTAGATAGAGTAAAAATGTATCTAATTAATAATATTAGGATTTGTCTTTATTAGTTTTTCAATAAAAATAACTCAAATCTTTACTTACTTGCTAGTTTCAACCCACTTTCTACATTCTGATTTAGCTTTAAATCTTTTTTTGTGTAGATGGGCAGCATCAGGGAGTCTTTTTATCAAGGTCACAGAGAGCTAGAGCCCGGTCTGTCCCTCTGAGCCTTATTAGTTCTTTCCAGTCTATACGCTGCAAACCCAGTAATTACCCACCACTAAGAAATTATGCTTATGCTTTGAGGGAAATTGGATTGGAGAAAAAGATGTTTAAGTAGAACGTAGAAAATCGGAATATGGGAGATTATGTTCTTTAGAAAATGTGAAGTGCCAGACTTACTTTTCAAACAGCCGACTCAGAGTCTTAAACTAATCATAATTCTACCACAAAGCTGTATTTTAATAATGAAGAAGAAAAATTGATTCAGCTGTATAATATGTTGTTGTCAAAAAGCAACCAACTTGGAGTTTAAAACCTTTTTCAACAGTGTGTTTCTTATTGTGGGGTCAGTGGACAACTTGTGTCAAAGTCACCTGGGGAGCTTGTGAAAATCACCGTTCCCAGATCCCTGTTCCTCAGGTGATCTTGATGTGCACTAAGGTTGTGAGGGGCTGCCCTGAGGCGTGCAATCAAGCTTGGTATGCCACAGACGTGCCTAGTGGGTCCTGGGAAAAACAGGGCAGATGAAGACGGTGATCCAGATGGCTGCTTTATGTGGCCTCTCCCTTCCTCCCCAGCCCCACTGTCATCGGAGGGTACCCTCTAGAAATTGTTCCATCGTTCCCTGCTACCTACTGCCCACGCAGACCATGGGTTCCGGGCTGGCTCCATCCAGGGTTACTAAACCTCTCAGCATCATTCTCTTCATCTGTAAAACGGGGAAAACATTAGTACCCATCTCATAAAACTGTTATGAGAATCACGATCTAAAGTCCTTAGAAAAACGCCTGGCATTTCATAAACATTAAATAAATAATAGTTGCTATTATATGAATACTTTTTTAAAAAGCTGATTCTTTTTAAAACATTTCTTCCACTAATGAGTGAATGATCCAATTTTAATTAGTTCTTTGCCTAAAAAAGCTATTGAATTGGCCACTCCTTCCTTTTTTGTACCCACCATACTTTGAATATACAACAGCAACATCTAGAACACTTCATGTGCATTTATTTATTTACATGGTCCTCTCCCCACAACCCAAGGGTAGGAACCAGGTGTTATTCACATAGCACCGTACACAGAACATAGCACAGTAGCTACCAAATGGCAGGGAAAATCAAGTGTTTGATTCTATTAATTACTCTAATGCTAAAATGAAAGTGTTCTGTGGTGCAAAATATTTCTCAGCCTTAACTCTGGGGTGCTTAAATAGGGTATATCTATGACTTAGCATCAAAAGACACTGTTTGAAAATATTCTTTGGCAATAATAGTCACTGATTTACACTGTAAATAAAACTGGATTATATAAATGAGTTCTTAGGATGTTATAGCAGAATGTGTTCACTGTTTTCACTGCATATTATGCATCATATATTTCCTCTGACAGTCAAAATTTAATTGGAATTGGAATAATCAAAATTCAGTACACATTTATAGAATATCAAATCATAGCTACTTATTTTAATCTCTCTCACTTGATCTACCTGTGCTCACCATGTCTGGAATATTAGCAGGCACTATATTCTAAATTGATTATTTAAATATCTAAAACTTACATCTCTGTATTCTCCAAACTGGAAGCTCTGTGATGTGAAGGACGGATCTGGCTGGCATATTTTCATTATGCAGAGGACTAATACCAGTAAAGTGCATATAATTTCAAGGGTAAAATTTTTAAATCATGTTTGATAAGTGAATTTGAGCTGATATTCAAGGAACAAATATGTATTGAGCAGTGCCCAGGTTCAAGATCCTTAAACCTTATAATATGTAGTTCAAAGATGACTTTTGTACAGATTCTGATCTCAAAGAGCTTTCAGCCTGGAAAGAAAAGTAAGTATAAAAATTCTTACTTTTGGGCTTCCCTGGTGGCGCAGTGGTTAAGAATCCGCCTGCCAATGCAGGGGACACGGGTTCGAGCTCTGGTCCGGGAAGATCCCACATGCCATGGAGCAGCTGAGCCCGTGCACCACAACTACTGAGCCTGCACTCTAGAGCCCATGAGCCACAACTACTGAGCCTGCATGCCACAACTACTGAAGCCTGCGCGCCTAGAGCCCGTGCTCTGCAACAAAAGAAGCCACTGCATGAGAAGCCCACGCTCCGCAATGAAGAGTAGCCCCCGCTCGCTGCAACTAGAGAAAGCCCGTGCAGCAGTGAAGACCCAATGCAGCCAAAAATAAAATAAATAAATTTATTAAAAAAAATCCTTACTTTCTTCTTGTCCCTTAATGGAAATATTGAGAAAGTGCTGGGGAAACTTGGGGGAGATGATTATGGGAGTTGGTTATGTATATAAAATCAAGGCGAACTGGGCTGAGGAGGCAACTGACCAGTAACCACTTAAAAGTCCTAAGCCTGTTGCTCAGTAATAGTGATGTTCACTTTTCCCGAGAGCAGAGTTGACATTGTGGTGTCTGTCCTAGGTACTGTCCTTTTTCTTCATTGGTCTGATGTCCATGATGATTCCCCTGTGCAGCCTCTTTGGGGCCCTCATTGCTGTCTGTCTCATCATGGGTCTCTTCGATGGATGCTTCATTTCCATTATGGCCCCCATTGCCTTTGAGTTAGTTGGTGCCCAGGATGTCTCACAAGCAATTGGATTTCTACTCGGATTCATGTCTATACCCATGACTGTGGGCCCACCCATTGCAGGTAAATTATATCAATTCATAGCATTTTCTACTGTAGGTCCTAAGTCTCACTTATATGTTAAATATATTATGATTTATTGGTTTCTGGTGTCTTGCTTTGTATGTGCCTTATCTATAACATTTTTAATAAGACCAGCTGTAGATGGCATGTTGGAAAAATTTGCCGATGAGTCCTCTTATTCTCATTGATATCTAAAACTCTCAGTGAAATGTGTAGCAGTTAGGTTCTGGACTTTGAGCTTTCAGAGTTCCTATATTTCACTTAGTATGTGTTTTGGAGGAATAGCAGTGTGATTTCTTTTTAGGAAGAGGTGAAGATTCTGAAAGATTTCTAAATATGTATGCTTTGTGTAAGAGATCATAGCCCCCTGAGAAGTAGTTAATGAAAAATAACACTTAGTAGAAACAACCCAAATGTCCGTCAGCAGATGAATGGATAAACAAAATGTGGTATATCCATACAGCGGAGTATTATTCAGCCATAAAAAGGAATGAAGTGCTGTACTGATACATGCTACCAGGCAGATGAACCTCAAACATGTGCTAAGTGAAAGAAGCCAAATACAAAAGGTCCCATATTATATGATTCTGTTTCTGTGAAATATCCAGAATAGGTAAATCCATAGAGACAGAGAACAGATTGGTGGTTGCCAGGGGCTGGAGGGATGGGGGATTAGGGAGTAACTGCTTAATGGGTGTGGAGTTTTCTTTTGGTGTGATGAAAATATTTTGGAACTAGAGAGAGGTGGTGGTTGTACAACATTGTTAGTATACTAAATGCCATTAAAATGGTTAATTTTATGTTATGTGAATTTCACCTTTAGAAATCTTCTGAATGATAGTATAAAGATGTTTCACGTTCAGTATTAGTTGAGTGCCACTGTAAATTATGATAAGATTTGCTAAAATTATTATAAAATTTAAATGTATGTACTGTCATCTGTGTCTGGTATCTGAGTGGCTCAGTGAAAGTTCAGTTCAATTCATTCTCACATTCAGAACCACACATATCAGCAAATTTGCCAGTTGGGAATCTAGTCATGTATCAAGCAAGCAGAACCACTACTGAGCAGACCAAATAAAAGATAAGTTCTCAAGATCACAGTCTCCTTTTAGGGAAAACCCTCCAGTCCTTCCCCTCTCCCCCAGGTAATACACTATTTTTACATCTTACAAGCTTAGTTTGTTAGGGTTTCCAAGTCCACAGCAAATTACAAGCAGCACTTTTGTAGAAACGGTGTTTGCTACTAGAAGTGACTATAACAGACCAAGAATGAAGGAGTTAACAGGAAACTTTCAAAGCAGGCAGAACAGCAGGAGGTTCTGAGGGATCATAGTATTACAACCAAACATACTAATTTATGTTCATAAGGATGAAAGGTTCAGTTATATGTGGAATGTTCTGATTCAGGGGATAGGAAAAGCATATATTTAGATATGTTGTATATTTTAGGTTTCTATTTGGAATGACTGTACACCTTTTTCTTTTTTTTTTTTTTTTTTTTTGATGTTGGTACTTACCTGAACAAATCCTCAGCTGTTTACTTAGCAGAGTCAGATATTCAGTACAATGTGTTCCTAGAACATTTCAGATAACTTAGGTTATATAGTAAAAGTTTAAAACACTAAGATAACTTTTAAAATCTGGATTTGGTTAGAGAAATTAGAAATAAGGAGTATTCTGACAGTGTTTAGAAGCAGAGCCCTAGGATCTATTAGAGCACCACACATATATTCTTATATTTTCCTCCCATGTGCTGACAAACCTTAGTTTCTTTCCAAAATGTATTTAACAACCTAGTTTTTTCATCCTGACTCTTAGATTTATAATTTTTCATGATTTTGGGTTATACTTTTAAGTAGTTTCATGTTATTTCATAAACAGGCCCAAGAAAGGTTTAAAACGTAGACATTTTGAGGTCTGTGTGTATGAGAGAAGTTTCAGCTTGACGGTCCGTCCACCTTCAGTTAAAACAGGACCTTAACACCATGTGTCAGAATATCCCAAATGGCCTCTGAAGGGTTTTGAGAAAGCCAAGGCTTGGTTGAAAATATTTTTTCCGTGTAATATCTTGGTAGGAAAACTCAAAGGCCTGTCACAGACTTGCAACAAGATTAAAGAAATGAGATCTTTTCCTTCCTCATATCAGAAAAGGTTTATATTTCAGACCCATTTCCTTAAAAATGTCTGATATCTGAGATGTTTGAACTATCCTGCTGAGATGAAGATACTAGGTTGGCAGTAGGCCACCAGAGTGACTAATCTGAGACCCCAAGAGCCATACTTGTTCTCTCTTGGTGACAGTTTTTTCCCTTCCCAGGGTTACTCCGTGACAAGCTGGGCTCCTATGATGTGGCATTCTACCTCGCTGGAATCCCTCCCCTTATTGGAGGTGCTGTCCTTTGTTTTATTCCATGGATCCATAGTAAGAAGCAAAGAGAGATCAATAAAACCACTGGAGGAGAAAAGATGGAGAAAATGTTGGAGAACCAGAACTCTCTGTTGTCAAGCTCATCTGGAATCTTTAAGAAGGAATCTGACTCTGTTATTTAATGTCTTATATACCTCCACCAGACTGGACTTGCTTTTAGAAGTTTAAGCAAGTTTTCCTTTTATATGAATTGCAAATTTCTTATTTTTTTAATCACATCCTAGGAATAGCACAATAATTGGGAAATAGAACCTTATTACTACAAGAATCATTTTCTGCCACTGAAAAGCTGTCCAATATTTCCATGAGTCTGAGGCCGGAGACTCAGACTCAATTTCATGTACAAGAAAACCTGTCTGAAAGTCAAATATTATGAGAATATGAAGCTATCTCAGTAAAAAGTAACTTCAGAAACTGTGAGCGCTATTTAGCTTATACAAATATTTAAAAATACCTCAAGCTGTACTGAAAGGGTTGCAGTTTGGTCAGGACTGGAAATATTGTTTGTTGTCTCACTTGGCGTTTTTAGTTTTGGTATCTTTGTTTTAATTTCTTCTGCTATTTGGAAACAAAATTTAAGCCTGGATTCTAGATAATATCAGATCTACTTAAATCTCAAGTCTATGTTAAAATTGCTCGCCTGCTCTTAAATAAGCTTTGAAAGTAAGTTATTCTGACTTGCTCCAGTGTCAAGGGACCTTTTTGGAGCAGGTACTGACAAGGTGTTCAGAATCAAGGTGTGAGATGAACAGGATCATGTTCATAAGGGCAGAACAGTTCAGAAATCAGACATTTCTTCCATTTACATTTTTCCCCTTTGGATTTGCAGTGTGTTTTACTCAAGTAGCCAGAAACACCCCAGATTTCTGAATTTGTTTAAATTGTAACAATAAAGTAAAATAGAAGAATTGAAAGATATTCTGGCATTTTAACTTAGAATTTTTCTGACTTCTGATTTGTTGCTCAGTAAGACTTTGTTTAAATATCAGGTCCTAGTGCATGTTATCAAGTTGCAGTTTTAGGCACAAATGGGAAAAAAACATTTGTGAAGAAAATATCTATTTCTGATAGAAAGAATTGCTCAAATCGGTAAAACTTTCTGACAGAAATTTGCGTTCATATGTACTTATCCTATTGTGTTCCCCTTTAACATTGCCTGTATTTTTAAAAATATTTTTATACACAGACAAATATAAGAAGGCTATTTGAGTTTTAAAGACTTAAAACCGAAGTCATGACATGACCCATATTCATCTAAAAAACATCAGAACACGTCCCTCATTCCTGAAATTATATTTTAGTACATTTTTCGTTCTTATTTAGGTCTTTAAGTTGATAATGTGCAAAGCATATTTAAATCCTAAATACATATGTATTTTAGATCTTCCTCAAATGTAGCTTGTTCACCTGGGAAAATGCTGTTTTTATAAAGCACCTCCAGGATTCACCTGTTTCTAAAGTCTCTGTGCTGAGAGAAATGAAACCTATTATCTCCCTACTTCTCTTTTCAGCTTCGATCATTTGTGAAAGGCAAAGTCCTTCCATTCCTGTCTCTAGCTGAGGATGGAGATGCCTGGAAAGCATATGGATTTGCAGTTGTTGATGGGAAAGGAGGGCAGGCAGGGGGAGGAGCAAAGTGAGGCTGTTAATTAAACATCTAGAAAACCCAATAACTTTTCCTTTTAGTATCAACCTTGAAGGTTCAAAGTGTAAATACTGCAACCTTGAAGGTTCAAAGTGTAAATACTAAATGTGGAATTTATTTCTAACAGAACTTTAAATAATTTTGATCTTGGAGACACTCTGCAACTTACTACTTCCAATTCTTCCACATTTCATATTCAGGGGACTTAGATAATTTGTTTTTTGGAAGGTTCTGTTGCATTAAAAAATATATATATATATTTTGACCATGCTGCCCTTTGATATTCTTATTTTATTTAAGCTTTTACAAAATGACTTAGAAATGATAATGTAATACATTATTAGTTTCTTCATTTATTCATGCCCAGTTATATAAAACATTATTTCCGCATTATTATCAGTGCTTTTGAAATTAGCAAAACCATACAACTAAGTACAATCATCAAACCTGCCATTATTTTTATTTTTCCTACAGTTTCAGCACAAACTCCTGACTACCTCCCAATTTTACAGAAAGACTAGATCTAAAATAGAAAATTTATTTTGTAAAGACCTCCAAATGTTTTTCCTTTCAAAATGTTGCTGATTTTAGGGGAAGAAAAGTAATAATCTGCAACTCAAAGACTTGATCTTGCTTATTTTCCATGATAAAAGAGCAACATGACAAGTATTTATAATAAAACTTAGATCTCAGAATATTGTGTTTGTGTATAATATTATACATATGTTAGTTTTCAGTCTAATGGAATGAATCAAACAGGATCTACAATGCTGAAAAGGCTCCACTAACATAGACTCTTATGGGGAGTTCTGTGCTGTAATAATATAAAGTTAAAAAGTATGAAAGGTAAGATGCTAAATTCCATAAAATGCATATTTAGTAATATGTTTGGTACAAATAGTTATAAACATCTAAAATATATACTAAGAAAATAAAAAATATTAATATTCACAAAGATTTGTTTTAGACCAAGAAATATTAATCTTTCAAAGTAAATCCTTTCTAATTTCTGAACAGAGTGTTACTGTTGCAGTAAAGTGACCTGATGGGCCTACATTTTTTTTTGTTCAATCCAAGACACTTGTTTAAAAGAATAGATACAAACTGTCACTTTGCTGTACAGCAGAAATTCACACAACGTTATAATTCAAATACAATAAAAGTTTTTTGTAAAAAAAATAAAAATAAAATAAAATACCTTTGTTTAGCTCACAGGAAACATCCTGACCAGGCCCACCTGTGAATGACTGCAGGGAGGAAGAAGTTAACACATCCCCTCCGGAGGCTGAACAGAACCAGGAAATGTTTGACTTTACTCCCTCCCCTTTTAGTATAAAAGAAGCCTGAATTCTAACTGAGGCGCAATGGTTCTCGGGACACAAGTCCACCGTCTTCTTGTTCGGCTGGCTTTCTGAATAAAGTTGCTATTCCTTGCCCACTCCCCACCCCCAAAAAGGAATAGATACAGAACTCTACTTTCTCATCTCATCCTCCTAATTCTGATAGGACTAAGCGAAGTCAAATTTAAAAGGTTCTGGCATTTGAGGCCAACAATAGCATAAGAAGAGGAGCAACTTTACAGAAAGGCTGGATTGGGTATTGTAACAGATGCCCAAGGATCTTACAGAAACATTCTGGTTAAATTTTATTGCAGTAGACATTGCTGGGATGCATCCATGTAAGTAATAATAAACCACCCAGATTATTGATACTATATTCAAAATTTATAAATCTCTTTGATCACGGTTGTAATGCTTCGTCTATAGCCCTACTACAAGATGTGTAATTTACACTGAAAACTGCATAGTGCTTGCATTAAGCTTCAAATTCTATTCATAAATAGAAACAGGACTTCATTTGCATTTCATGATCATGCATTATCTGTTTATACATGTTTGCAGACCCATGGGCTCTGCCCAAGTATGGAAAAAAAAATACTTTAATTCTATTAGCTTCAACTTCCCACTTTTAAAGTCAATGTACACTTGGTTGTAAAGTAAACATGTTTACTTCTGGTAATTATACTCCTTTTAACTGCACTTAAGAACATTCTAATTTGTGCTATTGTTATTTGTAAGCTGTCCCATGTCCAGATAACTCTTGATGTTAAATAAGACTGAATAGAAAATGTGGTATGAGATTTGAGGTAGGCAACCTATAGCATGGGTGCCTCTGAGGACTTCCTGGTGATGGTAAACTTTCAGACCCTTTAGTATGCCTCTTTTTATATTATCTTTATCATTTTTCCCTTTACTTCCCCACATCCTTCAAAAACCTGCTGAAAAGTCCATTAATATCCTTGCTTAGTGCTACTGGTTGCTTAGCTGCACTGCTTACCAGTCCCTGTGATTTCAGAGGATGGAACTCCATCCAATTTTGTGTAACCTGGAGAATGGCTTGCTCTTAGCTTTCAACTTAGAGTTCTAATGATAACACCGAAAAAAATTCTAATTACATGATTAAAACTGGGAGGGGTAATAAGTTTCATATAATTGTCATCTTTTGTGCTAACATATAAAACTTTAAATGTTTAAGGTAAATACTTTGAGAGAAAAGACTGTCAAGTTCTTAATATAAATATTTTCAGAGAGCTCACTTTTTAACTTTGATTTTCATATTCCATTAAAGTTTTGCTAAATCATAGTCCTGAAAGCACATCATGGAGGATGCCTTAGAATGTAGGGGGCCTCTGGGATGCAGTTCCTAATGAACCTGCCTTAGGCTGGGTTACACTTTATGGTGAATGGTATTAAGAGTAACTTCCCAGAGTCTAGAGATACAAGTGAAAAGTATAAGCTAATTAAGTCCGTAGTTTTTAAATATGTGAATAATTTATATAAGTATTTAAAACTCTGCGGGAAATTTCTAACTGAAAACTTCATTGTAGCTGGCAAAGAAGGAGCAAAGAATAATGTGGAGAACAGGCACACACAGCTCCCAGGTTCACTGTAATGGGATAGCCGCAGCCATATTTTATCACTTTATTTGTTGGCAGAGACTAATGCTTTGTTTTATAAATATACTACAAGTGATAGGCTACAATTTTCAAGAATAAAGGGCCAAATGCCCATAGCTAAATATGAAACCTGCACATAACTTAGAATCATAATTCCTGATAAATACGGATTTTATCAGATAACTCCTTATGACCCATGAAACAATTCACTGTCACATCTTTGAATCACCCAAACCTTGATATTTGGGACATAGTAGTCTATTTAGCTTGTCCTTTTAAAAATTAATTTTGAGGGACTTCCCTGGCGGTCCGGTGGTTAAGACTCTGCACACCAATGCAGGGGGCGTGGGTTCGATCCCTGGTCAGGAAACTAAGATTGCGCATGCCACCTGGCACGGCCAAAAAAAAAAATTATTAATTTTTTTTAAAGTAAACATTAATCATCTTGGCCTCTATACATTCAAGGAAATTCTCCATGGTACTATTTTTTTTGACAGATATAAAATAGGCTACCTCATTTATGAAACAAGATTTCAATCTTTTATTAGTATGTTGGAAAGACAGTGGGAATGAAATAAAACCTTTCTAAGTGCTTTATCATGACACTCACTTGATCATGGCAGTCCACCTACCTCAGCTTTCAGTGTCTGACTAAAAATCCAGCTTAATTCTTGCTTAGTCAGTGAGTTAATGGTGATTCTGGGATTAAAAGGCAAGGGAATACAAGTTGTTAAGGGGGTCGAAATATCGATAAAATTTAAGTGTTTTTTTCTGATAAATGGATTTAAAAGGAACAAAAGTGGAATATTAACTATTGTGGCCTGTGGATAATCTGAAAAAGGAAAAAAGTGAAGAAATTTATAATCTATATACAATAATGAACACTTACTAATATGCTTCACCAGTGGCTTTTCAAATTACACTGGCAGCTTGACGATGAGGTCGTTTTCATCTGTGTTTTCTTTGGCAGGAAGATGGATGATCACTGACATAAGATTGTATGCTTGTGCCTTAACCTTACAGCTTACATGTTAAACAACTCCTGTAAGAGGCACCCCTTTCCTAGTGGAACAGGGACCGTGGCAATGAATTTTTGTCTTGCTGGAGTTTTTGAAAATGCTACCGTTGAGTGTGGCAATAGTGTAGGAGTTAACCCACAAGTTCCCAATCTAAAGATGTTTCTAGCCCTTCTATATGGGTGCTGTAAGAAGAGTATTTTGGAGTTGAATGTCACTAAGCATGTATGTGATATCACTATCAATATAAAACAACATTTAGAAATCAAATTAGATCTGTGACACTATTTTGGAGCCTCTGATACATGACTTTTATTCTTCATCAGATAATACTTTTCAGTATCTGTCAGTTATTAGAAGAGTCCATTTGTTAAATATGTGTGTAAACACATAATAAACCTTTTCTGTTATCTTCACCAAATGTAATCTTCTATAGTATGTTCTAAAATGCTAGACAGTAATGGGTCAACATATCTTTCGTAATTTAGCCTATATTGGAATATTATTTCAGGGACCCAGGGTTTGTTATCAAGGGTGCTGTATTTTGACCTGAGGCTATGAACTGACTGTATTTGGTGCCTTTTTTTCCTACCAGAGAAAGATCAGATCAAGATTGGTGCTAAATTTCATGTTCCTTGCAAAATTATTTTTTCTTTTTAAATATATATGTCAATAAGAATTGTGTAGATCTAGCAGTACTATGCATGTTGCATTTTGTTTATATGTCTGAGGAGAAAAACCTCCTGTAAAACAATTACTGAGTTCAAAATCTACTTAGAGGTATGCGATTTTTGTTAACACAGAAGGCGTTCACTATGAAAGTCAGAAAATGATCACCAAATGAAAACTTAATGATGAACACAGCCCCCCAACGTAATGCCTTTAAAGAAAAATCCCTGGTCAATGTTTCTAGCATAGTTAGCTATTCAAAGTATTCTGTGACTCGGAGGGTATGTGAAAAAATGTTATGTATATTTTATTATACATATAGCTATATATACAAAATAGCTTTCTATTGAGCTTGTTTAAGTAGAAATTTTAAGCTATTTTTCAGGCTAAGATCAGAGTTTTGGGAGTCATCAATCTTAAAACTTGGACAATGAGTTACTTTTTTAAAAAAATGACACTGAAAGTATCACTGTTCATCTTTCAGATTTAACATAAAGAAATTACAAAGGACTGTGTCTGGGTCAGTGTCAGCAAATCTCAGACCTATGATTATCAAGGGCTCTCAGCATCATGGTCATGGCTGACTGTGTGACACGCACCTAAAACTCTACCCCAAATTCCATGTGGGTCTCTGAATCCTAATGTACCTGTATGTAGTATTCACAGGAAGCGGGGACCACAGGTTTTTATTAAACCTTGCTGTCTTTGTAGACTTTGCCTTAACTCTATTTTGTGAAGATTTTAAAAATATAAATTAGGAAAATAATACACACTATCATTTTCCTAATTAGGAAAACCAGACATTTAGAATCTACTGGAACGTACTGGATTCTGTGTTAACTAATGATAATTCCATTCTACTGTTAACATTAGTTGTATGTGGAAGGGAGAACGGGGGCTTGTTAATCTGAAGTTACAGGGGGAAGATAAATTGGGAGATTGGGATTGACATATCACACTATATATAAAATAGATAACTAATAAGGACCTACTGTACAGCACAGGGAACTCAATACTCTGTAATGACCTATATGGGAAAAGAGTCTAAAAAAAAAGAGTGGATATATGTATATGTATAACTGATTTACTTTGCTGTACAGCAGAAACTAACACAACATCGTAAATCAACTATACTCCAATAAAAATTTTTTAAAAATTACACTAGAGATGAAATATCCCTTTAGTAATAACTTCTCATGTAATTGTTAAAATATTGTGGTTTGAGAAATGTAAGATTATAAAGGCATTGCCCAATGCTTGATAAATTTGCATTTTGTCATTTTGTTCTCCTACCAGTTTATTTTAGCCTGAAAGTTATAGCTATGACAAACTGAACCCTGCAGTATTACTGAGAGAGAGCTTGGATGTTTTAACTATCTCCTAGTATAACATGATATTTTTTATGTCAACTTATTTTATTTTAATGTTTACCTGAAAAGTAATTTTTAAATTATTTTGCATATTTTCAAAGTTAGAAAAACATGTTTTATTTTAGACATCAAAAGCAAGTTGTTCCAAGTGCACGCTGCAAGCTGCAGTGTGAGTCTGCTTCTCTACCTACCTACACAGGATGCCATTTTTGGCACAGTAGTTGTTTAAATATAGATCACTATGTGAAATGATTATGCTGGGTTTGATCAGTGTGCAGTATTTTAGTACTTGCCTTATGTTTCTTTTTAAAGAGTATGATTTATAACTGATTTTTTTATAATGTGCAATTTAATATAGATAACCGAAACTTTTTTAATGAAAAGTGCTTTGTAATCATTTGGAGGATAAGATCATTTTACTGTGGAACAATGTGATGTTCTCAGTAAATACAATAAAAAACTTTTAGCAAATTTCTATAAGGCTTTGTGATTATATTTATGAAATTCCCTGGGGAGAAGGGGGAAGGAAAAATTACTAAAGAAAAGGAAACAGTCTATGTGGAATAAAAGAGAAATAAGCTGTGTGCTTTTAAAGCTTCCTATATGTATTTCAAGTGTGTTTGGGTATTGTTATTTCTCTAGGGCAAAGAACACAGATAGAAATAAACCAAAAGCACCGGATAGTCCAAAAACTATATTTGATACTTTTTTTTTTGCAGTTTACTTACATTATTGCTTCTTTTACTTACACTGATTAAACTGATTAATTCAGCTGGTACTAAGTGATCTCCTAGTCACTGAAAATTTCATGGGATGATCAAGAGCCAGGCTGGAACTTTTTTAAAAATCCCCTGCGATTGTGGATTACTCACTTGGAGAAAAACTGGCTGCAGTCAGAAGATGTTTATTATTTGATGAGACCTAACTACAAAGCAAATCACTATTGATGTTTAATGGTGCTAAGTAGATTTTATACATCAAACATGAAATTTGCAATATGCATTGAATATATTATTTATATGCCTGTAAATAGGTACCAGACGTACAGGCCATAGGAGGGCTTTTGAGGGAAATGGAAGAGAATGGATATGACAAATTGTTACTGATCCTAAGCAGGATAAAATTCACTCGCTTTTTTTGTTAAATTAAAATGATAGACGATTGCTTACTTCGCAAAGTAAACTCATTCCATAGTTGAGCGATTCTTTTTTAAATTTTATTTTATTTTTTTATACAGCAGGTTCTTATTAGTCATCCATTTTATACACATCAGTGTATACATGTCAATCCCAATCGCCCAATTCATCCCACCACCACCCCCACTTTCCCCCCTTGGTGTCCATACGTTTGTTCTCTACATCTGTGTCTCTATTTCTGCCCTGCAAACAGGTTCATCTGTACCATTTTTCTAGGCTCCACATATGTGTGTTAATATACGATATTTGTTTTTCTCTTTCTGACTTACTTCACTCTGTATGACAGTCTCTAGATCCATCCACGTCTCAACAAATGACCCAATTTCATTCCTTTTTATGGCTGAGTAATATTCCACTGTATATATGTACCACATCTTCTTTATCCATTCGTCTGTCGATGGGCATTTAGGTTGCTTCTATGACCTGGCTATTATAAATAGTGCTGCAACGAACATTGGGGTGCATGTGTCTTTTTGAATTATGGTTTTCTCTGGGTATATGCCCAGTAGTGGGATTGCTGGGTCATATGGTAATTCTATCTTTAGTTTTTTAAGGAACCTCCATACTGTTCTCCATAGTGGCTGTATCAATTTACATTCCCACCAACAGTGCAAGAGGGTTCCCTTTTCTCCACACCCTCTCCAGGATTTGTTGTTTGTAGATTTTTTGATGATGGCCATTCTAACTGGTGTGAGGTGATACCTCATTGTAGTTTTGATTTGCATTTCTCTAATAATTAGTGATGTTGAGTAGCTTTTCATGTGCTTCTTGGCCATCTGTATGTCTTCTTTGGAGAAATGTCTATTTAGGTCTGGTGCCCATTTTTTTTTCTTGCGGTACGCAGGCCTCTCACTGTTGTGGCCTCTCCTGTTGCGGAGCACAGACTCCGGACGCACAGGCTCAGCGGCCATGGCTCATGGACCTAGCCGCTCTGCGGCATGTGGGATGTGGGATCTTCCTGGACCAGTGCACGAACCCGTGTCTCCTGCATCAGCAGGCGGACTCTCAATCACTGCGCCACCAGGGAAGCCCCTTCTGCCCATTTTTTGATTGGGTTGTTTGATTTTTAAATATTGAGCTGCATAAGCTGTTTGTATATTTTGGAGATTAATCCTTTGTCCGTTGACTCGTTTGCAAATATTTTCTCCCATTCTGAGGGTTGTCTTTTCATCTTGTTTGTACTTTGCTTTGCAAAGGCTTTTAAGTTTCACTAGGCCCCATTTGTTTATTTTTGTTTTTATTTCCATTATCTAGGAAGTGGATCAAAAAAAGATCTTGCTGTGATTTATGTCAGAGAGTGTTCTTCCTATGTTTTCCTCTAAGAGTTTTATAGTATCTGGTCTTACATTTAGGTCTTTAATCCATTTGGAGTTTATTTTTGTGTATGGTGTTAGGAAGCGTCCTAATTTCATTCTTTTACATGTAGCTGTCCAGTTTTCCCAACACCACTTATTGAAGAGACTGTCTTTTCTCCATTGTATATCCTTGCCTCCTTTGTCATAGATTAGTTGACCATAGGTGCGTGGGTCTATCTCTGGGCTTTCTATCCTGTTCCATTGATCTATAGTTCTGTTTTGTGCCAGTACCATATTGTCTTGATTACTGTAGCTTTGTAGTACAGTCTGAAGTCAGGGAGTCTGATTCCTCCAGCTCCAGTTTTTTCCCTCAAGACTGCTTTGGCTATTCGGGGTCTTTTGTGTCTTCATACAAATTTTAAGATTTTTTGTTCAAGTTCTGTAAAAAATGCCACTGGTAATTTGACAGGGATTGCATTGAATTTGTATATTGCTTTGGGTAGTATACTCATTTTCACAATATTGATTCTTCCAATCCAAGAACATGGTATATCTCTCCATCTGTTTGTGTCATCTTTGATTTCTTTCACGAGTGTCTTATAGTTTTCTGAGTACAGGTCTTTTACCTCCTTAGGTAGGTTTATTCCTAGGTATTTTATTCTTTTTGTTGCAATGGTAAATGGGAGTGTTTCCTTAATTTCTTTCTGATCTTTTGTTGTTAGTGTATAGGAATGCAAGAGATTTCTGTGCATTAATTTTGTATCCTGCAACTTTACCAAATTCATTATTAGCTCTAGTAGTTTTCTGGTGGCGTCTTTAAGATTCTCTATGTGTAGTATCATGTAATCTGCAAACAGTGACAGCTTTACTTCTTCTTTTCCAATTTGAATTCCTTTAAAACTATGTTGAATAATAGTGGCAAGAGTGGACATCCTTGTCTTGTTCCTGATCTTAGAGGAAATGCTTTCAGTTTTTCACCATTGAGAATGATTTTTGCTGTGGGTTTGTCATATATGGCCTTTATTATGTTGAGGTAGTTTCCCTGTGTGCCCACTTTCTGGAGAGTTTTTATCATAAATGGGTGTTGAATTTTGTCAAAAGCTTTTTTTGCATCTATTGAGATGATCATATGGTTTTTATTCTTTGATTTGTTAATATGGTGTATCACATTGATTGATTTGCATATATTGAAGAATCCTTGCATCCCTGGGATAAATCACACTTGATCATGGTGTATGATCCTTTTAATGTGGTGTTGGATTCTGTTTCCTAGTATTTTGTTGAGGATTTTTGCGTCTATAATCATCCTCTTTTATAGGTGTTAGCAGTTGCCTTATGTATTGAGGTGCTCCTATGTTGGGTGCATATGTATTTATAATTGTTATATCTTCTTCTTTGATTGATCCCTTGATCATTATGTAGTGTCCTTCCTTGTTTCTTGTAACATTCTTTATTTTAAAGCCTATTTTATCTGATATGAGTATTGCTACCCCAGCTTTCTTTTGATTTCCATTTGCATGGAATATCTTTTTCTGTCCCCTCACTTTCAGTCTGTATGTGTCCCTAGGTCTGAAGTGGGTCTCTTGTAGACAGCATGTATATGCGTCTTGTTTTTGTATCCATTCAGCCAGCCTGTGTCTTTTGGTTGGAGCATTTAATCCATTCACGTTTAAGGTATTTATCGATATGTATGTTCCTATTACCATTTTCTTAATTGTTACGGGTTTGTTTTTGTAGGTCCTTTTCTTCTCTTGTGTTTCCCACTTAGAGAAGTCCTTTAGCATTTGTTGTAGAGCTGGTTTGGTGGTGCTGAATTCTCTTAGCTTTTGCTTGTCTGTAAAGCTTTTGATTTCTCCATTGAATCTGAATGAGATCTTTGCTGGGTAGAGTAATCTTGGTTGTAGGTTCTTCCCTTTCATCACTTGAAGTATATCATGCCACTCCCTTCAGGCTTGTAGAGTTTCTGCTGAGAAATCTGCTGTTAACCTTATGGGAGTTCCTTTGTATGTTATTTGTTGTTTTTCCCTTGTTGCTTTCAATAATTTGTCTTTAATTTTTGTCAATTTGATTACTGTGTGTCTCGGCATGTTTCTCCTTGGGTTTATCCTGCCTGGGACTCTCTGCGCTTCCTGGACCTGGGTGGCCATTTCCTTTCCCATGTTAGGGAAGTTTTTGACTGTAATCTTTCAAATATTTTCTTGGGTCCTTCCTCTCTCTCTTCTCCTTCTCGGACCCCTAAAATGCGAATGTTGGTGCACTTAATGTTGTCCCAGACGTCTCTTAGGCTGTCTTCATTTCTTTTCGTTCTTTTTTCTTTAATCTGTTCTGCGGCAGTGAATTCCACCATTCTGTCTTCCAGGTCACTATCCATTCTTCTGCCTCAGTTATTCTGCTATTGATTCCTTCTAGTGTATTTTTCATTTCAGTTATTGTATTGTTCATCTCTGTTGGTTTGCTCTTTAATTCTTCTAGGTGTTTATTCTTTAATTCTTCTAGGTCTTTGTTAAACATTTCTTGCATCTTCTCAATCTTTGCCTCCATTCTTTTTCCAAGGTCCTGGATCATCTTCACTATCATTATTCTGAATTCTTTTTTTGGAAGGTTGCCTATCTCCACTTCATTTAGGTTTTTTTCTGGGGTTTTATCTTGTTCCTTCATGTGGTACAACGTCCTCTGCCTTTTCATGTTGTCTATCTTTCTGTGAATGTGGTTTTCCTTCCACAGGCTGCAGGATTGTAGTTCTTCTTGTTTCTGCTCTCTGCCCTCTGGTGGATAAGGCTATCTAAGAGGCTTGTGCAAGCTTCCTGATGGGAGGGACTGGTGGTGGGTAGAGCTGGGTGTTGCTCTGGTGGGCAGAGCTCAGTAAAACTTTAATCCACTTGTCTGCTGATGGGTGGGGCTGGGTTCCCTCCCTGTTGGTTGTCTGACCTGAGGTGACCGAGCACTGGAGCCTCCAGGCCCTTTGGTGGGGCTAATGGTGGACTCTGGGAGGGCTCATGCCAAGGAGTACTTCCCAGAACTTCTGCTGCCAGTGTCCTTGTCCCCGAAGTGAGCCACAGCCTCACCCTGCCTCTGCAGGAGACCCTCCAACACTAGCAGGTAGGTCTGGTTCAGTCTCCCCCAGGGTCACTGCTCCTTCCCCGGGTCCCGATGCACACACTACTTTGTGTGTGCCCTCCAAGAGTGGAGTCTCTGTTTCCCCCAGTCCTGTCGAAGTCCTGCAATCAGATCCCGTTAGCCTTCAAAGTCTGATTCTCTAGGAATTCCTCCTCCCGTTGCTGGACCCCCAGGTTGGGAAGCCTGACGCGGGGCTTAGAACCTTCACTCCAGTGGGTGGACTTCTGTGGTATGTGTTCTCCAGTCTGTGAGTCACCCACCCAGCAGTTATGGGATTTGATTTTATTGTGATTGTGCCCTTCCTACTGTCTCATTGTGGCTTCTCCCTTGTCTTTGGTTGTGGGGTATCTTTTTGGTGAGTTCCAGTGTCTTCCTGTCAACTGTTCAGCAATTAGTTGTGATTCCAGTGCTCTCGCAAGAGGGAGTGAGCGCACATCGTTTTACTCTGCCATCTTGAACCAGTCTCTAAAATTTACTCTCTTGAGGAAGCAATTTTTATAGGAAAAAAATAGAATTCTATTGTATACAGAAAACAAAGTTTCTAGAGGTATGACTCAATCAAAGAATTATCATAGTATCAGACTTAATTTCAGGGTTTAAAGTTCTCTTCTCACAGTCTCCTACAGATGAACCTAAATCCTTAAATACAAGAGTCCTTCTTTAAAATCCTCAGGAGTCTTTTCAACTGTGGTAAAATCTACATAACATAAAATTTACCATTTGAACCATTTTAAAGTGTATTGTGGCATTAAGTACATTCACACTACTGGGCAACCGTCACTACCATCCATCTCCTGAATGCTTCCATCATCCTAAACTGAAACTCTGTACCCATTAAACACTAACTCCCCACTCCTCCCTCCCCTTAGTCCCTGACAACCACCATTCTACTTTCTGTCTCTATGAATTGACCATGCTAGGTGCTTCATACAGTGGAATCATACAATATTTGTCTACATTTGCATTTTTTATGACTAATTAGTGTAAATATTTTTTCATAAACTTCTCAGCCATGGCATTTCTTCTTTGGGGTATTATCTATTCTTATCCTTTCTCTATTTTTCTGTTGGGGGGTTTATCTTTTTCTTACTGGTTTGTGAGCGCTCTTCATATATCATGTGAGACTCTAATTAAAGTGTTGGTAAAAATTTCCCCAGTTTGTCTTTTTACATTGATTTTTTTTTTAAACGAAAGTTTTCACTTTTATAGACTCCCTCATTGCTTATATGTTTAGAAAGGCCTACCCTATTATGTAACTATATTCTTAAAATCCCTTCTAATATCTTTATGGTTTCATTTTTACATTAAATCTCTAAACTCTGATTTATTTTGAGGTATGGTATGAAGTAGGAATCTACTTTAATGTTTATCCAATTTGATACTAGACATTACTCATTGAACAATCCATCTTCTCCCTCCTCGTCTGACAGTGTCTAATAATTTTCTACTATGAACAAAGACAAAATTAACAAATACCCTTTTCCTCCTCGTCCCCACCCTTTTCTCCATCACCTTTTTTTAGTAGGTAATCGCTCTCTTAGTGTTTACTCTGCATTGTTCAAAAGAATACTTATAACTCTACTACTTGAATTACTAGCATTAAGTGATAACTTTGACCCCTAGTCATGGAAGATGAAGAAATCAGTATACTTCTACCCCTCTCCACCCTTTGCTTCCCACCTTTCATTAGTGATATAACTAATTTAATGATATAACTAATTTTTGATATCATTTCTACATTATCAGGGCTAACAACATTTATATTCTGTTCTGTCACCAAAATCCCCACATTTGTCCTAGTCGTACAGTTCATGTCAGTAATCATTGCCAATCCCTTTGCAGTTGTTTTCCCACTCATCTCTTGGTTGGCTGAATCTTCTAACAGATTTCTCCAACAGGGTCAAGGAAATAACATTCCCTGTGTCCTTTCATGTTCAGACTATTTGTCTTTTGCTTCTATACCTGACAGAGTTTGGCTCATGCCTTCTTTCCTTTGAGATCTTGTAGGCATTGCTTCAGAATCTTTAAGGATTGAAGTTTGCTATGAAAAAAGACTGAGGCCAACCTTTGGATTCCCTCCGCTACATCATGCCAAGAAAGCCCTAGCATCTCAACCTCATTAACTGTAGACCACCACTGCCTCCAAATTTTAGTCATCCAAGTAAGCTGTTACAGCCAACTCCAGCTGCACGATCTAACCCTTTGAATTCACAGTATCCAGTAAAGTGTACCCATATCAATGAATTCAGCTGGATCTAATGTTATATTCTGCTCTCCTTGCTCTAATACCCTGAGCATCTACTCCTACACACTCACCAGGTTTCTGCTAATATATATTAATGAAGTATTGCAATTCTTTTGGTGTGCAAGCTATGTCCTCCTGGATCACAGTGTGTACCTGTCCCCCTGAATCATGTTGAGATTTGGTCTTTGTTATGGGCCTAGCGGCAATAGAGAATGGTAATGGTTGTCATGGGCCTTACGGAGAATGGCATTTCTCATGAGGCATCTGTCCCAGGTGACATTATCACAGTTTTTAGACAAAGACTAGTCTCTTTAGATACTAGAGAGCAAGCAACTTTCATTGGTAAGGGAAGCTCTGCCACCTAGCAATGACAATCCTTTATCACTGTATGCCTATAAATTTTTAAATGCTTTGAAGCTTACGAACAAAGGTAGTACCCCTGAATTTCTTACCACATGTGAACTTTTACTATGAAGCATCTTGTGAAAGAATACCTTTATCTAGAATCCTTATAGCATACAACAGAAATGTCACTAACTTCTGTTGCCCCTGGCCATTTCAGAGAATACTATTTGCGAAGCTTTGAGGCAGACAGTTTACATGAGTAGTTTTCAGTTGAAGTCTTATTGCACCCAGAGGGTACTCTGGAAATCTGTGAGGGTGTCACAGTAACTGGGAGTTGCTACTAGCCTTTAGTGGGCAGGGGTCAGAGATGCTAGACATCCTACAATGTGTGGGATGGGATAGTCCCACACACTGTCCAACTTTTGAATGTCCTGTTAAATATTCATTGAGTGAAAAAAGCTTGCTTTTAATTATCTGAGCCTAGACTCTAAACCTCTTGTACATATAAACATAAATTTTTTTGCATAGTTCCAAATAAACACCAAATTTTCCAAAAACATAAACTATCATGTAATTCAAGGGAAGACTGCATTTTGTTTTAGTTTGAACTCTACCATGAGTGGGTCTCCATTTTGGAAAATCATCAAGGGAATGCCACTCGTGGTATTTGAGTAGTCGATACTCATCTAATACAGCTTAGGTCTGTATTTGTAATGTGGCATTCACAGCAATTTGATCTACAAGAATATACTTATTTAGTCATTTCATTAATTATAGAGAAAAATGATCAATATTCAGTTGAATATTTCAAGTTGGGTTTTATATCTTTGCCCACAAATGAACGGTTGCCATATGCCCATTTTGTTAACATGTTTTTCCCTAATGAAGCAATGAAACCATCAAGATTAAGTGACCACTTTACAAGGAAACATGGTGAAAAGTTGGCAACGATAATAGCATTCTTGTGAGATAAAGCATTCTGAAAAGTCTGAAAACCGTCTTACTATTTACTGGAATGTTTAACAAATTTTTCCTAAACCAGAAAGATGGTTTTATTGTTTCTTTCAGAATAGCACAAATGATTGCAAAATGTGGTAAACTTCATGACATTGGTCTTGGCAATGATTTCATGGATATAACACCAAAAGCACAGGCAACAAGAACAAAAATAAGTGCAACTACATCAAACTAAAAAGCTTCCGCACAGCAAAGGAAACAATCATCGCAGTGAAAAGGTAACTTATGGAATGGGAGAAAATATTTGCAAACCATATATGTGACAAGGGGTTTATCTCCAAATTATATAAGAAACTTCTACAACTCCATGGTGGAAAAAAAAATAAATACCACACTTTAAAAATAGTGTAAGGGGGCTTCCCTGGTGGCACAGTGGTTGAGAATCTGCCTGCCAATGCAGGGGACATGGGTTCGAGCCCTGGTCTGGGAGGATCCCACATGCTGCGGAGCAACTGGGCCTGTGAGCCACAACTACTGAGCCTGCGCTCTAGAGCCCGTGTGCCTAGAGCCCATGCTCCACAAGAGAAGCCACCGCAATGAGAAGCCCGTGCAACGCGACGAAGCGTAGCCCCTGCTTGCCACAACTAGAGAAAACCCACAGGCAGCAACGAAGACCCAACACAGCCAAAAATGAATAAATAAATAAATTTATTTTAAAAAATGGCTATACGTTGTATCTCCCAGTTGCTACAGTAATAATGATGATACTCTAACAGTGATGACAGCAATAATGAAAATGATAGCAGCAAAAAAACAAAGGAGAAGCCCCTTTCCTCCTACAATGTCCCTCCAGCGCCCTTTACTGAGAATTTCAGCACTGTGCCCACTATAAAAGAGAAATGCTTAATGGTCCAATCCATCATTGCAGAGCAGGTACTTAAGGGTGAATATGGTGCTAAGAGGCAATCAATCGATAACCAGCTGACAGGATGCTAAAAGCTACCAATAATTGCTCATTTGAACCTTTCTGACCAGCAGGAAAAAACTTCCTTTTATGATTCAATATTGAGAAACTGAGATGGTCAGTGCATGTTGTGGGTCACCCTTGATCTGACAGCTACAGATGCAACACACTCTAAGAATTTGTGGACAAAGTCAGAAAATGTCACCCCGAAAATGGAAGGGGGGAATTCACATTTTGAAACTAATAAGAACCAACTTTAAATGGACAGAGGTAGCTATCTGTGGAAATCTTCTGAGAAAATAACATACTAAAGTAATGATTTATAAAGATAATGCTGATAATAAAAGTAGGTGCTATCTAAATCTTCACACAGGCTAGGTCATCTCCCTAAAAGGAAAGACAGAAATGTAGAAATCATAACAATGAGAGATAAACTTATGGGAAGACTGTAATTCAGAAGTCAAGGATATTTTTTAAAAGAGCATTAGATGGTAAGCATTTGTCAGTATATGCCCAGCACTTCTAGGGTTCTGATTTTGCTAATATAGCCCCCAAATTAACCTGACAGTGGGAAAGGACAGTTTATCTGATTCTACAGTTTTAAGGACATATATAATTCCTTCTGCTTAATTTTTTACTTTAATAGAGAACCTTCAAATATAGTGGTCATGAAACTTTTTCTGTAAAGGGCCAGGTGGTAAATACTTCAGACTTTGCGGTCCATGAGGTCTCTGTCACAACTACTCAACTGTCACTGTAGAGCAAAATTAGCCATAGATAATGTGTAAATGAATATGCGTGGCTGTGTTCTAATAAATCTTTATTTACAAAAACAATGTATCCAGATATGGCCTGTGGGCTTTAGTTTGTTGACCCTTGTTTAATCTATCATTTGACTTCCAGACTGGTCCTGCTCACTGGGGAGGAGTGCCTAGATCTAGGGAATACTAGATACAGAGCAGATCACTCTGTTTGTAAATTATCATCTTGTGGTCTGCTCATATCAGTTAGTTTTCTGGGACCTGATCAGTTCTAGATGAACTAATAATTGAGTTCCTAACCTTGGAAAGTTGAGCTCTGAAAAGACTTGACCTTGGGGTCTAGCCTGAGTAGCTGATCTATCTCACTTATTCATCATTCTCTCTTTTCACCATCTCTAAATGGCAACATCAATATAATTTTAACAGGTTAATAATACTATTAAACAGGGCTTTTTTAGGTTTAATAATCACAGTCTACATTTAAAATAGTTGCGTATAAGAGAAAATATGCAGTTTTAAAGATTAACTCAGCTATTATCATGAAGAGTTTAATGCATGACTGCATTAAAAACACAAAACAATACTGTGATGGATTCTATCCTAGTCGGCTCAGGCTGCCATAACAAAATGCCTTAGAATGGGTGGCTTAAACAACAGGAATTTACTTTTCACAGTCCTGGAGGCTGGGAAGTAAGATCAGAGTTCTGATTGATTCACTTCCCTGGTGAGGGCTCTCTTCCTGGCTTTCAGATGCTTGCCCTCCTCTCTCTGTGATCTTACATGGCAGAAAGAGAGCGAGTGTGCTCTGGTGTCTGTTCCTCTTCTTAAAAGAACACTAATCCCATCATGCGGGCTCTACCCTCGTGACCTCATCTAAACCTAATTACCTCCTAAAGGGTCTACCTCCAAATACTATCACACTGGGGGTTAGGGCGTCAACATATGAACTTTGGGAGAAACACAATTTAGTCCACAGCAGATTACTTTTACTTCTTTATGAAATTATCATCAAAGAAGCCAGGAATCATTTGAAAACCTAATCAGAGAGATCCAATAAACCATTTTTGAGTAATTCTTTTGATTATATAGTTAATGATCCCTAATTGTCAAGAAACATAGTAATATAATAAACTATTTGTGGTAACTGACATTACATAAACCAGATGTAAGTTTGGCTTGATGAACATGCCATTTTGGCATGCTAGGTCCATGTCCTTGCCTTAACTCCTCATTCTTGTGGCTTCTCAACCCCTTTATTTTAGCTCATTATTTCAGCTCCTATTCGTCACCAGGCCCCTTTGCTTAATGACTCAGTCTGACCCATTCTCATGGATTTTGACTACTTCAGCTCCCCTTCACTGAACTCCCAATAGGTCTAGCCACCACTGAGACAAGAGATAAGAATCATTTCTGTCTCAAGCTAATGGACAACTGAGCTGACCCTTGCCCAGCCTCCTCATAAAGAGCTGGGTTGGGTGAACATTTTCCGCTGTACATAGTTTCTCTCTTTGAAGTGGCCTGAAAGCTAGATCTAAGTTCTTTTGGCCATAGTTTCACATCGTTTGAGCCTTTACTCAGGGGTGGCTTGTGGTGGAATAGGGGAGTGGTTTGGCCTACTCAAAATCTCCATTAGTTCCTTACGCTCAGCCACTCTAAATAAAAATACAATCGAAGTAAAAATGATTTATCTTGAATACAAGTCCCCTAATTCTCCCCACATTCCAACCAGCTTGCCATCTTATGCCCTCTTATATAGAAATTCTGGTACTGCCATGGAACATGTACATACAGAAGAAAACAGACAAAAAAGAAAGGTCATGGGAATTATTGCCTCCATACCCATGCTTCCATTCTCACCAAACCACTCTGGCACAAAGACAATTATCTCTTTGCTGAACTACGTAATAAAACTACTAAAATCATTTCGCATTCTCTAGTTTTTCCTGCTCCAATTCAACTACTGCCTGCTAATGTTCTTAATCCTCTGCTTTCATCTTGATACTCTTTACTACTCAAAAACCTGTAATAGCTTCCTAAATTCAAAAGATAAGAGTCCTCAGTTTGGTTTTCCAGATTTACCTACTTGGAAAGTGAGGCTGAGGAAAGTTACATAATTATTTAAGAACATGTGTGTGATTCTATAAATCCAGTGTATTCTCCACCGATCACAGCTGATCACACGCCTTCCTGAATTTTGTTTACTTGGCCTCTAAAACCACACATTCTTCATTTCCTTCTTATTTTAGTCTCCTTTGCAGGATATTCCTCATCTTTCCTACCTTTACATGTGGGATGCCCTCAGGGCTTACTCCCTGGCCCTCTTCTGTCTATACTCACAATTTAGGTGATCTCACCCAGTTACACAGTATTAAATACCATCTACACGCTGATAACACCCAATTTATATCTACTGTTCTGATCCTTCCACTGAACTGAATATCCAGCTGCCCACTTGATGCCTTCATTTAATTGTCTAATAAATATCATAATCTTAACACATTCAACCTGAACTCTTGATTTTCTTCCGTTTCCCAGCAGCGCTCATGCTCCTTCCACAATCTTTTCCACCTGAATAAAGAGGAGCACTATTTACCAGTTGCTTAGATAACAGTCTCTCCTGAATCCTTTTCCCAACAAGGCCTCAACTGTGGACTACCATTTGCATCACCCAGTTTCAGCAAGAATCCTGCTAAAGTGGTTTAGCCAGAGCCCCCACCCTAGATAGCTGAGCACTCTGATATCTGATTGGGTTGCTCATCCCCAACATCCCCCTGGTGATGCTGAATCAGCCTGGCCTGCCTTCCGCAAGACTCCTGCTAGGCTGGTTTAGCCAGAAACCCCCTTACTCTGTTCCCTCTTAATAATTTTCTATCCACTGACCTTTCCCCCTGCCCTCAACCAGGATCCTTGGCTATAAATTCCCACTTTTCCTTGTTGTATTCAGAATTGAGCCCAGTTTTATACTGAGGTCTCTTTTCCCTTATTATAATAGTTCCTGAGTAAAATCTGTTTTTATAGCCTTAACTACTGTCCAGCTCTGGGTTTCTTTGACATAGGTCAAAATCCTTGAAGTCTTTTTTTTTTTTTTTTAATTTTTTGGCTGCACCGTGTGACATGTGGGATCTTAGTGCCCCAACCAGGGATCGAACCCGTGCCCCCTGCAGTGGAAGTGGGGAGTCCTAACCACTGGACCGCCAGGGAAGTCCCTGAAGTCATTTTTTATATTCCTTCTCTCATACACCCAGTTCACTGGCAAATACTATTATTTTTATCTTCAATATAGTTCCCAAATCTGAACACTCTCACCACCTACACAAATCTGACCTAATCAAATAACCTCCTAATTAGATCTCTGTTCTCTCTACTCTCCATCCTGCCCGCCTCTAGTGTATTCTTCTAACATACCCAGAAAGTCCTTAACATAAGGCATACCCAGTCAGGAACACTGCCTGATCTCAGCCTTTCTTATTTCTCCAACACACCAAGCTCACTCCTGTTAATGGATCCTTGCACCTGTTGTTCTCTCTGGACTGCTCTTCCTGCCCTTCGGTTCCCTCATTTCAGTTAGGGTTCTGTTCAAACATCACTCACAGAGCCCTCCCCAACACTACCTTAACTTAAAATAACCCCCTCCCATCACTCTTATCCCCCTTTCCTGCTTTATTTTTCTTTAGAGTATTCATCACAATCTGACATAACATTACAAATGTATTTGTTCACTGTCTCCCTTGTCTATGAGGGCAGGAATTTTTGACTGTTTTTTCACTGTTAGAACAATGCCTGGCACATGCTAGATGTTTAATAGCTATTTAATGACTAAGTAAATGAACAGGTGGGATTTTATATAGTTTGCTTGCAACTTAAAAAGAAATACTGTTACTAGTATTTGTTCCTAGTCCAGCAACACAACAGTCCTTGTCATTGTGGGGATTTCTGCAAAGGTTTTGGACTTTTTCCAAGCAGGTAGTATCAAGTGTGGTATCAGATGGCAGTGATTAAACAAGAATGCTAAAAGCCATCTGTAATTTCCAGTTTTTCCTTTGTTCCAGGGCAGAGCAGTGTACAGCTCTGGATAAGTGGCCCCTTCTTTGTACAGATGGAGATCATATCCCTTACAAAGTACCTAAAGCCCTAAAGGGGCTTTCTTTTTTGATGCAGATGACCCTAATTGCTTCTGAAGCCCTTAGTACCTTAAGAAATGTTATCCTATTTTTCTGTGCAGAGTCTACAGTAGCCATGCTCTCACTTTTGGTTGCTTTGTTTTTATTCTCTTGATATATTGATTTTGGCTAATAATGGTACAGTACAGCAAAGATTTTATCTGACCAATACAGCCTAGGAGCCCATTATGATGGTAGATTCAGAGTCCTGCAGCCCCAAATGTTACAATGAATCCAGTTAAAGGAAATTTTAAGTTTATATTTTTATAAGGAAATTTCATGAAAAAACAGTAATTTTTTATTTTTAATAAGATAAAACGTTAATTCCATCAAACAGACACCAATGTTAGATACTTTCAATATTATTTCTCACTTTTCAGAATACATAGCACAAACATGAGCGTTATCTTACTGAAATTAAACCTTTGTGAGAGTTGGTTTTAATAGACTGGGCTTTTAGAGATGAGGTTAAAGAATGATCGTTTAGTATACTGATAGAAATAGTTATGATGACACCTAGTTTTTCATGATGCACTTTAAGCACTAATGAGACATTTACTGATAAGTAAAAAGGATGGTCCCTCCAGAGAATAAAGATTAAATTGGTCCTAGCAGTGATATGCAGTCCCTAAACATAATCCATCTAACTTCTCATTCTCGTCCAAAGTAAAATTTTAAGTTGAAAGATGAAAAACCTGCCTCCCTGTTGCCATTTCACAAATATGCCAAGGTAGTACCATATTAGCCACTAAGACCCAGATATTTTCTTCAAAGATAAATTGTCATATATATTGTAGAATATCCATTTTTTCAAGGGAATCAATAAAACTATATTTATTTAAAGAATGGCCCATCAACATTTTTATTTCTCTTGAATTGTCTCACACAAAAAGATTTATTCTCAAAAATGGTCTAAAGAGAAAGCTGCGTGAAGCAATGCCCTATTTTAATCACCCCTTTTTAAAAAAAAGGTGGTGAGTGACCTCTGGAGGCAAGTGGAAAAAGTATCCTGCTGCTTTCAGGAGTGAAGTGGGGAGAATCAGAAAGTAGATCTTTCCATCTAGAGAAAAAAATTTTTTTGCTGTTTATTCAGGGTGAATTAAAACATTTAACTTTAAAATTAGTTAACTGAACCTCAATTCAATTATGTAATATTTTAAGTATATAACACAATGCCACAGGGGAGATAGAGACATGAGATCCATGGTTTCCATCTCATTGAGCTTACAATCTCCTAGGGAACTAAAGAGAAGTGTTGAAATAACTATAACACAAGCTAGAATGTGTGAGAACATTTAGGAGTAGCATAGCTACATAGGAATTCAGATTTTTGGTTAGGTTGTTCAGAAAAAGTCTACTACATTCAACGAACATTTACTGAAGACAAACTGTGTGCCAGGCACTATGCTTGAGGATAAATAAGACACAGTACCTTCCTTCAGGCACTCTTGGTATAAAAGGGAAGCTGACACATAAATAGGAAAATTCTATAGGTAGTAGCTGGTGGCCTATGAGAATTATGCACAAAGGAGGGAAACTAAAATAGTCCCGAGACTGAGAGGAGGGTCAGAAGAGGCTTCCTAGAGGAAGTAACACCTCAGCTGACTCTTCAAAGATAGGTAGGGATAGTTCTGGTTCGGTGTTGTCATCATAAACCTGCTCCAGCCCCTCTCCCACTGATGACAACTAACCACTCACGATGAAATACAAAGAGCAAGTACCTGAGGACTCTGAAAAGTGAACCAAGGAGGGGAATCAAAACTTAGAAAAAAAAACCCTTCAAGGCAATGAGATAGAATGATAGAAACCCCATCTTCCTTGTTCAAGGAACTGAGAAATGGAGACGCTCTGGGTTGGAAAGCGAGTGGGGAGGTGGGGAGGGGAGAGCTAGAGAAGGTGATCACTAAAATTTTGTGTATGAACCACGCAAGCCCCTTGGGTTTGCCCCTGTGTGTGACAGACACCCGAAGCAGCATAGCAACGGCTTTGACAACTGATTTGAGTGTTAAATCATTGCCCAAGTCTCAGATGAATGCCTGAGTGGTGCATGTTCAGGACTGGCCCAGAGCAGCACAGCACAGCACAGGCTTTGATAACTGAACTGAGATTGGAACCATCATCCACAGAAGGCGATACGAAACTTGCAGCCTGAACTCAATCAGGGTGATTGCCTGCTTAAACGAACATTCTCCAGAGGAGGATTTTAACAGGACCCAGAGTCTGCGTAATGTAACTGTCACAAGGTCCAGGATACAATAGAAAATTACCTGTCATACAAAGAAACAGGAAGATGTGACCAAATCCCAAGGGAAATGACAAGCAACAAACACAAACCCTGAGATAACACAGATGTTGGCATTTTCCTAGAATTTAAAGCAGCTATTACATGTTCCAGGAGGTAAAGATAAATGTAAAGAAAGGCATCTTCAGCAGAGAAAAACGATGAAAAAGAACCAGGTGGAAAATTTGAACTGAAAAGTACAATAACCGAAATAAACAAATTCAGTGGATACAGCAGAATGGAGATGAGGAAAGAGGCAGTGCACTTGAAGATAGAGACATCAACAGAGATGATCTAAACTGAAGAGCAGAGAGGGGAAAAAACAACTAGAAAAAAAGAAAGAGAACATATGAGCATCATGGATCTCTGCAATAATATCAAAAGGTCTAACATACAAGTCATCAGAGTCCCAGAAGGAGAGGAGAAAGAGATGGAGGCAGAAGAATTATTTGCCCTTAACAATTTGGACCTAACTTACTTCTCCCATATCACATTCTATTCTCTTTAACATATGTATATGCCTTTTGTTTCAATCACATTACACTTTTCTCAGAGACATTCCCTGACTCTGAAAAACTAAAACAGGTTCTCTTAAATCATAACACCTGTACTTTCTGGGGTAAACTGGGACGTGATTAATGACCAAATGGATGGGGCTGGAGAGATGGGTTGCAAGGGAAATGATGATAAGACTCAGGTGTGTATAATCTGGAGTTTAAGTGGGTGAGCTGGAGAGTAATCAGGTGGAAAAGAACATTTCAGATAAACGAGAAAAAAATATTTACACATTTTGAGGCTGTGGTCTGTTTGGTCAAAGAGCAAAAGGAAACAAAAAGCTAGAGTAGGATACACAAAACAAGGCCTTTCCTTCATCCACTGGCATAACTTTTTTAAAATAATTAATTAATTTTTATTTTTGGCTGTTTTGGGTCTTTGTTGCTGCGTGCGCGCTTTCTCTAGTTGCGGCGAGCAGGGGCTACTCTTCCTTGTGGTGCGCAGGCTTCTCATCGCCGTGGCTTCTCTTGTTGTGGAGCACGGGCTCTAGGCGCGCCGGCTTCAGCAGTTGCAGCACGTGGGCTCGGTAGTTGTGGTTCACGGGCTCTAGAGCACAGGTTCAGTAGTTGTGGCGCACGGGCTTAGTTGCTCCGGAGAATGTGGGATCTTCCCGGACCAGGGCTTGAACCCGTGTCCCCTGCACTGGCAGATGGATTCTTAACCACCGCGCCACCAGAGAAGCCCCCACTGGCATAACCTTATTCAGGCATTCTGCAAATCAAAGCCCTGCTCCACTTCCTTACAACAATGGAATTATTTGAAGGGACTGGGGGTGAGAGTGTGCTTGAAACCGCAGTTTTGGCTCCAGATTTCTTGAGCTATTGTGTCCACTGATTCGCTGACTTTGGGCAAGTTACTAGTTTCTATGACTCAATCCTCCTATCTTAAAATCAGGATAACACGTAATTTAGAGTGTTGTTATGAGGATCAATTGAGATCATACACGTGAAAGCTTACATATGTGGTTCAACAAATGCTGTGGAGTAACAGATGAACTGCAGATCAATAGACGACAGACTTTAAAGGAACTAGGGCAGGAATTTTAGAAAGTTGTATAAGGACAGACCTTGGGGTTCCCTTTACCCCCCAGGAGACCCGGGGAGAGGGAGCGAAGCCATACCTTGTATTTCTTGGCCTGCACTTCCTCCTGACGGCTTGGCTGCATCTTCCCTCCTGATTCGTCGGGTCCCAGGCTGCGGCTTCAGCTCGCTCCGCCGCGCGGCGCCCGCCCACAGGGCCTCTGTGAGCTCAGCTAAGTGTGATGCTGAGGCCCGAGCGCGGCGTCCAGTGTCCTGGGCAACCCTATCAACTTCCGGTTTGAGGCAAGGCCGTGGTTGGCTAGAGGCCACATTTCCGCCACGTGACCCGGGCAGGCGCCCTGCGTGTGCGAGGGCGCGCCTCCGCTGCCGGCTACACCCGGCGCGTTCAGAAGTTCTAGTCCTCCGCCCGGACTAGGGCCTCCCCCGGGGAGGTGGCGCCAGCCGAGACCGCCGGCTCTGGAGGCGCGGCGCCGGGGCAGGGCTTGGAGTTCTCGAGGTTCCTCTGAGAAGCCGGACGGCAGCAAGACCGCTGCTCGCGAGCCTCCAAGCTGGAGCTGGAACTGGAACCCTGTGGTGCCGGGGCCCAGGCTGCCGGGCAGCGGCTTTTCCCGGCCGGGGCCCCAACGGAGAATGAGCCGGAGGCGGTGGCGGGCTCCCGGCGGAGCGGCCGGGCTGGGAGCATGCTGCGCTGGTTCATCACGGTCCTCCTGTGTGCCGCCTTCCTGGGGCTGGTGAGAGCCGGGGCTGGAACCCTCCCAGGCCGAGGCGTGAGCAGAAGTCCTGTAGAGAGCGCGGCCTTCCGAGCTCCTGCCTCGTTTCCGCCGCTTGCAGACTGGGTGTCCTTGGGCTCCTTAATCTGCCGGGGCCTCAGTTTCATAATCTGAAAAATGGGCACAATTATAATCTTAGAGGGCTATTGTCAAGTGTGAAACCGATTTTCGTAAAATATTTTCCAGCACCAGCAAACCTTTCTACCTCTCCTCCGTGGGGTCGGGGGGATGCAAGAGGGGTTGCCAGGTTTATAGCCTCCCCCGAAGCCGCCCCCCCCCCGCCTCCTGCGTTCAGCCAACCCCCAAATTATTGCACAAAGTTGCTCTACTGGTTTTTTTATCTTCCTCGGCTGACCAAATTCACCCCTTATTTTTGCAGGTGGGGAAATAGACCCAGAGAGGGAAAGTGACTTTTTCGGACCACACAGCTGGTTAAGTGGTTGAGCCAGGAATAATGTCTCTTATTCTGCCTACAGTTTTATGTAAAACAAAATTTCAGGTCCTTCAGTGTTTTTCTAAGAACAAACTGCAAGGGTAGTTTGGCCTTTTGCCAACCCCTTTGGCCGCCCTGTGGTCACTTGTCTTAAATATTGAGATCCTGGGGAGTCGGGAGGGTGAGTCCTCTGAGCAGAGTCACCTGTGACCACTTAGTGTCTCTTCCTTTGAGCCATGCTTGATTCTTAGAGTATTTGTATTTGAAGAAACGTCACTGCAGATGATGTGCCAGGTCCTTTTAAGTGCTTTGCAGGCGGGAACTAATTTGGTTACAGCTGGGGCGCAGCCTTCCCTTCCTGTACTAGGCACTTACTCTGCGCCTGTGCCCAAGCTTGCCCGTAGCTGGGGACTGCTCAGGCCTGGAGAGGGGCTACACCCAAGCGTTTAGAGCAAATTCGTGCAATTAGAATCACTTATTCTTGAAATGTAGACCGATTGGAAACATTTTTTGTGTGTCCAGCGAATTTCCTGTGAAAGCCAACTGCAGCCCCTAATTTTTGCTGAAGTTACATGTCTTTGAGTAAAATTTTATTTTTAAAGTCATTGCATACACGCATATGTAATATTCTCTAAGAAAGCCTTACAGACAGTACTCCTGAGGCTTTGGTTTTCTTTGAAGAAAAATGTCGATTTAGAAACATTCAAATTGTTTATCTCTTACATGTTTTATATGTGTAGTTCAGAGGAAGGACCCCATGTACATCCAGAAATATTGCTGTTTTAACAACATCAAAAAATGGGGATAATATTTTGATGGTTTGTTAACTTAAATTTTTAACCTCAAAATTCTGGTGTTATTTGTGCGTGCAGTATATTTCAGACTATTCAAAACTATTTCATAAATTTTTTAATGTTACATTTTACTGTTAATACAAATACTGTAGTTTTTTTCTGGTATTCAAAGAGGAAACAATTGCAGCAAAGAGCCAAAAGAATTAAAGAATTTTGTAAAAATCGAGAGTTGTCAAAACTAGAAAAGCACTAGGACTTGGCACACCAGAAATAGGAGTCTATAGCTCTACTCGTACTAGTATTTTCATTATGAATTTTACTGTGGGGCTTAATCTCCTACATTACATTGAAATCTCCTCCTCCCTTTTTAATACTGAAAAAAAGCTACCACCTAGATAGACATTATTTTCATGATTGTAAATGAAAACTTACGTCTTTTTAAATTTTAGGGAATGAGTGTCGCTATACTGGGACCCACGTTTCAAGATTTGGCAACAAATGTGAACCGCAATATCAGCAGTCTTTCTCTGATTTTTGTGGGCCGTGCCTTTGGATATTTGGGTGGCTCTGTGATTGGTGGAGTTCTTTTTGACATTATGAATCATTTTCTTCTTTTGGGTAAGTAAACAACAATTTTCGCTTCTTTGTGACTTTCGAGGAATTTACAGTTTGTTTATAAATATGAAACATACTGGCTTGCAGAATGGTTGACAACTTAAGGGTAGTGTTTAGGTATCCCCAGTGGAAGTCAGGTTTCCCTGGTGCCTGCTTTCATCTTGGCAGTTACTGGGAATCCGGTCTAAACCCCTCTGGAAATTTAGATTAGCCCTGGAGTGTGTTAGCGATCCTTAGCCTTCCCGACCTTCATTGTAGTTTAGGCACCACCACTGGATAACATACAAGTTGTCCAAAGAGCTCTGATTGTCAGGGTTTAGGGCAGATCTCCTGGGGCCATAGATCAGAATAAACTCCTTGAACCTCCCCAGATTAGACCCTGGACTGAGAATGAGGTGGGAGGGGATGGTGGGTGAAATGATGAAGGCTCAATTTTGTCCCAGCTGCCCCATGTTAATGATTACCCCAGGCCTCTCTACCTCACTCTCAAAATAGATGGCAAAGCTTTTAACTTACTCTTTTTTTGGATAAATTGACATGTTTAAAGAAAATCTGGATTAATGTGATAAAACTGCTTTGGACGTAAGGAGATAATTTACCATTGTTGATGAAGGAGTAAATAATCTCTCTGATTTCCATAGTGTGTCGAAAGAGTATACTTCTTATATTTCCCTCCCTATTCCCCAAATTTGTTTAATACATTTCTACTATGAACTACTATAGTAATTGCATTTAATTTTTGTCTTTTTTATTTTTTACCTCATATCTAAACATCTCTTTAGGTTGTTAAATATGAAACATTTAAATGAATGATTTTTGAGCTCTGTTTTGCTATAAAACTTTGCCTTGTGGTATAATGTATGGTTTGATTATTAGCAGTACTAGAAATGTATTTATAGTAGAATAACATATATTTTATAGTCCATAAAGATGATAAAAGCTTTTAAATGAAATAACTGTTAGTAGAAGCTAAACCTCTCATCTACTCATTATTACTCAATTTTAATTTGACCTGTTTTTACATTTTTGGGAGTTTTTATGATGTTGCCTTGATCCATAACCCTTTCCCATAAATAGTGTTTTTTATAGCTGACTTTTACTTTTCTTCTCAGGGATGTCAATGTTCGCTACCACAATTGGTCTTTATCTTGTTCCATTTTGTAAGGCCGCGGTGGTACTGATTGTCATGATGTCCATCTTTGGTGTTTCAGTTGGCATCCTGGATACAGGTCAGTGAGCCCTTCATTGTCAACTCTGGGAGTAGGGACTTTTTACTAGAAAAAGTAGAGCATATGATATTAAATTGTCACTTGCAGTGTCCCCTAAAATGACACTGACCTACTGAGTTGGTCATGGGGTCTCTAGGTCAGAGCCACCTTTCCGGCAACTACTCTTCTTGCCAAGTAGGGTGCCCGTTTTTGAGCAGCCAACCACAGAGTGAATTCAGAGAATTTTGTTCTTTGAGAGGTTGTTGATTTACAGTATCCAAACAGGGAAGGGGCCCCCATGTGGGTAATTACAGTGCAGATGAGCAGGTTTGCATTTCGGGATAGAACTTTATCATTGTAATATGGCAGGAATTGGCAGGTTAATAGAACAAACCAAGTTTGGAACCATTATTTGGCTGAGGAAACATAGAAGCAGCTCTCCAATTTACAATGCACTCTGCCTTTTGAACTAAGAGAAACCTGTGCTGTGTATTATTTCCCTTCTTTTCCTATTCTCTCAAAAGTTCCTGCCCTCCTGCAGGAGATCCTCTCCATGTATCTTCATGTCTTTTAAAACCTACTAAATAACATATGTGACATTTGTTCACCCCTGAAACCAACGTTCTCCCCCTCTTCCTGTTATTTGATAGGTTGGGGAAATATTTTTTTACTTGGGGCTTAATTTGGTTGTGAAATTACAGGATGGAATTGTGTGGAATTGTATGTTTATCTGCAAATATATTAAAAAGAAAGAGAGAAAACACAAGACTTGAGGCTTCTTGCCTTTCACCATGTAGATACATAGACAGTGTAACTGAGTGTGTTAGAAGGTGTCCGTGTTCCTTGTTTCCTGCAATGGGCACAGCAGAATCCTGTAATGTTCAGGTTCCTGAACATGTGTTTTGCATCTGCCATATACATAAATAATTTTCTTCAAGTGGCTACCGATTGCAGGTACAGAAAAATTTGGTAATTTGGCCACTATCTGATGATAATATATATTTAAAATGTTTAAAAATAACTATATAAATATCCTTCCTTACCCCCACCCCTCCTATCCCTGGTATTAGAACTATATTATAAAAAGCCTTGGGCTAATGTACTTGGCTCTAGGAAATAGTGGTTTATTAGCTTGTAGAATCCCATTTGTGAGTGTGTGATGTTCCAGTGCTTAGAGTTCGCTGGTGGTATTGGTGAGTTAGAGTTTCTTAATCATAGAATTGACTTAGTTGCAACAGTTGATAACTTAGAATATTATAATCCTTGTGCCATGTAAAATAGACTCATCTATTTTGGACTTTTTTTAAACTAAGTTACTATGATTAAATCATTTTCCCCATCTTTCATTGGTAGGTGGTAACGTCCTAATCTTGGCTATTTGGGGGGACAAAGGAGCCCCCCATATGCAGGCCTTACACTTCAGTTTTGCCTTGGGTGCCTTTTTGGCTCCCCTGCTGGCTAAATTGGCATTGGGCAGGATGGTGTCTGCTGAAAACCACACAGAGGCTGACTTTAACCATTCTGCCCTCAACCAGTCATCTGAAGCTGACTCAGAATCTCTGCTTCGAATACCTGACGATATGAATTTACTGTGGGCTTACGCTGTTATCGGTACTTATATTTTTGTAGTTTCTCTCTTTTTTTTCGCTCTGTTTGTAAAGAAAAGCTCAAGGCAGGATAAAGCAAAAGTATCTACTCAGAGGTTTCGAAGAGCTAAATATCACAATGCCCTTCTTTGTCTCCTTTTTCTGTTCTTCTTTTTTTATGTTGGAGCCGAGGTAACATATGGCTCTTACGTTTTCTCCTTTGCAACCACCCATGCTGGCATGAAAGAAAGTGAAGCGGCTGGGTTGAACTCCATCTTCTGGGGGACCTTTGCAGCCTGCAGGGGTATGGCAATCTTTTTTGCTACATGTTTACAACCTGGAACCATGATTGTGTTGAGCAACATTGGCAGCCTGGCTTCATCTTTATTTCTGGTGCTTTTCAACAAGAGCCGAGTTTGTCTCTGGATAGCAACTTCAGTGTATGGCGCCTCAATGGCAACCACATTTCCCAGTGGTGTGTCTTGGATTGAGCAGTACACGACCATCCATGGGAAAGCTGCAGCATTTTTTGTAGTCGGTGCTGCCCTGGGAGAAATGGCTATTCCTGCAGTAATTGGAATTCTTCAAGGAAAATACCCTGATTTGCCTGTAGTTTTGTACACCTGTTTGGGGTCATCAGTAGCCACTGCTGTTTTATTTCCTGTGCTGTATAAATTAGCCACCTTGCCTATCAGTCGTCAGCATAAAGAACATAGTAAAAGCGAGGACCAGAAAGCTTTGCTCTCTAGCTCTGGGCTAAATGACTATGAGGAAGAGAATGAAGAAGATGATGCAGAAAAATGGAATGAAATGGACTTTGAAGTGATCGAAATGAATGATACAATGAGGAATTCTGTAATAGAGACATCTAGATATATTTTGATGGAGCCCACAGCTGACGTCTCCAACCAGTCCCACTCAAATGCGTTAATGTTTGAGTCCTCTCCGGTTAATATGGGCAAGTCCCCTGTGAATCACCTTGCAAGAAACCAGGACAAAAGGGACTAAGGGCTAGAGAAGATGAATTATTTACTGACTTCCCTGAATAATCACCAGTTGTAAAGAGGCCAGTCAGAGCAAAGCATAACAGATTTTCAACAATCTTTGGGGGTCAAAATTTCTAGGTCCAAGTATAGCAAATGCTAAAAGGTTTTGAAATGTTTTGTCATTCCCAGAGCCTTTCGTAAAGAACCAATGATCTCATACAACTGGATCCTGTTGTGAGGCTAGCGTTTGGTGGCATGTGGCTGATTAGGCAATATTTTCTGGTCTCAGAGTGTGCAGAGAAGGCATTTGTTTTTGAGAAGTTGGGTGCCATTCAGATAGAATGAAACTGTTTAGTAGTTGAATTGGTTAGCTGAACAAATTATCCGTCGTCAGTATTCTGCCAGGGAAGCTGAGGAGAATCATTTCATAAAAGAGCATCTTTGAAAATGGACAGAGATTTTTACTGTTTCCCTCTGTCTGTAGTGTTGGACCAGAAAATGCTAATTACTCATATGATTTCTGATTTCTGTGAAGAGAACACAGAACAGGCACAGACCTGGCTTCAGGCCTCCACTGCTGCTCACTAGTCTTCTGGCCCTGTACTCAGTCATTTAACTTATATAGGTCTCGTTTATCTCATCCCCGATCTGTGATTCTCTAATGAAAATGCGATGACTTTCAAACTGGGAATCCATAATTTTTAAAGTTTGTGCAAGATACCTGCTAGAAATCAATATGTGTCACCCCATTCTTCATTTCAAATGAGAAGTGAAAAAAATTGATAGCTTTAAGAATGTGCTACTATGAATAGTGTCAATTTAAGAGACTCAGTGTTTAATACTTTATTTGAATAATTGTCTGAAGAATACATTTTTAGTACTGTATTTCATCAATTCTGAGATGCACCTTTTTTCACATTTTTAACATCTCTGAAATCAGAATATGTGTTGAAATCGATGATCATTTAACATTGTGGCAAAACTTAATTGACCTTTTTTTCCGATATACTTCTATAAAGTAGTGTTGTGTTTTACAATCAGTGTCTTAGTTTCAGTGACTATAGTAATGCATTCAATTATGGAGATTATACTATTTTTACAGACATTTTAAAAAGAAGTTATTTTTATATGCTTATTTTCTCTAATTATGTTCAAACAGGATTTGGAGATGCCTTGTTCCGATTTTTAAAGCTGTTTCAGGGTTACTATGTTAGTAGTAGGGCTGTGGACAGGGTCTATTGAGGTCCTTTCCCTAGCTCAGTAACACAGTGTGGGTATGAGCCTTGCTGTTCCAGGAATTGCTCCCCATTAAGTCCGGTTGGTAATCATGTTGTACGCGCTGTAGATTAGGTTGCTAGTTTAACTTACAGTGAGACACAGTCTTTTCCAAGGATTGGAATACTTGTATCCCCCAGGTGGATACAATACTCTGGATACAATGCTTGAAGCCCTCTGGGCTTCCTCTTTGCCTAGTTTGAAATACCTGGGAAACCAAAGTAATGATTAGAAAGTGGCTTGGGAGCCTAAGAGCCAGGGATCATGAGTATGGCAAATGGGCTATCCTTTGATAAATGACTGGCATTGATGACAGATTTTATTCACTTCTTTTTAGCACATTTTAGGCTGAAAAATATCTAATTTCTACTTGGTTGCAGTATGTCTACTTTTTATCTAATTTCTATAAATTTGCCTTTGTTTTAAGTGGAAAACTACCTTTCTTGACCACTGTCCATTATTGGTTCATATTAACAATCTGACAGTTTTGGAGAGGGCTGGTGAAGAAATTAGCAGTGAAAAGCCTATTCTTGCTCTTTTTATACTGTATTTTTCTCTTAGCTAGAACTTGGAGATTATCTCTGCTCCATTTACTGCTCTTCTCAGGTTGTTGGAATTCAGGCAGTAGCAACTGTTTGGCATCTGCGCGGCTTGCTAGAATAGGGATTCTGCCTGCAGCATCTACATTTAAAGGGTAAAAAGGCAACTCAGGGAAAGAAGTTAATAAGAACATGGCAGAAAATTTGGAAATCCATGAAAAATGCATTAGAATTCCACAAACCAAAATGTGAATGGCCAGATGAGATTATAGGCATTGTTAAAGTTTAATAATCTATTTCCATATTGGAAGGATAAGACTTATTACAATTCAGGAATTAGCATTCATCCTAATAATAAGTTCTTAGTTAAGTGTCTGCTGATACACAGATAACCAATACCGAAATTTTCTATTGCTGAGTAACAAATTACCACAAATTTAACAGCTTAAAACAGCGGAGTTTTTGTTTCTTTAACCTCATAGTTTCCTTGAGTCAGGAGTTTGGGCACGGTGTCACTGTCACTCACGGTTTCACAGGGCTGCAGTCAGGCTGTTGGAAGAGTTGTGCTGCTTTGTGGAGCTTGGGCTTCCCTTCCAGGGCCGTGTAGTTTTTGACAGTATTCAGTTCCTTGATGTGGTGGATTGAGGTCTCCGTTTTTTGCTGGCTGTCAGCAGGCACCATTCTCGATTGTTAGAACCTCCCACAGACCCTTGCTGTGTGGCCCTCTCTTAGATCCTCTCAAAAGTATGGCAGCTTGTTTCTTCAAAGCCAGTGGGAGAATCTCTTACCAGAGCCGGCTAAGCTGGTGTCTTTTATAATATAATGTAATCACAGGAGTGACATCCTGTCACCTTTGCCATATCGTGTTGGCTAGAAGGAAGTCGCAGATCTGCCCAAACTCAAGGGGAGAAGCTAGTATAGAGATGTATCTGATTATTGGGGGTCACCCTGGAGTGTGTCTGCTATACTCAGGTACCTGCAAAACTCAAGAGAGCTAGAAAGTTTGAGCTGGGGGGAAGAAAGACCTTCAGCAGTCATTGAAAGTGATTATAGATACAGCCCACTGAATGTCCTAGTGAGGGGATGGAAAGTGCTCCATAGACCAGGCCAATAAACCTAACTCGGAGTTAGGCTTTTTTTTCTTGAGATTTTATTTTGTGTCCTTTACCACTGTGCTTTTTAAAACCCGTTCAAATGCAGCATAATATGAGGGAAATAGGTAAGTTTCAGTTTAATTGTATTTTCATAGTAAAGTCCAAGAACACTTTGAGAGCATTTTTCAATTACTATTATTTTTTAAAGGAAAATCTTTTTTAAAAATCAGTTTTTATTATACAAGTAATGAAGGTATAAAGAAAGGTCATGATAGAAGATTATGGAAATACCTAAAAATATAAGGGACAAATATGAGTAATCATAATCCTAAACACCTGGAGAGTTCTTACATTTCTAATCAACTTAATTTCCTAAGTCAAGGGTAAAGGGGTAAAAAAAAAGTTTCTTTCTACCAGATACGGTATCAGAAACAACTTGAATTTTGTGTCCACATTATATTGATACTACATTTGGTGGACTGGTTTTTAGTTTGAAGAATTGTAGTTTATTCAAAACAAAAACAGTATAGCAACACATTCCTAAAAAATGTGTGAGACCCAGATTACATGTAAAATGATTTTGTTTCAGGTAGATTTACTGAATAGTCAGGATAGCTTTCTCATAACCAGAACTTTTGTTTTACCATAGCAATGTACCATTTTCAGTCCTGCTGCTTAAAAAGTTATTACTAAAATAGAGCTTAAAATTCTTAGTGGAAGTAGATATATTCTTCTGGGATGCCCTGTATTTGTGTTTAAGTGCCCTTGTTTTGTTCATACTATGGGGATGCTGTGGAGGTAGAGGTGATAGGGAAGGGATACAGAAAAGCTTCCCGTATGATTCAAAGTTTGTTAGAAATGTTCTTTTTTTTTAAAAAAAAAATTATTTATTTATTTTGGCTGCGCTGGCTCTTAGTTGTGGCACGTGGAAACTTTGTTGCAGCATGCAGGATCTTTAGTTGCGGCATGCATGTGGGATCTAGTTCCCTGACTAGGAATTGAACCTGGCTGCCTTCATTGGGAGCGCGGAGTCTTTCCCATTGGACCACCAGGGAAGTCCCAGAATTTTTTTTTTTTTTTTTTTTTTTTTTGTGGTACGCGGGCCTCTCACTGTTGTGGCCTCTCCTGTTGTGGAGCACAGGCTCCGGACGCGCAAGCTCACCGGCCGGGCCCAGCCGCTCCGCGGCATGTGGGATCTTCCCGGACCGAGGCACGAACCTGTGTCCCCTGCATCGGCAGGCGGACTCTCAACCACTGCGCCACTAGGGAAGCCCTGTTTTTTGTTTTTAATTGAAATTTTTATGAAGATTACTGTAGATTTACATGCAGTTGTACATAGTGTTTTTTTCAAATTTGCTGAGAGAGGGTTACTTGCTCAATGTGGAAGGGTAGAGAACTAGACTAGTGCTTCTCATACTTTAATGTGCATTAGAATTGCTTGTTAAAATACAGATTCTAATTCAGTTGGACTGGGGTAGGACTGAGATTCTGCATTTCTAAGAAGCTCCTAGGTGCTGTTGGCCCTTGGATTGACCACACTTTGGGTAGCAAGGTCCACTTTTTGGGAGTGTCAAGTTCTTTGCTACTTTTGGGAATTTCATTTGTTTTGTTTTAGCTTTTCTTTTCTTTCTTTTTTTGTAAATGGATGACCACAACAAAAGCAAAAATGATTGCAATTGGCAAACATGAAACACACTCATACTATGTCATAATATTAACATTCAGTCCAGTATTCCTCCACTGTAACAGCTCCTTTACTTTGCATTGAAAATTGGTTTGTATATTTTTTGCCTCTTGAGTCCTTGTGGGATTTTTTTTTTTATTCAAACAGAAAGTCACAAAAATTATAATCATCCTTATCAGTTCACTCAGTCACATGTAATCATGTAATCAGTTTTTTTTTTCATCTTGATCTTTTGTTAGCACTTTTCTGAATTCATCAGTTTTCCATTAGAGTTCTGAAAATGCTTAATTCATTCAGTTCAGCAGTATAGTCAGTTACCAGAAACCTGTACTTCTCAGAGTCTTTTCCATGAATTCCTTGAAGATGAAACCCTTTTGTAGGAATATTTTTGCAAAAGCATCAGAGTGCACCCAGAACTCTCTGTAAATGACAAAAGACTTGTCTGTGGCTAGGACTTCCAAAACTATGTTGAATGATAGTGGTGAGAGTGGACATCCTTGTCTTGTACCTGATCTTAGAAGAAATGCTTTCAGTTTTTCACCATTGAGAATGATGTTTGCTGTGGGTTTGTCGTATGCGGCCTTTATTATGTTGAGGTAGGTTCCCTCTATGCCCACTTTCTGGAGAGTTTTTATCATAAATGGGTGTTGAATTTTGTCAAAAGCTATTTCTGCCTCTATTGAGATGATCATATGGTTTTTATTCTTCAATTTTTTAATATGGTGTATCACATTGATTGATTTGCATATATTGAAGAATCCTTGCATCCCTGGGATAAATCCCACTTGATCATGGTGTATGATCCTTTTAATGTGTTGTTGAATTCTGTTTGCCAGTATTTTGTTGAGGATTTTTGCATCTATATTCATCAGTGATATTGGTCTGTAATTTTCTTTTTTTGTAGTATCTTTGTCTGGTTTTGGTATCAGGATGATGGTGGCCTTATAGAATGAGTTTGGGAGTGTTCCTTCCTCTGCAATTTTTTGGAAGAGTTTGAGAAGGATGGGTGTTAGCTCTTCTCTAAATGTGTGATAGAATTCACCTGTGAAGCCATCTGGTCCTGCACTTTTGTTTGTTGGAAGATTTTTAATCACAGTTTCAATTTCATTACTTGTGATTGGTCTGTTCATATTTTCTGTTTCTTCCTGGTTCAGTCTTGGAAGGTTATACCTTTCTAAGAATTTGTCCATTTCTTCCAGGTTGTCCAATTTATTGGCATAGAGTTGCTTGTAGTGGTCTCTTAGGATGCTTTGTATTTCTGGGGTGTCTGTTGTAACTTCTTTTTCATTTCTAATTTTATTGATTTGAGTCGACTCCCTCGTTTTCTTGATGAGTCTGGCTAATGGTTTATCAATTTCGTTTATCTTCTCAAAGAACCAGGTTTTAGTTTTATTGGTCTTTGCTATTGTTTTCTTTGTTTCTATTTCATTTATTTCTGCTCTGATCTTTATGATTTTCTCTCCTTCTGCTAACTTCGGGTTTTGTTTGTTCTTCTTTCTCTAGTTCCTTTAGGTGTAAGGTTAGATTGTTTACTTCAGATGTTTCTTGTTTCTTGAGGTAGGCTTGTATAGCTATAAACTTCCCTCTTAGAACTGCTTTTGCTGCATCCCATAGGTTTTGGATCGTCATGTTTTCATTGTCATTTGCCTGTAGGTATTTTTTGATTTCCTCTGACTTTTTTAGTGATCTCTTGGTTATTTAGTAACGTATTGTTTAGCCTCCATGTGTTTGTTATTTTTTTTCCCTGTAATTCATTTCTAATCTCATAGTGTTGTGGTCAGAAAAGATGCTTGATATGATTTCAGTTTTCTTAAATTTACCGAGGCTTGATTTGTGACCCAAGGTGTGATCTATCCTGGAGAATGTTCTGTGCGCACTTGAGAAGAAAGTGTAATCTGCTGTTTTTGGATGGAATGTCCTATAAATATCAATTAAATCTATCTGGTCTATTGTGTCATTTAAAGCTTCTGTTTCCTTATTTATTTTCATTTTGGATGATCTGTCCATTGGTGTAAGTGAGGTGTTAAAGTCCCCCACTATTATTGTGTTACTGTCGATTTCCTCTTTTATAGCTGTTAGCAGTTGCCTTATGTATTGAGGTGCTCCTGTGTTGGTTGCATATATATTTATAATGGTTATATCTTCTTCTTCGATTGATCCCTTGATCATTATGTAGTGTCCTTCCTTGTCTCTTGTAACATTCTTTAAAATCTGTTTTATCTGATTTGAGTATTGCTACTCCAGCTTTCTTTTGATTTCCATTTGTATGGAATATCTTTTTCTATCCCCTCACTTTCAGTCTGTATGTGTCCCTAGGTCTGAAGTGGATCTCTTGTAGACAGCATATATATGGGTCTTGTTTTTGTATCCATTCAGCAAGCCTGTGTCTTTTGGTTGGAGCATTTAATCCATTCACGTTTAAGGTAATTATCGATATGTATGTTCCTGTGACCATTTTCTTAATTGTTTTGGGTTTGTTTTTGTAGGTCCTTTTCTTCTCTTGTGTTTCCCACTTAGAGAAGTTCCTTTAGCATTTGTTGTAGAGCTGGTTTGGTGGTGCTGAATTTTCTTAGCTTTTGCTTGTCTGTAAAGCTTTTGATTTCTCCATTGAATCTGAATGAGATCCTGAATGAGATCCTTGCTGGGTAGAGTAATCTTGGTTGTCCCTTGTTTTTCCCTTTCATCACTTGAAGTATATCATGCCACTCCCTTCTGGCTTGTAGAGTTTCTGCTAAGAAATCAGCTGTTAACCTTATGAGAGTTCCCTTGTATGTTATTTGTCATTTTTCCCTTGCTGCTTTCAGTAATTTTTCTTTGTCTTTAACTTTTGCCAATTTGATTACTGCGTGTCTCGGCGTGTTTCTCCTTGGGTTTATCCTGTATGGGACTTGCTGCGCTTCCTGGACTTGGGTGGCTATTTCCTTTCCCATGTGAGGGAAGTTTTCGACTATAATCTCTTCAGATATTTTCTCTGGTCCTTTCTCGCTCTCTTCTCCTTCTGAGACCCCTATAATGCGAATGTTGTTGCGTTTAATGTTGTCCCAGAGGTCTTAGGCTGTCTTCATTTCTTTTCATTCTTTTTTCTTTAGTCTGTTCCACAGCAGTGAATTCCACCATTCTGTCTTCCAGGTCACTTATCCGTTCTTCTGCCTCAGTTTTTCTGCTATTGATTCCTTCTAGTGTAGTTTTCATTTCAGTTATTGTATTGTTCATCTCTGTTTGTTCTTTAATTCTTCTAGGTCTTTGTTAAACATTTCTTGCATCTTCTCAATCTTGCCTCCATTGTTTTTCTGAGGTCCTGGATCATCTTCACCATCATTATTCTGAATTCTTTTTCTGGAAGGCTGCCTATCTCCACTTCATTTAGTTGTTTTCCTGGGGTTTTATCTTGTTCCTTCATCTGGTACATAGCCCTCTGCCTTTTCATCTTGTCTATCTTCCTGTGAATGTGGTTTTTGTTCCACAGGCTGCAGGATTGTAGTTCTTCTTGCTTCTGCTCTCTGCCATGGATGAGGCTATGTAAGAGGCGTGTGCAAGTTTCCTGATGGGAGGGGCTGGTGGTGGGTAGAGCTGACTGTTGCTCTGGTGGGCAGAGCTCAGTAAAACTTTAATCCACTTGACTGTTGATGGGTGGGGCTGGGTTCCCTCCCTGTTGGTAGTTTGGCCTGAGGCAACCCAACACTGGAGACTACCTGGGCTCTTTGGTGGGGCTAATGACAGACTCTGGGAGGGCTCATGCCAAGGAGTACTTCCCAGAACTTCTGCTGCCAGTGTCCTTGTCCCCATGGTGAAACAGAGCCACCTCCCGCCTCTGCAGGAGACCCTCCAACACTAGCAGGTAGGTCTGGTTCAGTCTCCCCCAGGGTCACTGCCCCTAACCCTGGGTCCCAATGTGCACACTACTTTGTGTGTGCCCTCCAAGAGTGGAGTGTCTGTTTCCCCCAGTCCTGTCGAAGTCCTGCAATCAATTCCCACTAGGCTTCAAAGTCTGATTTTCTAAGAATTCCTCCTCCAGTTGCTGGATCCCCAGGTTGGGAAGCCTGACGTGGGGCTCAGAACCTTACTCCAGTGGGTGGACTTCTGTGGTTTAAGTGTTCGCCAGTCTCTGAGTCACCCACCCACCAGTTATGGGATTTGATTTTACTGTGATTGCGCCCCTCCTACCGTCTCATTGTGGCTTCTCCTTTGTCTTTGGATGTGGGGTATCTTTTTTTGGTGAGTTCCAGTGTTTTCCTGTTGATGATTGTCCAGCAGCTAGTTGTGATTCTGGTGTTCTCGCAAGAGGGAGTGAGAGCACGTCCTTCTACTCCGCCATCTTGGTTCCTCCTCCTGTTTTAGCTTTTCTAAATCTGACCCTAGATCTCTGGGATTCTGCACTCCCCATGAACCCCCTCCTCTTACACACACTATTCTGAGTTCTCTTCAGTCCTCTCCATTTACCACATTAGCTGTTGAATATTTACTTCACATGTTTATTGAATGCCTCCTATTTGGCAGTTTCTGTGGGAGGTGCTACGTGTGCGCTGGTGAAAAGGTCAGAAGTTTCCTGCCTTCAGGGAACTTACCTCTAATGCCGTACTGTCCAGTATCTACTTGGGTTGGTGGCTGCCATATTGGATAGCACAGGTCCAGTTGGAGAAGCAAGGTATCAAACAAGTAATCACACAGATATTTCCAGGAAGTCTTTATTTCCTGTTGTCTAGAGATTAATTAACTACTATCTGGGGTCACAAAGGTTGTGATAGATACCTTGTCAAATGGTGTAGTATAAATTGTGGCATTTAAGAAAGACCTGGTGATCTAAAAGAGAAGGTTTTGGTTTTCCTTGTATATAAAAGAAGCAAACCAAGGCTGGTGACCTTGGTTATCAGAAGGAGTATTTAAGCTCTTTCTTTTAATGCACTTTGGCCAGTTGGCATTTGAGCTAGGTTGAACTTGAGTTGGATTATTATTTAGGTTTAAATAGTTTCATATTTAATGATTTAAAATTGTATAGCACTGAATTTTTACAGTCAAAGAGAATTATTTTCCAACATTTTTCTGTGGTTATCATAATTATGTCTTTTCTTGTCCTCTATTTCTGCCCTATTTATTTCTTTGAATTCTTTTTTTTTTTTTTTTTTTTTTTTTGCGGTACGCAGGCCTCTCACTGTTGTGGCCTCTCCCGTTGCGGAGCACAGGCTCCGGACGTGCAGGCTCAGCGGCCATGGCTCACGGGCCCAGTTGCTCCGCGGCATGTGGGATCCTCCTGGACCGGGGCACGAACCCGTGTCCCCTGCATCGGCAGGCGGACTCTCAACCACTGCGCCACCAGGGAAGCCCCTCTTTGAATTCTTTTAGAGAGGATCCCTTAGGTTCTTGCACTGTGGCTATTAATTCTTGCATATTGTTTCATGTTTTCCTTTTGACTTATATATATATACATTTTAATTTATCTATTTTTGACTGCGTTGGGTCTTCATTGCTACACACGGGCTTTCTCTACTTGTAGTGAGTGGGGGCCACTCTTAGTTGCAGTGTACGGAATTCTCATTGCAGTAGCTTCTCTTGTTGCAGAGCATGGGCTCTAGGTACGGGGGCTTCAGTAATTGCGGCTTACGGGCTCAGTAGTTGTGGCTCGCAGGCTCTAAAGCGCAGGCTCAGTAGTTGTGGTGCACGGGCTTAGCTGCTCTGCGGCATGTGGGATCTTCCCGGACCAGGGATCGAACCCGTGTCCCCTGCATTGGCAGGCGGATTCTTAACCCCTGCGCCACCAGGGAAGTCCCTTGACTTATATTTTTAATTGCAGAATGCCTTAGTTTCTGGCCTCTAAATTATTGCAGCTCACCTTTGATGCATTTGGTTATGTTAGTTAATGGATGGCCTGGAGAAATGTTTTGAAGTTTTAAGATGACACGAATAGCTTAAGAGGTTGGGCTTTCTAGCTTCTGAACCATTTGTTGAGATTAATAAGGTCCTTTCTTTTTTTAAAAAAAATTCTTTTTAGTCATGATAAAATACACATAGCATAAAATTTATCATTTTAACCATTTGTAAGTTCAGTGTCATTAAGTACATTCTCATTATTGTGCTACAATCACTGCCATCATCTGCAGAACATTTGTCATCTTGCAAAACTGAAACTCTCAATCCATTGCACAATAACTCCCCATTCTACCCTCCTTTCAGCCCCTGACAACCATCATTCTATTTTCGGTCTCTGTAAATTTGACTGTTCTTAAGTACCTCATATAAGTGGATTCAAACAGTATTTGTCCTTTCATGACCAGCTTGTTTTACTTAGCATAACGTCTTCAGGGTTCATTTGTGTTGTAGCATGTGTCAGAATTAACTTTATAAGAATAAATAATATTCCATTGTATGCATATGTTGTTTATCCATTTATCTGTTGATGGATACTTGCTTTGCTTCCACCTTTTGGCAGTTGTGATTAATGCTGCTATGAACGTTGATGTACAAATATCTTTTAGAGTGTCTGCTTTTCTAAAAAGTTTTTTTTAATTGAAGTATAGTTGATTTAAAATGTTGTGTTTCAGGTGCACAGCACAGTTATTCATATATATATACATATACATATGTTCTTTTTTAGATTCTTTTTCCTTATAGGTTATTACAAAATTTTGAGTACAGTTCCCTGTGCTATGCAGTAGGTCCTCGAGTCTGCTTTTAATTCTTTTAGGTATATTCCCACAAGTGAAATTGTTGAATCGTATGATGATTCTATTTTTAATTTTGGGGGGTGCTTTATTTTTATTATTCTGCTTAGATATTATCCTAATGCACTTCTTCCAGAAGAGACCAGTTATAGGAAGAGGAGAAACACTTTCATTAGTATTGCTTCAAACTCTAGGCAGACTTTTGGCCCATTATAATCAGCTTAGTATCACCCACATACTGAATAAATGAACTCATATGTCAGGTATCTACCTCAAAGTTTTGTTATCTCTGCTTCCAATCTTTGTTCAGTCACTGAGCAAATGATTGAGAGCTTACTTTATGCTAGGCACGGTAGACTAAGTATTAATGAACTTCCTCTCCTGTCCTTGGAGTACCAAGTATCATTATCATGTGTTTTGGAGTTTTGATCCCAGTTTTCTCCTAAATGGCTGGTCTTGTGTCATGTTCTCCTTTGTTTATAAACACAGATACCCCTCTGACCACCGTGGAACCAGATGGTGGTGTAGTCAGGGAACCATGGGCTGGGGTGGGTCCAGGGCTGTGGCCAGGCTGCTTGCTCTCTGCTTGTTTCTCAAAGCAGCTCTGCCTCTCTGTGGAACTTCTCCCTGTTCCTCCTTCCTTTGGCCCATCCTCTGTATATCTCTAGTCCAAATTCCAGAAGGAACCTGTCTGAATGACTTGAGTAGCTGCCATTGCCCTTACTGGGCAGAGCCTGGCCTCAGGAGTTGCTGATCAGCCTGTTAATGGGCCCCCCTTGGATCAGTGCCTGTCGCCTCCATCCAGAGAGTGGCCATCTCGACATTCCTCCCCCCGCTGCTCTGAGTCAGGAGCTGTGACAACCGAAAAGGAAGTTCCCCTGTCTGCTCTGTACCTGGGGTGGTGCTGGGCTTAATGGATATTTGCTAGAGGATGCTCGAATGGAATTCAAATTGTTAGGCCCTGGGTATGATGGTCTTGTTCATGTTTTGAATCAAAAATTGGAAAAACAAAGTCACACTGGATGGCAGATCTTTTTTGAAGAGCTTATTAGGCAAGGTTAGTAGTGAACTGTTTGATTTCAATCAAGGAAAAAAGCTCTCTCTTAATAAGGTAGCATTTGTACTTGAGTGAGATACAAGAGGATTTCCAGTTGTCACGAGATATTATTAAAGCTCTAATCTCTGTGAACCAGAAAGATTTCCAAGTCTAAACATTTCAGTCATTTAACAGATAATCTACTGAGCATTTCCCATGCTCAGTATCAGCCCCGGGAATATAGCAGAGGACAAGCCAGATGAGAGTCTTGCCTTCATCAAGCTTATACTTTACTATTTCAACTAAGATTTGCCATGACAGTCTTTCTGTTAGCTGAAGAGTCAGTAAAGCCTATTGAAGTAGGTTTTACCTAGTTCCAGAAAAGTCAGTAAAGTAACCAAGCTCTTGTTTCCTTGGTGCATGTTTGTGTCTGTTCATTTCCAGTATTTTTACATGTAATCTTTGGAGTGATTCTTGATTTAGAGTTTTATGAAAATTCTTTAGCACAGTGCAGTGCAGTTGAGGTTAAATATAGTGAAAACCTGCTGAGGAAGGCTGCAGCAGAGGAGTCTGACACCAGCCCCGGCATTTGTTCAGAGCAGCCAAAGGCGGCATTTATGGTTGAATTGGATCTTGGGTCACACCTAGGAACACCTGTGGGTTAACTGAGCCGGTTCTCATTCCTCAGCTCTTTCACTTAATTGCGGAGAACTTTTTGCCCTTAGGAGGAGATACCAAGTTCTGGGTCCACATTCTCTTTGGGCCTTTACCCTTGTTGAATAAACTCAGAGACAGAAGCATTTAGGAAAGGAAAAGTTTACCTGCAAGAGAGCAAGAGAAGGACTGGCTTGCTAAACAGAAACACAAGTATTTAAAGGAAAAAAGCAATACCTATCAAGGTTTCCAAGTTTGCGTTAGTCTGTTCATAATGGAAAAGCAGTAACTCTCCCACATGATTATCTTATTCGCAAAGGTCATGACAAGTCTTCAGATACCAGTGCAGCAAAAACCAGGGATAGAATTGCTTTGTTAGGGAGTCAGGCTTATGGGAGATGTTCAAGATGCTTGAAATTTATTGTTTTTGAGATCAGAACCAGTTAGATGACCCTGTTACCTTGGGTTTATCTCAGTGGCCGGAGGTGGGGGGCGCGGGGTGGGGGGTGTCTCCTGACTGTGATATGAGAAGAGCTTAGTCATAGAGAAGCAGGGCAAAGTGACATTTTGCTGCTACACCCTCCAGAACCCATAAGCTCTAGGAGGAAAAATGGCCTGAGGGAAAAACGTGATTGCAGCATGTATTCTTGTTCCCTGGTCTAGTGATGAGTCTTTGCTCCAGTGGTTTTTAAACGTAACTGCTGTTAGAATCACCTAGGAGTGTTTAAAAACTACTGATGCCAGCATTTTCACTTAAGTAAGAATTTAATTGCTCTGAAGTGGAGCCTGAGTATTGATGTTTTTGGAAGTACCCCCGGTAATGTAATGTGCAGTAGAGGTTGAGAACCACTGCTTTTATCAGTGCAAAGAACTGGAACTTCTGCTAGTTAACAGTGGTTTTTAAAGGCTAATTTACAGCTTGGTTATGTCATGCTTCTTTTATGGATGCTTGAAATTCTGTGTGCTTTCTCTGAAGGAAAAATGGAGAAGAACTCTCCTATTTCCTGTTACCTCTGCTAGTGCTTGGTCAGTTAAAGGGAGTAACCAATATTGTTTGAAATTCTGCCCAAAACAAAACCAAACCTGAACCTTTTGGAGGTTGGCCTTCTAGAGAGGTTTTTGCCAGTCAGTTTTGATTTGGGGGGCTTAATGGAGTAGGGGTGATGATCTTGTAGATTTACTACATCCGGATTTAAGCCTGTTCACTGTTTACGTGGCTTTGTACAATGTAAAAGCTTGTTTGAGTAAAATATTGATATAAGTAAATACTAATACTGCTTTAAGATAAGATTTGTGTCTCATTTCATTTCATGGATGTTTAAAAGTGAGCTTGGCATCTCTCCAGAAATTAGTCAAGAATATTTCTAGATTTTGGCTTGTGAGTGCTCCAAAATGTATGTGATATAGTGTATTGGTCCCTAAAATGTGAATAGTATTTTATTTTCACTTCACATAGATATTTTAGAAATGACGTCTAATATCTTTGATGACATCTAGCATTTTTGGTCCTTCAGTTCCTCTTAAGAAGTTTATGACCTAATTGTTAAAAGTCCACCAAAGAAGCTATTACTAGCTGCATATTTTAGTTAATATTTTATTGGAATGATACTTCCCTAATTAAGAGGATTACAGATATGTCTGTTTCAGAATGGAAAGGAGATTTTAAAAATTGCACATCAGGCAGAAACTGGGATGCCTCTCCTTGCTTCCCTTCTGTACAGCACCTAGCAGCTGAAAGACTGCCTATTTTTTAACTTGTTTAAAACAACTATGGTGATAATTTGGTTAAATACTTCTAACTTGGATCATGATTCAGGTATACAGCAACTTCCCCACCCCCTTCATCCTTTACTGGAGTCTTGGGAAAGGATATTTTTTAAGGTGGGATGTTTAAGCTGAGAGAAACTAAATGATCACATTCATTCTCCCTTGTCTTATGGGAGCAGTTATAAGGGACATTCCTGGTGTCCTTATTTGACTACTACGATCTCTACTTTCAGTGACCTAGTTTACAACTATGCACTTCACTCTGTGCAGGGATCCTCTTGTACCTTTGCCTCATGCCAGGGACTGTGAGCAAAGCTTGGCCTTTTCTGGCTCCTCATAAATAAAATCCTCTAGAAGACTTGGCATTGGGCCAGATATGATAGGATTTCAAGCATAACTGACCACAATGTCCAAGGGTCCCCAGTGTTTTCCATGAAGAAGCAGGGGCTTGGTTTATTGTTACATGCCCATTTCATCTTCCATGAACTTGATTAGGCCTGAGAGTGGCATTATTTCATTCTTTTTTATGGCTGAGCAATAGTCCATTGTATATAAGTACCACATCTTCTTCATCCATTCCTCTGTTGATGGACATTTAGGTTGCTTCCATGTCTTGGCTATTGTAAATAGTGCTGCTATGAACATTGGGGTGCTTGTATCTTTTCGAATTGGAATTTTCTCTGTATATGTGCCCAGGAGTGGGATTGCTCAGTCATACAGCAGTTCTGTTTTTAGTTTTTAAGGAACCTCCATACTATTCTTCATAGTGGTTTTACCAATTTACATTCCCACCAGCAGTATAGGAGGGTTCCCTTTTCTCCACATCCTCTCCAGCATTTACTGTTTGTAGAGTTTTTTTTTTTTTTTTTGTGGTATGCGGGCCTCTCACTGTTGTGGCCTCTCCCGTTGCGGAGCAAAGGCTCCGGATGCGCAGGCCCAGTGGCCATGGCTTACGGGCCTAGCCGCTCCGCGGCATGTAGGATCCTCCCAGACCAGGGCACGAACCCGCGTCCCCTGCATTGGCAGGTGGACTCTCAACCACTGCGCCACCAGGGAAGCCCTGTTTGTAGATTTTTTGATGATGGCCGTCCTGACTGGTGTGAGGTGATACCCCAATGTAGTTTTAATTTGCATTTCTCTGATAACTGGTGATGTTCAGCATCTTTTCATGAGCTTCTTGGCCATCTGTATGTTGTCTTTGGAGAAATATCTGTTTAGATTTTCTGCCCATTTTTTGATTGGGTTGTTTTCTTTTGACATAGAGCTGCGTGAGCTGTTTGTATATTTTGGAGATTAAACCTTTATTGGTCCCTTTGTTTGCAAATCTTTTCTCCCATTCTGTGAGTTGTCTTTTCATTTTGTTTATGGTTTCCTTTGTTGTGCTCAGTACACTACTGTTAACTACAGTCACCATGCTGTATTTTATATCCCCAGGACTTATTTATTTTATAACTGGAAGTTTTTACCTTTTGACCCCCTTCGCCCATTTTGCCTACTCCTCATCCCCCACCTCTGGCAATCACCAATCTGTTCTATGTATCTATGAGTTCAGCTTTTTTTTTTTTAGATTCCACATAAAAGTGATATTATACAGTATTTGTCTTTCTCTGAGTTAGTTCACTTAGCATAATATTGTAAGGTCCATTCACGTAGTTGCAAATGGCAGGATTTTCTTTTTTATGATTGATATTCCACCATATATACACATACACACACACATACACACATACACACACATACACGTACATACATATCACATTTTCTTTATCCATTCATCTGTTGATAGACACTTAGGTTGTTTCCATGTCTCGGTTGTTGTATGTAATGCTGCAATGAACATAGACATGCATATATCTTTTCAAGAAAGTGATTTAATTTTCTTTGAAAAATACCCAGAAGTGAAATTGCTGGATCATATGATAGTTGTATTCTATTTGAAGACACTCCATACTGTTCACCATAGTGGCTGCACCAATTTACAATTCCATCAACAGTGTACAAGTGTTCCGTTTTCTCTACATCTTTGCTTATACTTGTTATTTCATACCTTTTTGATAATAGCCATTCTAACACTGTGAGGTGATCTCTCTTTGATTTTGATTTGCATTTCCCTGATGAAGAATGATGCTGAGCACCTTTTCAAATAACTGTAGGCAATCTATGTCTTCTCTGGAAAAATGTCTATTCTCATCCCCTGCCTGTTTTTAGGTCAGATTGCCTTATTTTCCTATTTATTTATGTGAGTTCTTTATATATTTTGGATATTAAACATTTTCTCCCATTTGGTAGGTTGCCATTTTGTTTTGTTGATGGTTTCCTTTGCTGTGCAGAAACTTTTTGATATTGTCCCATTTGTTTATTTTTGCTTTTGTTGCCTTGGCTTTTGTTGTCAAATCCAGAAAATCATAGCCAAGACAGATGTCAGGATGCTTACTGCCTGTTTTCTTCTATGATTTTTATGGTTTAACGTTTTACATTCAAGTCTTTAATCCATTTTGAGTTAATTTTTGTGTATGGTGTAAAATAGTGGTCCAGTTTCATTCTTTTGCAGGTAGCTATCCAGTTTTCCCAACACCATTTATTGAAGAGACTATCCTTTTCCCATTGTATCCTCTTGACTCCTCTGTTGTAAATTAATTGATCATATATGTGTGGGTTTATTTCTGGGCTCTCTATAGGTTTCATTGATCTATGTATCTCCCCCACCCAACACCATACTGTTTTGATTACTCTAGCTCTATATATAGTTTGAAACCAGGATGCATGATGCCTCCAGCTTTGTTCTTCTTTCTCAAAATGGCTTTGGCTACCTGGGGTTTTTGTGCTTCCATACAAATTTTTAAATTGTTTATTCTATTTCTGTGAAAAATACCATTGGAATTTTGATCAGGACTGCATTGAATCTGTAGATTTCTTTGAGTAGTATGGACATTCTAACAATATTAATTATTTCAATCCATGAGCATGGAATATCTTTCCATTTATTTGTGTTTTCAATTTCTTTTATCAGTGTGTATCTTACAGTTTTCACTGTATAGGGCTTTTACCTCCTTGGTTAAATTTATTATTTATTTATTTATTCTTTTTGATGCAATTGTAAATTATAAAAAGGACTGTTGTCTTAATTTCACTTTCTGTTTGTTTTTAGTGTCTAGAAACACAGCAGTTTTTCTGTATATTGATTTTTGTATCCTGAAACTTTACTGAATTTAATGATGAGCTCTAGTAGTTTTCTGGTAGCATCTTTAGGATTTTCTATGTATAGTATCATGTCATCTACACACAGTGCAGTTTTACTTCTTCCTTTCTGATTTAGGTGCCTTTTATTTCTTTTTCTTCTCTGATTGCTGTGGTCAGGACTTCCAAAACTATGTTAAATAAAAGTGGTGACAGTGGATATCCTTGTCTTGTTCCTGATCTTAGAGGAAATGCTTTCAGCTTTTCCCCATATGATGCTGGCTGTAGGTTTATCATATCTGGCCTTTATTATGTTGAGTTAGGTTCCCTCTATGCCCACTTTCTGGAGAATTTTTATCATAAATGGGTGTTGAATTTTGTCAGCAGCTTTTTTTGCATCTGTTGAGATGGTCATTTTTTTGTTAACTTTTTATTTATTTATTTATTTATTATTTTTTTTGTGGTACGCGGGCCTCTCACTGTTGTGGCCTCTCCCATCGCGGAGCACAGGCTCTGGACGTGGAGGCTCAGGGGCCATGGCTCACGGGCCTAGCCGCTCCGCGGCATGTGGGATCTTCCCGGACCGGAGCACGAACCCGTGTCCTCTGCATCGGCAGGCGGACTCTTAACCACTGTGCCACCAGGGAAGCCCTAACTTTTTATTTTATGTTGGAGTATAGTTGATTAACAATATTGTGTTTGTTTTAGGTATACAGCAAAGTGATTCAGTTATACATATACATGTATCTGTTCTTTTCCAAATTCTTTTCTCATTTAGGTTGTTACATAATATCGAGCAGAGTTCCCTGTGCTATACAGTAGGTCCTTGTTGGTTATCCATTTTATTTTATTTTATTTTTTAACATCTTTATTGGAGTATAATTGCTTTACAATGGTGTGTTAGTTTCTGCTTTATAACAAAGTGAATCAGTTATACATATGTTCCCATATCTCTTCCCTCTTGCATCTCCCTCCCTCCCACCCTCCCTATCCCACCCCTCTAGGTGGTCACAAAGCACCAAGCTGATCTCCCTGTGCCATGTGGCTGCTTCCCACTAGCTATCTATTTTACATTTGGTAGTGTATATATGTCCATGCACTCTCTCACTTTGTCACAGCTTACCCTTCTCCCTCCCCATATCCTCAAGTCCATTCTCTAGTAGGTCTGTGTCTTTATTCCCGTCTTGCCCCTAGGTTCTTCATGACCTTTTTTTCCCTTAGATTCCATATGTATGTGTTAGCATACAATATTTGTTTTTCTCTTTCTGACTTACTTCACTCTGTATGACAGACTCTAGGTCCATCCACCTCACTACAAAAAAATTAATTTTCATTTCTTTTTATGACCGAGTAATATTCCATTGTGTATATGTGCCACATCTTTTTTGTCCATTCATCTGTTGATGGACACTTAGGTTGCTTCCATGTCCTAGCTATTGTAAATAGTGCTGCAGTGAACATTGTGGTACATGAGTCTTTTTGAATTATGGTTTTCTCAGGGTATATGCCCAGTAGTGGGATTGCTGGGTCGTATGGTAGTTCTATTTTTAGATTTTTAAGGAACCTCCATACTGTTCTCCATAGTGGCTGTATCAATTTACATTCCCACCAACAGTGCGAGAGGGTTCCCTTTTCTCCACACCCTCTCCAGCATTTATTGTTTGTAGATTTTTTGATGATGGCCATTCTAACTGGTGTGAGATGATATCTCATTGTAGTTTTGATTTGCATTTCTCTAATGATTAATGATGTTGAGCATTCTTTCATGTGTTTGTTGGCAATCTGTATATCTTCTTTGGAGAAATGTCTATTTAGGTCTTCTGCCCATTTTTGGATTGGGTTGTTTGTCTTTTTGATATTGAGCTACATGAGCTGCTTGTAAATTTTGAGATTAATCCTTTGTCAGTCGCTTCATTTGCAAATATTTTCTCCCATTCTGAGGGTTGTCATTTGATCTTGTTTATGGTTTCCTTTGCTGTGCAAAGCCTTTGAAGTTTCATTAAGTCCCATTTGTTTATTTTTGTTTTTATTTCCATTTCTCTAGGAGGTGGGTCAAAAAGGACCTTGCTGTGATTTATGTCACAGAGTGTTCTGCCTATGTTTTCCTCTAAGAGTTTGATAGTGTCTGGCCTTACATTTAGGTCTTTAATCCATTTTGACTTTATTTTTGTGTATGGTGTTAGGGAGTGTTCTAATTTCATACTTTTACATGTACCTGTCCAGTTTTCCTAGCACCACTTATTGAAGAGGCTGTCCTTTCTCCACTGTATATTCTTGCCTCCTTTATGGTTATCCATTTTAAATATAGCAGTGTGTACATGTCAATCCCAAGCTCCCTAACTATCCCATCCCCCCACCCCTTCCTCCCTGGTAACCATAAGTTCATTCTTTAAGTCTGTGAGTCTGTTTCTGTTTTGTAAATAAGTTCATTTGTATCATTGTTTTCTAGATTCCTCATATAAGCGATATCACATGATATTTGTCTTCCTCTGTCTGACTTACTTCACTCAGTATGATGATCTCTAGGTCCATCCATGTTGCTGCAAATGGCATTATTTCATTCTTTTTAATGGCTGAGTAATATTGCATTGTATATATATACCACATCATCTTTATCCATTCCTCTGTCGATGGATGTTTAGGTTGTTTCCTTGTCTTAGCTATTGTAAACAGTGCTGCAATGAACACTGGGGTGCATGTATCCTTTCAGACCATGTTTTTCTCTGCATATATGCCTAGGAGTGGGATTGCAGAATCATACGATAGCTCTATTTTTAGTTTTTCAAGGAACCTCCATACTGTTCTCCATAGTGGCTGTACCAATTTACATTCCCACCAACAGTATAGGAGAGTTCTCTTTTCTCCACACACTCTGCAGCATTTTTTGTTTGTAGATTTTTTGATGATGGCCATTCTCACCAGTGTGAGGTGATATCTCATTGTAGTTTTGATTTGCATTTTTCTTATAATTAGTGATGTTGAACATCTTTTCATTCACCTCTTGGTCATCTGTATGTCTTCTTTGGAGAAATGTCTATTTAGGTCTTCTGCCCACTTTTTGATGGGATTGTTTGCTTTTACAATATTAAGCCACATGAGCTCTTTGTAAATTTTGGAGATTAATCCCTTGTTGGTTGCATTGCTTGCAAGTATTTTCTCCCATTCTGTGTGTTATCTTTTGATTTTGTTTATGGTTTCTTTTGCTGTGCAAAAGCTTTTGAGTTTAATTAGGCCCCATTTGTTTTTATTTCCATTACTCTGGGAGACAGATCAAAAAAGATATTGCTGTGATTTATGTCAGAGAGTGTTCTGCCTATGTTTTCCTCTAAGAGTTTTATAGTATCCAGTCTTACATTTAGGTCTTTAATCTGTTTTGATTTTATTTTTGTGTATGGTGTTAAAGAGTGTTCTAATATCATTTTTTTACATGTAGCTGTCCAGTTTTCCCAGCACCATTCATTGAAGAGTCTGTCTTTCCTCCATTGTATAGTCTTGCCTACTTTGTCATAGATTAATCGACCATAGGTGCATGAGTTTATTTCTGGGCTTTCTGCCCTGTTCTGTTGATTGATTTCTGTTTTTGTGCCAGTACCATACTGTTTTGATAACTATAGCTTTGTAGTAGAGTCTGAAGTCAGGGAGCCTGATTTCTCCAGCTCTGTTTTTCTTTCTCAGGATTGCTTTGGCTATTTGGGGCCTTTTGTGTCTCCATACAAATAAAAAGTTTTTTTGTTCTAGTTCTTTGAAAAATGCCATTGGTAATTTGATAGGGATTGCATTGAATTAGATTGCCTTGGGAAGTATAGTCGTTTTGACACTATTGATTCTTCCAATCCAAGAACATGGTATATCTTTCCATCTGTTCATGTCATCTTCAGTTTCTTTCATCAGCATCTTACAGTTTTTGGAGTACAGGTCTTTTGCCTCCTTAGGTAGGTTTATTCCTAGGTGTCTTATTCTTTTTGCTGTGATGGTAAGTGGGGTTGTTTCTTGAATTTCTGATCTTTCATTGTTAGTGTATAGAAATGCAACAGATTTCTGTGTATTAGTTTTGTATCCTGCAACTTTACCAGATTCATTGATGAGCTCTGGTAGTTTTCTGGTAGTGTCTTTAGGATTTTCTGTGTATAGTATTGTGTCATCTGCACACAGTGACAGTTTTACTTCTTCTTTTCCAATTTGGATTCCTTTTATTTCTTTCTCTCCTCTGCTGTGGTTAGGACTTCCAAAACTATGTTGAATAAAAGTGGCAAGACTGGACATCCTTGTCCTGTTTCTGATTTTAGAGGAAATTGCTTTCAACTTTTTCCCATTGAGTATGATGCTGGCTGTAGATTTCTCATATCTGGCCTTTATTATGTTGAAGTATGTTCCCTCTATGCCCTCTTTCTGGAGGGTTTTTTTTTTTTTTTTAATCATAAATGGGTGTTGAATTTTGTCAGAAGCTTTTTCTGCATCTGTTGAGATGATCATATGGTGTTTTGGGTTTTTTTAAAAAATTTTTTTGTTTTTGATGTGAACATTTTTAAAGTCTTTATTGAATTTGTTACAGTATTGCTTCTTTATTTTGTTACAATATTGCTTCTACAATATTGGTTTTTTTTTTATGTTTTGGTTTTTTGGCCATGAGGCATGTGGGATCTTAGCTACCTGACCAGGGATCAAACCCACACCCCCTGCATTGGAAGGCGAAGTTTTAACCACTAGACTGCCAGGGAAGTCCCGATCATATGGTTTTTATCCCTCAATTTGTTGATATGGTTTATCACACTGATTGATTTGTGGATATTGAAAAATCCTTGCATCTCTGGGATAAATCCCACTTGTCGTGGTGTATAATCATTTTAATGTATTGTTGAATTCAGTTTGCTCAAATTTTGTTGAGGACTTTTGCATTTTTTTATCGTTGACATTAGCCTGTAATTTTCTTTTTGTGTGATATCTTTGTCTGGTTTTGCTATCAGGGTGATGGTAGCCTAATAGAATGAGTTCGAAAGCACCCCTTCCTCTGAAATTTTTTGGAATAGTATGAGAAGGGTAGGTATTAACTCTTCTCTACATGTTTGGTAGAATTCACCAGTGAAGCCATCTGGTCCTGAACTTTTGTTTGTAGGGTTTTTCTTTTTTTGTTAAATTACTGATTCAGTTTTGTTAGTGGTAATTTGTTCAGTATTTTCTGTTTCTTCCTGGTGGTTCACTGTTGGGAGATTATTTGTTTCTAGGAATTTGTCCATTTATTGTAGGTTGCCCATTTTTTTGGCAGATAGTTGTTTGTAGTAGTCTCTTAACGATCCTTTGTCTTTCTGTGATGTCCATTGTAACTTCTCCTTTTTCATTTCTGATTTTATTGATTTGGGCCCTCTTTTTTTTCTTGATGAGTGTGGCTAAAGGTTTTTTACTTTTGTTTGCCTTTTCAAAGAACCAGCTCTTAGTTTCATTGATTTTTTTTTTCTATTTTTTTAGTCTCTATTTCATTTCTTTCTTTAAAAAATTTTTTTATTTTATGTTGGAGTATAGTTGATAACAATGCTGTGTTAGTTTCAGGTGTACAGCAGAGTGTTTCAGTTATACATATACATGTATCCATTCTTTTTCAAGTTCTTTTCCCATTTAGGTTATTACAGAATATTGAGCAGAGTTCCCTATGCTATACTGTAGGCCCTTAGTTTCAGCTTTTAGTTTCATTGATTTTTTTCTATTGTTTTTTAGTCTCTATTTCATTTATTTCTGCTCTGATCTTTATGCTTTCTTTTCTTCTATCAATTTTGGGTATTCTTTTTCTAGTTCCTTTAGGTGTAAGTTTAGGTTGTTTATTTGAGATTTTTCTTGTTTCCTTAGGTAAGCTTGTATTGCTGTAAACTTCTCTTTTTGAACTGCTTTTGCTGTGTCCCATAGATTTTGGATCGTTTTGTTTTCATTTATCTCCAGGTATTTTTCTATTTCCTGTTTGATTTCTTCAGTGATTCATTAGTTGTTTAGTAGCATATTGTTTAGCCTCCGCCTATTTGTGGTTTTTTTGTAGTTTTTTTCTTGTAGTTGTTTTTTTAGTCTCATAGTGTTGTGGTCACAAAAAATCCTTGATATGATTTCAGTTTTCTCAAATTTAGTAAGGTTTGTTCTGTGGCCTAGCATGTGATCTATCCTGGAGAATGTTCCATGTGCATTTGAAAAGAATGTGTAGTCTGCTGCTTTTGGATGGAATCTTCTATCTGTATCTGCTAAGTGTTCCTGATATAATGCGTCATTTGAGGCCAATGTTTCCTTAGTGATTTTTTGTTTGGATGATCTGTTCATTGATGTAAGTGGGGTATTAAAGTCCCCTGCTACTATTGCGTTACTGTCAATTTCTCCCCTTATGTCCATTAATATTTGCTTTATGTATTTAAGTGCTCCTATGTTGGGTGTATATATATATATTTTTTTTAAAAAAAAATTTTATTTATTTTTTGGCTGTGTTGGGTCTTCGTTGCTCTGTGCGGGCTTTTCTCTAGTTGCAGTGAGCAGGGGCTACTCTTCGTTTTGGTGCATGGGCTTCTCATTGAGGTGGCTTCTCTTGTTGCAGTGCGTGGGCTCTAGGCACACGGGCTTCAGTAGTTGCGGTGCGTGGGCTCAGTAGTAGCGGCACACAGGTTGTAGGGCGTGCAGCCTTTACTAGTTGTGGCTCACAGGCTCTAGAGCGCAGGCTTAGTAGTTGTGGCCCATGGGCTTAGTTGCTCTGCAGCATGTGGGATCTCCCGCTGCGGAGCACAGGCTCTGGACACACAGGCTCAGCAGCCATGGCTCACGGGCCCAGCTGCTCCGCGGCATGTGGGATCCTCCCAGACCAGGGCACGAACCCATGTCCCCTGCATCGGCAGGTGGACTCCCAACCACTGCGCCACCAGGGAAGCCCGGCAGGCGGATTCTTAACTACTGCGCCACCAGGGAAGTTGTGGGTGTATATATATTTACAATTGTTATATCTTCTTGAATTGATCCCTTGATCACATGTAAAGTCCTTCTTTGTCTCTTGTAGAAGTCTGTTTTAAAGTCTATTTTTTCTGATATAGATATTGTTATTCAAGCTTTTTTTGATTTCCATTTGCATAGAACACCTTTTTCTGTCCCCTCACTTACAGTCTTTGTGTGTCTTTAAGATATGAAGTGAATCTTTTGTAGGCAGCATATACAGGTCTTGTTTTTGTATCCATTTAGCCACTCTGTGTCTTTTGATTGGGGCATTTAGTCAATTTACATTTATGATGATTATTGATTATGTTCTTATTGCTATTTTGTTCATTGTTTTGGGGTTGTTTTTGTAGGTCTTTATTTTTCTTTCTTCTTTTGTTCTCTTGTGATTTGATGACTATCTTTAGTGTTAGATTGTAATTCCTTTCTCTGTTTTGTGTATCTTTTATAGATTTTTTTGGTTTGTGGTTACCATGAGGTAGGGGTGTGTGTGTGTGTGTGTGTATGTGAGAGAGAGAGAGTATGTATATGTGTACGATTGTTTTAAGTTGCTTATCTCTTAATTTGAAATGCGTTTTAACAGCCATGCATTTGTACTCTCACAGTTATTGTTTTTGATGTCATTATTTTACATCTAATTATTTTGTGCATCCCTTAACTGCTCATTGTGGATATAGATGATTTTACTTTTGTAATGTAACCTTCCTAGTAGCTTTGTATGTCGATGATTTACTACCTTTACTGTATATTTGGCTTTACTGATGAGCCTTTTCCTTTCATAAGTTCCAAGTTTTTAGTTGTGGTCATTTCTTTTTGCTTAGAGAAGTTCCTTTAATATTCCTTGTAGTGCTGGTGTGGTGGTGCTGAACTCTTTTAGCTTTTGCTTGTCTATAAAACTTTTGATTTATCCATCAAATCTGAACAAGAGCCTTGCTGGGTATTCTTGGTTGTAGGCTTTTCCCTTTCATCACTTTAAATATATCATGCCACTCCCTTCTGGCCTGCAGAGTTTTTGCTGAAAAGCCAGCTGATAGTGTGTTATGGGAGTTCCCAGTATTAACTTCTTGCTTTTCCCTTTCTGCTTTTAATATTCTCTCTTTATCTTTAATTTTTGCCGTTTTTAATTACAGTGTGTCTTGGTATGGTTCTCTTTAGGTTAATTCTGTTTGGGACTCTCTGTGCTTCCCAGATTTGAATGTCTTTTTCCTTTCCCAGGTTAGGCAAGTTTTCAGCTGTTGTGTCTTCAAATTTTTTCTCAGCTTCTTTCTCTCTCTGTTCTCCCTCTGGAATCTCCCTATAATGTGAATATTAGTGCCACGTAATGTTGTCCCAGAGGTCTCTTAAACTCTTCTCATTTCTTTTAATTATTTTTTCTTTTTTCTGTTCAGCATCAGTGATTTCCACTACTCTGTCAGCTAGCTGATTCATTCCTCTTTGTCATTTGATCTACTGTTGATTCCTGCTAGTGTTTTTCATTTTAGTTATTGTATTCTTCATCTCTGGTAGGTAGTTCTTTATATTTTCTAACTCTTTGTTGTAAACTTCTAACTTCTTGCTCTGTGCATCCATTCTTCTCCCAAGTTCTTTGATCATCTTTATGATTATTACCCTGAATTCTTTCTTGGATAGACTGCCTGTATCCACTTCACTTAGTTCTTCTTCTGGAGTTTATCTTGTTCCTTCATTTGAAATATGTTCCTCTATCACCTCATTTTCCCTAACTTAAATTTCTATGTATCTGGTAGGTTGGCTTCATTTCCTGACCTTGGAGAAGTGGCCTTTTGCAGTCGATGTCCTATGTATCCCAGCAGTGTACTCCCCTCTCATCACCAGATCTGTATGCTCTAGGGATGCCTCCTCTGTTGGCTGTGTGGCTCCTTCTGTTGTGGCAGGCTGACTGGTGTGAGCAGTCTAGTAGGCTTGGTTGGCCCCTGGTCCAGTTGGTTGCCAGGCCCTGCCTTGTGCACAGGCTACTGCCTGCTAGTTGCCAGGGTTGGGTCATGAGGTGGCTGGCTGTGGAACCCCAAGGGGCCCTGGGGCTAGTGCTGTCTCAGGGGTCAGCAGAGTCAGGGTCCAGGAGACCCCAGGCAGGGCTGGTGCCTGCCCACTAGTGGGTGAAGCCTGGTCCTGGGGCTAGTGCTGGCCTACTAGACTAACCGCTCCTTTTAAATATTCAGTTCCCACCTGTGGTCTTACATTGCTAAGCCTTCCTGAAGTTCTCTAACAGTGATCAATTCTGGCATTCTCTTTTTTATTTTTGGGTTTATCTGATGGAGGAGGAAGAGGCAAAAAATCTTTATCATCTTGAAACCAATGTCAATTATCTGTCTTTACTAATAGACTGTGATATACATGAGGACAGGGGATTACCTTGGTTTCTCTGGATGAGCAAAATGTGGGGCATATCTTAAATGCTCATTAAATATTTATTGAATGACTAATACTTTGTGTAACTATTTTGCATTCGCCACATTCCCATTCATAAAGCCTCTATTAGGGCAGGTGGCATTATCCTCAGTTTTCAAAGAATATGACTATTTTTAAACTTCTTAGTATCTGTGACCAAATTAGTTGCTTTTCCAAAGGGCTGCATTACCATGAACAATCATATGAAACCCAGGGCACAGGGTTTCCTTACTCTTAACCTATTATTTACCCCCAACCTCCCTGTCCTTCCCTCCAACAAGAAGTAAGTCAGTAAGAGACTCCCAGGCACTAAGATGGTATTTTGATTTGTCTCCCTGGTCACATTTTCTCCCCACATATACACGGAAACCTGATTTTACAAATCTGAAAGTTCCTCTACAAGATACTTTTCTTTGTAAGCCACTCTTGGAGCTGGCCAAAGTGACAAAACAGAGTTATGAGGGTGAGGAAATGAGACAGATGCTGTGGGTTTAGTGCTGTATCTTAGACTTCCTCCTCAGATCCCAAATGCTAGAAACAATCCATGACTATTTTCTTACATAAAGCTACTTATTAAGCAGAACTCCAGAGCATTAATGGTATCAGAATTCATTCACTTTTATAAAACCAAAAATGTTTAAAGGTAACATGTCTCCTCACATCAGGGGAGAGATGGGTATTTAGGAGGGTGACAATGAGTAGAGTGCAATTGGCAGACTGTCCTCCCAAGAGGTGCAGGTCTCATTGAGAGAGATCAGGACATATCCAGCCTGAAAATAGCTGCTTGTGCACTGCTGCCTTCCCTTCTTTTCCCCCTTTTCTTGGCAGAGTGCTAGTAATGTCATTTATAGCCAGGTTTATTTTTACTTTATAAAATCAAATGTGTATTTTAAGAAATACTTTTCTCAAGCTGAGAAATCAGTTTAAATCTTATCTGATAGGTGTTTAAGGAATATCCATGTGCTCAGCTATTTTTTAAAAATAAATTTATTATTTTTGGCTATGTTGGGTCTTTGTTGCTGTGTGCGGGTTTTCTCTAGTTGCGGCGAGCAGGGGCTAATCTTCGTTGTGGTGTGTGGGCTTCTCATTGTGGTGGCTTCTCTTGTTGTGGAGCACGGGCTCTAGGCTCATGGGCTTCAGAAGCTGTGGCTCGCGGGCTCTACAGCGCAGGCTCAGTAGTTGTGGCGCATAGGCTCAGTTGCTCCGTGGCATGTGGGATCGTCCTGGACCAGGGCTCGAACCCGTGTCCCCTGCATTGGCAGGCAGATTCTTAACCACTGCGCCACCAGGGAAGCCCCCTGTGCTTCAGCTATTATGAAAACAACGGGGAGTAGATGGAAAGGTGATTATTCAGCAGCAAGATTCTACTAGTATAAAATACAGCTCTGGAAGGGCAGCATTCTTGATGGCAGGGAACGTGCTTCTTCTGAGACTAGTGAGGGCATGTCCTGTGACAACTGGCAGGGCTGAATACAGACTCTCCAGCCCTCACAGGACTACCTCCTCTAAGAATTCTTTATAACTGCTCTTCTGTTCACATTTTAATGTTTTTCCCCAATGTTTTGGCCTTCTTCACAGACACTATTAGAAAATTGAAGTTCATGTAGAATTAGTATTACACGGCTCAGCATTTGCCTTTTTTCCACTGTTGACTGGGACCTCTGTGGGAGTGAAGAGGGGAGCTAGAGTTGTAAGTAGTTTTTGTTAATACTTCACACCTAGGGAAACACGTTGGTGGGAAGTGGTCAGAATGAGAGAAAATGATGTTTTAACCTTAAGGGAATGTTTAATCAGATTATTTCTTTAGCATTACTCAGAAAATGAACTTTTTTTTTTTTCTGGTCTGGGTGAAACACAAAACTTTATTAATAGCTGTTCTAAAAGGGAGGGGAAATAATTATGAAAGTATACTGAAGCTTTTTATAAAATATTTTTTGGTAAAATAGGTCCATGTTTCAGCACCCTCACTGGTGACAGTTACTGAAACAGCAGATGCATCTCATTAAAAGGCAGTTAGGCTACAGACTCTGAGGACAGAGTTAGAAGGGAGGCATTTCCCTGCACAAAAGGGAACCAGAGATATGCTAAGTGCTTAAAACTAGTTTTGAGCTTGTTTTGGGCACTAGTATTGAATAACCATTTGCTAGTTTGGCTATGTCCAATTATAAAGAGGTTAAGAATGATTATTCTGTTGAGAATATTGTGTCTAGCTACATTGATGAGAAAGATAATATAAGTGGAAGTCCTGATAACACAGAACTTAGAAAAGGGAAAGTAATAGATAGTTCATCAATGGCCACCCATGCAAGGGTAAGAAAATTCTAATTCTAAGGACTAGCTCTAGACTCCCAAACAAAAATGATCCACAGAAGTGCCGATTTATGATGTCTCCACAGGGCTTAGGAGAAATAATGTGCAGCCATGATTTATATCTCTTTGATTACATATTTACCATATAATTTTCAGAAGACAAATCCCAATATTTGGAAGTACTGAATTCGGCAGTACCTAGACCTACTTCTGGTGCATAACCAGATGAGCTTTCTATCTTAAAGTTAATTTTTTTCTATTGAAAATATTGGCATTAACTGTTTTTTAAATATAAATATTTATTTTTGGCTGCGTTGGGTCTTCGTTGCTGTGTGCAGGCTTTCTCTAGTTGCTGTGTGGGCTTCTCATTGTGGTGGCTTCTCTTGTTGCGGAGCACAGGCTCTAGGTGCATGGGCTTCAGTAGTTGTGGCACGCAGGTTTAGTTGCTCCATAGCATGTGGGATCTTCCCGGACGAGGGCTTGAACCCGAGTCTCCTGCTTTGGCAGGCAGATTCTTAACTACTGTGCCGTCTCCTGCTTTGGCAGGCAGATTCTTAACTACTGTGCCACCAGGGAAGTCCTGGCATTAAGTTTTAAAAAAGTACTAAGAAAATTTTTGCTTTCCCGTTGTAAAGTCTTGGCTTCAAAATTAAGTATTATCTAAATGAATATGAACATGGATGAGAGCTAAACGTTTCCTAGACTACTTGCTCCCGTTTAAAAAAAAATCTTAAAGTTTTGGTTAGGGAATTGCAACATCAATTAGTATATAACGAGTTAAATTTACCTCATTAAAATTCAGAGAGGGTAGGGAGGATGTAACTAATGTAGGCTTATAAAACAGAAGATCATTCTATTTACAGCAAGATAAAACCACACTGCTGTATTTCGTAGTTTATTCAGTTTTAATATGGTTTCCATTATTAACTTTTAAAACAATGATTTCCAGTTTAGAAAACAATGCACTGACCACATAATTCCTTTTTTATTTTATACAGTTATACAAATATTCTAAATACGCATTTTGTGTTCAAGATGATGGCAAATAAGATTAACTGTACAGTACATAAGGAAAGAAAATATTTTAAGCATATTTAGAAGCAATAGAAATGTCTATACAAAACAAGCAAAAATGGAATAAAATTTTTTATTTTTAAAGTATTGCAACAGGCCCACAGGTTTGTAACAAAAAAGTCTTTGCACAGTTCCTCACAATGCCCCATTAATAGCTAAAGCAAGACAGCGGTTTTAGAAAATAACTTTCAAAATGCTACACATGGTACTATTGTTTGCACAGTTTGATCAAAATAACAACTCTACTCTGAGTCAAGCAAAACCTAGAGGAAATATACCAAACAACTTGAAAATCATTTGTATAAAATTCATTGCACATTATTTTACTTAGTTTGAAAAGTAAAAAAGTGTATTTACAAAATATTTCGCAGTCAAAATTATGAAGTGAATGGATATAACACGTCTTGATACAGACAGGTCAAGGAAAACACGAATGTTTTTTTAAAGAGGTTTTCAGTGCTCCTTCCACAGGGAAGTAAACATGATCTACTCAAATGGATTTACAAGATGTTATGCATACCGTAGCAAATTCGACACCTGCATTATAAAACAATGTTGAAAAGGCAAAAGGATGAGGGGTTTGTACACTGGAAGAAGTGAGCTATTCAGAGATCAACAAGTACAATTTTTAACTCAGCATAAAAGTCTTCATAGTCTTCAGATAATAGACAATGAACACACTTGACTCGATGAAAGTTGAAAAAGCACCATGCACAACAGTTTAGTGGTAAACACTGAAAAAAATAGCACCTGGAATTCTGTGATATTGACAATTTAAAACTGGTCTAGTAATTGCCGGAGATATGGTGCCTTGGATAATTCTCTATTTACTCGGGAGAGTTTGTAAAGTACTGGGCAGTTCAGAGAAACACACGGGATATGTCGATCAAGGCAACCTGTACAGTTCTTGCATATCTGAAAGTACAAGAGGAGTACATCAAATGATAGGAAAGTTTCTATCTAGATGTAACAACTTTTATAATCCCTCCTTTATGACCCACCACAGATTACAGGCAGACATATGGCACATATTACAGAAAGTTTCATTAATTTTCATTTCTTTGAAGCATAGCCAACCCTAAGTTGACACATTTCTAAAGGATATTATTTCACAAACCACAGAGCACAAAATTCCCTAAGGATTCATTTCATCCCAAAGATCAACTTTCATTTATGGTAGAATCCTATTATATTAACATACACATAATAGGCTACCCAATTACCATTCAAAGACTGTCTCTTAAATGCGCTTATGTACACTATTCTTTCAAGTTACTTATATTAAACATTTTGTATGCCAATCATAAAAATGTTACCCACTTTCTTATTTCAGAAGAGAAAATGCCAGTATGGAAAAAAAAAATCAAAGCATGTGAATTTGAAAGTAGTAGTGCAGACCAGTAGTTTCAACCCTGGCTTACGTACATGAGCCTAAAAATAGACTAATGCCTCAGCCCCATCCCAGACCAATGAATCAGGATCTATGGGCATAAGAGCCTAAGAATCTGTACATTTTAGGGTTCTCAGTTGATTCTAATGTATAATGAGATCTGATCTAAAGGAAAATAATAAATCATAAGGCAATTTTTAAAGAGAAGCATTATAATGTCTTACCCAGTGATCAGATTTTAATATGTAAAGTCTGAAGTTATACATACAGTTTAAAAAATTGATAAAACATGAAAAACGTTAAAGGCTACTAGTGAGGGCCCCAAGGGTCAAGAAAATATATGCTGATTTTTTATGTGAATAGTGTATCCAAGTGATTAAAAAAAGGGATAGCAAATAGCAGCTACCATACTAACCTTTTAAGAGAGAAATCAGATCTGCTCCACTTAATTCTCTGATCTGTATCTAACAGCTTCTGTTTTAAAGGTCTCACAGGGCAAACAATTTTTGTTCTTTGCGCCAGTATCTTCCAGGCAATTGAAAGGCCCATTTTTCTGAGCACGCTGGTTACTGTACCAGTATTATGATACTGCCACAAGCAAACTACTGAGAGCCCTGTGCTTCAGCATGCTCTCTTGAAAAGTAAGTGTGCTGCTGTTCTACTTTGAAGACTTTCACTAATTAGATCTCTGCCAAGAGACTCAAACCTACTCCCAAATATGGAATGTCTGCACTGCAGCTCTATGTACTGCAGCTACGTTCAGGTGCCAGGACAAACTGATAAATATTTATGCACTTGCTGTGCTTGCCTGATAAATAAACCAGGATGGAATTACTTGCCTCACTAAATTTAACTCAATGTTTAGTTTCAAGATCCTTTACTGGTGATTTAAACCCCGAGCAGCTTACGTTTAAAACTTTAAACACCACAACCTGGAAACTTACATTTTAGCAAACGTAAAACAAAAACTGCTTTAATATTTAATGATTCTTTTTGCTATCCTTTGGCTTACTTTCTTGTTTTTTAAAAAATTTTCAGTCAGATGCTTAAGTTCATTTTTTATTAAAAGTGTTTAAGTTGATGAATTTTTCTTTGAGATCTGCTATGGTTGTCTAGAATTTATATGTGTTGTTTGTTTAACAGGGAGTGTTAAAATTTCCAAGTAGAAGGATCATTTTGTTTTCTGAGTTTATAATTAACTTACTAGCTTTATAGAATTGTATTGATAAGCTTGTAATATTTCAACTTTCTGAAGTTTATTAAGGTTTTCTTTATAGACTAAAATATGTTCAATTTTTTAACATTCCATAACACTTGAAAAGAAGGTGTAGTCTCTAATGTTGGATAAGGTCTATCTTATAATGTTGTGTAGATCTTTAATAATTGTACTGATTTCTGATCACTTGACTGGTCTTGGGCTGAGAGGTGTATCAAATCTATTACTAATGTTTCTGACAATTTCTCATTTTATCTCCTGTAATTTCTGCTTTATGAAAATTCCTACAGATTATTTAGTGCACAGGAGACACACATTTTAATCCTCTTAGGAAAAAAACAATCCTAAAGTTAAAATATCCCTTTAAAGATGATGAACCATCCTTATTTTAAACAGCGTTACTTTTAAAACTGCATTTTTATAAGAAATAAGACCTAATATTGAAGGAAGGTTGTGGTTAAATTGATGGCACCAACTAGCATAGTGCATGTTGCTGGGGACAGAAGACAGTAAGGTCCAGGGAAGAGGCCACTCACAGCCTCTGACATCAGTGGAGCTCTGGAGGTCCTGCCCATGTTTGCACCTTGTACTAGATGCCAACTAGGGAATTTTCTATGAGGGCTGGTTGCTGCCATTGGGGTAGTAACCTAAAAAAAACAGAAGCTGGGGTCACCCAGTGACTAGTGGTTGTACTAACCAGAACCACTAGTACAAAGTGGTACAAAAACTGGGACAGAGTGGCTGCAAATTGCTTGGCAATCACTCCAATGACTTACTGCTGCTTTAACTGTGCATTCAGCAAGAAGCTGTTTCTTCATTTAATACATGTGTACGACCCACCATGGGCTGGACTCCGTGCTAGGCACAGCCAACTCAGCAAGGGAAGGGCAGGGCCTCTGCCCTCACTGGGCTCACTTTCTCTTCGGTGGGGAAGCTCGAGCTAGTGTTGAGAATGGACAGGATGGCGGGGGATCAGGGTAGGAGGCTGTTGCAGGAGTCTGGGGAGAGATAATGGTGGTTGGACTAGGATGGTAACATAAGGGAAGGAGAAAGTGAGCGTACTTAACAACTATTTAGGAGAGGGAAAAGCCACTTTATCATTTCAGTAAGCTAGGCTTCTGTGGTTGCATCAAAATAATCATACCTTGAGATCTTACTGTCCTTAATGAAATCTGTTTAATGCATTCTGGATGACTGGCTATACACTATACAACTTAAGAGTTTTCTGCCAGTGCAGAATAGCAGCTAGAATGGTGCGGAAGAAACAGTGTCTACTTTACCAGTCCTTAATCATCCTTCTATTCTAAGAGCCTAGTCTCTCAAGAGATGGTTTCTCTCCCTTTTCAACTGTGTGGCAGCTAGGTTGTCCTCCTAGGAGGTTGTGGATACTCTGACTTGGTTCAGAAGCCTTTTTACCTTGAGGGGCATGGTGTAGAACCTGGCCTTTACATAGGTGGTTGGATTACATTAGGCATATGAACAGACGAGCTGCCAGGAGTGGTCGTTTAGAATTCACAATGATAGAGCTAGATAGGACCTAGGAAAGAGCATCAACCCACATTCTGAGAAAACTGGGGCCAGAGGACATGGCCAGTACTATGAAGTCCAGACTGGAATCCTGATGTTCTTACTATCAGCTTGATTCATTTTCCACTATATCACACTGCCTTTCAATTATCTGGTTGGTTTTAAAACACTCCAATAATAACCTTATATATTGCTCTTCTAAAGACAAAACAAACAAACTCCACCTCAAAATTGTTATTCTCTCGCCTGAAAGCTAAAATTGCAACTTGAAACATGATGCTATAAGAAGATATAATCAGTCCTTTAAGAAATATACTACTTTAAAAAAATGTGCTATAATATTTTTTCCTTTAGATTTAATTTTCTAACTTATTTCAAGAGATTCCTATTGTTTATTTCTGCTGGAATTCCACATTTGAAAAATTATCTCTGCATTTTATGTCTGTATTTTATGTCTGTATCCCGTCTCGGCTGCTTATTACCAGTGGAACATGGGGCAAATTACTTAATCCCTCTGTGTCAGTTTACTCATCTGTAAGAGGGCCTAGAACAGCCAGCCTCTGGCAGATAGGAAGATTAAATCATGTTAACTGTTAATTTTCTATCTTGACTCTCAGAATTGCAAACCTTCCAAGTTTACTAGCAATTCTCTAGGAAAACCAGATTTTTATGAGAATGGTAAGTAGATATGGTAGACAAAGCAATTAGTACTTTTCTTTCTTTTTTAGAAATACTATTATAAAAGAAATTGGGTGGCTGGACATTGTAGTTCTATGGTTCTAATAAACATAATACACTATTCTATAAAAACAAAAACTAAATTATAAAACAAATTTAGCCATTTTTAATAGTTTAGTTCAATTATGATATTTTTAGGAAGTTTATTAACTTAGAATCCTTATTCCACTTTCACACCAGAGTTTCACACCTTACACTACACCTCCCTCAAGAGTTGACTACATTTCCCTGAAGAATCAGATTGCTTGGGATTCTGGGTCTTTTGAACAAGGTTGTACCTTTACAAGTTGCTCCTGCTGACGTTCCAACTCTCGAATTTCTTGGTTAAGGATGACTGCAACATGCTGAGGTTGGCTGCGACAGTTACTACAGATGCCGTGCTGAGTCAGGTCATCACACACAGGGCAGTGTAAGGTAGTGAAGTATTGTGAGATAGTGCCTTTCCGCCCTTCAGGTTCACTTCGAGAGGAGCTGGTGGCTTTCTGGATCTATAAAAACAACAGTTCAGAAAAATATCAATTCAGAAATAAGTCTGAGCCAGCTTCATAGCAGAGTGGCTATTCTCATGCTAATTACAGGTTTACTAAGGCATTATTTCATTTGTTCAACAAATACTGAATAGCTACTATATGTCAGGCACTGTTCTAGACAATGGGGCTATAGAAAAGAACAAAGTCGTTCCTTTACACTTTAATATCATCAGATAATATTGTTTTGTTTTCGTTTTTTGGGAAAAAAAAAGTCTCAAGAGGCACAAACTTCCAGTTATAAAATAAGTAAGTCATTGGGATATAATATACAGAATAGGAAATATAGTCACTAATATTATAATAAATTTAAATGGTAACAGATAACTAGACTTTATCATGGTGATCATCTCAATGTATATAAATGTCAAACCACTGTGTCGTACACTTGAAACTAATACCAGATTGTATGTCAATTACACTTCAATAAAAAAGAAAAATAGTCTCCTGTCACTCGGTTTTTTTTTTTTTTTAATTTATTTATTTTTGGCTGTGTTGGGTCTTTGTTGCTGCGCACAGGCTTTCTCTAGTTGTGGTGAGCGGGGGCTACTCTTCGTTGCAGTGCGTGGGCTTCTTACTGCGGTGGCTTCTCTTGTTGTGGAGCACAGGCTCTAGGTGCTCAGGCTTCAGTAGTTGTGGTGCATGGGCTTGGTTGCTCCGCAGCATGTGGGATCTTCCCGGACCAGGGATCAAACCCATGTCCCGTGCATTGGCAGGCAGATTCTCAACCACTGCGCCACCAGGGAAATCCCTGTCACTCAGTTTTCTGGTTGAGATATGTAGATGTATGAGATCATATGGGGGCGTGGAGATCACAGAGGACAGAGGAAGAAATCCAGGTTAAGAGTAGATACTGTTTAAGGCTGCGCAATTTGGGCCATGGCAGCAAGGTAAGTGGAAGGTTAAAAATAACTTGTTAGGCAGTAAGGTGCAAAATTCAAGTAAAAGTAAACCTGGAACATTTCAAATGAAATTAGATACATGTTCCCTAATCATTCCTCATTTGAAGTAATACTGGTTTCAGAGATGTCTTCTGATACTCTTTTTCACACTGAAATAACATCATCTTACAATCATACCCTTGGTGTACTCCCTTGCTGTCTTATAAGTCACTCTGCATAAAAGTTATTAGGTCAGCCTTTTATAAATGCCATTGTTTTAACATTCTTGCTGGTGATGAAATGAAAAATAGTAATAGCTTTGTGGCATAGAGCCAGGACACAGCATTACAGATGTTGGCCAGCACAGATTCTCTGAAGCACAGCTTCAACCTCAGTTTCCCAGCTTATTCTTTTCCTTGAGGCCTTAAGTGCTCACTGAGAAAGTAAAAATAATTTAATTATCAACTTTTATCAGTTTTCCTGCATACCCTCAGCCTTTCATAGTCTGAGCAAATGACAGATCTAATTCTAAACATCAGATAACAACTGCTACTCTCCTAGAGTAATGTATCCCAGATTATTACAGAACCACAAATCGTTCCTTCAGGCTTCTAATGGGTAAACTAAGAAAAAAAGAGTTCAAGCAAAACTCCCTTTGGTAAGATTCCACATTGCATGTTTTACTTTAGTAAAGTGCTATTTTAACATTATTTCCTTAGTCTGGTTTCTGCAGGAATATGTCTAGCTACTACATCCTATACATTTCTTAAACACCCATTTTGAAGGGATTTTTCTGCTCTCCTTTGTTCAATTTTTTTTTTTTTTTTGTGGTACGCGGGCCTCTCACTGTTGTGGCCTCTCCTGTTGCGGAGCACAGGCTCCGGACACGCAGGCTCAGCAGCCATAGCTCACGGGCCCAGCTGCTCCGCAGCATGTGGGATCTTCCCGGACCGGGGCACAAACCCGCGTCCCCTGCATTGGCAGGTGGACTCTCAACCACTGCACCACCAGGGAAGCCCCTCCTTTGTTTACTTTTTATTAGCTGCTTTGAGTTATTTTATAGTTAAGTGTTTACCATTGATGTAGTTTTGGATTTAATCTTCTATAATTTGGCCAATCTGACAGAAGCTGGGAAGGTGTTTGTAGAAAACTAAACCAGAAAAATGTAGCACCTTTGTTGGTATAGGATAATAAAGCATTTGCTTTGCTCTGATAGCATGTAAATAAAATCTTTAGCTCTACTGAAAATTGTAAGTGAATTCCCTCTTTAGAGTCACAGCACAGGTACTATTTAGTAGGCTTACCCTTGGTAATTCATGATACCAGTTGAAGACATCAATACCAATAAGTGAGAAGATTCTTGCCAGGGGTGGAAGGATTTGCTTGGTGATATAGTAAGTGGCATTCAGTCTCAGAGTCGGGTCCTGCAGGACTTCCACTGGGCGCCTTACCAGCTGGATAAGTGGTACTCCAGGGGTCCCATAAATGATGACATATGGCACTCGTTCCCCAACTCGAGGCTCAGAGCGCCGATCATAAGTAAGCATTTTCCTATTTAAATCCAAATAAAATAGTCACTCAAAGACTGTCATGGAAGGCATCTTTCCAGAAAATTAAATGAGAATTAAACAATAATGAAACCATGAGAAATCAACAAGGGGAACCTTCAAGTAACTTTTTTGACAACTGTATACACTTCACTTAGTTGGCACCAAGTGGATATGCTGTGAGAGTTTAATAAAACTTACTCTGTAAATTACTGTTACATGGAGAACAATATGAGTTGGCAGATATCAACTACCTTAAATTGTTTTCTATCCCCTAAGACTAAGAATTAACTATTGTAAATCTAATAATGGAGGATAAAATTTAGCTGATTAGGTGATCTGATTCTAGAATGATACCATCTCAGTGCTTTGGTAAATGAAAATTAAGGACTACCTAGTGATTCTGATATGGGAAAAACAATCAATTCCAGCTCTGTATCAGATTACAATTTCACTAAATTTAGTTTCTGCAGGGAAGGCCAGAAGAGGAGCTCTTTCTTCTTCTTTAGAACTTGCAACATATGGGGGTCACCCACTCACTTTAGTAAGGCTTCACGTGGGCAGGGGAATAGACAATTGTGTATCTGTGCCTGCAGACTGGGTGTCTATTAATCTACTCCAAACCATTCCAAATCCCAGGACTACACTTACTAGGTATTGGGGGTTGTGCTGTTGTGCACATCATTACCTTGTAAGTTCCAGGGCTGGCACACACGCGCCAGGTTTGTAAGAGGCACTTCCTCTGTATTCCTTTGCAAAGATAAAATCTTGTATGCTGGCCTTTCCTTCCAGAAGCTTCATACATTGTCGTTGAACATACTGTTTAATTAAACTTATATCTCTTGTTTCAAATAGCAGCTTCAGAGAACGCTCAAGTATCTTTAAAAAAAAATGGATATGCTCATAAGGAAAAAATATCCCCCAATATATTTCATCATTGCTGTTATACTTTCAATTACGTTAATTACTGAAACTTGCTGATCTGTCTGAACAATCTGCTATTTACAATGACTAGATAATAAAAATTATTGAAACTGGAAAATATTTTGGAGACTTTATTTAACTTGTGATTTCTAAAAATAGAGTATTATGTAGTTTGAGGAAAATCATATCGGGATGACATGCAGATGAAACATTTGCTGTGTGTGATGAGCAACACGAAACATTTAAGTTGTCTTAAATAGCCAAGAACACTCCAGGCACAAAAAGCCAGACATCATTTCATGTATTAACCCTATTATAGAAAGGGCTGGATTCAGGTGGACAGAGAGAAGTTTAAACATAACCAAGCAGTGAAATAAAGTTAAACATCACCAAGCAGTGAAATAAAGTCAGTCTTTTTGCCTTTTTATAGTGTCAGTAAATATATACTAACTGTGATAGAATTTTCTGTGCTGGAGTATCTCTACTAGAAAATGACTGACATGCAGTAGATTTATGCAGTGGAATGAATTTAAATTAGTTCCAGGTGAAAGCTCTGTATCTTATTCTGAGTACTGGAATCCATACATATTTATACAAGAAGTTGCTAACTTAGCCAAGGCACCATTCTTCCCTCAGAGGAAGAATGCACTGGATATCTTTTCCAGAAACTAGTATTAAAAAATATCTCAAATTTACATAATATTATATGTGACATAATAGGTTGCTATCAATCTATTATGCTTTTAATGCTCTCGTAAAACTCAGTGTATAGAGTGCTATTCCATTTATACCATTTATTTTTGGTTTGTTATAGAAGGAATCTGGGCCTGAATAAAGAAAAAATAAATATGAGATACTATGGTTGAGAAATTTAGGTAATTTATATTACCATTGTTCAGAAATCTGCCTAACTTGTATTTGGTAACCCAAGTAAACAGAATTTCAGTTAATCTAGGATGGATTACATTACTTATGAAATTTCTCTGTTCAGTTTCCCTTCTTTATCCTGCTCCATAGCTTTTGGGTGTTGCCATATATCATCTCTAGGTGATTAGACAGGAAATTTTTATCAAGTTCAAGTGTTGTTTTTTAGCAATTGTGATAAAAGGTAAGGTGTGGGAGAAGTCAGAAACTAAGGACTTAAATAAGTTGTTTTCATTAGAAATGAAGTTCTCAAAAAATCATACAGTTCCTCTTATAGTTATACATAGTCATATAGGCTATATAGTTCCTCCACCTAGATATGTGCTTAAGGATTTGTACCGGATTCTTTAGCCACATTTCTTTTCTAAAATTATTATTATTTTTTTTGGCTGCATTGGGTCTTCGTTGCTGCGTGTGGGCTTTTCTCTAGTTGCGGCGAACGGGGGCTACTCATTGCAAGCTTCTCATTGCAGTGGCTTCTCTTGTTGCGGAGCATGGGCTCTAGGTGCATGGGCTAAAGCAGCTGCAGCACGCAGGCTTGGGAGTTGCGGCATGCGGGGTCCTAGAGCATGCAGGCTCAGTAGTTGTGGCACATGGGCTCTAGGGAGCATGGGCTTCAGTAGTTGTGGCATGTGGGCTCAGTAGTTGTGGCTCTCAGGCTCTAGAACGCAGGCTCAGTAGTTGTGGCGCACGGGCTTAGTTGCTCCGCGGCACGTGGGATCTTCCCAGACCAGGGCTCAAACCCATGTACCCTGCATTGGCAGATGGATTCTTAACCACTGTGCCAGCAAGGAAGTCCTAGCCACTTATTTCTTAAAGATGACAACAAGACAGATAAAACTTACCTTAGAAACAGCAGGGCAGGAGTCTCTTCTGACTGTTTCTATTCCTTTTGCATCAAATACTGGGTCCTTTTGATCCAATGTTTCATACATGTAACCCACATACCTCTTTTTTGTTTGTAAGACACAGGGCAAATATACCTGTGACGAAATTAATAAAATATCTATCAATAACCATTTTTTTCCAACCATGAATATCTTATTTTTATATGCCTTTTTCTCTCTTTAACCAGATGTCAATTATAAAAAATTCTAAATGTGGCTTAGGGCCCAACGAATTCATAATACAAAATGAGACAACACTTGCAGGTAAAAACACACAAAGTGAGTTGTTCTACTTCCTCACCACACACCCACTCCTTTACTTGCACTATCAATTTTGCTCCTTCCTCAGCTGATACTGCTCTCTCAAAGTCTTCAATCATATCTTTTCAAACAATTTAAAAAATGACTTTAAGTAACACCTACTATATGGTACAAATTAAAAAGTTATAAGAGAATATACAATGAAAAGTCTACCTTCCCCTCCACAGAGGCATCCTGTTATTGATTTCCTGTATATTCTTCCAGAAATATTCTATCTAAGTACATGTACTTATATACATAAGGGTAGCTTACCTTCCACATCACTCTGTACTTTGCTTATTTCATTTAATAACTTATCTTGGAGAGCATTCCATCCTGTACAAGAAAGCTCATTTTGTTTTGTAGCTACATAGCAGTCCACTTTATGAGGGTATAATAATTTTTGTAACCAGTTACCTACTATGGGTTATTTAGGATGTTTCCAATCTTTTGGAGTTACAAATAGTGTTCCAGTGAACAACCGTGCATGGATAAATCTGCAGGATAAATACCTTGAATTGGAATTCCTGGATGAATGGGTGTGTGTCCCCACCCCTTTTTATGTTACCACATTGGTCCTTTCCTCTGCCCCAAAGCTGTATCAGTAATCACACTAAATGTAAGTGGTGTAAAAAGTGTAAAAATGGTGTAGAAAGTGTAAAAATTGGTGTAAAAAATGTAACTTGTAAAAGGCAGAAATGATCAGATTAGATCCCATCAAAAAGATACAACAATATGCTTTCTACTAGAAATCCACTTTAAATATAAGGACATAGAAAGGTTAGAAAAAAGATACACTTGTTAATACTAATCAAAACAAAGCTGTTGTGGCTATATTAATATCAGAAAAAGTAGATTTCCAGATAAGGAATATTATCAAAGATAAAAGTATCAATTTGTCAAGAAGATACATAACCATAAATGTATATGCACCTAATAAGAAAACTTCAAAATGCATGAAATAGAAACTGGCAGAACTAAAAGGAGGAAACAGGCAAATCTATGATTATACTTGGAGACTTTAGCACCTCTCTTCTAGAAATTGACAGAGAATCAGTAAGATTGTTGTTGGCTTCAACAACGCTATCAGTTAACCTAAGTGACATTATAGAACATTCCACCCAATAACCAGAATACACAGGGATTTTCAAGGTCATATGGGAACATTCACTAAGAGACCATGTGCTAGACGAAACAACGAACTGTAACAAACTTAAAAGCATTGAAATTATATAGACTATGTTCTTTGACCACAATGGAATTAAAATTAATAACAAAAAGATGTCTGGAATATCCTTAAAAATTTGGAACTTAACACACTTCTAAATAACCTACAGGTCATTATCACTGAAGTAAATGAATAATAATAAAAGCACAAGATACCAAATTTGAAACTAAAGTAGTGTTTTGAAATTTGTTACTGTTAAACGCTTATATTAAAATTTTTTGTTTAAAATCAATGATTCAAGTTTCTAAATTAAGACAGGAAAAGAGAAGCAAACTAAACCCAAAGTTAAGTGTAAGGAAGGAGATAATAAAGAGTGGAAATTAATTATACAGTTCTTCAGAAAGTTCTGTAAATGGATAAACCACTAGCTAGAATGATCAAGGGGGAAAAAAATGGAAAAACAAATTATCAAAAGTGAAAGGGATGTTACTAAAGATTTTACAGATATCAAAATCACAATAAGGAAGTATAAATAGTTCATGCCAATAAATTTGACCACTTAGGAGAAATGGACAAACTCCTTGACAATCACAAGTTTTAAAACTGACATGAGAAGAAAACCTGAATAATATATATTAAAGATATTTAATTTGTAATTGAAAATGCCTTCCCCGCCATAAAATTTCAGGACTAGATTGCTTCACTGATGAATTTTATCAATCATTTAAGAAAAAATTTTACACACTTTTTCTTTCAGAAAGTAGAACAGGAAACACTTCCAACTCATTTTATGAGGTCAGATTTTTTTTTCCTGTCCCCAAACCAGACAAAGACAATACAAGAAAAAAACCAAAAAAACTACAGACTGATACTCATGAACATATGCATCACGATTCTTAACAAATGTCTGTTTTCTTTGAGAAGTTTTGCAGTTTTTGCTTTTATGTTTAGGCCTGTGATCTATCTCAGGTAAATTTTCACGTCTGGTGTTATTTTCTAAGGACACCATGCTCTTCACTTTGCCAGATAGGTTGAATGTCCACAGCATCACACACATACTTCTAGAATAGCGCTCATTATCGCTCTGTTTTCTAATTTTTCTTCCCTCTCTCCCTGCAATTAGAATGCTCACTCTTCAGGGCAGATACCGTATCCAAGTCCTCTCTGAATCTCTTCTAGCACAATTCTTGCTTCAGAGTAGGTGCATGATAAACATTTGGGAGTCATGTTTGATTCTCTTCTCCCTTTTTTATCTTTTCCACACCTGCTCTCCTAAATCAACCACTTTTAACTCCTGCCCATCCTTCTTTCCATTTTCTCTTGAATTGTTTATTTTCGCTAGTTTATCTCACTACTTCAGGACATACAGGTTGCAAAAGGCATCCTGTCTTGAGATTCTTCTCTTTCCAGTCCATCTCCACACCACTGTGAGGCCAGTCCTCCCCAAAAAGCTCTGTCATGCTTTTGTTTGATAAACTTTCCTGAATAAAGTTTAAACACTTTAGCTTGGCATTCAAGACACTCCATAATCTGGTCTTAACTTTATTTTTCCAGACTTCTCTCCTGCTACTCTGTATTCCCATGTTGTGCGTTTCCTACTCCATATCCTTCTATATACCACTTTCTTCTGTGCAGAATGACTGCAGCACCGTGGCTGCCTATTGAAATTCTAACCATTTTCTGAGACAGAATGCAATGTATACCTCCTACATGGAGTCTCCCCATCCAGCCTAGGAGGACATAATACCTTTTCTTTGCACTCCTACAGTGCTTAGGGAGACTGCTTCCTAAGTTTACAATGAAAGATCATTTACATACATTTCTAATCTTTCCTTTTAGATTATTGGCTCTTAGAGGGCAGGACTGTGTCTCATGCTTCTTTGCATTCCACACCTCTCCTAGCTCAGTACGTTTTATACAGAAAGAACTAAATGCATATTTCATATCCAAAGTAAAGTGAAAATAGTCGAAGGTCCTGTGGCAGACTGCATTCTCCAAAGAAATAATATCTTCTATCCCACATACCCTTCTCACAGTGTGACTCTGACATTTTTCCCATTAAGAGATGGGGACCTATGTTCCCTCTCAAATCTAGACAGGCTATGATGCTATATGATTTTAAGACTAGGTCATAAAAAGCAAAATGGCTTTCATCTGGTTCTCTTTGGGATGTTCATTCCTAGAACTCAGCTATCATGCTGTGAGGAAGAACAAGTAGCCCCAGGGAAAGGCCAAGTGTAGGTGTTCCAGCTCACAGCCCCACCTGGTGTCCCAAATGGCAGCCAGCATCAACCCCCAGACATGAGAGTGAGCAAGCTTCAGGTGATTTCAGTCCTTAGCTTTCAGCTAAGGACCTAAACGTTGTGGAGCAGAGACATGCCATCCCAGCTGCACCCTTCATGAATTCCTGACCCATAAAAATCTGTAAGCTCAATAAAATGGTGCTTGTTTTACACCATTAAGTTTGGGGTTACACAGCGATAGTTAACTGGAATAGTCTTTTCATTTCTTTATATAAGACATTACAAAAAAAATTGAGAAAATTATACAAAAATAAGGGAAAAATACTTTAACACTTTCACAGACCCATATACCATTATAAAATCTGAAAATGTATTGAAAAAGTCAGAAATCTACAGAAGGTATATGAATTTTATATGTGGTTAGTAGTATTACATTTCTCTTACCTTTTCAAACTTCAATTTCACTGGTTTAGGATTGGTAGCAGTTACAGCTTCAGCAATTTCCTGACCAATCTTAAAAGACTGCTCCTTAGTGGCTCCTTTCAGTAGCACAAACATACTAAGAGGATTAAAAATAAAGTAGGGTAATGAGGAAGGCATTGTAACAAAAAAAAATCTCATCAATAGTAACTTTCCTGGATAATACTGTAAAACCAAGGAAAACCTTTTTTTCCCCCTTACGCTTCCTTATTAAGTTGCTCCCAACCTGAGTTTTCTTGTTTTGTCACACTTTCCTGTGTGCTCACGGTATATCTTGTTACAGATCTTTAAGACATCTAATGTTTCTAGTTTAGCTACACACAGAACAGCTGTCACAGCTGGCAAGAAGGTCTTGGGTCATTCCTATACATTTACAGCTTTCCATGACACACAGTTATGTCAGTCACAAAATAAAAGATGATGACTATAAAGAAATGGAAAATTTACTTGTGATATGGGAGGGAATTTCCTTCCAGAACCACCCAACTTAGAAAAGAACACATGTATATTTTGTAAAATATGTTCATTGAAGAACAGTTAGAAAACACAAAAAAGGCACAAAGAAAACAGCCATTTATAATCTCACCATTCAGAAAAAAGATACTAGAAGGCTTTTGTGTACATCTGTAAATCTTTTCTCATTTGGGATCACAGATCATACAGTTTGATAACTTTCTCCTTTCATTTAATGGTATATTGTGAACATTTTCCCATGTCACTTCTTTTACATTATTTTAACAGTTGTACTGTATTTCAATGTATGGATATAGTATAATTTAACCAAACCCCTACCACTGGAAATCTAAGTCATTAAATTTTTTTTCTAATATTTAATATATAATAATAACTTGGCAAGCTATGTCCTTAGAATAAATTCCTAGAAGAGGAATTTCTAGATAAGTGGTATATACTAAAAATATTTTTTGAAAGATAATGTGAAACTGAAGTCCAGAAAGATATTTCTGACATACAATCCCACCATCAGTATATGCAGGTCAAGAGGGAAGGATTTCTAATACGGATTAAAAAAAATCTAATATGAAAAATACTAAAAAATAACTGATAAAAGTACTGGGCATTTTTTCCTAATATAATCCAGCTAACTCTGTAATAGCACTTTACATTTCAGTATATACCACAATCTGAGACCAAAAGAAGTAATGGCGAATAAATATACTTAAGGAATAGAGATTATAAAGCTGATCTTCATTTATAACTTTAGGGGAAAGACATTAAATAGTAGAAATGAATACTATCTTGAAACATGGACTTTAAGATTCTTGGAGCCACATAAACCAATCTTATTATTTCTTAAATGCTTTTATATTGGACTTTCAGTCTCATTTGGATGGTTTTTTTTGAAAAGCTCTTTCTCTGCCAATATTGCAGATAGTACTTGTGTTAGAGTTTGATCTGAAAAGCTTAAGGAGTATTTATTTAATATTACTTAAGGCCTTGAAAATAAAAATTTATCAATCTGAATTAATTTTAACATAACGCACAACAAATAGGCCTTAGATAGCTAATTATACTTTTAAGCTAGGCTATATTCTGAACCACCTAAAGCTTTTTATAATATTTTCTTTCTAGGCCCATCTGATGCTCATTATACCAGTATAGCCTTTAAAAAAACAGATTATTACAAAATTTCCTTTTGAAAGATTATTTAAAGAATCAACTTCATTGAGATATTATTTGCATATAATAAAATGAATACATTCTAAGTGTACAGTTCCATGAATGTTGACAAACGTATAGGCTTGCTATGGGCTGAACTGTGCCCCTTAAATTCATACGCTGAAAACCTTAACCCCCATTGTGAATGTGACTGTATTTGGAGATAGGGCCTTTAAAGAAATGATTAAGTTAAAATGATGCTCTAATTTAGGTGGTTAGGGTGAGCCTAATCTGGTGTCTTTATAAGAGGAAATTACACAAAGAAACACCAAGAATGTACATGAACAGAAGAAAGATCATGTGAGCACAGCTAATCAAGCTAACGCCTTGATCTTGGACTTCAAACCTCCAGAACTGTGAGAAAATAAATTTCTGTGCTTAAGCCACCAAATCTGTGACAGCCCTAGAAAATTAATATATTTGTGTAACTACCACCGGAATCAAGATATAGGGACATTTTCATGACCCCATAAAGTTCCCTTGTACTCCTTTGCAATAATTCTCCACTCCACTCCCAGCAACACATGACCAGCTTTCAATTACTATAGATTAGTTTTGTCTTTCAAGAATTTTATATAATATACAGTACATACTTACGTCTGGCTTCTTTCACTCAGCATATTTTTGAGATACACCCATGTTGCTAAAGTAGCAGTAACTGGTTCCTTTTTATTGCTGAATAGTACTCCATTGTATGGATATGCTACATTTGTTCATCCATTCATCTGCTGATGAACATTTGGACTGTTTGCAGTTTTGGACTATCAGAATAAAACTGCAATGAAGAGGTGCATCAAGTCTTTGTGTGGACCTAAGTTTTCATTTCTCTTAGGTAAATACCAAGGATTAGGATTGTTGAGTCATGCTAAGGGGGTATGTTTAACTTTAGATGTAAATGCCAAACTTAAAAAACAAAGATTATTATGCTTAAAATGTTCAGATGCAATAATGAATTGAAGTGCTTCTACACACATTTCTATAAAGCTCTAGAACAGAGAAACTAAGCTATGGTAATAGAAATCAGGTAAGTGGTTGCCTGGGGGTAGGGGATGAAAGTGAGAGACTGACTGCAAAGGAGCATGGCAGAACTTTCTACAGTGATAGAAATATTCTATATCTTGACTGGGGTGGCAGCTGATTACATGGGTCTGTACATTTTGTATATTGAACTATGTACTTTTTTGTTAAAAATTATACCTTGATAAAGTTGATAAAAAATTAAAGGAATACATACTTCACATCTTAAAAGTTATTATAGGGTATATATTTGAGATTTTACCTAGTAGTGTTAGGGGTTTTACTTGAGTTCATCTGTGTTGTTTTGGCTAGTTTTAGTTGGAGCTAAGCTTCAAGAGAGCTGACCAGGATTAATGGAAGTTTTGGGTCACTTAACAGAATGTAGGTGACCAGCCTACGAAGAGAAAGACTGTTTTATAAGTTTCTAGGGAATTCCCTCGTGGTCCAGTTGGTTAGGACTCCATGCTTTCACTGCCAAGGGAGTGGGTTCAGTCCCTGGTCCGGGAATTAAGATCCTGCAAGCTGTGTGGCACAGCCAAAAAAAAAAAAAAAGTTTCTATTTGTCTGTTACTGGTGCTTTTAATGTAGTTAAATAATGTTTATCTTTGGTTGATAGATCACATTTAAAGCAGTGATTTTCATTTCACATGGGGTGGGGAGTTAAGCGAGGATATTAGAATCACCTAGGAGGCTTTTCTCAATTATACTCAGATGAATTTCCCAAGAGATTTTTGTTCTAGTTCCCCACCACCCTTCTGCTGCCCTGGCAGTATGTGTGTTGTCAAACGTCCTTCCCTACCCTGCCTAAGAATCACTACTACAGAGAGCTTCAATAACTGATGGGAGTAGGTCTATCCCACTAGGGTGGGATAAGTATTATTATTTTTTGGATAAATATTATTGATAACCACTATTATATAGAATAATTGTTTGAACCACTACAATATAAAGATAGTCAGGGTGTTTACATTTATACCGTCTAAATGGACAATAATGCATAACTGCTCTAGAGAGAGAAACACCCTTCTAACAGTAATTTTGATGCTTTGTTAACCAATCTCCCTTAGCTAGACTCCAAGATTCATAAAGTCAGCAGTCCTGAAACTAGAGGGAGGCAATGGTCATTCTTCATCATGTATCAGATTTCCTTCATTCTGATGACAGCCTCAGGGAGGCTAAGTGACTTTTTTTTTTTTTTTTTTTTGCGGTACGCGGGCCTCCCACTGTTGAGGCCTCTCCTGTTGCGGAGCACAGGCTCCGGACGCGCAGGCTCAGCGGCCATGGCTCACGGGCCCAGCCACTCCGCGGCATGTGGAATCTTCCCGGACCGGGGCACGAACCCGTGTCCCCTGCATCGGCAGGCAGACTCTCAACCACTGCGCCACCAGGGAAGCCCTAAGCAACTTTGTTGATGGCCATGCAATCAGCTAGGAGCACAGCTAAAAAGAATCCAGATCTCACTCTTGGTTAAGAACTCTTTCCCTCCACCAAGCATACATTTATTATCCCTAGAGCAGTGCTTCTCAGTATGTTATCATTATTGTCCTCCCCCCAAAAAAGTTAAAAGTAAACTTAACAAGAGAAAGTAATTACTAAGGATTAAAATGTTGTTGGGTAGGGTTGAGCTTTGTGGGGCCAAAACCCACTGTACTTCTTTGCTCCTCGAGGACCAACTTGTGCGCTACTGGGCAGTATTATTACCATTGAGAATGCATGCCCTAGAGTGAACTGCCCTCATACAGTGTATTTCAGTAAACATTTGTTGAATGAATCAGATGGTGAATGGTAGTCAAAAGCTCTAATGATACTGCAGGGAATTCCCTGGCGGTCCAGTGGTTAGGACTCGGCGCTCTCACCGCCCAGGGCCCGGGTTGGATCCCTGGCCGGGGAACTAAAATCCCACAAGTCAGGCAGTGCAGCCAAAAAAAAAAAAAGATACTGCAAATCTGCAAATACAATTTCTTTCTTTCTTTTTCTTCTTTTCTCTCTCTCTCTCTCCCTCTCCCTCCCTTTCTTTCTTTCTATCTATCTATCTATCTATCTATCTATCTATCTATCTATCTATCTATCTATCCATCCATCCATCTATCCTGTGCTGTGTGGCACATGGGATCTTAGCTCCCCAACCAGGGATCAAACCTGTGCCCCCTGCATTGGGAGTGCAGAGTCTTAACCACTGGACTACCAGGGAAGTTCCTACACTTTTGATTAGAATAATAAAAACCTGTGATGTCTTATGTAGAGACATACCAATTTGTGGCTCCACTGCTAACTAGTTGGGCAATCTTAGACAAATTTCTTATTCCAGGGGAATCTGCTCTTAAGTAGCATCTGAGAATGTGCCCCTAGGGTTTTCTCCCGACCCTTTTAGGTCATGAAAACTCCTGACCTAAAAGTCCTCTTCCAGGGCTTCCCTGGTGGCGCAGTGGTTGAGAGTCCGCCTGCTGATGCAAGGGACACGGGTTCGTGCCCCAGTCTGGGAAGATCCCACATGCCGCAGAGCGGCTGGGCCCGTGAGCCATGGCCGCTGAGCCTGCGCGTCCGGAGCCTGTGCTCCGCAACGGGAGAGGCCACAACAGTGAGAGGCCCGCATACCGCAAAAAAAAAAAAAAAAAAAAAAAAAAAAGTCCTCTTCCAGCTCTGACATTCTGTGTTTTTTGGTTTGTTTGAATGCCTAAAAATCTTACAGTCAGAATCATGCCAACTTCTGCTTCTGGGTGTGTGTTGTCAACTACTGATGTGTTTAAACCCTGAATTAAACTCAACAATTTAAAGTTTAACTTTCTCCTCTTCCCTAAATATTTTGTGAGGAGCTCTGCTAACAAGGTGAAAAACTATGTTCCAGTAATTTTTATTTTGCTAGACTATTCAGCAGAAGTGGTTTTACAGAGCAGTGAAATACCCAAAGTCAAAGTGAGGAGTGGCTTTTGACGGGGAACAGTAGAGACTATGGATAACTGGGGCCTGGATAACTTGAAACTATCCCCACCTGCTGATAATGAAACAGCTGCTATAGGAGGAAAGGTCTCATTCAGCATTAATATGATTATGCTGATTGTATATGCATTAAAAAACTGGAGAAGATTAAATGCTGTTTAAAGATTACCTAGAAGCTATTTTTAGTGATTAGAAGCATTATCTCTGCTTGCTCCACTGCACTGTAAAGTGATCAGAGCTCCTGAGGCAAGTGCTCTTAGAATGATCGCACTGTGACTCTAAGCGTTCAATATGAAAAAAATTTCAGACTCTAAGAAATTTGCATAATACCTATATTGTAGAAAAATTTTAGTAAGTCGTATAAATAAGATGTTACATAAATAACTGGGCCCTGAAAAATATCAAAGCAAGCAAGCAGGCTGAGGTTATTCAGGATTCAAAGGCAGTTCTATCCTTTGGATAGAATGGGCTTCAGGATGATGGGCTTCAGGAAGTCTGTGAGCCTCTGGAATCAAATGGAAAATGTATCTGGAATCTGCACTGTTTATAGAAGAAGGTCAACAGATTTTGGGGCCCAGTGAAAAGTTAACCACTCACATCTTTGGCAACTGTGGTTCAAAAACAGTTTGATTATTTTAAGATATATATTTAAATTCAGAGAGCTGCAGCTATCTGAGGGATTCTTCACATTAAAAGCTGTTTCTTTAAACAGATTAGACTCCTGTGTATGCAGGTTTTACAGATCCCTATCTACTTGGCTACCTGGAGGGATGCCTTGGGAATTTTCGCACTCTGTGGCTCAGGTCATATACATTTTCTGTCTCTTAAGATCATATCTGGTAAATCAGGACCTGTGTTAACTCCAATCACAAGATCATAAGGACTGAAAAGAACTTAGGTAGAACTCTGTTTTTAGGAAGGATTACCCTTAAGCCATTCCACACACTGAAATGAGTATCTGAGGAGATGCAAGAAGACAACTACAAAACAGAAAGTTCATTACCTGTCAGTATCACCATATACAACCCTAGCACCCCATTTCTTGGTATCATTCACCAGTTTAATAGCTTGTTCCAAGGTTTCTCTGGCTTTGTGAACAATACTGTCACCAACCTGTTGGTACAAACACATTGAAAATAATTTCTTAATGTAGTTTAGTATAAGACAACAGACTTTAATATATAATACTTAACTTTAATTATTATTTCTAAAAATGAAACAAGGAGAAAAGAACATTAAAAAAAACAAAAATCACCAGTGCCATCATTCTTTCTACAAGTACTCAAGAAGAAAATGAGATGAATGAATAATTTAAAAGAAACCAATCAATATACAGACTTGCCTGTGAGTGTATCAGTGAGTACAATGGACTGTACTATATACATAGCTACATTTGATCCTAGAAGGAAAAGCCTTATTTATTCAAGGACTTTCTAAAATGCCTTTATAACCAACTAAGCAGGAAATTACACTATGTATGTGCATGTGTGTCTTTCAAAATTTTTCTGTTGGAGTGTTATGATCATTTTTTTCAGTATCAGTAAAGCTTATGCTGAACCTATATCTCAGTGATCGGTTATACATATTTTTTAGATGACACTAAACATTGATACAAGGAAAAATGCATAATTATATGATAGAAAATATATTACAAGGGTTCAATTTAAATCAAGTAGGCAGATATATGTCTAAGTTCTTTCATTGGTGATTGAGTTTTAACAGTGATCATGGCATAAGTTGACAAAACAAGAAGATGGTGGATCTTGACAAATATGAGAAGCAGGCCAATTATATTTCATAGTTAAAGAACTTAAGGAGACTAGTATAGCACTGCTGCTTCATTGATCAAACTCACTAAAGCTAAGGGTTGGGGAAACTGCCATTCAGCATAAATGGAACATTACTTTTTAAAGTTTTAAAATAAGAATTATGCACTTTTTCTTTTGTGTTAAGATGCAAACAGTATTTATAATGATCTTTCCCCTTTTACTGTAAAGTTTGAATTATCTGAACTAAATGCAGGATTGAATAATACTTATTTTAAAAGGCTGTTTAAAGTCATTTACACAGGAAATATTAAGTGTATGAACAAAGGAATAAATAAAACACTGACAAGAGAAACTTAATTTGGGTTTTAAATTAAGATCATGAATCCTGTTGAGACCTTTAGTGCATTAGAAAACCTTGAGAATATGAACTATAGCCTAATACATTAAAAAAAAATCAGGTCACCTAATTGAAATTCAAGTTTGAATAAAATATTCAATCTGTCATCTTTTGCCACTTTCACACAAGATAAAAATATGTGACAGCAAATAGCTAAATGGGTGAGCCATAGAGTGTTAGAGTCCAATATGCTTTTGAGATATACACATACAAATACACACATATACTGGTCCTAAATGTCTGCCTCCTGCTGTCTAGTCTGACCCATTTAAGCTATATCTGGAAGAGTCAGAACTATTTTGCAGCTGGCCCTGAAGTCCATGCAGTATGAAGGACTTAGAGGCATGAGAGGGAGGAGCACGGGGGGGGGGGGGGGACAGTGGGAGAGAAGGAGTGGCAATTACATTAAAACTGATTCTGCTACTTTGTGTCATAGTTCCTAATTTGAAAAACATTACAGGGCCAAGAGACTGGATTTAAAAAGAGGAAATTAATTGATTTCACAATTCAGGCAATGGTTGGGATCCTGAAAAGTCATAATAAGAAAAATATTTAAAGTAAAAGTTCTCTGAAAAGAATGTTGGTAAGGATGTGGAGAGAAGGGAACCACTCCTGCACTGTTGGTGGGAATGTAAATTGGTGCAGCCATTATGGAGAACAGTATGGAGGTTCCTCAAAAAATTAAAAGTAGAACAACACATAATCCAGCAATTCCACTTCTGGGTATTTATCTGAAGGAAACAAAAACACTAACTGGAAAAGATATTTGTATCCCCATGTTCACTGCAGCATTATTTATAATAGCCAAGACATGGAAACAAGCTAAGTGTCCACTGATGGATGAATGGATAAAGAAAATGGGGTTCATATACAATGAAATATTATTTAGCCATACAAAAGAAGGTAATCTTGCCGTTTGCAACAACATGAATGGACGCTGAGAGTATTATGCTTAGTGAAGTAAGACAGAGAAAGACAAATACTTTATGATCTCACTTATACGTGGGATCTAAAACAAAAAAACTCCCAAACCCCACTGAACTCATAGATACAGAGAACAGACTGGTGGTTGCCAGAAGCAGGAGGTGGCGGGGGGGAGGGGGGCGGAAATGGGTGAAGGTGGTCAAAGGTACCAACTTCCAGTTATACAATAAGTCTTAGAGATGTAAGGTACAGCATGGTGACTATAGTTAATAATAATATTGTACATTTTAAAGTTGCTAAGAGAGTAGATCTTAAAAGCTCTCATCACAAGAAAAAAATTTTAACTATGTGTGGTGAGGGATGTTAACTAGACTTATTGTGGTCTAAATGATATTGATCATTTTGCAATATTACAAATATTGAATCATTATGTTGTATATTTGAAACTAATATAATGTGTTATATCAATTATATCTCACAAAAAAAGAAAAAGAGACAATGAACAGCCAGTTGAAAAAGTTGTCAGATATACATGTATGTGTATATACAGCTTTATCATGAACAGTAAATAGTTTAGGAGAAAAATGTGAAGACATAAAATTTTTAATTTATGGAATAAACACATCGGTGACAGTGTTGAGCTGAGACAGAGACATTAACCTACAACTATTAGCTACATTACTCATTCTCTGCATTCTTACAGGAATTCTTGCTTACAAAGTCTTGTCCTTCTCTTTGATAGTCTAGATCTAGCATATTTTATGTGATCTTGGTGGTACTGTCAAATATTTTTGATTGTGTGTTCATTGAAGGAAAGCACACGGCCATAGTCAGTAGTCTATTTGCCTTTAAAGACAGTAGCTTCCATTTTGACTCCACTGGAGCTAACTTGTGACATGTTCACGAGAGACCCTTTCTGTGATGCTGACAGCTTTTTCCACTAATGACTTCATAAATAAGTTAACATTATTAAATTGTGATGTTGGCATGTAAAGAAGGGCCAAATGCAAGCTTGCAGTCATTAACCTCAGAATATCTGAAAAGTCCAGGGTCAAGGAGGCAGATGTTGCTTGGCATTCAGTTTTCAACATGTTAGGTAGTAGCGTACTTCCTGGCAGAACTCCACTCCTCAACTTCTACTGCCAGATCAAAACCCCCAAATTCTTATTCTAAGGTTAGGATATATATACACACACACATACATACACACACACAATATATATATACACATACACACACACACACACACATATATATATATATTTTTGGCGGTACGCGGGCCTCTCACTGCTGTGGCCTCTCCTGTTGTGGAGCGCAGGCTCCAGACGCGCAGGCTCAGCGGCCATGGCTCACGGGCCCATGAGGGATGTGGGATCTTCCCGGACCGGGGCACGAACTCGTGTCCCCTGCATCAGCAGATGGACTCCCAACCACTGCACCACTAGGGAAGCCCTAGATTCATGTTGTTTTGCATGTGGACGTCCAGTTATTCCAGCGCCATTTGTTGAAAACACTGTCTTTGCTCTACTGTATTGCCTTTGCTCCTCTGATAAAGATCAGTTGACTATATTTATGTGGGTCTATTTTTGGAATCTCTATTCTGTTCCATTGATCTGCTTGTCTATTCTTTTGCCAATACTGCACTGCCTTGACTACTGTAGCTTTACAGTAAGTCAGTCCTCTGACTTTATTCTTCTGTAATACTATGTTGGCTATTCTTGAGTCTTTTACCTCTTCATGTAAACTTTTTTTTTTTGGCCGAGTAGCTTGTGGGATCTCAGTTCCCCAACCAGGGATTGAACCCAGGCTACAGCAGTGAAAGCCCCAAATCCTAACCACTAGGCCACCAGGGAATTCCCATTCATGTAAACTTTAGAATCAGTCTGTCAATATCAAAAAAAAATAACTTGCTGGGATTTTGACTGTGATTGCATTGAATCTGTATGTCAATTTGGGATGAACTAACATGTTGACAATACTGAGTCATCTTAACCATGAACGTGGAATATCTTTCCATTTATTTAGTTCTTTGATTTCTTTCATCAGTGTTTTGGGATTTTCCTCATATAGATCTGGTACATATTTTGTTAGGTTTATACCGAAGTATTTCATTTTGGGGGGTGCTAATATAAATGGTATTGTGTTTTTAATTTTAAATTCCACTTGTTCATTGCTGGTATACACTGTGTATTAACCTTGTATCCTGCAGCTCTGCTACATGATCGCTTATTAGTTCCAGGAGGGTTTTTTTGTGCATCATTTTTTTGGGATTTTCTACATAGAGGATTATGTCATCTGGAAACAAAGACAGTTTTACCTTCCTTTCCAATCTGCATACCTTTTTTTTTTTAAAGGTTTATTATTTATTGTATTGGCCGCATGGCACAGCACGTGGGATCATAGTGCCCCAACCAAGGATCGAACTTGCACCCCCTACATTGGAATTGTGGAGTCTTAACCACTGGACCGCCAGGGAAGTCTCCCAATCTGCATACCTTTTATTTCCTTTTGCCTGTTTTATTGCATTAGCCAGGACTTCTAGTATGATGGTGAAAAACAGTGATGAGTTGGGACATCCTTGTCTTGTTCTTGATCTTAGTGAGAAAGCTTCAAGTTTCTCATAGTTAAGTATAACGTGAGCCGTAGGTTTTTTGGTGGATATTCTCCATCAAACTGACAAAGTTCTCCTCTATTCCTAGTCTCCTGTGAGTTTGTATCATGAATGGGTTTTGGGTTTTGTTAAGTGCCTTTTCTGTATGTTAACATGATCATGTGATTTTTCTTACTTAACCTGAATGTGATATGATGGCTCTCAGCTGGTTTTTCAGTGTTGAACCAACCTTGCATACTTGGAATAAATCTCACTTGGTTGTGGTGTACAACTGTTTTTATACATTTTTGGATCTGATTTGCTAATATTCATTGAGGATTTTTACATCTATGTTCATGAGAGACATTGATATGTAGTTTTCTTATAATGTCTTTGTCTGGTTTTGGTATTAGGGTAATTAGAATGAGTTAGAAAGTACTCCTTCTGCTTGCATCTTCTGAAAGAGACTGTAGAGAGATGGTATAATTCTTCCATAAATGTTTGGTAGAATTTAACAGTGAACCCATCTGGGTCTGATGCTTTCTGTTTTAGAAGGCTATTAATTAATGATTCAATTTCTTTGATATAGGCCTACTCAGACTGCCTATTTCTTCTTGTACAAGTTTTGGCAGATTATGTCTTTCAAGTAATTGGTTCACTCCATCTAGGTTATCAAATTTGTGTGCATAATATTCTTTTATTATCCTTTTAATGTCCATGGAAACTGAAGTGATATCCCCTCTTTTGTTTCTGATATTTGCAATTTGTGTACTCTTTTCTTTTTTTTTCTTTTCCTAGTTAGGCTGGCTAGAGATTTATTGATTTTATTGATCTTTTCAAAAGACCAGCTTTGGGGTTCTTTGAAAACATGAAATCAATTGAGAAAATCAATTTCACTGATTTCTGCTGTAATTTTTATTACTTCTTTTCTTCTGCTTGCTTTGGATTTAATTTGTTCTTTTTCTGGTTTCCTAAGGTAAAAGCTTACTTGATGATTGTTTTTAGGTCTTTTTCCCACTAATATATGCATTCAATCTATAAATTTCCTAAGTACTGTTTTTGCTGACTTCCACAAATTGTGATAAGCTGTGTTTTCATTTTCATTTAGTTCAAAATATTTAAAAACTTCTCTTGAGATTTTTTTTCTTCGACCCATGTGTTATTTAGAAATATGCTGCTTAATCTTTAAGTATTTGGGAGATTTTCCAGCTATCTTTCTGTTACTGATTTCTAGTTTAATTCCATTGTGATCTGAAAGCAGATATTGTATGATTTATTCTTTTAAAGTTGTTAAAGTGCTTTATGGCCCAGAATGTGGTCTATCTTGGTGCATGTTCCATGTGAGCTTGAGAAGAATATGTATTCAGCTGTTGTTGGATGAAGTAGTCTATAAATGTCCATTATATCCAGTTGATTATGTTGTTCAACTATGTCCTTCCTGATTTTATTTTCTATGTGTTGCCTTTGTTTTTGTTCCTATTTTTATTTTCCACTCTTACTGCCTTTTGTGGTTTTGACTGTTTTATATGATTCTTTTTTCTCTCCTTCTTACACATTAGTTGTATTTTTTTTTAACTTTTTATAGTGGTTGCCCCAAATTTTGCAATATTTATATTTACTTAAAATATACCACTTTCAAAACACTATACCACTTCATAGGTAGTGTGGGTACTTTATAATAAAATAATCCTAATCCCTTCCTCCCATTCCTTGTACCATTTGTTATTTATTTTACTTATATATACATGTATATAAACATAATCAAATACACTGTTGCTATTATTATTTTGAACAAATTGTTAATTGTTAGATCAATTAAGAATAAGAAAAATAAAAGTGTTTATTTTACCTTTACTTATTCCTTCTCTGATGCTCTTCCATTCTTTTGTATTGATATAGGTTTCTGACCTATTATCATTTTCCTTCTCACTGAAGAGTTTCTTTTAGCATTTCTTGCAAGGCAGGTCTACTGCCAACAGATTCCCTCAATTTTTGAGGAAAATCTTAATTTCTCCTTCACTTTTGAATGATAATTTTGTAGGGTACAGATTTCTAGTTGAAGAGTTTTATCTCTTAACACTTTAAATAGTTTACTCCATTTTCTTCTTGCTTGCGTGGTTTCTAAGGAAAAGTTGGATATAATTCTTACCTTTGCTTCTCTATAAGCAAGGTGTTTTTTCCCTCTGGCTTCTTTCAGGATTTTTAATTTAGTGTTGATTTTCTGCAGTATCTAGAAACCTAGAAAATGATGTCCCTAGGTTTAGTTTTTTGGGCATTTATTCTGTTTGGTGTTCTCTGAACTTCCTCGATCTGTGGTTTGGTGCCTGACGTTAATTTGGGGAAATTCTCTGTCATTATTGTTTCAGTATTGTTTCAGTATGTCTTCTGTTCCTTTCTTTCTTCTTCTGGAATTCCTATTACATGTATGTTACACCTTCTGTAGTTGTCCCAGTTTTAGGATATCTCTTTTTTCAGTCTTTTTTTCTCTTTGTTTTTCAGTTTTAGCAGTTTCTACTAAGATTTCCTCAAGCTCTGAAATTCTTTTCTTAGCCATGTTCAGCATAGTAGTCAGAGGCATTCTTGATTTCTGTTACAGGATTTTTGATTTCCAGCACTTCTTTTTGGTTCTTTCTTAGAATTTCCACCTCTCTGCTTACACTGCCCATCTGTTCTTGCATGCTGTCTACTTTAGCTACTGGAGGGAGCTCTTAGCATCCTAATCATAGTTTTAGATTTGCAGTCTGACAAACTCCAACATCCCTGCCTTATCTGAGTCTGGTTCTGATGCTTTCTCTGTCTCTTCAAACTGTTTTTTGGCTTTTAGTAAGTCTTGCAATTTTTTTTTGATAGCCAGACATGATGTATTGGGTAAACGGAACTGCTATAAATAGGCCTTTAGTAATGTGGTGGTAAGGTGTCGGGGGAGGGGAAGGGCTCCTTAGTCCTACGAGTAGGTCTCAGTCTTTCAGTGAACTGTGCCTCTGGACTGTAGACTTCACATGTGATTTTCAGTTTTTCACCCCACTTTGGTGGGACAGGATGACTAGAGTGGGCTGCAGTATTTTTTTTCCATGTAGAAGGCTACAGCAGTTGGAGCTGGATATTTCCCTTTCTCCAGGTCAGTTAGGCTCTGATAAAACTCCATCAGGTTAAGCTCTGGTTAAATAGTTTCTCCTGAGGGCAGACTCTGTTAAAAACGGAATGCTCTGGTGTATTTCAAAATGGTTCTTTTCCTCTCTCTGTGCCAGAAGCACAAGGGAATTTTTTTTCTGATATTCACTGTTAGAACCTGGTTGAGCTCCTAGAGGTAAAATTCACAAAAGTGTGGGGACCCTGATGACTGGGTCCTTTGGAGTTTTTATCACTCAGATTTGTCCACCCTGAGCCTCCAGCGATTCATCATTTATAGTTCAGTTTTCCCTACCATGGCACTGGTTCTCACAGAGATCTGTGCTCTTGATTTCTGCTCTGGTAAGTTGTGACTCTCTGTATACACTTGTTGGTCTCTTCAGTTTTGGGGGCAGCAGTTTACCCTGTGACTTCACCTCTCTGACAGATCTAAGAAGAGTTGTTGATTTTTCTGTCTGTTCAGCTTACTTAGTGTGAGGACAGAGTAGAGACTTGCAGTTTCTTACATGTTGGACATGAAACCGGAAGTCCCTTGCACAGGTTTTTGGAGTTTACTTTGCCTACTGTGAGCTCTGTGGGAACTTGATTCTTCCACTGCTTTTCCCTTATTGAACTACTGCAAATATGGTATACCACAATGCTCTAGCCTTCATCTGGCATGAAAAGATCATCAAGCAAACAAGCTTACTCTGTTCCTTTCCCAACCATTAGTAAATTATTATATTACTCTGTCATACTATACTGTATTCATGTCAAATTAACACCCTAATTTAGTAAATAACAAGAAATCAGTCTTGTTTAATGAAAAGTGTCTTTTAATTGCAACTACCACTGCAAAAGAAAGGTTCTGCTTTGTATCTACTGGTACACTAGTAAATATGGAATGATTGCTTTTACTCTGACATTTGGAGAAGACAACTGAACTATCATCAGACCTCTATCAACACATTAAAAGGAATTATTTAGTACCAATGTTACTGTAAACAATGCTGTAAAGGCGGCACTGAAATCTCATGTCAGTAATTGGTTACAATAGGGTCATCCAGATTATGCAGAAATATGTGTATGCTAATTTCTAAAATTATGATTGAACAAAACACAGAGAGTTCTCAGAGAAAACGCACAAATTCCTAAGAATATGTATATATCAATATATAAGTCCTGGTTTGAGAAAAACTGATCCTATGTTATGGAAATGAAACCATTTTGTCTAAAGTTTCAAAACAAAATGCTTTAATGAATAGGCATTCATTTAATGCTGCTTTAGTCTCTTTTGAAAAAAACTATAGACTTTTATCACTTACCTCAATGCATGGCATCCTCCCAGAAAAATTAGCAGCTGTGTAGCCAAATGTGACATTTGCTATCAGCTTAAGTCCTAGCTGACGTGCATCGAGCATTCGTGAAAGGGCTCTGTCTTGCTTGTAAGCCTTCATCGACTGCTTCACCATCAGTCTAGTCTTCAGAATCTCTTCGAGCATTCTTGGTAGCACACCCTTTCTTACTGAAGGCTATCATAAAGGAAAAAAAGAATGTTTAAATCCCTTAAACATTATAGATTTAGACAATTAAGAAGGAAGCACAAAGTATAACAATGGCCAACTGTCATGAATTGAAACATACGAACAATAGCGTGGCCACAGGACGAGCGGCCATCAATATAAAATCATCACATTTTCTTTCTTTTGAAGAGGACTTTTCTCCTAAAACGTTCCTGTAATGTTTATAAATCTAATGTAGCACTACTATGTGAGTTCAGAGACCTCCAGGGAGGAGGATGCCAACTAGTACATAAGAGACCATATAATGAGTTCAGAGGGAAATTTTGTTAAAACTCTGATCCAAACCCCCACTCTTTCAGAAAGACACACGGGATTTGTATCACTCATAACAAACCTCAGTTTTTAAAGATCTCATCCTAATGACCCCACACAGTAATCTGCATGGAACTCCATTTATCTACCTTGGAAGAATGAAGAGCTGGGTTGACTCTGCTGACATTCAAACCTGCAGTTCCAGGGACTCTAGGTATTTCAAATCTGATGCTTAGACCACTAAGCCATCCCCTCCGGCCTATATTTATTAGCAATCTGGAAGAGGGGATGAATAGTGAGGTGATAAAATTTGTTGATGCCAAAAAAAAAAAAAAATCATTTGTATTAATCAAGACTAGGGAGAATTTATGAGAACTCCACTAGGAATGAAAACCACAAAACAGTATTAACTCTGAAGATGATTCACAGACACGTGCAAGGTAATGCATGTTGGACTGAACAATTAAAACCTCAGGAATAGGATAATCACACTCCTGAATATTAAAAAATCTAGTTTTCATTAAGCTTTACACATTGGGTCAAAATGTAGATGCAAGTTCTTAAAATGCTGTTAAAGGGAGATAAAATAATAAGCTGCTAGATATGTGACAATGAAAACATATTGTAACCTCTAATTCATTCTGTGTACCTTCTGAAGCAGCCATAATGTTTATATTAAGACATAATATATGTTATTATGTTAAAATGTAATATTTTCCAAAATGTAATATATCATGAACTCACTTGGTAAAAATTTTCCTCATATCTAAATGGCTAATTTTATAGTACTCTTTAAACACAGCATCCTCTTACTGGTAGAGAACGATGATACTTTTGCTAAGTACACCAGAATGAATTTGAGGGCTAGCGGGGTCCATGCTACCACCACCAACCACCCTACCATCCCACGATTCTAGTACAGACTCACTGCTAAGGAAATAGAAAAGAAAGGAATGAAGTTGGCATATGAGAGGCAATATAATCTTCTCCTAGATCTCTTCCTATTTGTCTTTATTCATTTATGAGGCTTTTTTAGTTTCTTTTGAGGGGAGACAAAGGAGAGAAAAAAGGGACTCTGTTATTAGTTTGGGTATCTTCTTAAAAAATACAATCAATAAATACATTAGAATATCATTATTTCTAAGGCACTCTTAATTTAAAGTATATAAAACAATTAGTAAAGTATACACATTAAGGCAATTTTAATCTTTATAAGTTAACATTGTTGTGATCATAAAATAGCTACTTAAGCCTGCCAGATTCTAATAAAGGGCAGAAGGTATATAGGCACATTTATTTCTTGCAATAGTTCATTAAAAGCTAAAATCTTATAATTAAAAGATTTTAAACCTAAATTCATGCAGAACAAGATTACTATTTTTTTTTAAATGATTTAAAAAATTTCTTGGAAGATTCCCTATATCTTTGACTTTCTCAGATAAGATATTGAAGCAAACTTTTTTTTTTTTTTTGGTATTATATGCCAACAACATCTAAACGATCAGCTCTCCAAAGGTTAAGCCACAGTTGATACCTTTCATTTCTAAAAGAGTATTACCTTGACAAAAGCTACTCCATTGGGGGACACTGTGATATCATGCCTAATTTGGTAAAGTAAATCTGGAGGTACTCTTAGAGAGGTACAGCCAAATTTGAACTCATCATACCTGTTAAGAAAAAAAAAAATTAAGCAAATACTTTCTCAAATCATAGAACAGAGATTCTAGGCAATTTTAGGAATCTTTCTAATTCTATTGGAAACTCATTTTTAAACATCTAAACATGAATTAATATACTTAGTAATATGTTTAGTTACCAAAAAGCAGTTTTTCAAATATTAGAAACATTTCTTAAATAGCACTATCCTAAAGTACATGGGAAAAATCTATACTAAAATACCAAATTTCAGCTCAACATATGACTACCTTACACTAAGTTCCCTGAAGAAAAATTTAAGCCTTAAGTAAAAAGACTGCAACTAACTTTTCCAAATTCCTGTTCTTACTAAAAAGACAGAATTACCAATACAATTTCCATAAAAGCTTTCTATAAGGAGTGAATATACTTCAGACTAAAACTATAACACTTGGTTTTAAATACACAGAAATCATTATAAAGGAAGACTGTATATTTCTTATGAGAAAAAATTTGGTTGACATGAAAAAATAAAATGTAACATTTGGCAATTTAACTTTTTTTTAGAAAACGAACTATTTCTAAGGAAAGTCAAGAGGAGGTCATAGCCGAAGTTATAAGACCATAATCCTCAAACTGTTCCACTGAAAAGTGATTTATACCAACAAATTAAATATAACTCTTATTTAAAAAGAGACCATAGATATACACAAAGATGGAACAGATAAATTGGCTGATCGTATTCACAGTCTTCTTCATATGAGTTATTCATCCATGATGCTCAATCAGTCATATGGTGATCCATGTTAATTAATTAGTAAGGTAACTACAAAGAGCGGACTAGATGTGCTACAGCCCATTCATCTTGCTCGTAAGGGCAGTCTCATGTGCAAAGAGGCACTCAAAGAATGTCTAATTTTAGTAAGAAATACAAAGTACAACAAAGTAATTGTAAATGTGAAAAAAAACTTACTTCCCCAAGTTTTCCACATGGCCAAGGCAGGTGGAGAAACAGTAGTTGTATGCAATCACAATAGAAGGATACAGTGACTGGAAATCCAAAACGAGAACAGAGTTGCTATAGAAACGAGATTCAGGCTCCATAATTAGAGGAACACACTGTGGAGCTCTCATCTGGGATCTTTGCTGTACACTAGGTGTCACAGGAATATAGTTCATTGGTTTAGCAATACGCAACATCATTGATTCCACACGGTACTGCAGGCAGAGAGGTAGAAGTAGGGAGAGAAGAAGAAACTTAAATACAAATATACTGGTCTTTTGAATATGTGAAAATCATTTGGGGGATGTTTTACTCTTCAAAATACGGCTGTAAGACTTTTCTTACAACACAGTTACATAATGTTGGTTATTTAATCGGCTTTCAGGTATCAGAAGGGAACCCTTCATAAGTCCTTTTCCTATTCCCATAACTTTTATAAAAACTGCAAAATACGTCAGATAACTTACACAATAAATTATTTTTGAAAAGACAGACACAATTAGATTTCTTTTAATATTTAAAGATAGCAATATCATAATAAACAGATGTAGAAGAGACAGTTGTACAATTTGACAATTTCATTTAAAAAGTTGGCCAATAATCTTTGACAAATTTGGGAAAATTAGAGAATGGGGGTCAGGACACTTGAGATGGGTAAATGTTATCTCAATTTCCCAAGAAGGAACACAAGATTCCAAAACTGAAAGGTAGTCAGGTTAATACTGGTCCCATCAAGCAATTACTGATTGTTTATAATAACTGCTATAAAGCAGACGGTTTATAGTTTAGAAAAAGAAAGCACTCACAAGAACCAGCATGGGTTCACTGAAGTATTCTCATGTAGTTTTAAAGTATCTTTGCCTTTTATTATGAGCCAGATCAAATAGTTTTTAAAACTTGTGGGAGTATAAATAAGTAAAATAAATAGCTTTATAAGCTATTTAATAATAGCAATAAAATTAAATACAGCAACAGGTAATGCCAAAGTAGTTAGCGCTCTAGTTTTGCTATATATACTGAATTGGTAGATTGGGGGAATGTTATAGATATAAAATAATTAAAATAATTAAAATAAAAGATTTTATGAGGTTAAGGAAACTAAGCGATTTAATGTAGTATCCTGGATGGCTAGCACAGTGTTTATTTAACACACTAGAAGTATTCAAATAAACATTTGTGGAATAAAATCATGAAACCATTTTCAGCAAGGCATTTAAACAAAAATCTTTCATTATATCCTTGGGAAACTAGTTAGAAAGAGATGAGTTAAATGGCTTCCAAGCTCCCATTTTTCTTTAACATTAAAAAAAAGTGATACAGCCCACTTATGTTGATTCCCAAATCCTCCTCCTTTTTTTTATATTAAAGTTATCTGCTGGGAGTTGGAACAGCCAAAAGTAGGAATGTAAAACAAAAGAGAGGTAGACTTTCTTTGCCGCATCCCCAGTTCTGAGCGGCCTTTCAAGTCATCCCTAATCACACTGACAGTATTCAGGAACATAATACCATCCTCAAGGGCATAGCCATTTATTTTCTTATTATCATGCAAAACTCAGCAGTGGCCAAAAAGTTGGTGTGGAGAAAAAATAAAAAGCGGAGCTGTAACAAAGTTAAAAAAAAAAAAGCAGAGCTATTAAGTGGATTAAAGCTTTTCCAGAAAATGAAATTATAAGATTTGATTAACTAGCTACATGTATATATTGGTACTAGAAAGTTGGTACCAGAAAGAAAGTTAAAAAAAAACCAACAAATCACTTCAGACATCTCAAAAGTACATACATCATTCACATAGAACTTTCAGGTGTGCAAGAAAATTGACTTCCTACCTGTGAACCCCTTGTCAGTACATGTAAAAACTGAATGCCAAAAAGTCTAGCCATTTCACTGGTTTTCCCAATCAGGTCCAGCTGTTCTAACATTTGGAGATTTCCACGGACACGGCTAATGTAATGATCAACCATTTTCCATCTGTTAAAAGAGAATCCATGCTATGAATGTTTGAGAAAAATTTGTATACTTGAAACTAGTACTGTTTTCATTATGTCAAAAACTACCTATTAAAAGTGAGGTTATTTACGGAGGGAGTCATGATCGAGCCTTTAGCAAAGTACGTTAAGGAGTTAAACATTAGAAAATTTCAGATATTTCAAGGGCATAAAACCTAGTGAAAACATGTAAAGTTTAAAATAATGCTTGTGATAAGGTGGTAAGACTAAGGATAATTATTTTCAACATTTTGCTTGATTTTACTCTATTTTTATTATAAAAAATTAACACTGTCTCTTAGATGCCACTGCTAATGATGCAATAATTATACAATTATAATTATGCTATTTAAAGGCTTTTAAAAAACATGTAGGCTTTGGGTTATCACTGTTAATACCAGTCTTAAAAAAAGTATGCACTGGTGTCTTATGGAAAGAAACAGAGTAATTTGGTGAAGATTTAGAAAAATCAGGAAAATAATTTTATTTTTTATTATTATTATTATTTTTTGCGGTACGCGGGCCTCTCACTGTTGTGGCCTCTCCAGTTGCGGAGCACAGGCTCCGGACGCGCAGGCTCAGCGGCCATGACTCACGGGCCCAGCTGCTCCGCGGCATGTGGGATCCTCCCGGACTGGGGCACGAACCCGTGTCCCCTGCATCGGCAGGCGGACTCTCAACCACTGTGCCACCAGGGAAGCCCCCATATCACATTTTAATATGTATTTTTTTAAGATCATTCATGTGATCCTTCAATAATACATATAGCCAAATGTAAAGCTTAAGATAATGCATTATGTGTGGATTCAGTTCCTTTAAATATGTTAAGTCCAATTCTCGATTTCACTTGGCAAAAACATACATATCCTAGATAATACCTAATTAGAGGCAGCAAAATATACATTTAGAGCATTCTAGGGTATATAAACAAACCACCAAATGTAGTTTTCAACGTTAACTTTGATATCAAGTTTCATTTTATTTATTGGTATATAACTTCTCCTAAGCTTCTGTTTCTATAAGGCTTTGATCATAAGCTCAGTGCTTTCTGTGATTTAACTTCACTTCCTTGAGATTCCTTAAAAGAGACTGGAGAATAAGTTGACATGCTCAGAAAGCAGTTTCCCCAAATATATCAAATTGTTTTTAAGGCTAGACTTTCCTATCCTCACCATCATATGGCCTTACAATTCAATAAGCAGAGCTTCATTCATTTCAAACATCAGATACATTAATTTTAGGACTATGTTCTTTATACAGCTATTTTCTAAGCTTATTACTATCCATTTTACCTTTAACCTAAGGAACAGTAGAGATGGGAACTTTCAGTTCTGATTACAGTAGAGTAACTGGTACTAGACTAGCCCTCCTGGATAAAAGAGTCAAGGGAATCGTTTTTGGGCAATGAACAATAGGTAATGTAGGGCCATGCTCCTTGAGAGAAGGGAAACTCATGAGGTGAGCCCCAGCCTGCATGGAGCTAATTTTCTAAACACGGTGCAATGCGCTAAGTCTGAGCAGAGCTGGCTATACTGCTAAGCTGAGGAGGCAGGGATCAGAGTTCAGGCAGCTGCCGCTGGGGTCTGTGGGACAGGGCACCTGTGCAAGAGGCAGGCTTAGCATTTAGAAGTAAGGTGGGGCCTCCCTGTGAGTAACTGGCCCAGGGCTATGCTGAAAATGAGCAGGAGGAAACCACATGAGACTTACTAGAGAGTAGCTGCTCTGGGCTTCAGTTTGGAACAGAACTTGTTAGATAGTGTTGCAGTTGGAGGTCTAGCCATGCCAGAGTGGAGAGACTTCATTACCCCCTTATTAACAACCTGGGCATCCAGCTGAGAGCTCAGAAAAACCATGCCTTAGGAGTAAGGCAGAGTAAAGCCAACTGTAGACCAACCTAAAACCAAGCACTAACAATATGCACATAGAATCTGGAGACTGAGTCTTGTCAAGTTGGAGGGGCTTAGGAAACACTTTGGGCTTTTCAGAAATCCACCTTGACAAAGCACAAAAACCAGGTTTGCACAAGTTCAAGGTGATCAGCCAATCACTGAATTGCCTACTAGGCAAAAATAAACATGCTTCAGAGGAAGATAAAATCCAGAATCTGTACAACAGAACATGAGCAATATCCATTACATAATCATGCAAAGAAACAAAAAAATATGACCCACAGTTAAGAAAAATAGCAGTCAACAGAAACTAATACAGAGATGGCCAGGTGTTGGATATAGTAACAGATAACATATAGGTATGTTCAAAAATCTAAAGAAAAGATATTCAAGAAGTTAAAAGAAAAATGTAATCTTAGTGAGTTAACCAATGGAGAAATCCACCAAATATGGAAACTATCAAAAGAAAGAACCAAATGAGAATTCTGGGACTAAAAATAACTGAAATACAAAATTTATTGGTTATTCTTTTTTTTTTGGCCACACTGTGGGGCATGCGGGATCTTAGTTCCCTGACCAGGGATCAGACCTGTGCCCCCTGCAGAGGAAGTGCAGAGTCCTAACCAATGGACAGCCAGGGAAGTCGCTATTGATTGTTCTTAACAGCAGGTTGGTGATGACAGAAGAAAGTTAGTAAACTTAAAGATAGGTCGTTAGAAAAAAGACTGAAGAAAAATGTACAGAGCCTCAAGGGTCTATGGGACACTGTCAAATAGAATAATATACATAGAGATTATTGAGATCATCAGTAAGTTGAGGTTATAAAAAAATCAGGTGAAATAAATTTCATAGGTAACAAACCCTTAGAAGAACAGATAGGACATATAACCTATTTCATCTTTGGCAGAGAACAGGAGGGAGATGCAACGGCCATAAAAGCAGGTAAAAATGAAATTGTTAATGTGTTAATAAATTCTTAAAGGTCACGTATGGGCTAGCATGACAATTTAGAATCACTGGAAGCCCTAGACACCAGGGAAATCTTTTTCCACGAGCCTCCACCAAGTGCTCACAAGAAAGACTGGGGGCAGGACAGTGCACACAGGAATAAAACCCTGCAACTTCTTCCAACCCTTCTCTTATATGAAGCAAAGCCTTGAGCTACTGTGGGACCAGCAAGAAATTCTCCAATCCTTAGGGTTTATGCAAAGATCCATTATCTCTGGGAAGAGAAGAGATGCAAAAGATGTTTACAGCTGGGAGGGGGTAGTAGTAAAAGCTGCACCCGAGGGAAGGCAGGAAACCTCCCCTGTTCCAACCACAGGCCTTGTACCAAGTAACAAACAGTAGCTGTCTACCACTGGGAAAGGGGCAGGAAACTTTCCCATCATAGATTCCAGGCAAAGAAACACCACTCCTGGGGAAGGAGTAGAAGCATAAGCCATGTTCCTCTGTGGAAGAGTCAGGAAACCTGCTTGGGCCAGGACCTGGCAGTGATAGAAAGCAGAAGTCTATCACCACTGTGGGAAGAGCAGGAATGCTGAGAAAGCCTCATCTTCGAGGCCTGGGAGAGCAGGACCTCTCAAAGACTAACTCTGGACCAGGAAAAGTGAGTTAATTCCCCTGCCTCCACTATAAGTCTTACACACAAAAACAGCAGCAGCAGCCATCCACTCATTAAGCCTGACTTTGCCAAAAAAAAAAATGTATATATATATATATATATATATATATATATAGCATACACTGGAAAAAGGAGAACAAATGTTGATTTCTCATCAGAAATAATGAAGGCCAGGAGAAAAGGGAATTTAAAGCAGTGAAAGAAAAATAATTCTCAACCCCAGGATTAGTGAAAATATTCAAAAATAAGGGTGAGATAAAGAAAGACATTTTCAGATAAATAAAGGCTGAGAGAATTTCTTGCCAGGAGTCTTCCCCTAGAAGAACTGCAAAGAAAACGATTTAGCACTTTCTTCAATGAAAATGTATGTTCACACAAAGCCCTGCATACAGCTTAATACATAATAGCTTCAAACCAGAAACAACTCAACTGTCCATCAACAGGTGACTGGATAAATTGTAGTATACTCATACAATTGAATATTATTTAGTAATAAAAATAGGAACAAACTCTGGTTCATGCAACAACGTGGTTGCATCTCAAAAACATGCTGAGTTTCTTGAAAGAAGACAGACACAAAGCGGTAGACTGTAAATAATTCTAATAATACAAAGTTCTAAAACTGACAAAACTAATCTATAGTAATAGAAATTCAATTCATACTTACCTGGGTGGTTAAGGAATAGGTAGATTAACTACAAAGCTATATAAGGGAATTTTCTGGGTGTTAGAAATGTTCTTTATCTTGATTGGGGTAGTGATTACAGGGTGTATACATTTTTCAAAGTCACTGCACAATATACTTTAAACGTGTGCATTTTATTGTATATAAATTATACTCCAACAATACTGATTTTTAAAAAGAGATATTATCCTCTTCAGAGTTATAAAACATTACCTGTATAGATCTGTCTTGTTATCAAACCAATCTGATAAGACTCGAAAAGTAAAGAGGGGAAAACGCTGATGAAGAACATGAAAGCTCACATTTTCAAAGGTGTAGTTAGTTAGAGCCACCTAAGGAAAGAAAAGGAAAACTCCATTATAATAATGCTCATACTTACATGCAAATGGGTTCTAAAAAATCCTAAATATTATTTCTAACTTTTCATAGTAGATATGAAAGCTACTTGTAAAAATGATTCGTGTTACAACTGAATCATAATTAATTTAAAACTATGTATATATAGCCTACTGGACAGAAATGTTTGTAATAAATTAATATTTAATTAGAAAAATAATCAGACCTGAAGAGGTTCAACTTGTTCATATAATACTTACTTTATAGATCCCAGTTCTTATCACTTCTGTTTATACTCTATGCCAATACAAATACTGACAAACAAGCACTGTCAAGCAAGTTAATTTTTTGTTCTTTCCGTACTTACTTTTTGATCCTGGATGACATGCTGATTAACAGGCTCCCACAGATTCGAGGATGAGTTATCTAGTTAAAGGCAGGCATTCATCCTGCTCCCAAAAATTACATCAGTACTAAGACCCGATATATGGACATTATAGAGTCAATTTCATTCCGAAAGCAAAAGATTAAAAAGAAATGACAGCATGTTTCCCATCTTCAAAATATGTAGGTGAAAGCTGTGTTACTGGGAGAAGAATACTGAAAAAGCGTCCAAATTCATAAAACATACCTCTAGCTAGATGATCTCTCAGAAATACCTACAAGACACAAGCAGTCTAAACAATGGCAGGTATTTCAGTGTAAAATGGAAATTAAGGAACCAGCAGTCACCATTCTTAGGTCAGCTCGAGGTTCTGAGGAATAGTTCAAACAGCACTTCACATTTGTATATTACAATTTTAAAATATATTCTTTTCCACTTCTACAATCCAGCAAGTACAAAACAGGGATTGAATGTTAAGCTCATCTCAGTGCAGTGACCCCCAAAAAACTGGTCTTCTTTATCTACAATTTCTATCAATCTCCAGAACAACAGCATCAGAATGTGGCATACTTCGGAGTATGTGTATGTACTTACACTTAGAGAGACACACACACACACACACATACACACACAGACTTTTAAACTTTGGAATGAAGCTATCTATTCTAAAGTCACCAGTATAAAACAGGTACTAACCCATTATGGGGGTAAATGGAAGTAAATTACCATTTCTTTTACAAAAATCAGTATTGCCCTGGAGTACTTCTCTCAAAAATAAATAACTCATTTTATTATAAAATTCCCATATTTGAATGACTCTTCTACATGCTAGTGAATATTTTAATTTAGTTTAAAATTTTTTTCTATTTAGTTTCATAGAAAATTGAACCAAATATCTGATCTCAGGTAGTTACATGATTACCTAATAAAGAGAATAGCACTTCAGACCAAACCTAAACTTCTGCTAGAGTATATATCGTCATTAAAAACAATCAAAAAAATCTCTACAGAAAAGATCACCATGTTGTCCTGCAGCTCTCTCATTATGGGAAAACTTGAAGTTTGCTATGTAAGTTGACCTATAAGGATTAACTAGGGGATTCTGTGATCTCAAACTAAAATTTTAGAAATTGGTCCCCAATATCTGAGGCAGATGGCAGACCTATGTTCTGAGTTGATTTTATTTCAAATAGAACTATGTCATAAATTGGATTAAGACTAAAATATTATGACCTTATAGCACCCACTCTACTTTGGATCTTCTTAGTGTCACAGAAGCATGAAAATGGTCACCTATAATCCCAGCTGTGAGTAAAATTAAAGGAAGGAAACATGAACTCTAAAATTAAGATGATCCACCTTTAGAATGTTCCAATCTTTAGAGTGATTTACTCCATAAGTTGACAGTGAATCTAAAACTATGAATTAGGAGTTTGTTACTTGTTTTAGAAGGCAATCTGAGTAAGTTAAACATTGGAAAAATGTACTATGTAGATCAAAGTCAGAATTGATAGAGGAAGAAAGTGTTATAGTCCTTGGCCGTTTATTTTACTGATAAAGGAATCAGCGGATAGAGGTATGGTTACACTTTTCCATTCACAGAGTCAATGTGCAGTACCCAATGGTTAGTCACTTCAGAAACAAATTATTCAGAATGGGGAGAGGCAATCAGAGAATTAGTGCAAGGGAACTGAGAAAAGTGGAAGGAGACCATAAGGAAGCACCTGTGCCCTATTACCCTGTATCACCTTATTCCTGCAGTTGTTCATCATTTCCCCTGTCTTCAATTAAAAATTTTGGTTGACATAAACTTTCTACAGAAAAATACACAAATTTAAAGTGAACAACTCATGAATTTTTATGTATACATCCATGTAACCACCATGCATATGAAGAAATTTTTAGGACACTGGAAGGCTCCCTTGTGCCCTTTCCCACTCAATACTCACCAAAGTTACAGATTAGTCTTGCCTATTTTTAAACTTCATATAAATGGAAACATTTAATATGTACTATTATTTATCTGGTTTCTTTTGGTCAACATTATGTTTGAGATTCATCTATTGTTCAACGTGGCAATATTTCATTCTTTTTCATTGCCATGTGGTATTTTTTGTTTCAGCTGCTTACTCTGCACCCTAATACACACTAATTATTGGTGACAAGTCTATCTCCTTTTCTAGAGTGTTCGACAGCAAGAACATCTCTGTACTTCCTTCCCACTCCCTCCTCACTCTGCACCAAGACTCAACAGCGTTTCCTCTAAATGTATATATCATTTATGTCTCATCTGGCTCTTACATGCGTATGGGGTCAGTGATAGATGCCCTATCAAAGCCATATAATATATATGGGATATGTGTGTATATACATACATACACAGACATATACTCATTTTAAACATGCTCTCTGTTCTCAGAGAGCTTATTTTATATATTTTATTTTATACATGTTTTACCTTATATATGCTTAAAATAAAATATACAAAATAAGACAGAGAGCATGCCCACAATCCTGATTCTTAACCCCATACTAGCTATGAGGCTTTTAGGCAAGTCACTTCTGTGAATGTCAGTTTTCTCATCTTGAATAATACCTCACTACTTTCTTGTCTTACTTATCCTGCAAGTTTGTGAGTATCAGAAGTCAAAAATGACAAGTCTATAAAAGTGCCTTATAAATAAGATAAAATATGAATACAAGGGAGCGTATTATTTTACCTAACAGATGCTTATTGACAGACTGATGCTGTAATAGGGAATATTAGAACCAGATTCCAGTGTTCCAAACTGAGATGCAGGCCTACATGCTTGTGTGGAAGCATCTGACCTTCCTAGTGACTCTGTTGGGAGTGTTCTTCACTATCTTATCTGACAACTCCTTCGTAGCATCTGATTCCTCTGTCTGATCCTCAAAATATTTTCATTCACAAAATTGTGCTTGGCTCAATCCTGATCGCTCTCTCCATTCACTTCTTGGTGAGCTCAACCACACTCTCATGTGACTTCCAAGACTGTACCTCTAATCCAGACTCTACCCCACATTTGAGACTTCCCTATTGAAATGTCTGTTGAGTATCTTTCACCTGGATATGACTGATACCTCATGCTCTATATCCTTAATCTTCATTTTCCCACCTAAACATGATCTTAAATCATCTATGCCAGAACCCTGACAATCATTCTTGACACCTCCTCCTCTTCATCTTTTTGTACATCCAATTCTTGTGGATTTACTCTCTAAATTGTTTTGTGAATCGCTATATCACTGTCAGTTTTCATTTGAGCTACTTCAATAATGTTCTCACTGGTTTCCTACCTCTGGTCTTGCCCCCTTCCACACTGCTACCAGAAAATAAGTCTCAGAGGTAATTCACATCAGTGCCTCCATATCACCTTAGCCACTCCGACAATCATACTCCAAGACCTGTGATTACCAGTAATTGTACCCTCTCCATAATCTCATGTAACCCATCCTCCAACCACCGTCTCCTTCCGGGTTACTCCCCCTGGTGCCCTGACCTCTCTGCTCCTAACCTAGCTCAAATTCCACAGTCAGTCATTATAATCCCAACCTTGCACTAACATTCAGTTCCCTGCCCCCTCTTGCTTCCTTTTAATTAATTAAATTTTAGTAAAGCCACAACCCTTTGCTTCTGAGCTGTGCTCAAATCTAACCCTCTGTTACTCTGCACTTATATCTGTGAATTTGAACACAGCTGGCAGGTATCTCTTTAATTTGCTGATGCAAAGCTCAAATGGGCTGTCAATGCCTAGCTTCTATATTTTCTTAATCACTCTCAAATTCTCCTAAATAACTCTTCTCTCCTCAAACCCAAAGAGCCTGAAGCTCTTGAAACTGAAGCAACCAGAAGAGAACTTCTCATCCTCACGGCTACCCACCTAACAACATCTGCACCCAGATAATCTGCCTGCTAAAATGGAGGAACCAGCTATACCCTTAATCTTAATTTGATCTAAACCGAGCCCCAAATCTGTACATTAGAGATGGCATTCCGTAATATTTGTTGAATTGAATCAGATATATTTCCAACCTAGTTTGCAAATTCTTGTAAGGCCTGGATTAAGTTGATATCCAGAAGGCCTCTAAATGTAATCCTCTGGGGAAGAGTCATTTATTCTTTCATTCAAGCAGTCGAGTATATCATGAGCACTATTTCAGAGGCACTTTGTTACCGAGGATTCAAAGTCTGGAGGGAACAGCAGAAATTCTATGTTAAGCAGGAGAGTGAAAACTAGTATATTAAAAAACAAATTTAAAAAATTTAAAAATCCAAAGTAGCATTAAAAAAAAGGTATCCATTCAACTGTAAATTGTATCTGGGGGGTGCAACTGTTGTGGAGATGTTGGATTTCACTTTCATTTTACATACTCTTCTGCAATTTTTAGAGTGAATATAAATTATTTTTAATAAGGAACATTAAAAACAAACTATAAATATTTAAGAAAACAAAGAGCTAGAAACAGCTAAGTGTCATGAGGGAGATACAGATAAAAGAAATAAAGATAAAAAAGGAGTTTCTGGAACTGTTTAAATCCAGAAAAAATAGTTTGAGGGCCTCTAATATGAAGAAACTCTTAGGGCCAAAGTCATAACCCTTAAAATCCTATACCACCTAGAGATACAAGACAGTACTTCCCACAAGTTCATTCAGGATTTCACGGAAATTTCCAAATTGCCAGGAGTACTTAGGGTTAGGAAAAAAGTGATAATCTAATATGGCACATCTAGGAAGTGGGGGTGGTGGTGGTGTAAATTACCTGACTCGTAACTTTTTCACAGTTGTTCTGCACAGATACAAATAAAGATCAGAGATGGTATATATGTAGTCTAGAATTAGAGAGAATTTCCAGTAAGGACTAAAGAAAGCCCTAAACTCTGAAAAAATATTTACTCTCTAATTTGTGATTTTTTAAGCTAACAGTTGATAATTGCTATAGTTGCCCTTTGGATCTTCAGGAATGAAAAGATCCCTAAAACTAAGTAAGACTCAATAATTTAATTTTGTGTTTATATACTTAATTTATGTGTTCATTCAGGCAGTATCGGAGACTGAAGTTTGAAATACATAATGGAATATACAAACCAAATACATCACACAATCTCTGTACCTTCCATATCCTATGCCGTGTCACTAGGAATCACAGTGGACCCTTGAACAACACAGGGGTTAGGGCACCAACCCCCATGCAGTTGAAAATCTGTGTATAGCTTTACAGTTAGCTCTTTGTAGATGCAAATCTGCATTGCAGATTCAACCAACCCGTGGATCATGTAGTACTGTAGTATGTGTTTATCAGAGAAAAAAAAAATCCACCAATAAGTGGATCTGTGTAGTTCAAACCCATGTTGGAAGATTCTTGTGCTGACAATATTTTAAGAACAATAGGATAAAAATTATCCTCAAGCAGATACATGTATGGTACATTTTCAAATTAGATAAAATGTGAGCATAACTTGAAGCTCATGGTGCAGAGAGAAAATAAAAATGGGAATACCTAAATTTTATATAAAGAGCATATTTTCTTATCTGGAAGAATTACTCCATGATTGGTCCCAAAAGAATTGCAGAGGGCATGCTTGGAAACTCAAATTTTTATATAAATCTAGAAGAGCCAGAAAAGATCACAGCGGATAATGAGTATAATAGAAAGAGAAAGTATTTTCAAAGGGAAGTAGTTGAAGAATAGAGTTCTCTCTTAAAGTTAAACATTTTATCTGATATTACAAGTCCAAAATCTGAGAATAGAGCAATTTATTGTAGGTATCTTTTTTCTTACATTTTTGGTGACAGAATTATTTCTCTGAGTGATTGCATATTAATAACATAGTTTCATACTACCAAAAATCCTTACCTGGGCCCCCAAAGACTCAACTGGATGCTGCTATTAACTATTTCCAAGTAATGTGTTTCCAATTGACCCAGGTTTTAAATATCCCTAGTTCAAAAAGTTCTTTCCTATATCTAGACTAAATTTTTCTTACTGTAATAAATCAAAAAGGTCAAGCTGAGTTTATCTGGCCTCGAGTGTAAAAATGATTTAAGAGCAAAAAATGATGAAATTACACAACATTCCATACATACAAGATAACATTTTATGATAGCTGTAGACTTTTATAGCCACTGCTATTTGTGCTTAGACACAAACAGGGGAAAAAAAATCATCAATAACAAAGCTAAATACTTCTATAGCTTTGCATTTTAGAAAGTAGTATTTATTTTTGAAACTCTACTTAAGTATAATAAAAATAATTCACAAATAAGCATAAGCTATATAGGAAGCTATATTAATATTCTATAATGAAATCACTATATATTGATCTAATCTCTTATTTCCAAACCAAATTTCAGATAAAGTACCTTACCTCATTTCTCATGATTCTCCAAAGATTTAATGTAATTCGGCCAACAATATTTATCTCACTCATTGTATCCGACCCATAGTCATCTCTTTCGGCTGCAAATCTATTCTCAACTTTGTCATCTATAGAAATGAATATAGGTTGCATCAGGACTCACAGAAACCAAATTTCCAAGCAAACCATGCAAAAGAAAATGAGAATAAAAATTCAAGATGAAGGTTAAAGATTAAATGTAATTCACAGTTTATTTTGTATTAGGTTTAAGAGAAAAATCATTATTTTGACTAATAAAACAATTTTTCTTTCCTCTTTAAGTTATAATTTTGTGAAATAAATGTATCTGAAAACTGTATATATTTTTCAACAATAAAAACACATATATACACTTTTTAAAAAATTAAATGCTTTTCTCTTTAAATATGATAATTACTGATGCTATTTGTTTTTTAAATAAATTTATTTATTTTTGGCTGCATTGGGTCTTCATTGCTGCACACGGTCTTTCTCTAGATGTGGTGAGTGGGGGCTACTCTTTGTTGTGGTACGTGGGCTTCTCATTGTGGTGGCTTCTCTTGCTGCAGAGCATGGGCTCTAGGCACATGGGCTCAGTAGTTGTGGCTCACGGGCTCTAGAGCACAGGCTCAGTAGTTGTAGCGCACAGGTTTAGTTGCTCCACGGCATGTGGGATCTTCCCGGACCAGGGCTCAAACCCGTGTCCCCTGCATTGGCAGGAGGATTCTTAACCACTGCGCCACCAGGGAAGCCCTGGTGCTATTTTTATAAATACCTAACACCACATCATTTCTTTGGTGTTTGGATGAAAAATATTTATTATTAAACTGGTCATTTCTTGGGGAAAAAAATGGTAGAATTTTTAACCTAAACAATTCTCTGGGGCTTCCCTGGTGGCACAGTGGTTGAGAGTCTGCCTGCTGATGCAGGGGACACGGGTTCGTGCCCCGGTCTGGGAAGATCCCACATGCCGCAGAGCGGCTGGGGCCGTGAGCCATGGCCGCTGGGCCTGCGCGTCCGGAGTCTGTGCTCCGCAACGGGGGAGGGCCATGGCCGCTGGGCCTGCGCGTCCGGAGCCTGTGCTCTGCAACGGGGGAGGCCACAACAGTGAGAAGCCCGTGTACCAAGAAATGAGGCTTGTGTCACATGTTGAAATGATAATATCTGAATATATTCAGTTAAATAAAATATGTCCTTAAATTAAAAAAAAAAATCTCTGAAAATTTGTTGACCTTAATTAATGATTTTCATTATCAGGGTGAAATTCTATTAACTACATATGGAGAACTAGATGAAGAGTTCCTCTTACAGTGAACAGAGTTCTGAGTCTAGTTTCTAAGTGATGATTTTATCTAGAATTAGAAATTAAAATTTGTTTCTCCTATATAACACTGGGTACACATGAATGTTGTTGATAGAGGCTCTAGAATAATAAATATATTTACCATATTTGAATGTCTGTTATGTTCTAAGAACTTTACTAACATTATTTATTTTATTTTAATACAGCCACTTTATTATGTTAGTATCATTTTTATTTTGCACTATAGTACATTCTACTCAGAAATGTTTTATCTTGTCCCAGGCCAAATAGTAACAAAACCAGTATTCTAAACCTGGGTTACCTGACTCCAAAGACCATGTACACAAACCTACTGCTCGTCTTTATTTTAAAAACATAATGTTTAAGAGATTTTTTTCAAGTGTACACCATAGTGATTCAGTATTTTTGCAGATTATATTCCATTATAGGTTATTACAAGATAATGGATATAATTCCCTGTGCTATTCTGTATGAAACTAACACAATATTGTAAATCAATTTAAAAAAAGTTTAAAAAAGTGTTGTGTTTTTCCTTTCATTTTTTCGTTTAACAAACACATAATGTTTACTATGTTCTCAGGCACTGTTCTAAGTATTTTATTATAGCACTATGAGATAAGTTCTGTTACGTCCCTATTCTACAGATGAACAAATTGAGGTATCGATAAGTTAAGAAACCTATCCTGTTGGATGTCTGAATCCTGCTGGCCAGGATTTGAACCCAGGTGGTCTTTCTCCAGAATGTGTGCTTTTTACCATTGGTGCTCTTTACTGTGCCTTTCTACTGCATACCCTTTCTACTGCATGCCCTTTCTACTGCATGCCCTTTCTACTGCACCATGTTGCCTCATAAAAAAGGTTTCAGCAGTGTTCTAAAAGGACAGGAGCTTTCATTCATTATTCTGAAGTCATATACCTTAGTCATTACAATTAATTAATTAAAGTGCACTGAACACCCATGCTACCTATCCTGAATGTTCAGAAACCTATGCCCAAAGAAATGTTGAAAAAATTGAGATATATCACTATTCCTATCACTCAAGGGACAGAGAAGCTACAAACAATTAATGCAATGAAAAACTAAAAGCAGCTCTGCCTTTTTTTCTAAACTTTTGCAAAGCTCAAAATATTTACTGTCCTTGAATCTTCTTCAACTTCAACTTTTCCCTTTCCATTTACCAACACTTTAGATATTTTATTGACTTCATAACCCCTTTCAGGAGGTATCTTGATTGGTTTTACTAATTTTGTATGTGATCTTTACGCCTCCCAAAGTATATGCTACTTTGTCCTAGTCCAACTTGGGGGGGGGGCCTTTAAAACAAAGTTATTAAAAATTCAGTAACTATAAACAAAACATAATTTAAAAAATGCTTTAAAAAGTAATTTTGGGGCTTCCCTGGTGGCACAGTGGTTAAGAGTCCACCTGCCGATGCAGGGGACATGGGTTCGTGCCCCGGTCCGGGAGGATCCCACATGCCGCGGAGCGGCTGGACCCGTGAGCCATGGCCACTGAGCCTGCACGTCCGGAGCCTGTGCTCCACAACGGGAGAGGCCACAACAGTGAGAGGCCCGCGTACCGCAAAAAAAAAAAAAAAAAAAGTAATTTTGGTATGAATATTATTACTGCCCCTCTCTTCAATTAGAATCACACTATTGGGGAACAGCCTTCAAAATTCATGTAATTTTTTAGCCTGACACCCAAATAAAAAAAACAGTTAGTGTTCCTCTACCATCTCCTCATTCCTCACCAAATGGATAAAACATAGAACCAGACAAATAAAATAAAATTATGGTATATCAAGTCAAAGAAATGTTATGTGCTTCATAATGATTATAAAGACTTTCTCATAATGCAGAAAAATATTTATGTTAAAATGCTGGATAGGGCTTCCCTGGTGGCGCAGTGGTTGAAAGTCTGCCTGCCGATGCATGGGACACGGGTTCATGCACCGGTCTGGAAATATCCCACATGCCGCGGAACGGCTGGGCCCGTGAGCCATGGCCGCTGAGCCTGCGCGTCTGGAGCCTGTGCTCCGCAGCGGAAGAGGCCACAACAGTGAGAGGCCCGCATACCGCCAAAAAAAAAAAAAAAAAAAGCTGGATAAAAATGGGATATATGTATGATTAAAGTTTATAATGGAGTTATGTATATCTAGAACTTACACAATTTAGTATTAAAAATCAGGCTAAAACAATAATCTTGTCTTTATTTGTAATTTTCCCTGTAGTTAACAATAAAACATTCATAGTGCTTCCTACCTGGCACCCGAGAGATCATCTGGCATAAGTCAACACTCAGTGCAGCAGCCCTCTGTAAGAGGTAACCCCAGGAATGCATCTGAATCTCATATCCTAGCAGAATATCAGGATCATACCTAAAGAAGGAATGAAAAAATTAAACAAGGACCACACGTTTGAACCTTTAAGCAGAACTACTTCTTTATGATATAAATTACAAAATTAAAAATCTACATTTTATAATGTTTCTCAGGTGGAAAAGGGTGATATAGTGGTGCCTATAGAATTTCTTTAGAGGAAGGGGTGGGGTGGTTAAGTTCTTAGTTCAAAGCTACTTTTGTAAAAGCAAAAGTAGTTTTTACTTAGATTATGTATTTACTTGATATGACTTGGCAAAGAGGCTGCTAAAAATTGGGGTGGGAGGCAGGCATTACCAGTAAAGTGTATGAGTGAGGGTATAATTGAGATATAACGTGGGTAGGGGTAGGGTGAAGTATGAGGGCACGTGTGGATACTGTATTTTGAAAATGATCCCCCAGGTCATTTTGTTGTCACTTCTCTACCCCTCTCCCTCTACTGTCCTTAAACAGTTGTAATGCTGAGGAAAAAATGAAAATTTCTTCCTTTTCCCTCTTAGTAAAGACTTGGTCCTCACATAAAGTAAGGCCTCTGTAACGATAAGTTCGTCCTCTAAACTTAAGAGGAAGGTGACTCAGTTTAATGGAAGAATTAAATATTAATAGGGGTGAGATTAATGTGGGGAAGCTAAACATCAGAAACTAGGTGAAAAATACGCTCACTGTGGTCACACAGTTGCACTGGTAGAACTGAACTGACGATCTGCATCCACCTTAGAAGGAGCTGCTTTGTGCTTCTTCTGAGGACTTCCACCGTGACCACCATAAAAAAGTCTGATTATAGTACAAAGGAAAATAAGCATGAAGATTTACTTCAATGGGAAAATGGTGTGGGCAAGAGAAGAACTGATTACAGTCTTAGGTGGAGAACAAAAACTTTTGAGAGTGAAAACTACTGTAATGCTATCAAATTAGAAGTTCCAAATTACTCTGATTATTGTACCATTATTCATAAAAGCCAAAAAAGTAGAGTGAAAGATCACAAAAATTTATAAAGCTGGGTTTTACGTAACTGCTTATAAAGTCACTCTGAATTATGGGATGAGCAGCCTGTCCATATTACATCACTTAACACTATTAAGTTTCACCAATGTCTACAGTTATAGATTACCCCAGTTTACTAATGTAAGCAATATATGGCTACTCAGCAAGTCTGTGGTAACAATGGATCATGGGAAGACCAGATCTATTTTTAGAACTGGTTTGCTAATATTTTATCATACTTTCATAGCTAATTTCTTTAAATGGGTATTGAATGACATTAGTTTTTACTTATAATAAAAATAAGAATGTCACAAAAATGTCTCCTTACTTAAGTGGCTAATGTCAAAAGAACTAGACTCAAACTTCTGCAATAATATTCTTTTCATTTTTCCTATTCCTTAAAGGCCCTATAAAATACATTCCCTAACGTAAATTTCAATATCCAGTGATCTGCTTGTGATCCAGTGTTATACTACAGACTTACAAAGTAGCCTTCAAACTTGTCAGGAGAAAAAGATAACATATATCCATGTGCTTTCCTCTATATAAAAAGGACTGAAATTTCTGAGAAAACCACTTAATTTAATAAAAATGATTAATTTAACAGAACAGCCAAATGGATCTTTTCACCGACCTATAAAAGTGTTTTCTTGGTAGAAAGTGCCACGTGGCTGGTAATTCTGGAACAAAGAGCAGGATTATAACACGAGAGAGTGGGGAGAAGCAAAAGCAAGCAAGACAATATGCAACAATGAGGCAAAGGCTCAGTCTCAGAGGTTAAAAGGGTAGATTAATTCTTAAAAAGGAAGTCCAGAAAAGTCCTAGGGCTTCAAGAAAAGAGAAGTCTCCCAACACCCTTCCTGCTCATTAGTCTTCTAAAATAACATCCAATATCTCAACACATCTTTGTTGATAGCAACTTCATCAACTCTTCCATTAAAGTTAAACTCTTCTCAGAGCAGTCAAAGATGATCTGCAATGACAAGTGCATCTCCCTATAAAGCTAACTATGTAATGTCTAAATTTGAGAAACTGGGGCAGAAGTGTTAAGTGACTCTAAGGATCGTCAGGGAAAGGAGATTTGAAGGATTCCCATACACACATGAAAGAACCCATGCAGCTGACTGCATTAATACTAAGAATATTTAGAAAAGGCATTACAATTTGGTCACAGTTAACCTTGGTCTTAAGAGAAGACTTTGGAAGATTGCTGGAGTACCTATCACATACATTTCTAAACATGGGTACAACATGAAGAAGATGCCAGATGATTACAGAGCCCTTCTGTTGACTCTTAAATAGTTCTTCCACCTTCTTCAACTGAATTTTTTTGATTCATGAAACATCTACTTATTTACAAGAATTATTATTCCAATCAGCTACTTGCTCTGTTGTGGTAACTGACTAATAGAGTGATTAAGTACACTTATTTTCTGATAATGTTTTGAAAGTATTTTTTTCTCAATTAACAAGTACCTATTTTATAAACTACTACTGCTCAGAGATTACCAATGAAAAAACAGAAAGCTACCCTTAATGCTTCTCTTAATGGATTTATTAATATTTTGTTCTTTTAGAAAAACTGCCATTTCAGTATTTTTCAGATCTATTATATTTATTTTTTGACCTAGAGGCTGTTTTGTTTTACAAGACTCTCAAAGCTCAGAAAACATCTTTTTCAAGTTCAAAGTCCCAAGGATTCTATATTTCTTCTGTGAAAACATTCAGTGACAATAACAAAATCTTGGTGACTTGTTCTGCAATTTTTGTAAATTTTATTCACTCTACCAGGTTTCTAAAAGTTATAGAAAGAACAAGGTTGGGTAGATAGGATTAGTAGTGAAGAACAAAACTGTGCTTCTGATGAAGCATCAGAAAAAGCAGCAAATAAGAAAATAATTTTATTTGCTTAGGCAGAAAAAAGCTGCTTTACAATTAATATTTTAGATAACCCAATAACATCTGTACAGATGAGAGGTGAGGGGGCTCTAGGGGAGTAGCAATGGGCATGGGGAGGGGGAGGGGAGAAGGAATGATCTTGAAAGATAATTCTGAGGTTAAATGGATAGGATGTAATGCATGGAATAGAGAAGAAAAAAAGGTAGGACTCAAAACTTAAATTATTTAAGTTAGGGAGTCCGGGGAAATGTGAAATTAATAGTTCAAGGAAATACAGAAAGAGAAAAATGTTTGTGACAAGAAGATAATGAATTTGGTTTTACTTGTGTAATATCGCTTTGCATTATTTTATGTGTTTGCCACCTGAGCAGGTAAATATTAAGAACAGAAAAATAAAGACAATAAAACTCTTTGAGAATATGCATCTATATCTTATTCAATCTTATATTCAGCACAGAACTGTACCTTACACATAGAGTTAATATTTAAGTACTGACCAGGCTAAGAGTTTTATGTGCTTTATCTCACTTAATTCTCGTATCTATTACCCCTTTTACAGATGAGGAAACCAAAGTTTAGAGAGATAATTAACTTGCTCAAGACAAAAAGACAGAGCTGGCTGACTCCCAAGCCTACGCTCTTAGCAAAACCTGTGTAGAGTAGGTGCTCAACAAATGAGGTATAAGAAGGAAATAATCTTTTAGGGAGCTGTTTGGACTAATATATAAAGGACATTACAGAATTGAAATGTTGATATTTAAGCATTTTTCTCTTTTTCTAATAGCCATATCATCTTTTGAATAAGAACCAGAAGTTAGTTTTATTTTGTTTACTGCATTTTTCTTAACAACCAGTATAATTCATGTTATGGACATTTAAGAAAGTTACTACACTTGCAAATGATTGATAAGATTCTCAATGTTCACAGGTAATCCTATTGCTGGGAATAAACCTAACAAGGAGAAGACAAGCATACAAAGCCCACGGACATTACTGGATATGTGCTGGCCCATAAAATGGTATCTGCCTAAAACTCTTACATGTTCCTTTTGCTAAGCTGCTTGCAGTGGGGGTACTAAAAGTACCTGACATGTTGATATCTCTATGAGAAGATAAAAGATAGGACTGACAATGGCAAGACTCAAATGGATGGGAATCCATCCAGTCACCGGTGCAATAAATAGTAAAAATACATTCCTCTTTTTTCCTCCCTAGAGTGGTGGGTAGCAGCATATCATTTTTTTTATGCTTTGACATTTAATCTAATTTTGTTTCACTGAAAACGTTTTCTGGTTTTCTGATTTTCAAAATGGTTTATGTTAACCCATCTGGGATGCAATCAGATGTTGAATTAGTAAAACATCACCTTGACCTTTCTTTTTTTTTTTTGCAGTACGCGGGCCTCTCACTGTTGTGGCCTCTCCCATTGCGGAGCACAGGCTCCGGACGCGCAGGCTCAGCGGCCATGGCTCACGGGCCCAGCCGCTCCGCGGCATGTGGGATCTTCCCGGACCGGGGCACAAACCCGTGTCCCCTGCATCGGCAGGTGGACTCTCAACCACTGCGCCACCAGAGAAGCCCCACCTTGATCTTTAATGCAGGATATCGTCTCAGTTTTATAGGAAAAAGTTCGACTACAAAAGCAGAACAGAAAGGCTTGAGTGTAACAACACGCTCAAGGACAGCTTTTATCCATACATCAGGATCCAGAGTATTTTCCAGCCTGCTTTAGGCATTTAAAAACCTAAATCTAGCAATGGGCAATGGCTACTAAGAGTTATACTCTTGAGAAAATGCAAAAGAGATCCACTTAATTGTTTAATTTTTAAATTAAAATTTTTTTGGTTAAAAACTCTTTCATAAATTTTGACAAGATTCTACTATCAAGCATCAAAGCCAACTATCAAATGGTCAAAAGAGATTTTCAAGAAACTATGTGCACAAAAAAGTATGTACCAGATAGTCCTAAATTTATGAACAAATTACATTCCAAAGTTTTTTGGAAATACTGATTTGTTTAAAACTCAGAAAAAATTTTCTTTAAAAAAAAAAAAAGAAAAAGAAAAGAGGTACTGAAATGGTGGCTGGCTCCCAAGGTAGAAGACTATTTAATGAATAATACAATTTAACTTTAGTACAGTTACCCATTATTTCATCACCATAGAAAAATGCTAAAATCCAACTGGGAAAGCTAGAGGCTAAGCTAATATTTCTCTTTCACTGGCCCCAAATCCTGAGAGTAGAATACTCCTTTTCTTATTCCTAATCTGCTGGAAATGGTGATGGTGGTTGGAGATGAGGGCAAAATCCTTTCCGGGCTAACTTTTCTTTCAAGGGCCATAGGAAGGTATTCGCTTCCTATTTTTTTAAATTTTTTAATAATTTTTTTTCTTTTTTATTTATTTATTTGTGGCTGAGTTGGGTCTTTGTTGCTGCATGTGGGCTTCCTCTAGTTGCGGCGAGTGGAGGCTACTCTTCGTCGCAGTGCATGGGCTTCTCCTTGCGGTGGCTTCTCGTTGCGGAGCACAGGATCTAGGTGTGTGGGCTTCAGTAGTTGTGGCACATGGGCTTTAGTAGTTGTGGCTCGCAGGTTCTAGAGCGCAGGCTCAGTAGTTGTGGCGCACGGGCTTAGTTGCTCCACGGCATCATGTGGGATCTTCCCAGACCAGGGCTTGAACCTGTGTCCCCTGCACTGGCAGGCGGATTCCTAACCACCACACCATCAGGGAAGCCCATCACTTCCTATTTTTAACTTTCACCTATATTAATCAAAAGTAGCACAAAAGGACTCTGAACAAAAACTGGAAAAAAAAATCAGAAAATACAAAACAATACCTCTTTATTATATGTGCAATTTCTTGAAAAAGTGCCTTCTCATCAGCAGCATAGGTAACTTCTAGTCCTGTAATCCCAGATCTAATAAGCAATGGGGTCTGATATCTGATATCTAAGAATAAACAAAATATTTATTACATGTAATTGTTTAAGTAATATTATCCCTTACTTTTGAGTAAGACTATGCACCTAAAATACTTTAAAATGAGACAGCATTCCCCAAAGTAAATATGTAATTAGCTCAGTTTCTTGAAAATTTTCTTAAAGGTTTTCTAGTACATGTAACTGAAAATTCAAATTTCATATTTTCAATTATTTTCCTGAAAAGTCTACATTCACAAAATTCCCCAGATAACGTGTCACCCAAAAAGAAATATTATTACTTTGTTTCTTCCTACAGGAAGAGGCTTGCTTAGTGGAGAATATTTTACTCAGTGGTATGCTGGAGAATGCTTATAAGCACCTCTCCAGGAAAGAAAAAAAAAAAGCCCTGATTTGTACTTCTTGTCTATATCCAAGATGTGAAAACTTCCCACCATGGCTAATTTGAAACTACCAATGTGACATCAACTAGTTCAAAAAATTCATGAAAATTTAGCATTGGCTTGTGAACTGGTACAAGCCAGCTCAAGCACATCACTGATTAAACTGCAAATTCCTGTACAGTTTTGTTATATGTTAAGACTTCCTCCTCAATTGACTGAATTCACATATTACTATTTAAAATTGCAGAGGAACACCTGGTATTTTATAAACTGCCTTACATGGTATCCTATATGAAGTACCTCTGAACCAAAAGTGTATGTATTTAGGAAGAGATATCAACAAAATTAGAATATATCTTAAGTCTTTTATAAACCATTAACTTACAGTAGTAACTTAACTCCTTAAAGTAAAGAGAAACTCTGTATTAGCAGCAAAATACCAGCATGCATATATAAGGAAGGCTGTCCACCCAACGTACACAATTATTTGACTTCAGTATTAACAATTAGTATTTTATATAATAATATTTAGATCAAATTAGATATGCTAATTGGAAATTTTATTAAGCTCTTTATATTGTATTGTTTCTGACTTCTAACAATAATTCAAGAATAATGAATTTAGGACAAAGCTATAGACAACATTTCCTACTCCCACCTCAGCAAACATTTTACAGAGGAGTTCCTTATGCTTGCTTGGTTTAGATCTTGAGCAAAGAAACTGTGCCATTAAAAGGTTCATCCTAATGTAGGTAGGTATAAAATTAATAAAAATGAACAATACCTTGACTAGAGACTGTCTTGTCTTTATCAATCACTATTACACCTGTGAGTTCTGTTTTGTCTGTATCCAGCAGTGGAGTGTCAGATGAGATGCAGTAGAACAGAGCACAGATTGGGTCAAATTCAGGATCTGGTTCTAAGTCTCGTCTAGTTCGAGCATGTAATTCCACACTGATTAGAGTAAGATTTTGTATCTATAAAAGGAAATAAAAATCACACTTTTAAACATTTTTTTTCAGACATGCCGAAAGAAGTATGTTTCACTAAGACTCTAAGGAAATACACGTGTAAAATTACAGAAAAAAATGGTTATAAAGGACACATTCACAACTTAACACTCCACAAATTAAAACTAGATTTTTACTTCTAAGATTAGCTTAAATCAATTCACGTTTTTCTTTTAGAAAATCTGCTTACGCTGTAATTTCTTAATGACAACACACACTTAAAACTATCTGTCTAGAGTACATGCAGTGCCTCTGAATTTTCGCAATTTCTATTTGAGAAAGAGAATGACTAGTCCAGGTGGTCGTACATTCAAACCAAAGTCTGTTGATTTTACCTTTTACTTTCTACCCAGTTAATTATAGTTTTACCTATATTTTAAACGGAAAAGACAGATATTTTTTAGTTTGAAACTCCTACCTATTAATCCTCTGAGGGCTACTTAAATTTAGAGTTTTGTACATACTAGGCAGATTTTTCATTACAGTTTTTCCTGAAAACAAAAAATCATAAGAATTGTATGGTGTCAACTACACAATAGCCAGCTTTTTGCCTATGCACATTTTCTCTTTGACATATAATGCAAAAAATGTAATATTTTGCTTTTTACACTTATTTTCCTATGCTAATAAAAACTCTTCTTAACTGTAATCCTTTGTTATCTTTCTAAGACAGAGTAAGAATAAACTCTGGGTAAGAAAAACAAGATATATGTTGGATGATTAATGATTACAGCTAGAATTATAGCCATCATTGTACCAGTAATACACATATACCTGGCAATGAAAAATTAGTAGACTACTGGTAATTACTCAGATCATATAAATTTAATAAAGGATTTATATTTTGTATTTATCTTGCATGCCATCTGTTGAAGAAATGTAAATGCAAGGCTCTCCTTAGTGATGGGAGTAGAATTTGGTAGATATCTTTGGAGGACAACTTAGAAATATCTACCAAAATTTTAAAAGGACAGAACAAATTAGGGGTTACCAGTGGGAAGAGAGAAGGGGAGACGGTCAAGATACAGACAGGGGATTAAGAGATAAAAAACACTATGTATAAAATAAATAAGCAACAAGGATATTTTGTACAGTACAGGGAAATACAGCCATTATTTTATAATAACTTTTTTTGTTGTTTTTTTTTTTTTGCGGTACGCGGGCCTCTCACTGTTGTGGCCTCTCCCGTTGTGGAGCACAGGCTCCGGGCGCGCAGGCTCAGCGGCCATGGCTCACGGGCCCAGCTGCTCCGCAGCATGTGGGATCTTCCCGGACCGGGGCACGAACCCGTGTTCCCTGCATCCCCAGGCGGACTCTCAACCACTGCGCCACCAGGGAAGCCCTCAACTTCACTTTTATTTCAAAATAGATTAAGATCCTGAACATTTCAGCTGCAAAATTATGGCATAACCTTATCTGTAAGAGGAGTTTGCATTCTACATAACTTTCCCATAGGTTTTGGGTATTTTCTTCACTTGGGTTTCATCAGAAGTTTATTACTTTTTCCTTTGCTCTTGAAATTTAGGTGTTGGATATGTCTTATGTCCATTACATTAGAACTGATGAAGCATTAGTGTTATCTGCAGAGGCAAGTAAAAGATTAAGACAATCATAGAGATACTGTTGTTTAAAAAGCATTGCTGGGCTTCCCTCGTGGCACAGTGGTTGAGAGTCTGCCTGGCGATGCAGGGGACATAGGTTTGTGCCCCAGTCCGGGAAGATCACACGTGCCACGGAGTGGCTGGGCCCGCAAAAAAAAAAAAAAAAAAAAATTGAATCACTATGTTGTACACCTGAAACTAATATAATGTTGTAAATCAACTATATTTCAATTAGAAAAAAAGACATATCCTTTGATCTAGCATTTATACTCTTGAGAATAAGCCTGTAGATATATTCATATATGTAGCCAAAATATATGCACAAAGATGTTCACTAAAGATGATAATATTTTCAGTTTTTTATAAGTTAAAAAGACTAAAAACCTAAATGTCTATCAGTTGGGAACTGGTTACATAAATTATGTGGCTTCCATAAAAACTACAGAATGGAAAACTCTGTAGCCTTTAAAATTTTCAAAAGAATGAGCCAGATCTACGTGTCCTAAAATGGAAAGACCACCATAATACACGGATAAATGGAACGAGTGTAGTATGCTTCCATGTATGTTAAAAATGTTAAGTACATGCATAGAAAATGTCTGCAAAGAGACAAAAAATATAAAACTGTTTATTGCTTTTGGGGAAGTGGACTGCTTAGTCAGGTGGGAGAGAAGCTTACTTTTCAATGGAAATCTTTTTGTCTTTTTTTTTTTTAACATCTTTATTGTAGTATAATTGCTTTACAATGGTGTGTTAGTTTCTGCTTTATAACAAAGTGAATCAGCTATACATATACATATATCCCCATATCTCCTCCCTCTTGTGCCTCCCTCCCATCCTCCCTATCCCACCCCTCTAGGTGGTCACAAAGCACCAAGCTGATCTCCCTGTGCTATGCAGCTGCTTCCCACTAGCTATCTATTTTACATTTGGTAGTGTATATATGCCCATGCCACTCTCTCACTTCGTCCCAGCTTACCCTTCCCCCTCCCCATGTCCTCAAGTCCATTCTCTATGTCTGTGTCTTTATTCCTGTCTTACCCCTAGGTTCTTCATGACATTTTTTTTCTTAGATTCCATATATATGTGTTAGCATACGGTATTTGTCTTTCTCTTTCTGACTTACTTCACTCTGTATGACAGACTCTAGGTCCATCCACCTCACTACAAATAACTCAATTTTGTTTCTTTATATGGCTGAGTAATATTCCATTGTATATATGTGCCACATCTTCTTTATCCATTCATCTGTTGATAGACACTTACGTTGCTTCCATGTCCTGGCTATTGTAAATAGAGCTGCAATGAACATTGTGGTAATCTTTTTGTCATGCCATGTTAAATTTTTTACCATGTACATGTATGTAATAGTGCATGCATTCATTAGTAACTTTGTTATTAAGTACTTTTTAAAATATAAGAACATTAATTATGCATGTATAAGGCATATGGAATAAAACAAATTTCCAAAAATCCACCACTTTCCTTAAGAAATATATATTGCTGTTTCTATTTTTTTAAAAAACAAGTAATATTAAAAAAAAATTAAACCAAGTAAAATGGGGAGCTAATGAAAAGAACTTTTACTTTTAAATATATACTCTCCAGGATTTATTCTTTTAAACGATAAGCATGTACAAAAATGTGAAATGGAAAACCTCTCTCCAAACCCAAACAAAACAAAAAAAAAACCCACTTTAATTAGGAAACAATGAACACGTGGAAAGACTATGGAGAAGCCTGAAGACAATTTCAGGTCAAAAAGAGTCTTGGAGGTTGACTTATTCATATACCAGGCCAAACTGCACACTCAAATTTTGCCTTTTTATTCCTCGACATAAAATGCATTAGTGTTCTTAGGGGCATTTTTTTCTAAGCCAACATATGGAATGAAGAGATGGAGAGAGAGATGTACTAAGTGTTATCAGTAAAGACATGGGTAAGAAAGGGACAAGGGGGGCAGAGTCAAGATGGCATAATAGGAGAACGTGGATTTACATCTCCTCAAAGCTAGGGCACCTACCAGACACCAGTGGGGGACTATAGACACCTAGGGCACGGGAGGAACCCCCACCGACTGGGTAGGACGTGGGGCATGGGGGGAGTGAAGGGGGAGAACTGGAGGTGGCCCAGGACTGCTGCCCCTGAGGGGCGGCTGGGGAGGGGAAGGGATCCCACGACCGAAGGGGGAAATTGGGGGACCACTGGAAGGGCAGAGGATCAAAAGGGAGCATGGCCAGGCGTCCCCTGCCCACGTGGACCCCCAGGAACCTGATGAGATCCCAGGCCTGATCCTCTGCCCACCTAGGTGCCCTCTAGCTGTGCGGGTCCGGAAGGAATGGGAGGGAGGAAAGGGGGAGCAAAAGTAAAGGCTGGACCTCTGGGACCGGCTGAGGGGTGGCTCGGGGAGGGCAGGAGTTCCTACACCCAGTGGGACCCACCCATGGTTAGGGGTCCAGCGGTGATGGGGGAGACTCTGGGGGAGATGGTGCGGGAGTGGTGCGAGGAAATGGAAGGGATCAGGGCCAGCGCTTTCCCTGTCTACTTAGGCACCAGGGAGCCTGTTGGGCTCCCGGGCCTAATCCTGTGCCCTCCAAGCCTCCCTCCTGCAAAGCGGAGCCCAAGCCCCGCCCCTACACCCCCACCCAGGGCCCCACCTCTACACTCAGAGACCCACCACAATACCTGGGCCTAAACCTCACCCACACACCCTCACTCAGGGCCCTACCTCCAAACTCTGGAACTCCACACTCCAGAGGCCCTCCTTTCCATGTGCTGCCTCTCCCACCTGAGAGGCCCTGCCCCACACTTGAACACACACCCCCCCCCCCACCAACCACCTAGGTCCTGCCCCACCCTAAACCCTGCCTCTGCCTAAGTTACACCCCCCCACCTAAACTCCACCCCCATAGCCAAGGCTTTTTTTTTTCTTTTCTTTTCTTTTTTCCTCTTTTAGATTGGGGTTCTCTTTTGCTTTGTTGATTCAATGTTGTTGATTCTTTAATATTTTGATTTTTCCTAATAAATCTTTTATTTTTCTAATTTTATTTTATTCTTTATACTTTGTTATCGTTCTCTCCTTTTGGCTTGTTCCCCCCACCCTTTCTTTTTTCTGTTGTGGTTTTATTTTACCTTGTTGCAGTTCTTTCAATTATAGTTTAATTTTTCCTAACGTATTTTCTATCTTTCTAATTTTATTTTTTTATTCTTTGATATTGTACTGCTCCTTTTTCTCTCGCTCTCTCTTTTTTTTTTTAACCGTGCCATGAAGCTTGCGAGATCTTGGTTCCCAGGCTGGAGGTTGGGCCCGAGTTCCTGTGGTGGGAACTCCCAGTCCAAACTGCTGGACTAACAGAGAACCTCAGACCCCAGGGAATATCAATCGGAGTGAGGCCTCCCGTAGGTCCTCATCTCAGCACCAAAACCCAACTCTATCTAACTGCCTGCAAACTCCACTGCTGGACGTCTCAGGTCAAACAACCAGTGAGACAGAAATACAGTACCACCCATCAAAAAAAAAAACCCTACAAAAAAATACATTACAGACGAAGGAGCAAGGTAAAACCCACAAGACCAAATAAATGAAGACGAAATAGGCAACCTACCTGAAAAAGAATTCAGAGTAATGATAGTAAAGATGATCCAAAATCTCAGAAACAGAATGGAGAAAATACAAGAAACATTTAAAAAGGACCTAGAAGAACTAAAGAGCAAACAAAAACTGATGAGCAACACAATTACTGAAATTAAAAATACTGTAAAAGGAATCAACAGCAGAATAACTGAGGCAGAAGAACAGATAAGTGACCTGAAAGATAAAATAGTGGAAATAACTACTGCAGAGCAGAATAAAGAAAAAACGATGAAAAGAATTGAGGACAATCTCAGAGACCTCTGGGACAAAATTAAATGCACCAACATTCGAATTATAGGGGTCCCAGAAGAAGAGAAAAAGGAAGAGACTGAGAAAATATTTGAAAAGATTATAGTCGAAAACTTCCCTAACATGGGAAACGAAATAGTCAGTCAAGTCCAGGAAGCACAGAGAGTCCCATACAGGATAAACCCAAAGAGAAACACGCCAAGACACATATTAATCAAACTCTCAAAAATTAAATACAAAGAAAACATATTAAAAGCAGCAAGAGAAAAGCAACAAATAACATACAAGGGAATCCCCATAAGGTTAACAGCTGATTTTTCAGCAGAAACACTGCAAGCCAGAAGGGAGTAGCAGGACATATTTAAAGTGATGAAAGGGAAAAACCTACAACCAAGGTTACTCTACCCAGCAAGGATCCCATTCAGATTCAATGGAGAAATTAAAACCTTTAAAGATAAAGCAAGTTAAGAGAATTCACCACCAAACCAGCTTTACAGCAAATGCTAAAGGAACTTCTCTGGGCAGGAAATACAAGACAAGGAAAAGACCTGCAAAAACAAACCCAAAACAATTAAGAAAATGGTAATAGGAACATAAATATCAATAATCACCTTAAATGTAAATGAATTAAATGCTACAACCAAAAGACATAGACTGTCTGACTGGATACAGAAACAAGACCCGTACATATGCTGTCTACAAGAGACCCAATTCAGACCTAGGGACAAATACAGACTGAAAGTGAGGCGACGGAAAAAGATATTCCATGCAAGTGGAAATCAAAAGAAAGCTGGAGTAGCAATTCTCATATCAGACAAAATAGACTTTAAAATAAAGACTACTACAAGAGACAAAGAAGGACACTATGTAATGATCAAGGGATCAATACAAGAAGAAGATATAACAATTGTAAATATTTATGCACCCAACATAGGAGCACCTCAGTACACACGGCAATGCTAACAGCCATAAAAGGGGAAATCGACAGTAACACCGAAATAGTAGGGGACTTTAACACCCCACTTTCACCAACGGACAGATCATCCAAAATGAAAATGAATAAGGAAACACAAGTTTTAAATGACACATTAAGATGGACTTAACTGATATTTATAGGACATTCCAACCAAAAACAACAGAATACACTTTCTTATCAAGTGCTCATTGAACATTCTCCAGGATAGACCATATCTTGGGTCACAAATCAAGCCTAGGTAAATTTAAGAAAACTGAAATTGTATCAAGTATCTTTTCTGACCACAACGCTATGAGACTAGATATCAGTTACAGGAAAAAAACTGTAAAAAAAATACAAACACATGGAGGCTAAACAATACACTACTAATTAACCAAGAGATCACTGAAGAAATCAAAAAATACCTAGAAACAAATGACAATGAAAGCACAACGAACCAAAACCTATGGGATGAAGTAAAAGCAGTTCTAAGAGGGAAGTTTATAGCATACAATGCTACCTCAAGAAACAAGAAAAATCTCAAATAAACAATCTAAACTTACACCTAGAGGAATTAGGGAAAGAAGAACAAAAAAACCCCAAAGTTAGCAGAAGGAAAGAAATCATAAAGATCAGATCAGAAATAAGAAATAAATGAAAAAGAAATGAAGGAAACAACAGCAAAGATCAATAAAACTAAAAGCTGGTTCTTTGAGAAGATAAACAAAGTTGATAAACCATTAGCCAGACTCATCCAGAAGAAAAGCGAGAAGACTCAGATCAATAGAATTAGAAATGAAAAAGGAGAGGTAACAAATTACACTGCAGAAGTACAAAGGATCATGAGAGACTTCTACAAGAAACTATAGGCCAATAAAATGGACAACCTGGAAGAAATGGACAAATTCGTAGAAAAGCACAACCTTCCAAGACTGAACCGGGAAGAAATAGAAAATATTAACAAATGACAAGCACTGAAATTGAAACTGTGATTAAAAATCTTCCAACAAACAAAAGCCCAGGACCAGATACCTTCACAGGCAAATTCTCTCAAACATTTAGAGAAGAGCTAACACCCATCCTTCTCAAACCCTTCCAAAATATAGCAGAGGGAGGAACATTCCCAGGCTCATTCTACGAGGCCACCATCAACCTGATACCAAAACTAGACAAAGATGTCACAGAAAAATAAAACTACAGGCCAACAATATCTCTGATGAACAAAGATGCAAAAATCCTCAACAAAATACTAGCAAACAGAATCCAACAGCACATTAAAAGGATCATACACCATGATCAATGGGGTTTATCCCAGGAATGAAGGATTCTTTAATATATGCAAATCAATCAATGTGATACACCATATTAACAAACTGAAGGAGAAAAACCATATGGCCATCTCAATCAATGCAGAAAAAGCTTCTGACAAAATTCAACACCCGTTTATGATAAAAACTCTCCAGAAAGTAGGCATAGAGGGAACCTACTGCAACATAATGAAGACCACATATGACAAACCCACAGCCAACATCGTTCTCAATGGTGAAAAACTGAAACCATTTCCTCTAAGATCAGGAACAAGGCAAGGTTGCTCACTCTCATGACTATTATTCAACATAGTTTTGGAAGTTGTAGCCAGGGCAATCAGAGAAGAAAAAGAAATAAAAGGAATACAAATTGGAAAAGAAGAAGTAAAACTGTCACTGTTTGCAGATGACATGATACTACACATAGAGAATCCTAAAGATGCTACCAGAAAACTACTAAAGCTAATCAATGAATTTGGTAGAATAGCGGGATACAAAATTAATGCACAGAAATCTCTTGCATTCCTATACACTAATGATGAAAAATCTGAAAGAGAAATTAAGGAAACACTCCCATTTACCATTGCAACAAAAAGAAAAAAATACCTAGGAATAAACTTACCTAAGGAGACAAAAGACCTGTATGCAGAAAACTATAAGACAATGATGAGAGAAATTAAAGATGATACAAACAGATGGAGAGATATACTGTGTTCCTGGATTGGAAGAATCAACATTGTGAAAATGACTCTACTACCCAAAGCAATCTACAGATTCAGTGCAATCCCTATCAAACTACCACTGGCATTTTTCACAGAACTAGAACAAAAAATTGCACAATTTGTATGGAAACACAAAAGACCCCAAATAGCCAAAGCAATCTTGAGAAAGAAAAATGGACCTGGAGAAATCAGGCTCCTGGACTTCAGACTATACCACAAAGCTACAGTAATCAAGACAGTATGGTACTGGAACAAAAACAGAAATATAGATCAATGGGACAGGATAGCAAGCCCAGAGATAAACCCACACACATATGATCACCTTATCTTTGATAAAGGAGGCAAGAGTATACAATGGAGAAAAGACATCCTCTTCAATAAGTGCTGCTGGGAAAACTGGACAGCTACATGTAAAAGAATGAAATTAGAACACTTCCTAACACTATACACAAAAATAAACTCAAAATGGATTAAAGACCTAAATGTAAGGCCAGATACTATAAAACTCTTAGAGGATACTATAAAACTCTTAGAGGAAAACAGGCAGAACACTCTATGACATAAATCACAGCAAGATCCTTTTTGACCCACCTCCTAGAGAAATGGAAATAAAAATAAACAAATGGGACCTAATGAAACTAAAAGCTTTTGCATAGCAAAGGAAACCATAAAAAAGACAACCCTCAGAATGGGAGAAAATATTTGCAAACGAAGCAACTGACAAAGGATTAATCTCCAAAGCATACAAGCAGCTTATGTAGCTCAATATCAAAGAAACAACCCAATCCAAAAATGGGCAGAAGACCTAAATAGACATTTCTCCAAAGAAGATATACAGATTGCCAACAAACACATGAAAAGATGCTCAATATCACTAATCATTAGAGAAATGCAAATCAAAACTACAGTGAGGTATCACCACACACAGGTCAGAATGGCCATCATCAAAAATTCTACAAACAATAAATGCTGGACAGGGTGTGGAGAAAAGGGAACCCTCTTGCACTGTTGGTGGGAATGTAAATTGATACAACCACTATGGAGAACAGTATGGAGGTTCCTGAAAAAACTAAAAATAGGGCTTCCCTGGTGGTACAGTGGTTGAGGGTCCACCTGCCGATGCAGGGGACATGGGTTTGTGCCCCAGTCCAGGAAGATCCCACATGCTGCGGAGTGGCTGGGCCCGTGAGCCATGGCCGCTGAGCCTGCACGTCCGGAGCCTGTGCTCCGCAACGGGAGAGGCCACAACAGTGAGAGGCCTGTGTACCGCAAAAAAAAACAACTAAAAGAAAACCTAAAAATAGAACTACCATATGACCCAGCAATCCCACTATTGGGCATATACCCTGAGAAAACCATAATTCAAAAAGAGTCATGTACCACAATGTTCACTGCAGCACTATTTACAACAGCCAGGACATGGAAGCAACCTAAGTGTCCATTGACAGATGAATGGATAAAGAAGATGTGGCACATATATACAATGGAATATTACTCAGCCATAAAAAGAAACAAAACTGAGTTATTTGTAATGAGGTAGATGGACCCAGAGTCTGTCACACAGAGTGAAGTAAGTCAGAAAGAGAAAAACAAATACCGTATGCTAACACATATATATGGAATTTTTTTAAAAAATGGTTCTGAAGAACCTAGGGGCAGGACAAGAATCAAGACACAGATGTAGAGAATGGACTTCAGGACACAAGGAGGGGGAAGTAAGCTGGGGCAAAGTGAGAGAGTAACTAAGACATCTATACACTACGAAATGTAAAAGATAGCTAGTGGGAAGCAGTTGCATAGCACAGGGAGATTAGCTCTGCTTTGCAACCACCTAGAGGGGTGGGATAAAGAGAGTGGGAGGGAAACGCAAGAGGGAGGGGATATGGGGATATACATATGCATATAGCTGATTCACTTTTTTATACAACAGAAACTAACACAACATTGTAAAGCAATTATACTCCAATAAAGACGTTGAAAAAAAAAAGAAAGGGCAACAATTGCAAATTTTCTCTTCTGAATTGAGTATTTATATGCAGAAGAGAGAGAGAGATTAGCCCAGGGTAATGGGAAACAGGAAAAAATGCTGTGAGCACAATTTTGTAGAAAACGGAATAGAGTATAGTAGATATTTTTTTGGTTCAATCCCTATTTGACTACCAGGTGGCTATTTGGAGTGTGCCTTGAGATGAAGGAAGCATGTGATGGGAAGCTGTGAGCAACCTGCTGGACCCCCGAAGTGATTTTAACTTCAAGAAGGCCCAGGATTCTGAAACAGGTTTACGTAGAATAAAATAACAGTACTGGAAGAAAAATATTTTTTTCAAATAATAACAGAAAAATCAAATGTAACAAGTCTTTTTGTTAAGGTGTATCAAATTTGCTTTAATAAATATTTTTTAACAAAGTATTTTAAATTTCGAATTTCGGGTGTGTACTTGATAAGATAAATATTCCTGAGTTTGTTACTTAATTTATCTGGGCTTCAGGGGAGAGTACAAGGCCAGGTATAAAACAGGAACTAAATGAATGCTGTTGAATGAAAAAATGTACAAATAAACAATTAGGGAATTAGACTATGTTCCAATCTAATTCTCAAAAGTACAATTCTTAGTTCAAATTTAGGGTAAAAATGAGGACAATATTTAAAGTTTCCTCTTAGTCTATTCATCCAATTTTTAGAAGACAGAACTGACTTGAGACCAAAAAACCAACAAAAGAATCAAATTCTCTGCTACAAGGGCAAAAACATAAAACGACTGTATAAACCAGCACTGACCAAAAGAAATATCATGAAAGTCACATACATAATTTAAAATTTTCTAGTTGTCACATTAAAAAATGGTAAAAATAGGTTAAATTAATTTAAAAATATTTTCATTTAATCCAATACATCAAAAACTACCCTTTCAACATGTAATCAATATAAAAAATTACTGATAAGGTACTTTATATTCTATTTTCCTATTAAGTCTTTGAAAGCAGTATGCATTTTACATTTATAGCACATCTCAATGAGGTTGCAAAATTTTTAATGGAAACAAATTAGTTAAAATTAAACGAAATTTAAAATTCCATTCCTAGATGTATAAGCCAAATTTAAAATTCTCAATAGCCACATAGCTAGTGGCTACCATACTGACAGGACAGGTATAAACAACTAAAATATATTCTAATTTTCACCTCATTGCCAGTCACATATGTTACTGTTGTGTTTTCTTTAATACACATAAATTTACAGTGAACCATTCATACATATTCTCCAGTGAGAATGTACATTTTTACAAGATAGCTTCCGAGTCTTTGCATACAGTCTGTGCTGTGAAGGTAACTGGTTTATAAAGATTATGTGAACAAATGTAGCAAGCACTAATCCACTGAGCCAACCAAATAGAAAACACAAGTAGACATCACATTTGGGATGGGATATAATATAATCCCAGAGTAACATACAGAGTTTCCAATAGCTAAAAAACCTTTTCTAATTTTAGCTTCTTTTAAAATTTCAGGTATAAGCTTTGTGAAAATCGTGAAACCACAAAGCAGTCTCAGTAACTGATGACTAGTTTTAAAGTTTCTCTGTTTTATATAAATATATAAAATAGAAAGGATAATAAGAACGAAATAGAGATTAACAGGTATAGAATTCAATGTATTCCTCTGTCAGTAAAAAATTTCTATACTTGTACCATAGAATAAAACGTAAGAGTTAAAGTGCATGTGTCCTTACTGTTACCGTTTTACCTCATGTAAAGCTTTTGCCTCCTGTAAGTTTTGTATGCTGACTTTGAAACCATAAGTATTGTTTAAAGATGGTCCATCAATCTGGGAAGTGTCTTTCTTTGGAGTATTTACTGCTGCACACTGATTCTATTAAAAAAAACACAGAGCCAGAAAAAGATAAATGAGCAATTATTTCCTTTCTTTTTGATTACTTATTTCTGCTTAGACAACATACTTTATGTACTTAGTAATACACGATAAACTAGCATCATCTCTTTAGATCCAAGAAGAAACTTAAGTATTTTATTAGCATTTTTTTTCAGGCTAGTAATTCAAGATACTAGAACTATATATATGTAGAAATATCTGATATAATCTGTAAGCCAACCATAAATTGATTTTTGAGTTTACAAACCCAAAATATTGAAAATAATAGTGTTGCAGAGAGTTGACATTTTACCACAAGGACATTTATCTTGACCTTTCTTGGAAGTATGACAAGCAAGCAAGCAAGCAAGCAATGTATTTGCAACTAGTTTGGCTAAAGTTTAAAGAAGATTTGAAATTGTGGGTTTTTATTTTACCCTAATACAACATGTATCTGAAAGATAAACTAAAGCATAAATAATTTTCAAGGGGTTAGAAAGAATAGAATCTATTTTTTAAAAAAATATTTTTTTCTGATTTCCACATCCATTAACGATTTTCCCCAAAGTGTTGATTTATGTTCACAATACACTCGTACTTGTTTTTAATATATATGACTTGTAATTCAATAATACTGATTTAAAAATGAAAGTTTTAAAAAGCATTTGTAATCTCAAAATAAAAATACTAAAATATATTTTATGTAGTTAATGATATTTATGAGAAGTGACCAATAGAGAAGTGATCACTATCATATATTTCTAAGGATACATGTCTAATGTATACTTTTTTCACATAACCATATATTTCTAGGTTAAGTATTACCACAATTTTTAGTATTTGAATAAAGACATTTATGATTTTTCAGAGTTTCAGTAGTAAATAATGTTGCTTTCCTTTGCTACTTAGTAAAATGAACTGAAAAATCAATAATGTTATATTTGAGAAAAAAGTAATAAACCAAGAAAAAGGATATATTTTTGGTGGGATCAAAAATCACTTACTTGAGCTCTGCTGTCATTGGATTGTTCTGATTTTGCCAGTAATCAGTTAATGTATTTGTATCCTCATAATCCACATTTTGGCTATCATATTCACTTTCTCTGTAATATTTGTATTTACATATAAGAATCTTTTAGATCCCAACAACAAAAAAAACTTTAAAAAAATTAGGCAATTTCTTGTTGTCTCAAAGATATGTACATAAAATGATGCAAAAATATAATAAATTAAAAAATTGAGACACAAAGTTATCAATTATCTAACTGAAATCTAGGAATAAGAATGGATCTTATCCACTGATCTTTAAATATGTTTAGCATAGTTACCTTTGCTTGTGTTAAGAGTACTCTTCTAAAAGCATCAGTGTTACTTCCTTTCTTATGACTCAATTTCTGGGTTTTGGGTTCTGTAGAAAGAAATTTTATATTTAACATGCATATCAAAATTGCCTGCTTCTGTGGGGTTTTTTTGTTTGTTTTCTTGTTGTTTTTCCAAACTCTTAGGTACCGTTCATGAGTACTGTCCTATAAATTCCTCACAAAGACTTCATAATTTAAAAATGAAACTAATTCAAACCTGGGTTCCCCACACTAACTTTTAAAATTTGTATTAAATAATAACATTTAGATTTTAATTATTGATTTTTATACCTAAGTTATTATCCTAGGGAATCACTTAATCCGTTTATTCACTGATTTATCAAGTATTTATGATGAGGAGGAAAAGACAGTATCTACCCTTGTGGGGTCTAGAGAGGAAATCAGACATTCATCAAATATCAATACACACAGAAAAATAAAATTATAACTGGGGTAAGTACAACAAAGGGGAATATAATTGGTAATTTTTAGCCAGGGAGATTAGGAAGGCTTTTTTGAGCTAAAATCATAAGAAAGAGTAGGAATTAACTACTCTTTCCACAGGGTGTGGATTTTAACTACTCTTAACTACTCTTTCCACAGGGTGTGGATTTTCCCTGATTACTGAGCAAAAAAACCTAGAGACTGGTTAAGGGTGAATAAGAAAGCTAGGGTAGAAGCCCAGGTGAGAGACGAGGGCTTCGTAGTGGCAGAGACAGAGGTAGAGAGATCTGGGTAATTTAGGAAACAAAGAAGTGTGGAAACCACAGGATGGGCAGTGAGGCAATCAGGTGAGTATTATAAATAAATCCCTTGTTTCTGACCTGTGTAACTCAGTGACAGAGAAATGGTGGTACTATTCATTGAAATAAGGAAAAATGAAAGAGGACCAATGGTTTTCAATGTGCGGGCATGTATGTGTGTGCATAAAGTGTGCTATGTGGTTGGTGGTGAATGAATGCAGTGAGATCACAAATTAAGTTAAAAAAATACTGACCTTGTGGTGGCTTTGAGCATTCAAGTAGAAATGCCAAAGGCAGCTGGATATAGTGTTCTGGAGCTTAAAAGAGGGTTCTGAACTGGAAATTTAAATTTGTGTTATCTATAGTAATCCTGTGGGCAGGAATTAGGTCATACAGGGAAAGAACACAGAGAGAGAAAGCTTAAGGCTAAGCCTTAATAAACTCCAATATTCAGATAATAACTGAGAATGTGAGATAAGCTTCAAAGGAAAGCAAGCAGGAAGAAACAGAGGAGCAGGGGAAAAGCTAAGGGGAGAGGAAGCTCAAAGAAGGAAGGTGTGGTCAGCAAGACAATGGCTGCTTAGAGGGCATGTGATAGGAAGACTGAAAAACATCCATTAGCTTTAGCTACCTGAAGGTTATAAAGAATCTTTACAAGAGCCATACTGGCGGGATGATGGGGGCACAATCCAGTTTGGAGTGGGTTGAGAAATGAGTAGAAGGTAAAGAAATAGAGTTGTCAAATTGGAGAAATCTTTTAAGAAATTTGGCTTTAAAGGAGAGAAGCAGAGAAAAAAGACCAGAAGCCGGCAGCTGTAAGGTCAAGGCAGGTGTTTGTTTTTTTTTCTATTTCAAAGGGTGGGAGAGATTTGGGTATATACCAAAGCCAATGGGAAAAATCAAGTTGAGAAGAAGGTAAGGTTTCTGAGAGGGCTCCTATATTTTACCGAGAAGGCAAGAAGACAGGATGGAAGTAGATGTAAGTATATTTCACAGCAGAAAAATAAAAAAGTTTCCAGGTGATGATGTCTTTCCAAGACATGATAAAATAACAATAATCTCTCATTAGCTGAGCTAAAATTTCATTTAAAAATATCTGATTTTCATTACATAGTCTATTGAAAAGCTTTATGGAGGCTTTCTGTTACTTGTAAAACTTACCTGTTGACAAAGGGCTAAGGCCAGTTGCCTCAGGAAGCCTTTCCACAAGTTTTCTCTGTATGATTGGTGTACTATGAAGGCAAAGTGATTCACATATCCCAGTTCTTGTCCTAACATTAATTGGGGATACCACTAGAGGTTCCTGAGGCTCACTGCAGGGGCTTTTCTGTATACCATCTTTTACAGGCTTTAAGAAGTTCTCAATAGTCAGAGAATGTAGGTCCTCTACTAGTGATGAGGGTCTGTCACCTCCATTTAATGTTTTGGAATCTGGTGATGTTGCTTCTTGCCAAGGGGGAATCACTGGAGAATCAGGGGAGCTATAACCAACACAATAGTCATCATCATCATCCTCTTCTTTCTCAGCATCATCTGCAGAAGCAACTGGTGGCAGCGTCTGACTTTCACTTGCAGTTCGACTGCATTCTGTGGTTGGTGCTTGTAAAGCAATCTGAGAATTATCAACATCTTCCTTGGTATGTGCTGTAGTGGGGAGTACGTGTGCAGTTGTATCCATTTTTGGAGGCACTACAGGTTTGTCATCTGGATTAACTGAGGAGCTGAAGTTGTCATCAGATTTTACAACTCCAGTTAGCTCCTTTTTAGACAGTTTCTTGGAACGTTCATATTCTTCTTTGGCTTGAAGCCATACTTGAACCAGTTGTCGACTTGGGGCACATTTGCAAGGCATAATCACAATTTTTTTATCTTCAACCATTTTATGGCTATTACTTGACCCTTTATTGACAATTGGTTGGCCATTGTGAGGGGGTGACCCAGGTCTTGGATTTTGAGTCATTGCTGAGAATGCTGTTTTCCACAGACGAAGTCCTTCCAAGGAAAAGTCTCCCTCAAACTCAGCCAGATCATTTGGAAGTCGTGTTTCTACCATGAGAAGCCGTCCACCGATCTCCCTATAAACAATATATTTTAGAACAACTGTTTTGCCTCAAAGAGCAATTACCAAAATATTTAGCTCCTTAACCTAGATATTTTTAAAAGTTCCTTTTGGAGTCTTAAAAATGCCACCTTTCTTCCCTTTCCACACCCTACCCATCCCCTCCAACACACACATTTTATGCAGGTACACTCTATCTTTAATCTCAATATGCTTTTCCTCACAGGTATATGACTACTAAATTAACTTCCTTCGGAAGGTATCATCAATACCGGGGAAAGAAGGTATTTGTTTTTGTCTGAAGTGTCCAATGAAGCCTTCTTTTCTTCAAGGAGATGGTACAAGCTCATCAGATTCCTTTCCTCTACTGATCTTAAATAATTTTCCACTGTCACCACATTAGGATAAAAACAATGGAAGAGTTTACCATCTGAGACTATATCCCTGGATTTTATCTATAGCCTCTTTCTACATTCTCTACTCTCTGTACATAGTAGTTCAGCAAAGCCAGTCAGTTCAAACAAATCTTTGTACCCTATCAAATTCCCTTAAATATTACAAAAAATTATATACAGTTGAGGTAAACTACCATAATTCTTTCTTCCCTTTACATGACAAGGTTTAATACTAACATAAGAACTTAGGAGTTGGCAGAGCCCACATAATTTAAGTGCTACTAATGTATGTGTATGTGAGGAATCACTAATTAAAAGGTAACATGGTTTAGTTTCCAATAGTTATTATAAATATTAAGCTAAACCTCTCTCCTTCTCTGACATATCCATTGGTACTATTTCTGCCTTCTGCAGCAACATAAAATAACTCTACTTTTTCTTCTTCATGGTATCTCTTTCATGGATATGAAGATAGTTCTTAGTTTCTTCAGTTACTTCTCATAGGGCATGATTTCCCAAATGACCAGGTCATTCTCTAGATAAAACTCAATGAACTGAATTCTTGTTTTCTGATTGAAGCTGAAGGAGCAGCACCAGAGTTACATTTCCTTTTCCCCTTTACATGGAAAGATTTTGGCCCCTACTATTTAACTCCATAATCAGGATCTAACACCTTCCCAACACCCACCTTGCAGCTTTATGAAAAATTAGAAGCAGGATTATTGCTATTGAAGGAAATGAGTACACATGTCATGTGACTATACCCAATTCTAATATTAATAATACAGAGATCATAATGAAGTAAAAATAGCAAAAATTGCTGAGGTGTGGTAGGTTCAGCTTTCTTGAATACTGTCAGCAGCATGCTAATTGCTACAGCTCATGTTGTAATTAATATATATGAAGAGCCTTAAATTTTTCAGTAATCCTACTTCAAGAGCTGTAAGTAAAAATTCCAAAATAGAAGAAATGCTTTATGAAGAACATACTAATCACATAATTATGTATAGTAGCAAAACAGAGAGCAACCTTTCTGTCCAGTAATAATCACATGATAGAGTATTATGCAGCCATTAAAATGATGCTTCAACAGACTCAAATTTAGAAAATGTTTACATTATAATGGTAAGTGAATCAATTTCAATGCAATATTGTGACTACAGTCAGAACATTTCATAAAACAAAATAAAAGCTATACTTTAAAAAAGTAAGAAAACACATTAAAATATTAATAGTGGCTGATACTAGGTAGAGAAATGGTGTAATTTTCATTTCTTCTTTTATACTTCCTAAATTTTCTACAGTGAATACACAGTTTTTAATTTAAAAAAAGATTGTTTTTCAAATATCATGACTATCCTCCTTTTATTTCAGCTGCAGAACAAGTGTCAAAGTTGGACAACAACTAATAGCAACACAGAGTAAATGACTAGCACATGATAAATTAACTGGGAATTAAAAAGATGTGTAAGGCTGAGAAGAAAATATAGATCAATGAAAAAATATACCATAATCACTACTGGTAAAGTCAAAGCCTCCAAAATAATGGAAACTAATGTCTAAGGATTATATATTCATATATTCTGGCAGTGAAATAAAAAGAAAGAGTTCCATTCATGTTAAAAGGCCACATGTGGGTACTGGGCAAAACAGAACAGCAAAACTATGTTTTAGGAAGTATGGGGGTAAGGTAGGGGGAGGTATTTTCTGCCCTTTACTTCAAGTCCTCAGAGGAGGGAACTTCTTCTACTCTATATTTCTGATGACTTTTTCTCACCCCTTTCTTAAATGGACTCCTGCAGAAATTACTGCCAATCTTCGGGTAAAAAGCCCAGCACTCACTGTCTCTTTCACTAGGGTCAGGAGCATGGTGGTGCTCAAGGTCAGTGCATACATGCAGGGTGGCCTCTTGCCTTAGTTGGCACTTCATATCTCTTTCCATCATTTAGACTAAGCAGGGTCTGCCTCAGCAGTCCTAGCCATTCTTCTCTGCTTCTGACTGGATGTCTGAAATGAACTGCCTCTCTCTGCAACTGATTAGGAAAAGGGATCAAAGAAACGGGGGCAGGACCAAAAGCCATCACTTAAAACTTCCTGGATTAAGCCATGTTCCCCAACTGAGCTCTTATCAGATATGTTCTATATCTTGATGAAGCAGGCAGGACAGGATACCTACTTAACTACTGGTTTACAAATAGGCCAGTGCTGTGATTCCTTCAGATTTTGCTATTGGCTGTGTGTGTGTGTGTGTGCATCTGTCTCTCTGTTTACCACTTCTCTGAAAAGATTCTTGAAAGAAGAGATAAGGGGAACCAAAATCCATATTGCACTCCTAATAACTATACAAACTAACAATAGTAACAATATGATTGAAGATGTTGGCAACATGAAAAGAGAGTGGTATGTAATAGAAACAACTTAAAATAATCTTCATTTAGAGATATATCATAGCAGTATTTAAAACATATGCATGCTTATTTTCAAACACTTTTTAAAAATGAAGTTTTTAAATTATGAAAGTTTACCATTTTAGAAATAAATACCATCTTTAAAATGATAATTATACTTTTATAAGTATTAAGTATTATGACATCCTTCTTAATTTGGCATCATGTCATAGTGAGCCTCTAATCCTTAATGTTGACGCAGTGCAAAATAATAGCAGATCCAAGACCAACACTGATCAACTTAAATAAATTTCTCTAGGTGCAACTGTCCAGCTAGTTAGTGAATTTTCTTAATATGTCCATAATTATAAATTGTTTTCACAATGATATACTTACAAATACAATATCACAGCCAAAAAAGTAGCAGTCAGGTACCAAATGTTGTTACATACATTATAATTATTCAGAGCAACCCAAGGGGAAAAAATAATTCTGATTACCTGGGCTTTTCTGGTACATCAGAAGGATTACTGCAAAATGGTTCCTGGTAAATAGTTTCTGAAAGGTCATGATCCAACAAAGTTGCCATAATTTCTTCCCTGCTTGGTGGGGACATAAGTGGTTTCAAAATGTGAGCAGTTCGAGGGGTGAAACTGCCATTTTTAGATTGTGAGGGAGAGCTGGTAGACCTTGGTGAACTATCAGGAGTTGGTGTCAACATATCATTGTTTCTTGAAACATACAATTCCAAATCTTCAGAGGCTGCATCTACAAGTTCACCATCAGGGGAAGATAGTATTGTAGTAAAAGAGGTATTGACTGCATCAAGAGACTGTCCCATTTCTTTTCTGGTATGACTTTGAATCCAGTCTGAATTGCCTGGCTGTGAGAGGCTAAGAAACACTTCTTTGCTTACTGAACTCCTATTCAATCTAGATTTTTCATTTAGACAATCCTCTGACTGCTGGACACAGAAAGACTCCATTATTGAATTAGGCCGAGTTGTTAGAGGATGAAAGGTATTTTTCCACTGATTGTGGCGATGATTCTCATTGCTATCTATGGATGATTTCTCAAATAATTCAGGACTTAGAGTACCAGATCTAATCCATGAGGTTGAGTCTGAGGCATGATGTTTGTCTTCATCACACTTCTGGTTATCATGACTTAAAAATTCAGTTTTTTCTACAGTTTGTCCTGGGAAAAGATCCTGAACTGCATCACTCAGGAACTTTTGAGGCAAATTCTGATCTGCTGGGACAAACTGACTTCCAGAATAAAAGCTACAAAATCCAGTTTGACCTATTGTATTAATATCAAAATTATAATTATGTTCAGGAGACAAGCTATCTTCAAGTGAATAACAACTTTCAAATCCTGGATCTGAAAAAAAGATAGGACTATCATCCGATAGGGAGTTATCCAACTGGCCAGAGGCTGGTAAATTTAGAGAGTCTACTTTAAGAAGTTTGGGAATTTTTTCTTTAGGTTTTGTACTTCTGGGAGTTCGAGGTTTTCTTGGAGATGTTACTGATCGTGTTCGTTTAATTGATTTGTTATGCTCAAGGGAATGAGAGATATTTTTGTTTGATTGCTGTTTATTAGATAATGGGTCTTGCATACTATTTGCATTCTGTGCTTTCTGCTGTCTTTTCTGTAACAATTCTTTTAGAACTGCCAGTCCAGACTGTCCTTCACCAAACGTTGAAGGTGTTGACATATTTCGATTTCTACACTGAGAAAGTGCTTTGGTTTGTGAAATTGCTTCTGACAATGACCTTTGCTTTACCCTTTCAGGTTTAAAATTTGACATATCTAAAATAAAGCCCCTTTGTTTTTGCTCCCATGTTATTTGTTTGATTGGGCTTCTCAAGGAAGTTACAAAGCAATTATTAGGCATCTGACTTTCCTCTGAAGCTGCTTTACCTGGAGAACAAATTTCACTGTGCTTTGACTGTTCTGCCATGCACACAATCTGCTGCTGACTGTCTTTGCAATGCAAAAAATTAGGGGCATACGTCTGGTCTGGCTTTGATTCTACGGAATTACGATAGTCGTTTAACTTTCCAAGAGATGACAAATAGTTTTTTTGTACATTTGCATTCTCTTCTATCTTTGGAGACATGATACCAGAAGACATCTGTGTATTCTGTGCTACCTGAGACAAATGGTTTGAAAGGTCAAATATATTTTTTTGAATCAAGGTTGATTCTTTTAGAGTAAACATAGCATTTTGATTATGAGACCGCTGAACATTAATTTTTGAGATTCCAGGTCCCAAAGAACTACAAACAACTGATGAATGCAAATTATCTTGTGGACTGGGGAATGTTTGCAAATCTACAGGCTTCTTGCTTTCTAGGAAAGAAGAAAAGCAGCCAGATAAATTCTGTTGTGCATGAATTCCAGTGGGGAGAGGAGCAGAAAGAGGATGATCTATAGCAGAGCCCATTAGTGACACATCTTTCTGTTTAAAAAGTAGTTGAGAGCCTCCAGAACTATTTGAGGCCTCAGACACATTCTGATGTTTCAGCACAAACTTAACTTCAGCACCAGCTTGAGATTTTAGTTTTTCATCTTTTAGTGTTATGTGCTTTCTTGGTGTAGTTTTCTCATTTACTTTTTGTTTCTGTTTTGCTTTTGGTTTCTTTTTTCCATCATCTACTAGTTTATTTGTCTGATTTCGTTTGTTCCTTTTCTTAGTAACTACAGAGGGATTAACAAGCTTTGTTTTTGATTTCTTAACCTGCGTTCTTGCTCGACTATTTTTTCCTATACGGGAATTAACAGTCTTGCTATTATATGCATTAGGACCCTTAAAAAGCATTGCTTCTTTATTGGCAGCAGCCATAATTTCTTCAGCTCTTGGATCTGTGGGAGACCAGCAGCGAGGTGGAGAAGAGTTTATGGGACTTGTGCTTCTCTCAGAAAGAAAACCTAGTTTAGACATAACATCACTATAATTTAAGTCACAGTCTTCGGTTTCAGCATTATAAGATGGTGAGGGAGGAGAAAGAATAGCATGTGACCGTTTTTTCCTGAAAGACAAAGTTCTTTTAATATTTTCACTGTTTGTCCTTTGTTGCTTACCAGTTTTTTTCTTAGCAGACTTATGTTTTGATTTTCTTCTGTGACTTTTCTTTGGTGTTAGTGGATAAATAGGATATTTGGTTGCAGGGGAGTCAGGAACTTTTGGCCAAAAATCCTTCAAAGGTGCAAGCTTTTTATACAGTTCCATTTTTTCTTCTGTTAATATTACTTGTTTTTCTTTAGAGTCTATTTTTCCTAGCTTTACAAGCATATTTTTCCTCCCTCTAAATCTATTAATGATAATATACTTTATGATGACAGGGGGCAGCTTTTTAGACATTTTTCTGCGTTTTCGAGATTTGAGAGTTCCATCTAAACTTTCACCAATTTCCATGGGATGAGGTAGGCTAATTTTTGAGTTGTGTGTTATAAAACTTGACTCACTATCTTCATTCTCATAATTTACCTTGCGTTTGGCTCTAAGTGTGTATTTATTTCCATACAATCCAAAGGACTGCTCAGTTTCTAAGGCTCCTTCTCCAAAGTGACAGTCTACAAAACTGTCTGTAGATGTTTTATTTTCAAAAGCTCCACGGCTGGCCTTAATTAAATCACTGGCCAATACGTTATCCTTCTCAGAATTACTATTACAAGGATTATTTTGTATACAATTATCTTTTGAGGATCCAGTCTCAGTAGTTCCGGCAGAATTCTCTCGATGACCTACAAGCTTCTTTTTATTCATTTTTAACCGGGACTGTTTATTGCTAGGATGTAGTTTATATGTGACAGGAGAGAGTTTTTGTGGCCTACTGAGACAATTAGAAAGAACAACACTGGGAAAAAACATATAATGTGCTGCTTGCTGGCTGAGGCTTGGTTTTTCTGGTTTATGTTCTTGAAATTCTTCATATCTAATTTTAAGTTTATTTAGTCCACTTTCATCAGCAATGCTATCAAGAGAATGCACCATAGTTCTATTCTCCCCTGAGCATGATAGCAATTCACAATTTTCAGTCAGTGACGAAGGGAATAAACTATTCAGAGCTGTACTGTTTCCTTTTTCATTTCCTTCAGAGGATAATTTACTTTTTGAATGATTTAAGTCAGAAAAGTTGAAAGAATTTTTGCCCAATGTATTTTCGTTAGTGTGACGGTTCATATGTATAAAAGGGGCATCCTTATCAATTTTTCTAATGTTTGTATACTTTCTACTTGGTACTTGTCTTGTGACAGATGGAATATCTTCTTCATAATCAAAAATACTACTTTCACAGGAAGATACTGGGAGGACATCTTTCTTACTACTCTCTTTATGAGAGTTTTCTGAATGGACAGTACTGCTTAAAGACCCAGGGTATTTCATAGAGTAAGTGCTTTCATTTGCAAAAGAAGCAACTGAATGATCTAGACTTTTCTCTAGGTTGTTTGGCTGTGAAAGGTCTTCAATTAAATCTTCCTTGTTCAAAACATGGGAAGAAAGGGCACTTGTGTGTTTACACTGAAAGGTAATCTTAGCGGAAGATGGGGGTTCTAATGTAGCAGCATCTTTGTGAAAGATGGAAGGTTTTACTGATAGCTTGCTTGTTGCAATCACAGAAGAGTGGGTTCTAGAATTTTCATTGTTCAGTGGATTGTCTGAAATGGGGGAAAAAAGAATTTACTTCACTTCCACCCTTTTAATTTTTTAAATATTTTCCCATACCATGATACTATCACCATGAAAAGAAATTATATGAAATTAAATTCGTATGTTTAAAACAGTTATCTCAACAAAAAGGTCATTCCTATCATTAGGATAATACCATAATCTAAAAAATCAAGAGTCAGTTACATTTGATTAGTAGTCATTATTTTAAACACATATTTCTTTGATCAGAAATAGATGATATCAATATTCATGCCTTTTGGGAGAATAAGGGGAAAAATACTGTCACCTTCAAAATTTTCCATAAAGTAACATGTCTTTGCATTATCACTTCAAATAAGCTGAGCATATTTCTTATAGTTTCCTATGCTACTTAAATGTTATGACGATAAACTGATTAAAGTTTATAAAGCTCTAAATCAGTGATTAATAAACGCTATACTCTTAGAAATGAGAAAAAATCATATATCTACATTCTCTCAAAAGAAATCATCCTGCAGAAGGACAAAATCTAACAGTATTGTCATAGCCTCACTTAGCCAACTATGTAGAGAGTGTGATTATATTTTTCAAAATCAAATATATTTTCTGCCCCTAAATAGTGAAATACAGTAGACTACTTTACTTACCACTATTTTCATCTGCAGTTCCATCTAACTGAGGTATAGAAAGATTGGCTAGAAGCAAACTGTTATTACTCCATTCCATTTCTTCTTCTGAAGATGAATCATCTTCTTCCGTTGAGCTTCTATGGGTATTTCTGCACAGTGATCTAGAGAATATTAAGATTCACCAGTGAGTATGAGCCTTAGAAAAAAGCATGTCAGACTCAATTTGCCTAATTTGATCCTATAATAGTAAAACTGAATAAACAGGATCTGAAAATAACTTAAAAAAGAAAAGCAGATTTACTTTGCTTTGGTATCATGCCCTACCAAAAGTTATTGTAAGTAGACTGTATAATCCATTTCATGTGAGCTAGAAGACACCATCATTCCTGTATTCATAGCTCCACAATATCCTGGATTATCATATCTAATTATGTTCTTCCTTATAGTCTCCCCCTCAGCTTACCATTAGATATACACATAACAGCTTGGGTGAGAACCTGGTAATTTCTAAAAAGGTGGCATCCTAGCATATTTTAAGAAGTCTATAAATACACAATCACTACATTATTAATTGGAAAAAATAAACAAAAAGATAGGCAAGGGGGTATTCAGGTCAGGGCTGAAAGAGCAAATAAAAGGGATCAGAGACAGGATAGGAAGCAGTACAGGTGTTGAGTCAATCCCAGCAGTGGCTATAAAGTAGGGCTGCTGAGGAATGCAGATGGACTGTGAAACCCAGATGGATACTCTCCTTAAGTTTCATGTCATATTGATTTAAATTTTTCACTAGATCCTAGCTTGATACTTTCCCTTCTATCTGGATGGGCAAACTTACTTTCTATCCATACCTAATTTTTTCTTTCACTTGTCTTGAAAATTTGAAAATATTGCTTTATTATACATGGAACAGTTTTTCCATTAAGCCTTCCCCAAATCACAAGTTGTCCTAAAATCACTCTTAAGAGATGAAAGAGTTATTAGAGGTCATCTAGTCTAGCTTTCTAAGCAATGCAAAAATCTTATTTTTAACAGACCCTACAATCTCCACTTTTATATTCTCAGTATAAAGGGCTTGCTGTCTCACAGGGTAATCTTTTCTGTTATCAATGGCTCTAATTGTTAGTAATTTTCTTCCTATATTACACAAAAATCTTTCATTCCTGCCTTTGTGCTATGTAGCCATATGTAGCAAGGTCTATGCCATGTTCCACATGATAACCTTTAAAATATTTGAAGGCATTATCATTTGTTCCATAGTTCCTCTTTAATTAGACCAAACATTATCTATTCTTTCTCCTGTTCTTTAAAAGTGACAGTGTTAACAAATCCGTCTAGTTTTCTTCCTCTTCTTTCCCTTTCCTTTCCTTTTTCAGTATTCTTAAAATATGGTACTCAGGAGGAATATAATATTCAATATACAAGTATCAATAGAATTAAATGACTCCTCTTCTAGACAATATACTTCTATTATTCAATCTCTCTTTAATATACATTTATAAAATGTTCAGGATTGTTTTTCCAAGGTTAACCTGGGGTTGGTTTTCACAGAATTGGTCCAGTCAATGAACACACAAGCATTAATTAATCATGGGATAAACCAGGCCTATTATTTTAAACATGTTGGCACCACTGGGAACAAGGAGATGGTGATTTTATAAAAATGTTACATATTTGAATGTGTATCTACTTAATATGGGCATGGAAGTATAAATAGCTAAACCAGGTATAATCTAAGAAACTATAGAAGAAATGCTAATAATAGGTTGAAGGTAAAAATCAAATGAACAATATCAAAACAAAACAATGAAAGAACAATGAAGAAAAAAACAAATGGAAGTAAGAAAAATGCATCATGAAATGCCACATGATCAAATAAAAATATCAGTCAACAAATTTAGCTAAAATATAGAAGAAGCAATCCTATTTATTATAGCAAGATTTAAATACATCAATAAATACTATGATTATTTTACTAACAAAATCCAAAATCTGTCAGAATAATAAATGTTACCCCAGGTACAGCTGGTAGACAATAATCAAATTCACTGTTTTGGCAACCATACAACACTACAGATTTATTGTGCTCTTAATAAAGTAAAACTTATGACCTTCCCACAGAAATTGTTAAGCCCAGAATGAATCGTAGGTCTATCTAGTCTATATTTGTGAAGCTGACTGACTGAACATAAAACCTATGACTCTACACTTTATTAGGCATCATCTTTTTAGTTTCAAGATATTTTCGAATCTATATTTTGTCATTCAATGAATTACCAATCTCCAATGTTTCTGACAATCTGAATTCAATCTAGCATGAAACTTGGCAAACAGCAGCATTTAAGTGGTTTTTGAATGCAAAATCATGCAAGTTCTCTGTGAACCTACATAATCAGTCACTATTACCACGTATACTCCTGATCCACAAGGATGCTATGTAAGACTTTGTTAAATATCTGGCTGAAATTAAGATTCAATATGATTATTACATTTCTCTAAGTAACCATATTTAAAATGGATATAAAGGCAGTAGAGCACGATTTGAACTCATGAAGGGTCTTGATATTCTCTGCTTCTCTAAGTGCCCACAAAGTGTTTAATAATCGTAAGTATCACCCCTATTATAGGGGAGCAGAACTAGAAGCAAGCAGACCAGTTAAAAAGTGATTTCATAGTATTCCAGATAAATAATAATGAAGGCTTAAACTAGATAGGCTTAACAACTAATAGAGGTGTAAAGGAGAGCAAATTAAATATGACACTGAAGTTACAAACTTCCAGAAGTTGAAGGCAAAGTGGTGTCATTACAGAAATAAGAACCAGAGACACAAGAATAAAGCCATTTTATACCACTGTCTATTATCATTTAGGATTGCTTATGCTCCAAAAGATGTTGTTGTGGTTGAGGAATTTCTGAACAGGATATTTCATAAAAAGATTTATAAAGTTTATACAGAAAAAAATTGACAAAAATATTTATAGAATAGCTACAAGAAATTGTATGCCTTTCAACCCCCCCCCTTTTTTTTTTAACAGATTAGGAAATATCAGCAAAAGGAATTTTTATGACACTGTTGAGGGTCAAATCTATCAGGAAATAGAACATTGATTCTGTCTGGCTCAGGTAAAATTAGGTCTTCAAAGGTCAAGGAGCTGAGTCGTTGACCGATTTAACACTGTGACAGCAAAGGGAACTCAGTATGTGAAACTAGGAAGGAAGTATGAAATAATATTTCACAGGTTTGGAATTTCCTACTCACAGAATAAAAATGGAATTCTTTGTAGGAGCATACTGTGAAAATATAGAAGAGAGGGTTCTGATATAAACTCAGATAACAGGAGATGGTATCAGAAAATTTATTTTTTTATATTAGGTAATGTTGAGAAACTAGAGGTACATTACATATATACTTATAATACTATATATGTATATATGTAATACATATGTGTGTAAACATGATATATAGGTTAATCTCATTCATCTTTCAAAAACAGACTTTAGAAGTTTTAGTACTGCCTACAGAAGTTTGAAGTAGAGGCACACTCAGTGTTTTAAGCTCAGAGGCCCAATTTTTTTCCACACACAGAGCATACAGCTCAGGGGCAGACTCAAATCAATCAAGCTCACAAGAAACTGATTTAGAAAAACACACTGCCAAGGAGAGTGGCCAAGATGGCAGAGTAGAAGGACACTAAGCTCACCGCCTCTCACGAGCATACCAAAATCATAACTAACTGCAGAACAATCATTGATGAAAAAGACAGGAACGCACCAGAAAAGATCTTCTACAACTAAAGACATAAAGAAGGAACCACAGTGAGTTGCGTATGAGGGGCAGACTTGCAGTATAATCAAGTCCCATACCGCTTGGGTGGGGGACCCACAAACTGGAGAATAATTATATTAGAGAGGTTTGAGCCCCATGTCAGCTCCCCCAGCCTAGAGGTCTGGCATTGGAAACAGGAGCCACCAGAGCATTTGGTTTTGAAGGCCAGCAGGGCTTGATTGCAGAGACTCTGCAGGATTGGGGGAAACAGAGACTTCAGTCTTAAACAGTGCACACAAAATCTCACACACACTGGGACCAAGAGCAAAAACAGTAATTTGATAGGAGCCTGGGCCAGACCTACCTGCTGGTCTGGGAGGGTCTCCTGGGGAAGCAGGGGGTAGCTGTGTCTCACCCTGGGACACAGGCACTGGTGGCAGACATATCGGGGCGCATTCATCTGTGTGAACTCTCCTGGAGGTTGACATCTTGGCACCAAGACCTAGGCCCACCCAATAGCCTTTAGGTTCCAGTGCTGGGACGCCTCAGGCTGAACAACAAACTGGGTGGGGACATAGCCCCATCCATCAGCAGACAGGCTGCATAAGGACTTCCTGAGCCCACAGCCACCTCTAGACGAGCCGCTAAACACAGCCCTGCCCACCAGAGGGTCAAGACCGAGCTCCAACCACCAGTGGGCAGGCACTGGCCCCTCCCAACAGGAAGCCTGTACAAGCCTCCAGACCAGCCTCACACACTGGGAGGCAGACACCAGAAGCAAGAAAACTTCAAGCAAGACCAAGTCTGCAAATGCAGACTAGACACTATCCTGGGACCACCTGGACCTGGGCCCTTGAGTGATGAGAGGGGAGTGCACTGCTGGGATGCATACAACATCTCCTACAATGGGCCACTTCTCCAAGGTTGAGAAACGTAACTAACCTACCACATACATAAAAATACAAATAGCAATTTAGACAAAATGAGAAGACAGAGGAATATGTTTCACATGAAGGAAAAACATAAAACCCCAGAAGAAGAACTAAGTGATGTGGAGATAGGCAGTCTACCTGAGGAAGAGTTCAGAGTAATGATCATAAAGATGATCAAAAAACTCAGGAGAAGAATGGATACAGATAATGAGAAATTAGAAGTTTTTAAAAAAGAATTAGAAAATATAAAGAGCAATCAAACAGAATTGAAGAATATAATAACTGAAAAGAAAAAAACACAAGAAGGAATCAACAGTGGACTAAATGAGGAAGAAAAATGGATCACTGAACTGGAAGACAAAGTACTGGAAATCACTGCTGCTGAACAGAAAAAAGAAAAAAAAAAAAAAAGACATGAGGACAGTTTAAGAGACCTCTAGGACAACATCAAGAGTGCTAATTTTTGCATTATAGGGGTCCAGAAGGAGAAGACAGAGAGCAAGAGCATGAGAGAATATTTGAAGAGAACAGGATTAACCCAAGGAGGAACACACTGAGACACACAGTAATCAAACTGACAAAAATTAAAGATAAAATATTAAAAACAACAAGGGAAAAGCAACAAATAACATACAAGGGTACTCCCATAAGGCTATCAGCCGATTTTTCAGCAGAAACTCTGCAGGCCAGAAGGAAGTGGCACAATATACTTAAAAGTGATGAAAGAGAAAAACCTACACCCAAGAATACTCTACCCAGCAAAGTTCTTTGATTTGACGGAGAAATCAAAAGCTTTATAGACAAACAAAAGCCAGAAGAATTCAGCACCACCAAACCAACTTTACAACAAATGCTAAAGGAACTTCTCTAGGCAGAAAAGGCTACAAATGGAAAAAAGAAAATGACAAAATGGAAAAGCTCACTGGTAAAAGCAAACATACAACAAAGATAGGAAATCATCCACACACAAAGCTAGTAGGGAGGTTAAAAGACAAAAGTAGTAAAATCAGTTGTATCCACAATAAGCAGTTAAGGTATACATAAAACAATTACATGTAAAATATAATATCAAAAATAGTAATCATGACAGGAGGAGAGTACAAATACAGAGTGTATCTAAAATGCATTTGAAATTAAGAGATCAGCAACTCAAAATAAGCATGTATGTATACAGACTGCTATACAAAAACCTCATGGTAACCACAAAACAAAAAAACTATAATATACACACAAAAAAGAAAAAGGAATCCAAACGTAACACTAAAGACAGTCATCAAATCACAAGAGAACAAAAGAAAGGGGAAAAAAAGACCTACAAAAACAAATCCAAAACAATTAACAAAATGGCAATAAGAACATATATATCAGTGAATACCTTAAATGAAAGCGGACTAAATGCTCTAACCAAAAGACACAGACTGGCTGAATGGATACAAAAACAGGACCTGTATATATGATGCCTACAGGAGACTCACTTCAGATCCAGAGACACATACAGACTGAAAGTGAGGATATGGAAAGAGGTATTCCACACAAATGGAAATCAAAGGAAAGCCAGAGTCGCAATACTTACATCAGACAAAATAGACTTTAAAATAAAGATGTTATAAGAGACAAAGAAGGACACTACATAATGATCAAAGGATCAATCCAAGAAGATACAACAATTACAAATATATATGCACCCAACATAGGAGCACCTCAAAATATAAAGCAAATGTTAACAGGCATAAAAGGAGAAATTGACAGGAACAGAATAATAGTGGGGGACTTTAACACCTCACTTTCATCAATGGACAGATCATCCAGACAGAAAACCAGTAAGCAAACACAGGCCTTAAATGACATACTAGACCAGATGCACTTAACTGATATATATAGGGCACTCCATCCAAAAGCAACAGAACACACATTCTTCTCAAGTCCACATAGAACATTTTCAAGGATATATCACGTAATGGACCACAAAGCAAGCCTTGGTAAATCTGAGAAAACTGAAATCATATCCAGCATCTTTCCCAACCACAACACTATGAGGTTAGAAATCAACTACAAGAAAAAAACTGCAAAAACCACAAACATACAGAGGCTAAAAAATATGCTACTAAACAACTAATGAATCACTGAATAAGTCAAAGAGGAAATCTAAAAATATCTAAAGTCAAATGCAAATACTACAATCCAAAACTTATGGGATGCAGCAAAAGCAGTTCTAAGATAGAAGTTTATAATGATAACCATACAAGCTTACCCCAGGAAACAAGAAAAATCTCAAATAAACAACCTAATCTTACACCTAAATTAAGTAGAGAAAGAAGAACAAACAAAACACAAAGTTAGTAGAGGGAAAGAAATCATAAGGATCAGAGCAGAAATAAAGGAAATAGAGACTAAAAAAACAATAGAAAAGATCAATGAAACTAAGAAGCTGGTTCTTTGAAAAGATAAACAAAATCGATAAACCTTCAGCCAGATTCATCAAGAGAAAAAGGGAGAGGGCCCAAATCAATAAAATCAGAAATGAAAAAGGAGAAGATACAACTGACACCACAGAAATACAAAGGATCATAAGAGACTACTACAAGAAACTACTCGCCAATAAAATGGACAACTTAAAAGAAATGGAAAGACTTCCCTGGTGGTCCAGTGGCTGGGACTCCACACTCCCAACACAGGGGGCCCAGGTTCAATCCCTGGTCATGGAACTAGATCCCACATGCCGCAACTAAGACCTGACGCAGCTAAATAAATAAATAAATATTTTTTTTAAAAAAGAAATGGAAATAGAAAATATGGGCAGACCAATTACCAGTATTGAAATTGAGTCAGTAATTTAAAAACTCTCAAGAAACAAAAGTCCAGGACCAGATGGCTTCACTGGTGAATTCTACCTAATATTTAGAGAAGAGTGAACACCCACCCTTCCGAAACTACTCCAAAAAACTGCAGAGGAAGGAATGCTTTCACACTCATTCTATGAGGCCACCATCATCCTGATACAAAAACCAGACAAAGATATCACATAAAAAGAAAATTATAGGCCAATATTACTGATGAACATAGGTGCAAAAATCCTCAATAAAACACTTGCAAGCTGACTCCAACAATACATTAAATACCACACACCATGATCAAGTGGGATTTACCGCAGGGATGCAAGGATTTTTCAATATATGCAAATCAATCAATGTAATACACCACATTAACCAACTGAAGAATAAAAATCATGATCATGATCAAAAAATATGATCATCTCAATAGATGCAGAAAAAGCTTCTGATAAAATTCAACATCCATTTATGATAAAAACTCTCCAGAAAGTTGGCATAGACGGAACACACGGAACACACAAAATAAAGGCCATATATAACAAACCCATACCTAACATCATACTAAATGGTTAAAAGCTGAAAGCATTTCCTCTAAGATCAGGAACAAGACAAGGATACTCACTCTTGCCACTTTTATTCAACATAGTTTTGGAAGTCCCAGCACAGCAATCAGAGAAGAAAAAGAAAAAAAGGGATTCAAATTGGAAAAGAAGTAAAACTGTCACTGTTTGCAGATGACACGATGCTATACATAGAAAATCCAAAAGACGCCACCAAAAAACTACTAGAGGTCAACAATGAATTTGGTAAAGTTGCAGGATACAAAATTAACACCAGAAATCTGTTGCATTTCTATACGCTTACAATGAAAGATCAGATAGAGAGGACTTGCCTGGGGGCACAGTGGTTAAGAATCTGCCTGACAATGCAAGGGACACGGGTTTGATCCCTGGTCTGGGAAGATCCCACATGCTGCAGAGCAACTAAACCCATGCACCACAACTACTGAGCTTGTGCTCTGGAGCCCGTGAGCCACAACTACTGAAGCCCGCATGCCTACAGTCTGCGCTGCACAACAAGAGAAGCCACCGCGATAAGAAGTCTGCGCACTGCAACAAAGAGTAGCCCCCGCTTGCCACAACTAGAGAAAGCCCACTCACAGCAACAAAGACCCAAAAATAAATAAATTAAATAAATAAATTTATATATTTTTAAAAAAAGATCAGAAAGAGAAATTAAAGAAACAACCCCATTTACCAGCACAGCAAAAAGAATAAAATACCTAGGAATAAACCTACCTAAGGAGGCAAAAGACCTGTACTCCAAAAAATATGATGCTGATGAAAGAAACTGAAGATGACACAAACAGCTGGAAAAATACACTGTGTTCTTGGATTGACAGAATCAATGTTGTTAAAAATGACCATACTACCCAAAACAATCTACAGATTCAATACAATCCCTACCAAATTACCAATAACATTTTTCACAGAACTGGAACAAAAAACTTTAAAATTTGTACGGAAACACAAAGGACCCCAAATAGCCAAACAATCTTGAGAAGGAAGAACAGAGCTGGAGGAATCAGGCTCCCTTACTTCAGAGTATACTACAAAACTACAGTAATCAAAACAGTATGGTACTGGCACAAAAACACACACACAGATCAATGGTACTGGACAGAAAGTCCAGAAATACACTCATGCACTTAAGGTCAATTAATCTACAACACAGGAGGCAAGAATATACAACAGAAGACTTCCCTGGTGGCGCAGTGGTTGAGAGTCCGCCGGCTGATGCAAGGGACACAGGTTCGTGCCTCGGTCTGGGAAGAACCCACATGCCGTGGAGCAGCTGGGCCCATGAGCCATGGCCGCTGAGCCTGCGCGTCTGGAGCCTGTGCTCCACAACGGGAGAGGCCACAACAGTGAGAGGCCCGCGTACCGCAAAAAAAAAAGAATATACAACAGAGAAAAAGGCAGTCTCTTCAACAAGTGGTGCTGGGAAAACTGGACAGCTACATGCAAAAGAATGAAATTAGAACATTCTCTACACCATTTACAAAAATAAACTCAAAATGGATCAAAGACCTGAATGTGAGACTGAATACTATAAAACTCCTAGAGGAAAACATAGCACAGTCTTTGACATAAATTGCAGCAAAATTTTTTTGGATCCATCTCCTAGAGTAATAGAAACAAAAACAAAAATAAACAAATGGGACCTAACTAAACTTAAAAGCTTTTGCACAGCAAAGGAAACCACAAACAAAATGAAAAGACAACCTATGGAATGGGAGAAAATATCTGCAAATGATGCGACCAACAAGGGCTTAATTTCCAAAATACAAACAGCTCATGCAGCTTAATATTAAAAAAAACAACAACAGGGCTTCCCTGGTGGTGCAGTGGGTTAAGCATCTGCCGGCCAATGCAGGGGACACAGGTTCAAGCCCTGGTCCGGGAATATCCCATGTGCCATGGAGTAACTAAGCCCATGTCACAACTACTGAGCCTGCATTCTAGAGCCCGCGAGCCACAACTACTGAAGCCTGCGCGTCTAGAGCCCGTGCTCTGCAACAAGAAAATCCACCACAACGAGAAGCCTACGCAACACAACAGCAGCCCTCACTCACCGCAACTAGAGAAAGCCCACACGCAGCAACGAGGACCCAATGCAGCCATAAATAAAAAATTTAAAATAAAATAAAAGGAATAATCATTTTAAAAGAAATTTTAAAAACCAAACAATCCAATCAAACAATCGGCAGAAGACCTAAACAGACATTTCTCCAAAGAAGACATACAGATGGCCAACAGGCACATGAAAAGATGCTAAATATCACTAATTGTTGGAGAAATCCAAATCGAAACTACAGTAAGGTATCACTTCACAGCAGTCAGAACTTCCATCATTAAAAAGTCTACAAATAATAAATGCTGCAGAGGGTGTGGAGAAAAAGGAACCCTCCTACACTGTTGGTGGGAATGTAGATTGGTGCAGCCACTATGGAGAACAGTATGGAGGTGGTTTAAGATACTAAAAATAGAGCTACCATATGATTCTGCAATCCCACTCCTGGACATATATCTGGAGAAAACTCTAGTTCAAAAAGATACATGCACCCCAATGTTCAGAGCAGCACTATTCAGAATAGCCAAGACATGGAAGCCACCTAAGTGTCAATCGACAGATGAATGGGGCAAGAAGATGTGGGATAAATAAATATATATATATATATATATACACACACACACACACACGTATACATATATATGAATATTACTCAGCCATAAAAAAGAATGAAATAATGCCATCTGCAGCAGCATGGATGGACTAAGTCAGACAGAGAAAGACAAATATCATATAATGTCACTTATATGTGGAATCTAAAATATGATACAAATGGGGACTTCCCTGGTGGTCCAGTGGGTAAGACGCCACACTCCAAATGCAGGGGGCCCAGGTTTGATCCCTGGTCAGGGAGCTAGATCCCACATGCCATAACTAAGAAGTCTGCATGCCATAACTAAGACCCCGTATGCTGCAACTAAAGATCCTGCATGTCACAACGAAGATCCTGCGTGCCGCAACTAAGACCCAGCACAGCCAAAATAAATAAATAAATTTTAAAAATATGATACGAATGAATTTATTTACAAAACAGAAAGACTCACAGACATAGAAAACAAACTTATGGTTACCAAATGGGACAGTGGAGGGGAGGGGAGATTAGGAATTTGGGATTAACATATACGTACTACTTTATGTAAAACAGATAAATAATAAGGGCCTACTGTATAGCACAGGGAACTATATTCAATATCTTATAATAATCTATAATGGAAAAGAATCTGAAAAAGAATATATATATATAAAAAACTGAATCACTCTGCTATACATCTGAAACTAACACAACATTGTAAATTAACTATACTTAAAAAAAAAGGTTAAAATGTAAAAAGGAAAGAAAAAAAGAAAACCACACTGCCATCTTACTCATTTTCTTTGAGAAATGGAACAGAATATCAGTTACTGCTTCTGACATTCATTCATTCATTAATATTTAACTCCTTCGATCTAATCAGACCTAGAAGCCATTCCTTGTCTTCAAGCTGACTCTATATTTGTTGCTCCGACCCATAAGAGTTTAACTCTCAAAGGGCATTCTTTTTTCCTCAAGTTCTGAGATAAGGAGGCACTTCTATTTTGCCCCATTTATGACCCATATATTACTATTGTATATACAGACAAATGATTTCTAAGTTAGGTTTATGAGGAGAGCACAAATTGGAGCAAGGTAATCAAAAGACACAAACTTTGTTATAAGACAAATAAGTACTAGGGATATAATGTACAACACGGTGACTATAGTTACCACTGCTGTATGATACATATGTACGTATGTATATATATGCTGTATGTATGATATATATGAAAGTTCTCATTACAAGGAGACAAAAAATTTCCCCCATTTCTTTTTATTGTAATTATATGAGATGATGGATGTTAACTAAACCTGTTGTAATTATTTCATAATATATGCAAATCAAACCATTATGCTGTACATCGAAAATTCATACAGTGGTGTATATCAATTATATCTTGTTAATAATAGAAAAAAATAAAGTTAGGTTTAATCTTTTTAAATGTACCAAAATTTTATTTTGCTTGGAATATAAAGTTTACACACTATTTAAAAGAGATTTCAAAGAAGTCAATTTAGTTTATTAGGTATTTTTTATTATGAATAATAGTAAGTAATAATTTCTGATTAAAGAACAATGATAATGATCAAAGGTAAAGCAACTGAAATAACTAAAAAGTTACCTCTTTTTGGCACAATGTTCTTCAATATTGCTGTCCCATCTCTGAGACATTACTAAACTAAGCTCCATTTCTTCTTTTTCAATCTGTGGTTCATTTTCTTCATCATCACTATTTTGAGGATTTTTACTGTTTCCAAACGAACGACATGATGATGGCATCCTATTTCTTCCCCCCTGATATCCGTCATTTTCCAAACCAGCAAGAAGATGTACCAGAGCCTCATCAGGACTACTGTCCACTATAAAACAAGTGAAGCATCACCAACAAACAACTTAAATTTTCTAAGTAATTCAATAATTCAAATCAATTATATATAAAACAACAACAAGAACCACAGATGCTGGCACATGCTGAAAGGATACAGCTGGTACAAAGATTTATGTATTGATGTAATTCTTCCATTAAAGTGTAATATTTGGACCACCTGCATTACACATGATTTTGTGTCCTTAAAAAGAAAATTCCCAGACACCATCTCACACCTACTGAATTAGAATTTCTGATGTAGGGCCCAGGAATTTGCACGTTAACAAGTTGCTCAATCTCTTACTGCACAAGCAAGGTTGAGGAGCACTAAACCAAATATAATCACAAGTGATCAAACTAAATATAAAATATATAATAAATATATGAATTAATGCTAAGGAAGTGCCTTAAAAATGATAATGTGAACACCTTATCCCTCTCTTAAGCTGTATTTAGCTCACAGGACAGTCAAACAAAACCTGTAGTTGCAAAACACGAGAGAGCTTTAAAAGTGATTAATAACATTACTTAAAAACCTTGAAGACCACCACTGAAATATCACCATCATATGCACTAGGGTTGCTAAAATCAAAAACAGATAATAAGAAGTGTTGACAAGGATGTGAAGAAATTGGAGCCCTCATACACTGCTGGTCGAATTGTACAGTGGTGCAGTTGCTTTGGGGAAAAAAAGTTTGGCAGTTCCTCAAAATGCTAAACACAGAGTTACCAGAGGACCCAGTAATTCCATTCCTAGGTATGTATCCAAGAGAAGTGAAAACATATGTCCACACAAAAACCTATACGTGAATAATCATAGCAGCATTACCCCAATGGCCAAAAAAGTGGAAACAACCCAAATATCCATCAACTGAAAGATGGAAAAATGAAATATGGTATATATCCATATGATGCAACATTATTCAATAGTAAAAAGGAATGCAATACTGACATATACCTCAACATGAATGAATCTTGAAAACATTATGCTAAGTGAAAGAATACAGAAACAAAAGGTTATATAATTCTGTTTATATGAAATGCCGAAAATAGGTAAATCCAGCAAAAGAGAAAATAGATTAGAGGTTGCCAGAGGCTGAGAGGAATGAAAAATGGAAAGTGACTACAAATGGGTATTGCATTTCTTTTTAGGGTGATAAAAATGTCCTAGAAAAAAAAAAAAGTCCTGGAATTACGTAGTGGAAATGGTTGCATAAATACCTGAAATGCTAAAAACCACTGAACTGTACATGTTAGAAGGTGAGTTTTATAATATGTGAATTATATCCCAATAAAAGCTATTATTTTTAAAAAAAAGATCATAAAGATGGAGGTTTGTTCTAATCTAGTACACAACCTTTTTCTCTGTAAAATGAGATAATATATTCCCCATTTACTAAACTATTAAGTTTCAGGTTTTCTTTGTTGACATTAAACAAACTGGTTCAATCATGCTACTGGTTCAATCATGCTACCAACTGTAAGGCTACCAACTGTAAGGCAAAATTGAAGATATTTGCTTATAAGAGCCATTTTGGCAAAAATCCATTTCTTAATCTAGAATTGCAGTTAATTTTTCCTGCCTCATACTTTAAAAATGGTTAACATTGGCAAATGATTTATAGATATTTGATTCTCAGATCTCTAACATTGAGATTACATTTTTTGTAACCTTATGCAAGGTGGAATTATATCAGCTGGTGATACATTATATTTGCCTAATATAATGAAATAAGGATATGTCTCTCTTTTTCAATTTCTTTTTTGTTTTTTATAACTAAAATATAACTTAGGTATATATATATCTATTTACTCAGAGAAATAAAACATTTAGATTATAAACTTCAAATTAATTTTTAAATGTGGTCTTTGGATCATTTCTTTCTACGTATTTCATGTCATTCATTTAAAAAAGAAAAAAGCTACCTACCTCCATAGAAAATGTTCTTGAAATATGACTATGTACAATAATTTTGGTACTGTCCCTAGTCATTCAATTAATCTTCCACTCAAATGAAAATGTAAATAACAGAGAGAAGACACTGTAGAGAGGTAGGATAACATTTGATGCTATACCTCATTTGATACAGTAAGAATGGAAAAACGGAAAGTGAGCAAGAAACATAAAATCACTATACCAAGCAAAGCAAGAGGCATGAAGTTCAATGATATCTCACTTTTTGCAAAGAAAATTTAAATAAATTTCTGAAAAATGTCAGTAATTTAGACTAAATTATTGAAATGAAATCTAGCAAATGGTTTACCATATTAATGAAAATGCATTTATGGAGATGCAAAGATACTCAGAAATAACTGTCATGTTCTACATGCTAGTCAAAAATTAACAGCTCGAAAGGAATTGTCCAGGGAAATTCCTGATACTTACCAAGAAAGAATAAATTATGGTATTTTATTAATGTTCTTAACTTTGGAGAATGTTAATTCAAATTAAGCATATTTCCCCTTAAAACAATATGGTTCTCTTCCAAACAAAGTTAAAAAAAAAAAAAAAAATTATTTTCTTACACAACTATTTTTCAGAAAAAGCTGTGTAGAAAACAAAAAAGAAGCTACTACATCTCATAATGCAAGATTTCATTTTTATACTAAGAATTTATCAAACATGCAATATTAACCTCTTCAAATCAAAGAAAAAAATACCGCCTGACATACGCACTTTTGTTGATATAAGACACTGAAAATTTATGGCACAATTGTTACTTACAGAAAGCTGGTGACTCACTCAGTCTTTGGGTCAAAGGCTGAAAAGTCTGACTGTTTTCCATGAGGTTCAAAATTGCTTCTTCATTAATAAGAGCTTCCTCCACTTTGTGTCTAATATGACCTTAAGAGGACAAAGAGTACAAAAACATTAAAGTAAATGACCTAAATCTGAAATTTACTGTTTAGAATTTGTATAAATTAGGAAACATTACAATGTAAACCTATTTAAAATTTTGAAGTGTTGCTGACATATGCTAAATAAAACCATAATAAAACTTAATGAAAGCCACAGGAATATCTAACTAGTCATACAGAGTAATTAAAAAAACAAAAACAAAAAACCCTGAAACTGTGAATCACTAAATATTTACAATCTCTTTAGTCTCTAAATCCTACCTAGTATGTACAGACAGTAATATTACTCTGATAAAAATCCATGTACATTAAAATTTGTAAAACGAGTTCTTAGAGGGAAGTGCATAGTGATACAGGACTTCTTTAAGAAAAAGGAAAAAGCTCAAATAAACAATCTAACACATCACCTAGAAGAATTAGAAAAAGAAGAACAAACAAAACCTAAAGTCAGCAGAAGGAAGGAGATAATAAAGATCAGAGAGGAAATAAATAAAGTAGAGATTTAAAAAAATAGAAAAAAATCAATAAAACCAAGAGCTGATTCTTTGAAAGCATAAACAAAACTGACAAACCTCTGGCCAGGCTTAGCAAGAAAAAAGAGAGAAGACCCAAATAAACAAAATAAGAAATCAAAGAGGAGAAATCACAACTGATACTGCAGAAATACAAAAAACCGTAAGACAACACTATGAACAATTACACAACCTAGAAGAAATGGACAACCTTCTAGAAACATACAGCCCTCCAAAACTGAAACAAGAAGAAACAGATAACTTGAACAGATCATCTGATCACTAGAAGTGAAACAGAATCTGTAATAAAAAAACTCCCTGCAAACAAAAGTCCAGAACCAGATGTTTCACAGGTGAATTCTACCAAACGCACAAAGGAGAACTTATACCAATCCTTCTCAAACTCTTCCAAAAGATTGAAGAGAAAGGAATACTCCCAAAGACATTCTATGAAGCCACCATTACCCTGATACCAAAACTAGACAAAGACACTACCCTAAAAAGAAAATTACAGGCCAATATCTTTGATGAATATAGATGCAAAAATTCTCAATAAAATATTAGCAAACTGCATCCCACAACACGTAAAAAAGATCATACACCATGACCAAGTTGGATTCATCCCAAGGTCAAAAGGATGGTTCGACATATGCAAATCAATCATTGTGATACACCACATCAACAAACGAAAAGACAAAAACCACATAATCATCTCAATAGATGCAGAAAAAGTATCTGATAAAATTCAACATCCATTCATGATAAAAACTCTTACAAAAGTGGGTATAGAGGGAACATACCTCAGCATAACAAAAGCTATTTGTGACAAACCCACAGCCAATATAATAATGATGAAAAGCTGAAAGCCTTCCTGCTAAACTCTGGAACAAGACAAGGATGCCCACTCTCAACATTTCTATTCAACATAGTATTGGAAGCCCTAGCAACAGGAATCATACAAGAAAAAGAAATAAAAGGTATTCAAATTGGTAAGGAAGAGGTAAAATTGTCATTATATGCAGATGACGTGATAGTATATATAGAAAACCCTAAAGACTCCACATAAAAACTACTAGAACTGATAAATGAATACAAGGTAGCAGGATACAAGCTTAACATACAGAAATTAGTTGCATTTCTTTACACTAACAATGAAATACCGGAAAGGGAATGTAAACAAACAATCCCTTTTAAAATCACATCAAAAAAATTAAAATACTTAGGAATAAACCTCCCCAAGGAGGTGAAAGACTTATATGCTGAGAACTATTGATACAAAACATTAACAGAGGAAACTGAAGATGACTCAAAGAAATGGAAAGATATCCCATGCTCCTGGATTGGAAAAATTAATATTGTTAAAATGGCTATACTACCCAAAGCAATATACAGATTTAAGGCAATACTCATCAAAATACCCATGACATTTTTCACAGAACTAGAATAAATATTCCTAAAATTTATATGGAATCATAAGAGACCCAGAATTGCCAAAACAATCCTGAGGAAAAAGAACAAAGCAGGAGGCATAGCCCGTCCAGACTTCTGACAATACTACAAAATTACAGTACTCAAAACAGCATAGTATTGGCACAAAAACAGACATATAGATTAATGGAACAGAACAGAAAGCCCAGAAATAAACCCACACATGTATTGACAGTTAATCTTCAACAAAGGAGGCAAGAATATACAACGGGGAAAAGACAGTCTCTTCAGCAAGTGGTGTTGGGAAAGTTGGACAGCAGCATGTAAATCAATGAAACTAGAACACACCCTCATATCATGCACAAAAGTAAACTCAAAATGGCTTGAAGATTTAAATATAAGACATCATAAAACTCCTAGAAGAGAACATAGGTAAAACATTCTCTGACATAAATTATACCAATGTTTTCTTAGGACAGCCTCCTAAGGCAACAGAAATAAAAACAAAAATAAACAAATGGGTCCTAATCAAATGTATAAGCTTTTGCACAGCAAAAGAAACCATAAACAAACCCACAGAATGGGAGAAAATATTTGCAAATCATGTGACCAACAAGGGCTTAATTTCCAAAATATACAAACAGCTCCTACAATTCAATAACAAAAAACCAAACATCCCAATTGAAAAATGGGCAGAAGACCTAAACAGACATTTCTCCAAAGAATACATATAGGTGGCCATTAGGCGCATGAAAGATGCTCATCATTGCTAATTATTAGAGAAATGCAAATCAAACTACAATGAGGTATAACCTCACACCAGTGAGAATAGCCATCATTAAAAAGACTACAAATAACAAATGCTGGAGAGGGTGTGTAGAAAAGGGGAACCCTCCTACACTGTTGGTGGGAATGTAAGTTGGTACAGCCACTACAGAAAACAGTATGAAGGTCCTCAAAAAACTAAAAACAGAGTTGCCCTAGGATCCAGCAATGCCATTCTTGGGCATATACCCAGACAAAACTATAATTCAAAAAGATACATGCACCCCTATGTTCATAAAAGCACTATTCACAACAGACAAGACATGGAAACAACCTAAATGTCCACTGATAGATGAATGGATAAAGAAGATGTGGTATACTTATACAATGGAATACTACTCAGCCATTAAAAAGAATGAAATAAGGTCATTTTCAGCAACATGGATGGACATAGAGATTATCATACTGAGCAAAGTAAGTCAGAAAGACTTTGAAAGACAAATACCATGTTATCACTTATATGTGGAATCTAAAATATGACACAAATGAACTTCTCTACAAAACAGAAACAGACTCACAGAGACTTGTGGTTGCCAAAGGGGAGGGGAGTGGAGAAGGGAAGGATTGAGAGTTTGGGATTAGCAGATGCAAACTATTATATATAGGATAGATAAACAACAAGGTCCAACGATATGGCACAGGGAACTATATTCAATATCCTGTAATAAAACATAATGGAAAAGAATATGAAAAAGAATATATATATACGTATAATGGAGTCACTTTGCTGTACAGCAGAAATTATACACAACAGGGAATCAACAATACTTCAAAAAAACATTTTTTTAATATAAAAATGTTACCACTTACAAAAAATAAAATAAAATTTATAAAACAAACAGAAAAGACAAGTTGTCCGACTTAAATAATAAAATTCTCTAGGGCTTCCCTGGTGGTGCAGTGGTTGAGAGTCCGCCTGCCGATGCAGGGGACACGGGTTCGTGTCCTGGTCTGGGAAGATCCCACATGCCGCGGAGCGGCTGGGCCCGTGAGCCATGGCCGCTGAGCCTGCGGGTCCCAAGCCTGTGCTCCGCAATGGGAGAGGCCACAACAGTGAGAGGTCCGAGTACCACACAAAAAAAAAAAAAAAAAGAAAGAAAAAAAAATTCTGTACAGTTTATTTTGAAATAATTCATTTTACATTAACTTTATATTTCTCCATATCTTTTAATTCATGATTTTAAAATGTAAGTCTTTTGCCATGTGATTTTTATAGAAGGTCTAATGTACAGAGGGATTAAATAATTTTTAGAAGATAAAATGAATCTCATAATCTAATCAAAGGGAGAGAGAGAATAAAAAGCACATAATAGTAGGGGAAAAGAAGACTATATAGGACTTCCCTGGTGGCGCAGTGGTGAAGAATCCACCTGCCAATGCAGAGGACATGGGTTTGAGCCCTGGTCTGGGAAGATTCCACATGCCGCGGAGCAACTAAGCCCATGCGCCACAACTACTGAACTGTGCTCTAGAGCCCACAAGCCACAACTACTGAGCACACGTACCACAACTACTGAAGCCCACGCGCCTAGAGCCCGTGCTCCGCAATAAGAGAAGCCACCAAAATGAGAAGCCCGTGCACCGCAACGAAGAGTAGCCCCCACTCGACACAACTAGAGAAAGCCCGCGTGCAGCAACAAAGACCCAATGCAGCTAAAAATAATTTTTAAAACACCTCAATAATCTTAAAAAAAAAGACTATATAGCAAAATATGGCAAGCAGTTTAAAGAAAGCTAATTGGAAACAGTTCTATTTTTCTCCTTCTGATATTCAGACTTAAAACTAAGTGTTTTTCAACAGTTTTTAAAAGAGAGTTAGAAGCTTCAGGAAGAAATATTTTTAACACATCCTAGAAATATTTTAACACACATAGCAAGCCTAATAGTGTTTAGTCAAAATGAAAGAACAAAAAAACCACAGAAAATAGGTCATCTCAAAACAACAAAAAAATGAGATCAGTGAAAACAAAAGATGGTTCTCACACTAATAACAAAATAGACAAGACTGGCAAGAATGATCACAACAAAATAGAGAGAAGGCATAAACAATGTTAGAAATACAAGTTGAAGTGCCAAAGGTAAAAGAGGCAAGTTAAAGTAATACTATGAACAACTTTATACCACAAATATGGAAAAATCAGATTAAATGGATAATTTCTTAGGAAAAATATGATATAAACTGATTCAAACAGAAACAGAAAACTTGAGTAGACCTGTAACAATTAAGGAAGTTGAATTAATAGCTTAAAATCCACTCCCTTTACTTCCCACCCCCCCACCCCTGCCACATAAAATCAACCCACAAAAATCTATATAACTCTGGATGGTTTTACAGATGAGATCTATCAAACCTCTAAGATATAGATTATATCAATCTAATAAAAATTCTTGAAAGGAGAGTTGAAAAATATGAAAAGCTCCACAATGCATTTAATGGGGACAAAGTATGAATCTTTCTCAATTACTGAAAAAAAAAAAAGTTACAATTCTAAACAAAATATTATCAAAGTAGATATAGCAACATTTAAAAAAACACACTACATTATGACAACAAAGGATTTATTTCAGGAGTGCAAGAATAGTTTAGCATTAGATACATTAACATTATTAATTTAACTACCATATTAACAGAATAAAAGAGAAAAACTGATTATGTCAATATTTTCAAAAAAAAAATTTGGTAAAATTTAATATCCATTCATGATTTCAAAAAACCCAAACTTCGGGCTTCCCTGGTGGCGCAGTGGTTGAGAGTCTGCCTACCGATGCAGGGGACACAGGTTCATGCCCCGGTCCCGGAAGATCCCACATGCCATGAAGCAGCTGGGCCCGTGAGCCACGGCGCTGAGCCTGCGCGTCCGAAGCCTGTGTTCCACAACGGGAGAGGCCACAACAGTGAGAGGCCCGCGTACCTCCCCCCGCAAAAAAACCAAAAAAAAAAAAAAAACCCCAAACTTCTTAAGAAGCAAGAAACAAGAGATAATAAACTGATTATAAAGTTTATCTACCAATATGCTGTAGTAAATTTCATACTTAATGATGAAATATAAAAGCATTCACTTTAAAGCCAGGAAAAACGTTTTTTTTTTCCATATCTACTTAATATCATCGTTAAGTTCTTAAGCACTGCATTAAAACATTAAAAAAGTATAAGGATGGGAAGGGAAGTAATACAATTATTATTTTCTGATGATGACTCTATACACAGAAAATCCAATCAAAAAGACATATTAACTATTAGCACTAATAAAAGTTGCTGGATGTAAGACTGACACACAAGGTCAGTGAAGTTCCTAATACCAGCAATTAGAAGATGTAATTTTTGAAAGCTAAACTTAAAACTGCAACATTTATAAGGCACCTGGAGTATATCTAATAAAAGATATAAAATAATTTTACCAGAAAAATTGCAGAACTTTATTGAAAGACATGAAAGAAGAGCAAATAAACTGAGAAATATATCATGTGCATAAATGAGCTAATTTGATATATAGAAAGATTTAAAATGTTTCTAAACTGGTCTATAAATTCAATAAATTTCCAATAAAATCTCAACAGGGTTCTTCCCAGAAACAAAACGATCTGATCTTAAAATTAACATGGGAAAGCTTTTTTTTTTTAAATAAGATGTTGGGGGTAGGAGTTTATTAATTTATTTATTTATTTTTGCTGTGTTGGGTCTTCGTTTCTGTGCGAGGGCTTTCTCTAGTTGTGGCAAGCGGGGGCCACTCTTCATCGCAGTGTGCGGGCCTCTCACCATCGCGGCCTCTCTAGTTGCGGAGCACAGGCTCCAGACGCGCAGCCTCAGTAGTTGTAGCTCACGGGCCTAGTTGCTCTGTGGCATGTGGGATCCTCCCAGACCAGGGCTCGAACCCGTGTCCCTTGCATTAGCAGGCAGATTCTCAACCACTGCACCACCAGGGAAGCCCTGGGAAAGCTTTTTTTAAAGATCAAGAGTAAATACGACAATTTTGTAGATGGCTAGTGGGAAGCTGCTGCATAGCACAGGGAGATCATCTTGGTGCTTTGTGATGACCTAGAGGAGTGCGATAGGAAGGGTGGGAGGGAGGGAGGCTTAAGAGGGAGGGGTTATGGGGATATATGTATACATATAACTGATTCACTTTGTTGTACAGCAGAAACTCACACAACATGGTAAAGCAATTATACTCCAATAAAGATGTATTAAAAAAAAGAGTAAATAAGATAATTTTGAAGCTAAATAGGGAAGATCTGCTGCTGATATGTATCATTACTTACGAAGCAACAGTAATTACAACAGTATGACATTAACATGGGAGAACACAACCGAGGTTGGGGAATTCAGTGAAAAAAAAAAACTTTTCAATAAATATGTTGGAACCACTAGCTCTTTATATCTAGAAAAATAAATAACAATAAGATCCTTACTATATACACAAGTAAAATGTCAAATGAACTGAAGACCTACATGTGAAAAACCAATCTGTAAGCACACATAAACCTTAAGGATGAAAACTTTCATTACATCCAGAAAGGGAAGGAATTGTAAACCAGGCACAAAAACCAAACAGTAAAGGAAAAAAACTGTTAAATTTAAGGTTAAAATTGAAGACACATAAAACACTTTAAAAAAGAGAAAAGGGAAGAAAATCGAAAAAAAAAGCTAAAAAAAATTTTGTGGAGACTTTAAAGTGTAATTCTAGATGAGGAGAAAATATCTCTACAATAAATATAACTGATAAAGGCTTGATATCCAGAAAATATGAGGAATTCCTACAAATTAGTAAGAAAAAGAGTATAGATCCAGTAGAAAATGAGCAAAGAACATGAATAAGCAATTCTCAGATAAAGAGATCCAAATGCCCAAACTTATTAGTAATCAGGAAATGAAGATTAAACTAAGGAGATTTAGATTTCAAAGAATGAGAATGGCAAAAAATTTTTACACCTTACACTATCAAATATTGTTGAGGATGTAGGGAAGTTTAAGCTCTAACACATCGTGGGAATATAAACTTAGGTACATTTTATAGAGCAACTGTGAAATACTGGCTTTACTACCAAATGTGATAGTTTTATTGTTAACATACCTCAAAATCTGAAAAATTAAGCACTAAAATTGAGCTTATAAGGAAAATAAAAGGCTAAGACAAAACTTATGCAACTCTGTAATGAGAACACTAACAAAATCAATAATTGGTACCTGAGGAAATAAACTGCTCAGTCAGGCAGGCAGCTCAGTGTGGCTGGAGGCTGTCATAGCAGATATTAAAAATGCACAGAAAATAATAGTATGGAAATTCTGGGTACATTTTGATTAGGATGGGGCTCGCAGATGCTAAGACAAAGCAAATGGAAATAGAGCTCTGAGCCAGAAGACTGCCATTAAAGTACTGAGGAGAGGGTGAAACCTGCCATGAGTCACAGAGGGCACAACACTAGGATGCAACTCTAGGGAAGGAGGAAGCCCTGGGTGGGTGTAGGTGCTCATTTCTAGCTGTTGTTTAATACAGTCAAAAGAGCCCCTGCTGCCAATGCAGCAGTGAAAAGAGGGCTTTTCCTTTCCTACTGAAGCCTGCAATTCTACTCCTCCTATTCTGGCTCCTCTTGCCTAAAAAAATTTTATGCGAAACAACATGACTTCTAAGTAAAACTTTAATTATTCTCTTATTTACCAATCATGTATAAGCTAACTGTATTACAAAAACCCTGTTAGAATAGATGCTATCTAGGTAGAGTATAATACACACACCCTAAGACCTGGCAAATTACACTTCTGTATGTCTTCTGTAAAGAAACTCTTGCACATGGCCACAAGGTGACAGACATAACACTGTTAACAACAGTGCAAAAGTGAAAACCATCTAATAGTTGTAGAAAACAGAAACACTTGTTTAGTCTTACAAAAGAATGCTAATCAGCAGCTAAAATGAATGACCTAGAAACATGTAAGAACAAGGATAGATTCCAAAGTTATTATTGCTGACACAAAAGATACTCAACATCATTAATGAGGGGTATGATGATTAAACCATAATGAGATGCCGTTTCACACATACTAGGATGGCTATATAAAAAAAGACAGATAATAACAAGTGTTAGTGAGATCGTGGGGTTTCTGAAACCCTCATATACTGCTGGTGGGAATGTAAAACAGTGCAGTCACTTTGGAAAACAGTTTGGCAATTTATTAAAAATTACACACAAATTTATCAAACGATCCAGCAATTCTCTTCCTTGTTATCTACTCAAGAAAAATGAAAATATATACCCATACAAAGACATAAATGTTCAGAGCATCATTATTCTTAAGGGCCAAAAAGTGAAAACAACTCAAATTTTCATCAACTGATGAATTAGTCAATAAAATATATCAGTAGAATGCACTACTACTAGGCAATAAAATGGAATGAAATACTGATAGATACTCCAATATGGATGAGCCTGAAAACATTATGCTAAGTGAAAGAAGCAAGGCACAAAAGATCACATTTTGTATGATTTCATTTACATGACATATCCAGAAAAGGCAAATCTTGAGAGACAAGGAAGAAGATGAGTGGTTACTTGGGGTTGGAGGTGTGACTGCAAATGGACACAAAGAATCTTATGAGGAGAAGGAACTATTCTAAAATTGAATTACGGAGATGTTAGTACAACTCTGTAAATTTACTATAAATCACTGAGTTATACACTTAAAATGAGTGAATTTTATGTTACATAAATTATACCCTAATTAAGTTGTTAAAAAACATAACGTTGAATGAAAAAAAGCAAGTTACTTAATCTACGCCAAGTAGGACACCATTTATGTAAAATCTAAAACCTAAAATAATAGTATATGGGCTTCCCTGGTGGCGCAGTGGTTGAGAGTCCGCCTGCCGATGCAGGGGACACGGGTTCGTGCCCCGGTCCGGGAAGATCCCACATGCCGCAGAGCAGCTGGGCCCATGAGCCATGGCCACTGAGCCTGCGCGTGCGGAGCCTGTGCTTCGCAACAGGAGAGGCCACAACAGTGAGAGGCCCACGTACCACAAAAAATAAATAATAGCATATGTTTTGGACATACATATATAAGAAAACACAAAATCATATATTGTAACAGTTTGTACCAACTTCAGAATAGTGCTTACCTCTAGAGATGAAGAAAAGGTAAAAGAATGGGAGAGAGGTCTTTGCTACATCAATGATGTTTATTTCTCAGGAAAAAAAAAAAATTAGCTAACTCAACCAAATACTTATATCTCAGTGCTAGATACACAGGATGTCTGTTATGGTATTTTCTGTACACTTGAAAGAAAACCTCACCTTTGCTCAACTCTGTGTCTTTGTGGACTTCTACCATATTAGCCGGTGTACAGTGAAGAATATCAGGAGACAGAACCTCAGAGTGCAATGTTAATTCAGCAGAGAACTCCTGGGATCCATCGCTGTAGTCCACAGATCCTGATAATGTTCTGCTTAATTAAAACATATCCTTTATAACAAACTATATATCAAAGCAATAAAATTAGTTCTGAGATCTATAATAAATAACCACTTACACAGAGAAATCATTCTGTTTGAGAATTTCCTGAAGTCTCTTCTGAAATGTTTTTTCACTTTCTGTTGCTGGCACAAACCTGTGATCTTTGAATTTTAAAAGTGCATTAAAAAATGTAGAAAGCAAATAAATGAAATATTTTCCTTTTTCCTAGAAGAGCTTTTAAAATAGTAGCAATTTCCTATCCTTGACACATACAACACCACATAAAAGTAGTCCTATTATAAATCAAACAAAAGAGAAATGGTTGTTACTGAAGCTATGAAATTAAGCACTTAAAGTCAGTCTAAGATTAAGTTCTACAACTTAAACCTAAAAGAGAAAAACATTATTTTCTACCTATAAATGTATCATACACCCCGAACCTAGAAATTTTCCCTTTATAAAATATTTCTATTTTAAAAGAAATTAAAGGCATTCAAAACTTATCAAAGGATTTTTAGGGTCCAAGAGATTATAATACAAATTTTAATTGGACTTCAGTATAGGCTTACTACTGTATTTCAAATACCTTTGCCTTTTGAATTATGTCTTCTATTCTTTTACCTTTATTTAAAAATTTTTGTTGTATCCATGGCATTAATTAAGCCCCTTCAAATTCTTTTTGAATATAGCAGGGTTTAGTAAAAAATAAAATGAGTATTTTCTTCAGAGATGTACAAGGTAATCAAAGTCAGAATTTATATGACATACCCAGAAAATAACATGGGGGCAGAATTTCATGGGTGACATTTTCAAAGCATAATGAATTAAATGAAGTGTTTCTAAGTTGGGATTCATGCTCTTCTTTAAGTATTCTATAGCTCATTTGGAAATACAAGAGGTTAAAACATACCACAGAATGAAAAAGGAGAAAAAGGTACTACCAGTGAAAACCAAGGCCAATGAAGATGTCAATTTCTCATGCGAAGAGAGACAATGAGTGACACTTTGGAGGTACAGAATTATGGTTCAGAGCAATGAGAATAGGGAAAATATATATAGAAAATTTAAAGGTAGTTTGAAAAGCAAAATCTAATGTCACAGTAAAAACTCAATGGCTTAAACTTTTCCATTAAAATATCCAGTTAAAAGAAAATCATTTATACCTTGTGATTCGGGTTGACTAATTTGAGAAGTTTCATTTTTGTTTCTTCGCCGTTGCTTTTCATCTTCCCATATGGCCTGTAGACCAGGGTTTCCACCAATTTGAGCTGTAATCATAATAATACTTCAATATTACAAGGGTCAAAGTGAAAAATACTTGCTTAAAGAAAAGAAATCCATACTTAAAAAAAAATACTGTCTTTTAAGAAAAACAATTACCTACTTTGTGTAATAAAACAGACAAATTATCCCAACCTATATTTACTGTATTACTCCTTTTTTAGTTTTCCTACTAGTTCCCAAAAACACAGCAAGTGAATAAGATTCAAACATTTGATTATAGCCAGCAGACCTAAAAGTCTCCTCCCTGGTATATAACCTGGAAATAAAAAAATTAAAAGGCAAAGCATAGTAAATTCTTTTATAATGGCTAATTTATTTAGTGTCACACTTACTTTAGGTTCATGTCTATGCAAACAAACTCATATGAATGAAAGCATAAATGAAAAAATAATGACTATCTCATCAGAGGTACAGAAAAAAATCTTCATAACATTTTACATCCTCCTTCTTTAAGTAATTTCACTTCCCTAGTAACGTTTTCTTCCCTACTTTTTCCAACCTTTGGTCATGGATTTTTAAAAATAAAAACATATATTAACAATAACTGTGTATATACCTTCAATGTCCAACCGATTTAAGATATCAGCAGCTACAGCATCCACTTCTAATTCACAAGTACTCTGTGGTTCAACACCTTCCAGTATTAAAGAGCTGTATTAAAGAAGTATCAAAAGACACAATAATTAAGAGAAAACTTTCTTAAGATTTTTATTACTTAACAATTTTTCATGTTTATGTGGTAACCAGAAAAACCAGTGGTATTATATTAATCCACAATTATTCATGACATAATTGATACTGTGTGTATATACAAAGAAACAAAAAACAGGAAGAGAAACACAAAATTGACAACTCCATTGAGATACTTTTGGAGTCTATTTTACATATTTTGGTTCATTATATTTTATAGAAAAGGAATGTACAATGTTTCAGCATGTGGGTCACATCCAGGGCAGGATGGGATAAGATAACAGAGGGACAACAGAGGGGATGCATCAAAAACCATACACACATGCAATTATTTGCCCAGAGGCATCTATCTCAGCAATCGTAGATGGTTTTTAAAAATGAGGAGGGAATATATATATAAAACAAAAGATGAGGGGAGGTGAACATACTGAAAAGTGAGCAAATGATAGTGTTCTCCCTGCCCTCAACTACTGCTAAGCTGGAGAATGTTTAAAAATTTTCCATAACTATAGAATTGAGAAACCACATGAGTCCAATAGTGGGATCATAGCTAGGAAAAGAGGTGACACCATGAGGTCATTACTTTTTATGAGAACTACAGAACTATTCCCCACTAATGCTCTTTGACTCAAAAGCATTTTTGTTTTTCATCAGAACCACATGAAAGATTTCAGATGACGTCACATAAATGTCCCTGCTTGACAGAATAAACATGACAACTAGTATGGATCCCAGTTTATCCATTCCAAAATTCATATCTCCTACCAACAGGGACACCAAATGAAAAGGAGAGAACTTTTACTAGAAAGTGGATGATAGAAGATTTCATTAATATTTGAAACATTTAAAAATGTTTTACGAGAAACATTAACAAAACCTCATTTTCCATTGTCTATACCTAAGGAATGGGTGTTTGAACAGAAATTTTGATGGAATATTAGAGATTAATTTGTTAAACCACAAAACTTTTACTATTTATATATATGTATAGACACAACACACACATATCTTTTTACCATTGACAGAGAAGGAACCTATTAGTCAACCTATCACAATATATCCATCTCTTTAACTTTCAGAAAAAGTAATTGTCAATATAGCTTGTCTTCTTTACCCATATAATTTACCAACATCAGTTATGCCATGAATTAAAGTACCAGATAAAATAGTTTTTGGCCAACAGTTTTCTCCTTTATACTAAAAAGTTTCACACTTTTGGAAGCGGTGTACTATACATTTCAAGGGTGAACTTTCCAGGAGTAGAACATTTGTGACAAAGGAGGGAAACAATAACATTAAAAAATGCAATCTCTTCGGCTTCCCTGGTGGCGCAATGGTTGGGAATCCACCTGACGATGCAGGCGACGCGGGTTCGTGCCCTGGTCCGGGAAGATCCCGCATGCCGTGGAGCGGCTGGGCCCGTGAGCCATGGCCACTGGGCCTGCGCGTCCGGAGCCTGTGCTCCGCAACGGGAGAGGCCACAACAGTGAGAGGCTCACGTACCACAGAAAAAAAAAAAAATAATGCAATCTCATAGTAGAAATTTACAACTATTTCTTGCCTACTTCAGACATTCAGTATAGGAGGAGTTCCTAGGGAAAGGAAGTAGTTTTCAGAATTAAAAATTTGTTTCCAGTAAACAGAAAAAGTGTGAGTAAAAAAATCAAGTCAGCAAATACATGTAGACCATTCATTTTAGTCATGAAAGGTAGATAAGCAATACAATGGTATTTAGAAAACCATGCCTCTCTGAACATTTCTGTTCATAGCTTAACACAACAGACAATTACAGTCAGTAATTACAATCACTGAGGGTGGAGTTCAGACATATACAATTTTAAAAATCTGTTCAGATCATTCTGATGGACAGCCAGGTTGAGATTACTGCAGTAGACTCAACTTTTGTGAATTTAACACTCTGGCAAATGACCTTGAAGGTCCATGATATGTGGTAATTTACAACGAGCTAGCAGGTAAGGTTAGTACAGCTGCTAACTCAGCACTCTTATCTCATTATGAGTTTGTTGCTCTCTATTTGTTATGGACCTTGAAATGTTTGTGAAGGGATATAAAATACTTTTGGGTTAAAAAAAAACCAAACAAAAAAAGGTACCCAGAGGAAGGTGCTAGTACTGGGGATAAAAATGAGACTAATAAAATTTAAGAGCACTGATTTGGCAAAAATGTTTGACATTATGTTATCTGTATTTGATAAAATTATGGATTTTCATGTTTAATATAAGAATCCTAAAAACTTGGGACAAAAATATATAGCTAGCCTACATTTATTATAAATTCTAATTCTGAATACCTTGTCTAGTTTCACTAGTTTGCCTTTTCATATCTTTGCTCTTAAAAGTAATGATTCGAACTTTTCATTATAATACAGAGAGCTTCTCCAAACTAACTCATAAGCAGTGAAGCTTTACTATAGTCTTATGACCTAACCAGAAAGATGTTTGTTCAAAAAGGCTTCAAATAAAAATAAACCTAGACTTGAATTGATCATGCAAAAAACAAGTTAATGTAGAACTTTGAAAACCACGGGATCTAGTGAGTAGGTAAAATCCTTGGGTTAAGTTGATTTGCTCCAATTTTAGAGACATAGAGGAACTGTATCACAGGCATAAAAATGAGAAAGTAAATAGTTTGTCAGTCACTTTGCTCTGGACTGATTAGAAATTGAATTTGATGTGGTAAATAATGCTGTCTCTAAAGTTGATACCACTTCAACACAATTATAAAAACAATTCTGCTGTATCTGAGAGGGAACCTAGAAGTACATGTGTATGTGTACATATACAACTTTTACCAAAAAGTCCTGATACATGTTAACTGAATCTAGAAGTAAAGCAAGTCACTGTCCATTTGAAGTCTTTGAAGTCTCATTCTGGTATAATATTCCAGTCATAAAACAATGTATTTCCATCATCATTTAATGAGATTCTCTCTTAATTTTAGGTCTTAAAAAGCCCAAGTAATTCTATAATATGGAAATTCTGTGAAGAACATATTAAGATCTTAAACTATATAAATTAAGCTCTAAACAAATATTTTTGACAGTTTATCTTCAACTGATTAATAAATTCACATTTTCTTACCTTGAAATAAAAAATAAAGTCACTTCACTAAACACTTTTTCTACTTTGCACTTTACATAAAAAATATCTGCTTAGAAACGTATCAGGTGACATATGTGTAGTGAAAAGAGGAAACCATACCACCCTATCAATATCCAAATGATCAATAAAACAATCAAGAAAGCTTGGGCAACAACTTTGTGGCATAAAACAGAAAACCTCTGAGTTCTATGTAGATTAAGCTATTACTGATAATTTAGATAGGTACTGATTATATATCTGCTTTATGGTAAGGAAATCTAAACAGTTGGAATATGTTACCGCCTCTAAGAAAGTCTAATAAATAATAAAAGTCAAAAGAAATTATAAGTTGTATTATTCATATATACATTATGTCAACCCACTTTTTTCCCCACAAATATATATATATATATATACACACACACATTTTTTTTTTTTTTTTTTTTGCGGTACGCAGGCCTCTCACTGTTGTGGCCTCTCCTATTGCGGAGCACAGGCTCCAGACGCGCAGGCTCAGCGGCCATGGCTCACGGGCCCAGCCGCTCCACGGCATGTGGGATCTTCCCGGACTGGGGCACGAACCCGTGTCCCCTGCATCGGCAGGCGGACTCTCAACCACTGCACCACCAGGGAAGCCCTCCCCACAAATATTTAATATTTGGAAATATTTAGGGGTTATTTTTATTTAAAATATTGGCCATTTAGGTTTTTTTTTTAGCTGTGTTGGGTCTTTTTTGCTACGCGCAGGCTTTCTCTAGTTGCAGCGAGTGGAGGCTACTCTTCATTGCGGTGTGTGGGCTCCTCACTGCAGTGGCTTCTCTTCTTGCACAGGCTCTAGGCATGCGGGCTCAGAAGTCGTGGCTCACGGGCTCTAGAGCACAGGCTCAGTAGTTGTGGCACATGGGCTTAGTTACTACGCGGCATGTGGGATCTTCCCGGATCAGGGATTGAACCCTTGTCCCCTGCACTGGCAGATGGATTCTTAACCACTGCACACCAGGGAAGTCCCGCCATTTAGGTTTTAGATTGTTATTTTATTATGCAATTTTTACTTGACAAGTTATAGGATGTCAATTTAGAATGTACAAAGAAGATGGATGTTGGAGAGAAGTATAAACACAACCAGATTTCTTTTATTAATTAGGTAATAACTAGGTATATTTTCATGGTCTGTTCTTGAAATCTATGATCCATGTAACACACTAATGTTGAGATTTGCTTTTTTGATAAACTTACAGATAAAAAACAATTACAATAAAGGTTAAAATTAAATTATGCTAACCATTGACTTCTGAATAGAGTAGGATATATGTAAATAATTTTTCCTTTCCTTTACAACATAAACTAACCTTGGTATTTCATCTTCTTCCCACCGAAATAAAGTACCAGTAAGAGAATTTCTTCCTGGTAGCTGATTCTTGCAAGATCCACTCGCACGTAATGGATCACCTAGGAATAAAAAGGTAAAAGGGGTAAGTTCCACTTTTAACTTACATATAATTACCCTTTAAGTATATTAGTAAACAACCCATATGACCAGTTCCTAAAATTGTATCCTAAAAATTCATAAACATACCGGAATGCATATGCACAGTGGAGAGTAATGATTCCAAACCGACATGGGGAAAAGTATTTGCAATATATGGATATGAAAGAGAAATGGCCACAATACCTTCATACTAGAATAGAATTATGATACATTTAAATGCGCTATTGTGATAGGTATGCTTCAAATCTCATTTTAAAAATAAAGAACTAAGAATTTTTGTAGACTTTAAATTCCTAGGGTATTCTATATGAGCCTCAACTAAAATTCTAGTGGAAATCAGATTCCAGATAAAATTCAAAACATACTTTAATGCTAATCCCTGAATAAAAAGAAAATACACAATGCATTTCGAAAGTAATGGCAATAACAGTGAGTGGAAACCTGGGGCAAATGCAAATACAATTTGACGAGCAGTTGGAGGGAACCATGCATTTGCTTAGTTGTCCCAGCTGTAGAAACTGAGTCCTGGGGCCATGCTTTGGAAGTAGTCTCTAAATTTTAGCAATTTTTTTTGTGATCTCTTATGGGGAATTTAAATTTTCAGATAAAGAAAGCTTGAGTGAATGGCATAGAAGGAATCCTAACATTAAGAAAGATATTAAATTTGCAATCCTCTCCAACTAAATTTGATACTTTTTCTTATTTGGTTAGCTTGATCACAAAATTATGTAATTAATTAGACTTACCATCTTTGCTATATTAACAAAACACATAACAAACCATGTAACTGATTCTATATACCTTCAGAAGTTTCTGAAGGCTTTGCTGTTATGTGGCTAGGGCATGTATATGAAATTACTTTGCAAGTTGTAAATTAAAACACAAATATTATTTTCTAAGAAATTTATATGAGTGAAAAATCTACACAAGTTTACTAATTCAAAGTTATCACAGTATAAAAATTCACACTTTACCTCCACTTTATGTATTATTTTATTTAAAAATACATATATAATTCTTTTCAACTCTGGATGTTAAAAATGTAATATAAAGGCACTATGGAGAACTGTAAAAAAAATCCCTCTATGATGCTAAAAATATTTACTCTATTTAAGTACTTCTATATACTTCACCTTAACAACAGTAATTAGCAACATTTCCGTTTCATTTGGCAACTGAGTATATAACTGAATAATAAGACAAAATGGTATATGCATATGTAGTATTAAAATTTCTAAATATTTTTCACTTTTGAATTTATTTTCAAAAGACTACATTATGTACTAAATTAACTTGTCTTACAAGATTAAAATGTTAAGTTGTGCATATATATGCAACATATTTACAATAAGTTTACTGTCCATTTAATTATGTGTCTGATATTACATGACAAAATATAATACAAAAAAATTCACCTATTCTTTTCATTATAATCTTTTATCTATTTTTTTAACAAAACAAAACAAAAACCTAAAATAAACATTTCACCATACTTGAAATTTCCCTGCTTTTAATTTCCCCCAACGAAATTTCATATATTTCTGCCTTCAAATTGTAAAAATTTTCCGTATTTTGAAAAAAAAATCCCTTCCAATACTCATTTAACTTTTATAACTAAAATAAATGGCTTACATATATTTGCTAATTCGAACTTTCCTCATGCTTTTTCACCTACTGGAAACAAACTTTTGTAAAACTGACCTCCTTTTCCTATAAATACCTCCCGTACACTCTCTAGAACATTTTCCATTCCTCAATTCTTCTTGAACTCCCAGCTATATTTGACACTGATAAACAAACTGTTTTTCTTTTTTCCCCCAATAACCTTTATATTTTGGAATAATTTTAGATACAGGAAAGTTACAAGAATAGTACATTTTCTGAATCTGCTTACCACACCCCTCCCATTGTTAACATTTTACATTATCAAAGCACATCTGTCAAAACAAAAAAACTGACACAGATACCTTCCTATTAACTACACTATACACTTTATTTGAATTTCAGTAGTTTATCCACTACTGTCCATTTTCTGTTTCAGGATCCAATGTAGGGTACCACATTGTAGTTAGTTATCATGTCTCCCTAGTCTCCTCTGGTCTATTTCTCAGTCTTTCCTTGTTTTTCATGACCTTGACAGTCATGAGTACTGGTCAGTTCATCTACAGGACGTCCTCCAATCTGGGTCTGTTGATGTTTTCCTCATGATTAGATTGTTATTATGGGTTTCCATGAAGAATACCACAGAGGTGAAGCATCCTCATCATATCACATGAGAGGGGACACGATATCCATATGCCATCACTGGAGATGTTAACCATCAATACTTGGTTAAGGTACAATTTCATGGGTTTCAAGATTGCATAGAATCATACCACCATGCCAGTAACATACAGAAGAATTCCTTCATCCTAAAAGTTCCCCTACCAAAAAAAAAAAAGTTCCCCTATATATTGGCTTTGTAGTCAACATTCTCCTCTTCTCCAACTCCTGGCAACCACTAATATGTTTTACATTTCTATAGTTTTGCCTTTACCAGAATGTTGTATGAATAAAATCAAACAACTTGTAGTCTTTTGGGTCTGGCTTCTTTCACTTAGTAAAATGCATTAAAGATTCATCGATGTTGTATGAATCAAGAGCTTGATGTGTTTTACTGACAAATAGCATTCCACTGTATTGGTATATAACAGTTTATCCATTGTCCCACTGAGTGGACATCTTGGTTACTTTAGATTTTTAGCAATTATGAAATAAAGTTGCTATATACATTTGCATACAGGTTTTTAGGTGGACATGAGTTTTAAATCACTTGGTAAACATACAGGAGTGTAACTGCTGGGTCATATGTTAAGTCTATATTTAACATTACAAGAAACTGCCAAACTGTCTTCCAAAGTGACTACACCATTTTGCCTTCCCACAAGCAATGAATGAGAGTTGATGCTGCTCCCATCCTTACCAGCATTTGTTTATTGCTAGTTTTTTTTGGATTTTAACCATTCTAATAGGTGTGTAATGGTTGCTCTTTGTGGTTTTAAAATGCATTTCCCTAATGATATATACTGTTGAGAATCATCTATTCCTGTTTGCCATCTTTATATCTTCTTCTTTGTTGAAGTGTCTGTTCAGGTCTTTTGACCATTTTTAATGGGGTTGTTTGCTTTTGTTGAGTTTTAGGAATTCTTTATATTATTCAAGATATAAGTACTTTATCAGATATGTTATTTGAAAATATTCTCTCCCAGTCTGTGACTTATCTTTTTATTCTCTTAATATTATTTTTTACAGAGAAAAAGTTTTTAACTTTGACAAAATCAACTTGTCAGGAGATTTTCTCATTGTTTTCTTCTAGAAGTCTGATAGATTTACATTTTACATTTAAGTCTATGATCCATTTTGAGTTAATTTTTATACAAGGTATGAAGTATATGTCTGGTCTCTTTTATTTTTATTTTCTGGCATATGGATATCCAATGATCCCACCACCTAAGATGAAGTTCTAGATTTGGGAATCTCTTTTAGTTCCAAGAGATTCAAACTGAACTGTCTCAAAGTTGTTCCATTTCCTAGTTTGGGTATATCTCTTTGAAACCCTACCTTATTCTGGAGGGTTCCAACCTGTCCAGCAGGCCCTGAGTTGTTGTTTCTGGCTCCCTCACCTAGTAAGGCTGTCTCAATGGAGGCAGCCAGGATTAGCAAACCCCTCAGGGCAAAGGCTGTTTTCAGCATTCTATTTCCTCTTTTGGCCAGTACTTCTTTATTGTTTATAATCTCTGTGATAGATTAAAAAAAAAAATCTTACCTAGTTATTAAATTGGTTTTAGTAGGACGGTGGATCCCAATAACCTAACCCACCATTCAGGGGGAAAAAGTCCTCCCTGGTTACTTTTCAGAGCACAGTTTGGGTATGGTAGAAGAGACCCAAGGAGTTAAACCAAAAAAGAATAGCTGGTAAACAACAAGAGAAAAAAAAGCTAACTTTTGGTTTTAAAAGTTTGTCAGTGAAAACGAAGAAAATAATTATAACATAAAGGACAGCAGGGTTGGAGGAAAAATGTTGGTTTCACTTTGTTTTAAGTAGAGGAGAAGGAATCCAACAATAAAATGCAAAAGATGTTACAGCATTTTATTCTATTCCTAGGTATATGCCCAAGAGAAATGAAAACATATGGCTACACGAATACTTGTACATGAATGTTCACAGCAGCACTGTTCATAATAGCCAAAATGAGGAAACCCAAACATCCGTCAATTGATGAATCAATAAACGATGTAGCATATTCATAGCAGAATATTACCTGGCCATAAAAAGGAATGAAATACTGATATATGCTACAACATGGATGAACCATGAAAACATTAGGCTAAGTGAAAATAAATAAACATATGATTCCATTTATATAAGATGTGCAGAATGGGCAAACAGAGAGACAGAAAGAAGATTCATGGTTGCTAAGGGAAGACTGGGGGTGATTGATAAAGATTTCCTTTAGAGGTGCTGAAAATGTTCTAAATTTGATTGTGGTGATGGATGCACAGCTCTGTGAATATATTAAAAACCACAGAGGTGTCCATTTTAAATGAGTGAATTGTAAGGCGTGTGAATTATATCTCAATAAAGCTATTACCAAAAAAATTTATTTTGAGATTCTTTTCTTGATAAACTCTAAGACATTTTTGCACATTTCTTTTTATTCCTTATCCACTCAGCATTTATTTTCTAAATATATATTATTTTATAAATCATAAATTACATAATACTTGTTTCAAAAGCTTTAATTTGAACTTGCAAAATTAACCTTACTTTTCCTCCTTGCTTTTCGGAACTTGACAGCAGCCAGATTTATTAAATTCATTCCATACAGATTGTAGTCAATGAAGAGCTGTAGGAGGTAGGGAATATGCGCTTCATGAGGCTGATAAAATTTATTCATTATGGCTCCACTTTGCAAAAGTTCACATATCCTAAATTAGAAAAAAAAAGTTATATCATAAAATTATGTTTCCTAAAATGTTAAGTGAAACGGTGATTATACAAATATAGAGAATAAAACACATTATACTAGCACACAAAATTTTGATTTCAATTATACTGGAAATTTGTATTTTGTTGGAAATTGAAAGTTTAAAATCAACTTTTAAAGTAAGCTGCATGCTCTGAAAGAAAATGACAAAAAATGCCTTGAATGAAGAATATTTTGACTTCTAAAACTAATTTAATGCTAACTATACTGAAAAACCTAAGATGTCAAAAGGATTTTTAAAATATTAGCTTTTTTAAAAAGTCCAGAAAAAATTCTGAAAAGATTACACAAAAATTCTAAAAAAGGACATATGACTCAATCAACCACACAGAGATGTTACCACTTTTGATATTTTTATTCTCTGAGTTATTTTTCCTTCATGATGGGGAATACAAATAACAGGCAATTATAAATAGTGCAAGTGCTATGCAGGGGAAGTATATGAAACATCTAGAAGGGATATTAACCAGACTGTAGCTTCTGCAAAGCCTTCTTGAAGAGAAGTCTCTAAAACAGGAGACTAAACAATGAACTGGAAATACTTTTTCTCAGAGAGGAGAAGAGTATTTCATGCAAATAAAATTGCACATGTGAAGGGTCACAAGAAAATGTGGTTTATTCAAGGACTGAAACCACTGAGTGAGGCTTAGAGACAGAGGCTATGGTGGTGGTAGGGGGAGGGTAGAGAGGTAATGAGAAGTCAGATCATGCAGAGCCTATTAAAGACATCTGAAAAGGTGGTGGAATTTGCCTGTGAAGAGCAGGAAAATGAAATGACCAGGTTAGCTAGAGAATGCAGAACACTACAGACAGAGAGTGAGAGATTACTGTAGAAAAACTAAGATGATGGTGGCTTCAACAAGGATCATGAAACTGTGTTGATTCAGGAGACATATAAGGAATAAAATGGTCAGGACTTGATGACTAACTAGATATGAAGGGTGAGACAATATGAGTTGAGGATAATGCCTAGATATCTTGGTTAAGCAGCTAGTTGGCGGTGCTACATTACTGGAAGAAAACAGGTTTGTTTGGGGATTTTATTTGGAGAGGAAATAAAGACAAACTCAGTTTTAGATATACTGGAGTTTAGGTATACTGGAGTATTCAGGGAGATTTCTATAAAACTATTAGAAATGATAATAAGGATGAGGATAAGGATAATTTTGTTAACAGAGTAGAGGAAGCAAACATATTTTGGGGCACTATGTACTGGACACTGTGTTGGGTGCTCTAAATGCTTAATCTCAAGTAATTCTTACTACAAACCTATGGTACTACTATCTCCATTTTATAAACAGAGAAATTGGGTCTTAGATCAAAATGTTGTCCAAAATCACACAAATAAAAGGTGGAAGTGCTAAAATTCAACCCAAATTTTCTCTGACTTGACCCCTCACTCTTAACTATAGTGCTTTTCTATTTATCCAGTAGATAGATGATTTGATATACTGGTCAGGAGCTCTGGAGGAAAATTCAAGCTACTGATATATATTTGGAAGCCAAATGCACAAAGATTTTAAAAAATGGGAGTATATAAGACTGTAAAGTGAAGGGAACATATAGAGAGAAAAAAAATCAATGCCTAAGACAAAAGTCCAAGAAACAACCACAATGTTAAAAGAGGAATCAACAAAATGTTGTAAATATGAATGACTAGAAAGGTATGAGGAAAACCAGAAAAGGTTTACATCAAAGCAGCCTAAATTAAGGTACCTAAGCACTGACAAGTGGTCAAAAGGTAAGGACAAAGAGGTGTTAATTGGGTTTAACAACACTGAGGTCACTAATGAAGGCAATTTGAGTGAAATGGTTGAAGTAGAGCCTATATTGGAGTAAGTTAAAGAGTGAATGGGAGGTAAGACACTGAATCCACAAAGTATAGATAAATTCTTCTGGGAGGGGACTTCCCTGGTGGCGCGGTGGTTGAGAATCCGCCTGCCAATGCAGGGGACACAGGTTTGATCCCTGGTCCGGGAAGATCCCACATGTTGTGGAGCAACTAAGCCCATGTGCCACAACTACTGAGCCTGCGCTCTAGAGCCTGCGAGCCACAACTACTGAGCCTGCGCGCCACAACTACTGAAGCCTGCGCGCCTAGAGCTCATGCTCTGTGACAAGAGAAGCCACCGCAATGAGAAGCCCGTGCACTGCAAGTAAGAGTAGCCCCCACTCGCTACAACTAGAGAAAAGTTGTACACACAGCAACGAAGACCCAACACAGGCCCCCCAAAAAAAAAATCTTCTGGGAGAATAGCTGTAAGTATGAATGTCTTTGAGTATGAATGTGTGTATGTGTAAAATTCACAGAGTCTTATTAATATTTAAATGGTGTGGAAAGGGAGATGGGGATAACTGATAGATGGAAGCAAAGGTCAAAGAGGGTAGAATATGAGCTTTAGAGGTAAGGGGGTAAATCTCTTCCACTGTAATAGGCAGTGAGAAGGACAGACTGGCTGTGAATAGATTTTAAGAATCTTTGATTGAAAATTAAGAGAGCTTTATTTTGATGGTTCTCAAACTTTTGGCCCCAGGACCCCTTTTCATTCTTAAAATTTATTGACAGCGTCAAAGACCTTTTGTTTGATTTGACACTTACCAAATCAGGTTAAAACAGAAAATTTTAAGAAACTTATTTACTAATTTTAAAATAACAACAATAAACCCATTATATGTTAACATAAATAACAGTGTTTTATATATTAAAAAATCCTATATTTTCCAAAACAAAAACAATTTAGTGGGAAAAGAGGAATTGTTTTAATCTTTGCAAACCTCTGTTTTAATAGAAGACAATTGGATTCTCACATCTGCTTCAGCTCAGTCTGTTTTGATATATTGTTTGGTTGAAGCATATGAAGAAAATCCAGCCTTACACAGATAAATAATTGGAAAAAGGAAGAGTAACTGAATAGCCTTTTCAGGTAAACGTTGATCTTTGTTTCTACTACATGGAAATGCAATGGAGTGGTAGTTTCTTAAAGGTCAGCAATAATGTGGAATTTGAAACCAAATCAATGAACTTTTTGTACTCTGTTATATTAAAACTTATTGGTCTACCTAACACTTGGAGTATTTTTACCCATGCATAATTTTCTAACATCATGCACTGGTCATTTGGAAAATATAGATCCACTAAGTTATATAAATCTTCTAAATGGTGATACATTTCATTAAACAATATGGAAAAAATGTTAATAACATCACCTATCTCATCAGAAAAATCTTTTAAGTACTGAAAAGTGGTTAAGTTCACAGTAGAAAGCTCTCCCACTCTGGCCTCACTCTCACGTATTTCTCCTTGCTTTGAAACTGAAGAACGAATTTCTCTTGGTATAGAACATTTGGTCTGGCTAGCAGGGCACTAGGATTATTACACAAGGCAGCCAATCATCTCTCTTTATATACTTCTACAAACTCTCTAAGACAGAAAAGCAGCAGTTGGGTGTAAAACAAGGTCCCTTACCCTTAAAATATCCTTCCTAGAGTCCAAGCTATGACTCTCTCTCTTTACACATATATGTACATATTATGGTCTCTTTCTTTAATAATGCTACAAACTATACAGGCCTTTCTTCTAGATTTTTCTTTTTATTATTAAAATACTTAAGTGATAGTTATTCATTTTTTATTTCATTTATCTTTGTACCTTTTCACCATTGCAGGGTTGTAAAGATAGATCTTCATAAAGTGTCTTTCCTTCTCATGATAACCATAAAAAGGCCTGAAATAAAAGAAAAAGACATTTCAATTTATTTTCATCAGAGATGAAATAATGCAACTTATTGTCCTAAATGGACTCAGCTGGCCGAATTCAGTCTTACTTACATTGAATATTACCAACCGCCCCCCAAAAAAACAAAAGAACCTCCAAGACTTTTCAATTAAACCTACCACAAGGTTAACATATGACATTATAAAATCTTGTTACGGGCTTCCCTGGTGGCGCAGTGGTTGAGAGTCCGCCTGCCGATGCAGGGGACGCGGGTTCGTGCCCCGGTCCAGGAAGATCCCACATGCCACGGAGCAGCTAGGCCCGTGAGCCATGGCCGCTGAGCCTGCGCGTCCAGAGCCTGTGCTCCGCAACGGGAGAGGCCACAACAGTGAGAGGCCCACGTACCGCAAAAAAAAAAAAAAAATCTTGTTACTTCTTTTAAAAAAGTTTAAAAATACCACTTAAAAAAAAAACTAGGGACAAAAAGGAGCAGCAAACTATTTATACCTTCATTTCAATCATCATGGCTCTATTAAAAAGTGGCTTTTTACTCAGACCATGTATGAGAAGAACAGAGACCTTCCTGATACCTTTTCCCATTTCCTATTTTTTCTGTCAAAAACTAAAGCTGTTCATCAACAAAGTCCTTTAGTTGACAGAATTTGTATCACTTTCCTTATTTGTCTCTGTTATTAATTTTACAAGTTCACTAAGCAGAGACAATTTACCTGTTATACATATGTACATATGTGTATGTGTGTATAAAACACACTCAAATCAAGGGAAACCTGTGAAAACTGTGTAGACAGGAACTTAAGAGATTGAAAAGACGACAGCTTTACTAAGGACGCTATTTATGTTGAGGCTCGGTTCTTCTCAGGGTATCAGCTAGAGGGGGGAAAGGGAGAAGCAAAAATCTATGTGATAGGGAGAGAAACAAGTCCTCAATGCAAGAAGGAATAAGTTGGGCTATCATGTTATATCATCTCAGGAGGATCTGAAACTCTGATATACAGACTACCATTTTCAAAGGTGATGTAATTAGAAACAATATATAAATAGGTCTGAATTTATAGACAAAATAATAAAAAGTATTTGCCTAGAGTTTGTCTGTAAATAGTGGTTGGTTAAATCTTTAGGTGGATAAACTCAACTTCTTTTCATTAAAAAAAATATTTTCCCCTTATGATGGGCACTAGATAGAACTTACCCTCATTAGGACACCATTTCTCTCTGTCATGTCTGACAGTGTAGCAGACCTCAAATACAGGAGTAAGTTGGCAACAGAGTCATTATTTGAGGTATATTTAAACAACTTTTTTTTTAATATAAACTATTTCAAGTCTTTAGGTCAGAACCATCTGTATGATTGCTGTAAAGCAATTTCTATTTAAAAAAAAAAAGTCTAAAACGTTCTTTGTCTCATCCTTACCACTCACTCCAATCTTATCTCACACCCACTCTTCCTTTTTCCTCCAGCCATTCTAAACATTTCAGCCCCTTCTAACTTGATCCACTCTCAAGTAATCTGCCATTCCCTCTGCCTGGAAAGTTCTGCCCTGAACCTTTGTATGGCTTACTTTCAGTCTTCATTCAGGTCTCTGCTTAAACTCACCTCCTCAGAAAGGTCTACTCTGACCATCACTCCCTATCCCCTACCCTTTACCATTTTTTTTTTTTTAAATAACACTTACCCTTTCCTGTCTAGTTTGATGCTGCTCACCCCATTTTTGTTGCCATGAAGGAAGGGGTGAAACACACATTATATGAATGATCTCATTCTCTCTCACCAGCAAAATTCAATTCTTTATTCCTCCTGCTTTGGTATTTTTCATATACATAAATATAGCTCTCTGTCTAAAGATAGGAGTTATACCTTTAGCCAGATAAATGGAAAAAAAAGAGAATTAAATCTGCACTGCTGTGGTCCACATTATCTTTGCTTTGTTTTTGCTAAAAATCTTCAGGATTTTACAATTAGAATCTTATAAATTTCAAAAACTGAATACAAGACTATCAAATCCCTACAATTCTTTGTAAATCTAGGATTCTGCTTTTGTAACTATTGCCCCAAAATACAGCCTGGAAATTCTATAAATTCAGTTTTCTGCTTCTTCTAGCCAAGAAAGTCTCTGTATAATTTAACCTGCAATTCTTACTTTCTGCTGTTGACTTTAGTTGATTTTGCCAAAAGAATTTCTCCACAGGGAGACTCTCTGGGAGAAAGAAAGTAGAATGGAGCAGAGTTCGAGAGTAGATATGTTTATATTTTAAAAATTATATCTGATAATTGGAGTTAGTTTTTTAATATAACAATGAGAAGAAAAATGAGCACAGATAGTGGAAAAAAACCCTCAGTTAATTAATTTAGATGGATTAAGAATCTTTTCATAGAATATTTTCTAGAATCATGATAGCTAAGTGACAAGGAACCCCTGAAATGAGCCTAAGGTCATGGTCCTCTCTCTTAACCCAGCTTCAGTATAGTACACAGTCTAGGAAGACTGGAATTAAATTTGTTCACGTTTTCATTTGATAGCTAGATGCAACTTGCTTACTTAGAGGAGTAGGCAATACTGAAGGAGTAAAGGAATCATAGAAGCTACAATGCATGGTAAGGGAAAAGGGGACCTACATAAGAAAAAAACATAGAAAACATTAGAATGGGAGAAAAAAGAGAATGGCAGCCATAAATTAGACTGAACAGCTCATCTTTTGCTTCCAGGTCTCTAGATTTGTAACTCAACTAACTCTTAAAAATATGGTTATGCTTTTAACAAATGCCCACCAAACATATAGAAAGACTGGTGACTCATTATTCATTCCACTAGGCTGTTTGGAGATTCAACTTTGAAATGAGAATATGTATAGGAAAGTTCCGAGGAATCATTAAACATAAAAAAATTAGAATATAAAGCTGATGATTATCTTTAACCTAATTGTTGCTATCATAGGATGGGTGTGAACTTTTACCTCATTCATTTATCCAAACAAATAGTTATTGAGCCTTGTTTACTAAGTGCCCAACACCATACAAGGTGCAAGGGATATAATGATGGACAGACAAACATGGTCCTTTTTCTCATGGAACTTACAGGCTGGTGGGAGAAACACATAAGAACTAATAAACAAAAAATTAAAATAACTGCAAACTATAGTAAAGTACTAAAGAAAACAAAGAATGGGCTAAGATACAGAATAATAATAACAACAACCTATTTTAAGGAGGGAAGTCAGAGAAAACTTCTCTGGAGAGGTGAAGGATTTGAAGGACTGGAGAGGGGTAGCGCACTCAAGGAAAGGAAACTGCATGTACAAAGGTGGGAAAGAGCTCAGCACATCAGAGGAACTGAAAGAAGACCAGTGTTTCTGGATGGAACACAGTGAACAAAGTTACAGAGGCAGGCAGGGGTCAGAAATTTAAATTTTAATGTATAAACAATATGAAGCCACTCAAGGATTTTAAATGATTTTAAAAGGATCCAATTTACATTACAAGACAGGTACTTCTGCAGCTCTGGAGTGAGATAAGAACAGAAGAAGGAAATTCAATTAAAAGGATACTGTGGTGGTCCAGAAGAAAACCTGGATTAAGGTGGAAGAAGTAGACAGATTTAAGATGGATTTCATACAGATGTATTCAACTCATATGTTCCAGTACGAGCTCTAAATCTTTCCCGCCAGCCTGCTCTATCTGCACAGACTCAAAACTTTGTAGTCATACCTGACTCCTCTCACAAACTTCATCCAATCAGACAGCAAATCTTGGGGACTCAACCCTCAGAATAGATCTAGAAGCTGACCACTTCTCACTACTCCCCTGCTACTACCCTAGTTCAAGCCACCATATTTTCTCACCCAGATTAATGAAACAAGAGTCCTAATGTTCTCCCTGTTTCAACTCTCATGCCCCTATGATCTATTCTTCCCACAGTTGCTAAAGGAACCCTTTCAAGTTTAAGTTAGATCCTGGCTGCTCAAAATCATGCAATAGCCAAAATAGAATAGTATGTATCAGCATCAGCAGAAAGGTTCACAAATTTCTGGGTCCCACCACCAGAGTATCTGATTCATCAGATGTGGGGTGAGACCAAAGAATATATTCTAAGTTCTCAAGTGTGTTAGTCTGAGTCCTCCAAGAAGTAGATGTCAAAATGTGCAAGAAATTTGTTAGTGGAAGCACCTGTGAGAGAATATGAGGATGAACTCAGGAGAGGGTGGGACAGCCACAAGACTTAGACACAGGTCTGATCTAAGTGAAGGAGAGAGGGACAGAGGGAAGATGAGTGGAAGTGTCTTTTATTGCAGTGTGATTCTAGTGGAAGTTCAGAAAGGCTGTCCCAGAGTTACCAAGTGTCTCCCAGAAACAGGCCTGCCTTAGTAGCCTTGCTCTGCTTAGCCAATGGCTGGGAGTAGCCTATGGAAAGCAGCTTCAGTTTACACAGGATGATAAATGGATTTTAGTGCAGTAGCTGGGACCGTTGTTCAATTATGCTCTTTGTATTTGGAGATCTGAGAGGTGCATTCTCATGGCTGTCAAACCAGGTAAAAGTGATTTTGGCGACCCACTGGCCAACATGATCTCCATTCTGTCATATCTCTCTAACCTCATTTTGTCCACTCTCCTTTCCCTCCACTCCAGACACCTGGCCTCCATTTTGTTCCCACCCCCTCACCTTCAAGTCTTTGCTCAAATGTCATTTACCATGTCAATGACACCTTCCCTGATTACCCTATACAAAACTGCCACCAGACTACTTCCCCACCCCATACTACTGATCCTTCTTACCTGTTCTACATATTTTGTTCTATAGCATTAATTATCATGTAATAAATAAATTTATTTCATGTTCTATCTGTTGGTTACTTTCTGTTTTCCATTACTAGAATGTAACCTCCATGGGGGCAGGGACCTTTGTTTTGTTCACCAATATAAAAGGTGCTCAATAAATACTTGATGAATAAATTACATAAATTTCTACAGTTCTAGGAAGCAGAGAAATGGAAAAAGTTAAAACAAAAATTACTGTTAACCATCTATCTTTCATTGCAATAAAAATGGACTTTAAAAAGTTACAGTAAGAAATTCACCTTGGTTCCATTAGATTAGAAATAAAAGAAAAATGAACAGAGTATATTTGAATTGGATATGTTTTCTTTTAACTAGAACAGTAATATAAATACAGATAAATAGAAATTTTAAAAGATGTTATCATATACTTACATTCCTGATACTAACGACACTTTGAACACGTGCTGAGCAGTGGAAGATGGATTGCCTAAAGCCACATTAAGTGCTCTGTCGATACTGAATGCCATCTGAGAAAGATAGCTTTCTGGCTGCTGTCCATAACCATCATATGGCACATAGAGGTAAGGAAAGATGCCATGTAGATGAAGACATGTCTTCTGACCTAAAATGTAACACATTGTAAAGTTTAGACTTGAGATGCATTTTAAAACCTTAACATTACAAAGCTCAGAATACAAGTCATTTAAATGGTCTAAGGACAACACAGCTTATCTGAGGGAAGGGTTGAAGAAACTAACCCATAGTTAAAGCCACCTGTATTGACTACATTTTACAACAGAACATTTAGAAGCATTTTATAAATATAAGCATTATAGTTTGATTTAAATAGTAGTTTTGGTGCAAATATGTTTGAATATTTCACCCTCACAATCTAACTACTTTTACGTACTTCACTGAATTGCCCTATAACAGTGGCCCCCAATCTTTTTGGCACCAGGGACCGGTTTCATGGAAGACAATTTTTCCACGGAATTGGGGGGGGGGGCGGACGGTTCAGGCAGTAATTCGAGCGATAGGGAGCAGCAGGTTAAGCTTTGCTTGCTCGCCTGCCACTCACCTCCTGCTATGCGGCCCAGTTCCTAACAGGCCACTGACTGGTAACTGGTCCAGAGCCCAGCAGTTGGGGACCCTTGCCGTATAATACCACTTAACGCCGTGTTATGAAGCTTACAAAAGCTCACTGAAAGTTTACTAAATAAATCAATGAATGTGTCTGTCTTGGCATCCAGTGTGTGGAGTTTTGCTATGTGGAGGGGGGGCGTGGTTTGGGAAGGGTAAAAATGAAATTTTGCTACTAGGGAAAAAAAATCAAAACAGACAAAAAAAAATCAAAACAGACAAAAAAAAATCAAAAGAAAACCCCTACAAATCAACTGTCTGTAATGGACTTCTGGATATTTAAATTGCACATTTGATGGAGTGGGACAGGGGAGACACAAAGAGGGAAAAAAAACAGCATGCACGCTTTCCAGGAAGCCATTACATCAGGCAAGGTGCAGAAGGGGTAAATGGTGCTGATTTGCCAACAGACAATCCCGTATAGCCATGATAGAGAAAATAATATGAGTAAGAACCCACAAAATAAGTGCTACCGAAAAAGTAACGTATCCACGACAAGGTTAAGTAACAACAGCAGCAACAAAAAGCAGATGCATCATTATTCTCATGAATCTGGCAGGGCTGTATAAAAGTGGTTCCTTTCCTCTGAACATTGTCCCTCGTTCCCCTTGGGCACATGCTATTTGTCTAATTCAAACAGAGAGGAGAAGAGCAGTGATGGAAGAACACATGAATTCTTCTCATGCTGTCACTTACTACTGCCCTGCCAACACAATCCTAGGGCTTCTCTCCCACCTCTTATCCCACTCTGTTCCACTGGCTTTTTCTTTTGGTAGGAAAGTATTTGTTTGATCACTATCCTATTTATAATTTAGGGTGATTTATGTAAAATACATAGAAAATAGTTCTATGTTCTGTTGATACTTGTATTTACACTTTTTACAGTGAATAACATCAGCTTGTCTTATTTTTAAGGTACAGCTATAACAGAATTAACAAATAAATCTGGAATAGTTATTACATAAAGTATAGCAAAACTGGAAAAGTCACACAATGGAATAAGATCTATGCCCTCCCGAGTACAGTATTCTCATTTGAGCTACCAACTTTGACGTTTTTGAAAAATTACAAATTGTGTTGCTGTTAGACCAATTTTAATTTCTAATTTTATGTTACTTAATTTCAAAGGAATGAAAAAAATATTTTCAGTTAAAAGCAAATTCTTTAACCATTCTCTTTTATTTCTAAATATGCATGATACTACTTCCTAAATATTGCAGCTTTCAATTCTTCAAATAGAAAAAATTCAAATTGTAATGATGAACGAGTCTTAAGAAAATATATTGATATTTTATCAATTTACTGATGATCTATTTGAATGCTTTTTAAACATCTCATGAAAAAAGGTTATAACCATTACACTTCTGGATATAAACCACAATTTGGTTAAAAGTAACTGGCGGGCTTCCCTGGTGGCGCAGTGGTTGAGAGTCCACCTGCCAATGCAGGGGACACGGGTTCGTGCCCCGGTCCAGGAGGATCCCACATGCCACGGAGCGGCTGGGCCCGTGAGCCATGGCCGCTGAGCCTGTGCGTCCGGAGCCTGTGCTCCGCAACGGGAGAGGCCACAACAGTGAGAGGACCGCGTACCGCAAAAAAAAAAGTAACTGGCATGCTAAACTACGGGGTAAGGGAGGTAGGGAGACAGAAAAGTATCCCCTTTTTAAGTTGACAAATAAAATATAAGACCGGTGGTTACAAAATTACTAGCATATTTCACAAGCAATATTGTAAGTTCTTAAGATATGAGTTTTACAGTCCATATCTTAATAATGTAAATCTGGGTAAGCTTTATAAGAATAATAATAAAATCTGATTTCTAATAGTTTCTTTATAGGCAGGATGTTCACAAAGTTCATAAAAAATTTTACCATATCCTCTTTTCACATCTCCTATGAAGTAGGGGCCAGAGAAATGATCTTTCTATTTATAGGCTTTGGAACAATAATTTACGGTGTATGATTTAGAAAAAAAAGCAGAAATCATTTATTCAGCAGGCACTGGACTAAGTGCTTTATATATATTTATTTCTAAAACTTAGTACAACTTTGCAAGTATCACAAAGGTTAACTTTCCCAAAGTCACATACCTATTAAGTAATTGAATCAGGATTTAAAAGCAGATCAACAAAATCTAAAACCAATGCTCTTTCCATTTAACCATTCTGGTTCAATGTTTTTAAGAAAGTAAATATTGGCTTCCTTAATCCTTAATTCCTCAAGTTCTTATTTTTGTACTGTAAACACCTGTTTTCTTACTGGGCTCTCTCTCTCATTTGACTGCAAATTCTTGGGAGCTGGTGTTGTGTTTGAATGATAGTAATATCCCCAGGATCCAGCACAAAACACATTAATATGTGTTTACCAGATATTTATTGAACGAACCACCAGCAAAACAGAATAGTTGCTTAAGGAGAAGGAATGGTGTGAAAGCCTAGAATATCTGAAAAAACAAATCTATGAAAACAGAGGGACTCTGATACAACTAAGGCACCACCATCAGGATTACAGAAGAACATAAAGGATCTCCAGCTTATTGCACTTTCCTACCCTGAATGACCCAACGTCCCATGCAAAGCTGTAGTCACTAAATCAACACAGATGCACCTCCGTGTAGTTCTCCAGCAGTAGGGATAGCTCAGTGCTTTACTCACCACCCTTACTCAAGAACAATCTCCTGAAGAACAACCACGGCCTAAGGAATTCTTGGCAGAACCACAACAGCTCTAATACAGAATAAGTGTCACAGAAATTATGAGAAACAAGATAAAAAAAGGAAACTCAAAAGTTAAACAAAGAAAGAGAAGTGTGTAAAAATGAACAACAATTTCTTGTCTTTTATCATTATAAAATTTGTGGTTCTGTCAGAGCGTCGCTTTATCTTGACAAGATACAGACCACTTTTATTTTTTCCCCTCCATCAGCTCTATCCCACACAAATATGTGGAGCCATACAGATGTAAAGTCCCTCAGAGATAAACTAGTCTACCCTGACCTCCCTCACTCAAGATTATTTTCGGCTGTGAGAAAACACCCTAAAATCAGTGCTTGTAAGCATTAAATTAGTGGCTTCTCTCTCATAAAAGTCCACGTAGCTGGTTACGGATTCAGGTTTTAGCGGCCTAGTGAAGAGGAATGCTTGACTTCAGCCTAGAGGCTTTTCTACTATACTCCAAAGAGTTCCACACACAGGATTCTTCTAAGAAACTTTTTATAAAATTAATAAAAGCTATGCTGTTTCAAAACCTTACTAAATGATTTGGGATCCTGGATATTAGCTACTTCCAGGTAAAGTGGATCCAAAGAAAGAAAATATCCCTACTTTCTGAATGCCCCCTATTATTGTCATGTGAAACTGAATTAAGGCAACAAATACAGTAGGGATAAAGACTGTCATTGGGGGAATAAGCCTATGTACACAGGTTTCAAAAAATTTTTAAGAGTGTGAATTTTCCAATTTGACTGATGTCGTCTCATTCAGAAACTGCACAAGCTTGTTTCACGAAAAGTGCCACGGAACTTGTCACAGTATAACTACTCGCTTTTAAAGACACTACAGCAAAACTTTGTGGAATCGGCTATTTTCCAACTGTGTGTAAGAAGGGCTTTTATAACTAAGGTAGGTGCCTCTGTAACAGCCAGTACTTGGGTGCTCTAAATCTAATCTTTCACATAACTTAGAATTACACTACACATAAAGTCCTCTGTATTCCAACATTTCTTATATTGTTTTCTCACGTGTTCTTCTACATTTTAAGTGCCCAGATTTGGGCTCTGAATTAATTCTGCTTCTAAAACCTTGTTAGTTTATCTGTAGCAAAATTACTTTTGTTTTTGTGGATCCATTTTCAATAAACAGAAAGACTAACAGGTGCCATTCCTCTAATTCCGGGGTCTGCAAATTTTCTTCTGTAAAGTGGCAGACAGTAAATACTTTAGGCTTTCTGGACTATACTGTCTCTGACAACTACTTAACTCTGTTGTTGTAGTCTAAAAGCAATCATAGACAGTACTTAAGTGAATGGGCATGGCTGTGTTCCAATAAAACTTCACTTACAAAAACAAGCAACAGGGGGCTTCCCTTGTGGTGCAGTGGTTGACAGTCCGCCTGCCGATGCAGGGGACACGGGTTTGTGCCCCGGCCCGGGAAGATCCCACATGCCGCGGAGCGACTAGGCCCATGAGCCATGGCCGCTGAGCTTGCACGTCCGGAGCCTGTGCTCTGCAACAGGAGAGGCCACAACATTGAGAGGCCCGCATGCCGCAAAAGAACAACAACAACAACAACAACAACAACAAAAAAAAACAGGCAACAGGAGGGATTTTGTCCATGGATAGTAATTTGCCAAACCCTGATCTGATTAGAGTTCCTTGTCAACCAGAACAGGAAAATTTAATGGCGTCTTCTTTTTTCTTTTTTTAAAAAAACAAGCTGATTGGTAATCACAATCTAAATCATGCTGACCTAAGAGTATCTTAGGAGACTGAATAAGAAACGCTCATTTTGTAATTTGCAAACCCCATCTCCCAAATCTCAATCGACACAAGATTTTAAACAAAACTCTACAGAGCTATCAAACAAACAAACAAACTTGGCTATGTGAACAGGAATATCTGTACTTATGAAATTTTTCATATTTTCTTCATGGAACATCTCTTTTTAAGTTTTATATTACTATCGTTAACTCAACGTTTCCCTCCAGTCTTTCTTTTTCCATGCCCACAAAACCCACAAAATGAGTTAAGCAAAACTCCTCATAGTCACAGTTTGAAAGCAAATGTTATCTCACCTATTCTCATTTAAAAAGGAAAAGTCTTAAAGATGTACTCTTAGCCCTAGAAATTACATTTTTTCAGAATTTATGCTAAGGAAAAGATTAAGAATGTACATACAGATTTAGATATTAAAATGTTAAGAGAGTATAACTAATAATAGTAAAAAATTGAAGATAATAAACTTCCCCAAGATTAAGTAATTATGGCATATCTGTATCTCAGAACAAATCTATGGCTCTCATACCAAATCCTGCTTGCCACTTGTTTTTGTAAATCAAGTTTTATTGGAATACACCCATTTGGAAGGGTCTATGGCTGCTTTTGCTACAGGAAGAGTTGAATAGCTGTGACAGAGACCTTCTAGCCCCTCAAAGCTTCAAAAATGTACTATGTGGCCCCATAGAGAAAAAGTCTGCTAACCTCAGCAATAGGTGGTATTGACGTATATTTCCTAGCATAAGATGTTTATGACATATCTATTTCTGGTGATGTTCAGATTTAATTCAGTTATGAAACTATATATAATACATTAAATGAGATAATGGGTGATTTCTTTTTTTTGTTGTTGCTTATATTTTCTAAATATTATACAATTTGTGTAAAAGAAAGGCAGGAAGGAAGAAGTCACCTACTTCTCAATGACCTAGAAATTAGAAACAAAATAAAACAAAAACTAAGTATAAACACTAACTTTATAAAGGGCATATGTATATAACTTCCTGTTGAATAGTTTCTCTTCATTTTCTCCTTTCATTCATAAATAATGCTTTGGGGTCTCACATACATTCACGCCATTTTATTTCTTCAACTAAGGTATACAGGACTTTATTTAGAATCATTGGCTTTAAGTTACTAATCCTACATTACTAACAGCTATATCCCTCAGACACCAGATGTTTCAAAGGCCTATTTTATTTATACGTCTGCCTAATATATCTTTGTATTCTCAGTGCTGAACATGGTTGGTTCTGTCGTTCATACATGTAGGCATAAATTCTCTATTCATCAAATAATTTGTGGAAGCCCAATGTTCGGTGCTAGGCCACAGGCTGCTCATAATCACAGCCCTGGATCTCATGGACTTGACATTCTACTTGGAGATAAAGACGAATAAATAGGCCATTACAGTGTGGTAATTCTATATCCAGAAGTATCTAACTCAGTTTGTGAGAATATAAGAAGGCTTTCCTGAGGAAGCAATAAAAGAGCAAAGTGAGAAAGAATACTGCAGTAGGTACAGATACCTGAAAGCAAACAAGAACATGACATGGTCTGGAAATAGGAAAAAGGCAATTAGGATGGAGCAAGGAATGCAATGGAGAGAAGGGCAAGTGTGTGTGTGTGTGTGTGTGTGTGTGTGTATGTGTGTCTGTGTGGACTCTGTGACCTATTTGGATTTGCATTTTATAAAGTTCCCTTCTGGACACATTGTGGAGAAGCTGGGGACAGAACTATAATGGGAAGATCTGTTTTGGAGGCTGTTGGAATAATTCAGGCAGGAGATGTTAGTAGAGATAAAGAAAACCTAAATCGAAAGATTTAGGGCACAGAACTGAAAGGTCACTTACTGTAATTTGAAGGTAGGGTAAAGGAGAAAGAATAAAAAATGACCCACATTTTTGGTTTAGGCAACTAGACAAATGGGAATGTCATTCAAAGAAAACTGAGAAAGAAGAATAGGTTGATTTCTGTTTTGAACTTGAGGAATTTTACATGTCTGTAGAAATTCCAAATGAAGATTTATGTTAAGCAAAATTAGATACAGATGAGGAGCTTAAGACAGAGATCTGAGCTAGAGAAGAAGACAGATTTGAGAGTATGAGCAACAACTGAGTAAGAATGTTCAGGGAAAATAGACAAGAGAAGGGGTGTAAGCCAGAAACTTGAGGAATACTAATATTTAAGGGAGGAATAGAGGATTTTGATTTATGTGGGATGTGAGAGAATCAGCCCCTGAAAGGGCTGCCTGGCAAGAAAGGGAGGTAATAGTCAGTGAATAATTGAGAATGTAACTATGTTAGCCATGGAACCAGAGTTCCAAAGGTCCAGTAGAAATGTATAAGAGAAAGGCAAGCAATGAGAGGCTGGGTCAGAGACTGGAAGCAGAATGATGATAAAAATATACAAAAATGGGAAAAGGCACTTCCAGAATGGCAGAGGAAGGACCTTGGAAAACCAGCTCCTCCATAAAAGCAACAAGAATACTGGCAAATACTGTCAAAGGAAAAGACAACCTACTCAATGGGAGAAAATATTTGCAAATGATATGACAGATAAGGGGTTAATGTCCAAAATACATAAATAGCTCATACAACTCAACATCAAAAACACAAACAACCCAATTTAAAAATGGGCAGAAGACCTGAACAGACATTTTTCCAAAGAGGAAGTGCAGATGGCCAACAGGCACATGAAAAGATGTTCAACACTGCATCTTTTAGCTCAACACTGCTAATCATTCACACCTGTCAGAATGGCTATCATAAAAAGAACACAAATAACAAATGTTGGTGAGGATGTGGAGAAAAGGAAACCCTCAAACACAGTTGGTGGAAATGTAAATTGGTGCAGTCACTGTGGAAAACAGTGTGGAAGTTTCTCAAAAAAACTGAAAACAGAACTACCATATGACCCAGCAATTCCACTCCTGGGTATATATCCAAAGAAAATGAAAACACTGATACAAAAAGTTATATGCACCCCAGTGTTCAGAGCAGCATTATTTATAATTGCCAAGATACAGAAGCATCCTAAGTGTTCATCAACAGATGAATGGATAAAGAAGCTGTGCAATATGCATACACACACACACGGAATACCACTCAGCCATAAAAAAGAAAGAAATTTTGCCATTTGCAACAACAGGGATGGACTTGGAGGGTATTATGCTAAGTGAAATAAGTCAAACAGAGGAAGACAAATATTTTATGATGATCACTTATATGTGGAATCTAAAAAAATACAACAAACTAGTGAATACAACAAAAAAGAAAGACTCACAGATATAGAGAACAAACTAGTAGTTACCAGTAGGGAGAGGGAAGGGGGGAGGGGCAATATAGGGGTAGAGGATTAAGAGATACAAACTATTATGTATAAAATAAGCTACAAGGATATATTTTACAACACAGGGAATATAGCCAATATTTTATAATAACTATAAATGGAGTACAACGTTTAAAAATTATAAACCACTATACTGTACACCTGTAACATATAATATTGTACATCAACTATACTTCAAGAAAAAAATTTTTTTTAAGAATACTGCAGGGCTTCCCTGGTGGCACAGTGGTTGAGAGTCCGCCTGCCGATGCAGGGGACACGGGTTCATGCCCCGGTCCGGGAAGATCCCACATGCCGCAGAGCGGCTGGGCCCGTGAGCCATGGCCACTGAGCCTGCGCGTCCGGAGCCTGTGCTCCGCAACGGGAGAGGCCACAACAGTGAGAGGCCCGCATACCGGAAAAAAAAAAGAATACTGCAAAATATTGTCAAAATCAACTTTATTTTTAGCTTTGACATTAATTTAAAGGCTTGTGACAATCTAAGGAATGTTTATTCAAGAAAACAAGTTGACTCTTAGCAAGAAGAGCAAGCTTTCTAGTGTCTTAACTTGACCGAATTCAATCTCTCATCCCCAGCTCCAGATCAATCTTGAAAACCAAAATATTGCAAATATGGTAGCTGTGAAACCCCAAAGCCAAGCAGATACTGGAGAGACCAGAATAGATTTGAAGTTCTCCCAAAGCCTCAGAAAACGGTTACTATTTGATGTGCCTTGCACCTTGCTAAAATACTCCATTCTCAGGGCTTGTCTTTGTTTGATAAGACTCAAGAGCTCATTCTATGTGTATTGTCCTATCTGCAGCATATTTGTTGAAAATAGTCATCAACAACTGTTTAACACTGCAGTTGCCTGAGCGATTTTTACTAGTTGCAGCTAATAAGAGGCTGACCAAGATACTTAAAAGAAAAAACGGAGGAATGAAATGTCCATAAGGGGCTTTGAAAAGCTCCGCAATAGTCCTGGGAATTTAGAAGGCTAGGCACATGTGAGGAGCTGTGTGAATGTGCAGGAAGACCTGAGAAGGCCCTAATCTTTCACTTCTGGTTGACCTTGAAGCTCTGCTTCAACATATGCACACAAACAAAGCCCCTCAGCAAAAGCTGAATAGAGACCTATTGGTTCAAGTCATTTAAAGAAATCTCTGGCTAATCAGTAACTGATCACTGAGTTAGCTGAGCAGACTTCAAAGAACAAAAACTGAACAGAATTAGCCCAGGAAAATCACGAGAGAAACAAGCAGCAACACCAATAACAGAGCAAAACAAATCCTGGGAGTAGGAAGAAATATGATTTTCTTAACTGTCACATTATTTAAAATGTGACAATTTATTTTATTGTATTTAAAATGTCTAGTTTCCAACGAAAAAATTATGACATACAAAGAAATAGGGAAGTATGGCCCATACATAGGAAAAAAAGTCAACAGAAACTGTCTCTGAAGAAGCCCAGATATTGGTCTTACTAGACAAAACCTTAAACCAGCTATTATAAATATTTCAAAGAAATAAAGCAAATTATGTCTAAAGAATTAAAGGAGTTTGAGAGTCATGTTTTACCTAATGGAGAATAAAAATGAAGAGACAGAAATTATAAAAAAGAATCAAATAGAAAGCTGGCATTTAAATATGAAAAGGATATTTCCACCCAGTGAAATTAAAACAATAAGAAGAAGATTCAAACAGACATTTTCAAGTTGAAAAGAGCAATAACAGAAATCAAAAATTTACTAGAGGGGGTAAACAGCACATTTGAACTGGCAGAAGAACCAGTGAACTTCAGAGAGGTCAGTTAAGATTCTCCCCAGTCCGAGGAACAAAAAGAGTAAAGGAAAATGAACAGAGCCTCAGAGATCTGTGGGTCTTCATCAAGTATACCAACATAAACACAATGTGAGTTTCCGAAGGAGAGGAGAGAGAGAAAAGAGTGGAAAGAATATTTGAAAAAATTATGACAAAAAACTTCCCAAATTTGATGGAAAACATTAGTATGTATACCTAAAAAGTTCAATAAACTCCGAGTAGGACAAAGTTGAAGAGATCCACATCTAGATGTTTCATAGCCAAACTGTCAAAAGACAGAAAGAGAATCATGAAAGCAGCAAAAACAAAACAAAACAGTTCTCAGATACAAAGTTTCCTCAAGAAGATTAAGAGCTGACTTCTCATTAGAAACCATGGAGACCAGTGGGCAGTAGGATGACATGGTCAAAGGATGAAAGAAAAAGACTGGCATCCAAGAATTCTATACCTAGCAAAGTACCCTTCAAAAGTGAAGGAGAGCTAGGTGAGGTGGGAAAAAAGAAATTAAGACATATCTAGATAAATGAAAACTGAGAGAATTCGTCACTAGCAGACCTGCCCTACAAGAAATACTAAAGGGTATTTCATTTCAGCCTGAAATGAAAGAACAACAGACAGTACATTAAATCCACACTAAGCAATAAAGAGCAGGAGTAAAGGTAGCTATGTAAGTAAATACAAAAGATAATAAAAATGTATATTTGTAACTCTTCTCCTAACTCATTTAAAGGATAGGTGCATAAAATAATTATTATAAAATTGTGCTGGTCTTCCCTGGTGGCACAGTGGTTGAGAGTCCGCCTGCCGATGCAGGGGACACGGGTTCGTGCCCCGGTCCAGGAAGATCCCACATGCCACGGAGCGGCTGGGCCCGTGAGCCATGGCCGCTGAGTCGGCGCGTCTGGAGCCTGTGCTCCACAACGGGAGAGGCCAGAACAGGGAGAGGCCCGCGTACCGCAAAAAAAAAAAAAAAATTGTGTTGATGGACTTATAATGTATAAAGATGTAATTTGTATAAATGGTGTTACACTGGAGCAAAGTTTTTATATATTAAAATTAAATTGAGATTAATCCAAACTAGACTGTTTTAAATTAAGATGTCAACTGTAATCGCCATGGCACCACAAGGAAAATAACTTAAATATACACAAACACATATATACACAAGCAACAATAACAGAATTAAAATAGTATACTAGAAAATATCTATTCAGCATAAAATAAGGTTGTAATGGAGGAGCAGAGAAACAAAAAAGCTTCCTGCTTTTATACACAGAGAAAACAAAGAGCAAAATAGCAGATGTTAAACTGTAACATAACTGTGTAGGTGGCCAAAGGGCACATTATATCTTGATCTGTAGTTCTCTATTCAATGGGGAAGACCAATTTTCCCACTTTTACATTCACCAGTACAATTTGGGGTACTATGCAAAATAAGAAGAAGTTACAGAATTACCACAAGCCAAAGAAACTCTGGAGATTAGACTCCTTTGCCTCAGCCATGTCTCAGATGTGCTCAGTACATTCCCTTGAATTAATTAACATACTCTATAACCAGAAGAATCACTGAGAAAATAGGAAAGAGACTGACATAAAGAGTACCTTTTTAAAGAGAATTTTTTGAAGAAAATAAAGTGATTAGTATTTGGATGGAAAACTAACTGCATCTCATTCTTGAAGCACGAGCTCACTTGCTAATTCAACTATGAACATCTTCCTTTACCTACAAAAGTAAGTTTAAAACTTGTTTTCTCATTTATGTCCTCACAGCAACTGTATAAATCTATTATGGCACTTATTATGTTACACATATGCTTATGCACAGTGGAATCACATCATGTAAGCGTCTTATTTACTGGGTAGGAAGGGATGGAGGGAGATGGAAAGAGACAGAGGAGGAGACCAAATGAATAATATGAGAACACAATTAAATGGTACCAGTATGTCCAGTCAATAAATTTATCCCCCAGCACTATGAGATATATAAATCTTCTGTTCCTTAGATAGTCTCTCAGTTCCTACATGCCTCTAACAGTGGAAGCAGCTCTTATTGAGAGAGGCAACTAAGTATGATCCTATTGTTTAAAAGATACAGTTAATAGTGTTCATAAAACATGGCCCTGATCACAGACCAACTATCTTAACTAGAGCTCAACTGAGGAGACCATGATTACTGTCAAAACTGAGGAAAACTAAGCTGTTGGACTCATTGAAAGGTAGTGTGATAGATTTCATACAATTTAAAAGACTGTTGGAGAAATTCTCCCTATGAGGTTTTAATCTTTTACCTTTAGCTTCAGACCCTAACCTCCTGTAAGACACAACTTCACTGTCTCTGTCTTCACACCTACAGTGTGAGTTCCTTCAACACACACATAATGTCTTCTTATTCTTCCTATTCTTAATGTCTAGCAGAGAGCCTGAAATACAGCGGGTTTTTGATATATGTTAGATAAGCATGTGTGGTATAATTTTAAAAATATGTATATATTTGATCTTTGTGCCTTATTCCTGATACAGAGCTCCTATAACCGCTGGTATTTCCTGAGTGACAGGAGTATCTTTTGTTATTCACAATGAACCCCTTTTGACCATACCTGAGTTTATGCTAATAAGGTGACTCTTGGTGGGGTCTTTAGATAGCTTCAGAATGGGGGCTGGTTACCCAGGAATCAACCATATCATCAGAGGGTTGCAACTTTCAACACCATTCCCCCCATCTCATCTTCAGGTTCAATCACCAATGGTCAATGACTTAATCAATCTTGCCTCTGTAAGGAAACTTCAATAAAAACTCTTGAACAATGAGGCTTTGGGGAGTTTCCTGATTAATGATGCCATCTCAGCTCCATGGAGACAGAGGCATCTGTGCTCAGGAGCCTTCTGAAACTTGCCCTATGTATCTCTTCATCAGGCTGCTCATTTGTATCCTTTTAAATAAACTGTATTAAGTATAGCACTTTCCTGAATTCTGTAAGTTATAGCAATTTATTGAAACTGAAAGGGAGCTGAGGGAGGGGTTGTGGGATTAGTTCATCCAACTAATCTGTAGTTGGATGAACAGAAGTGCAGGTGGCCTGGGGATCCCATTTGTGGCTGGGGACAGTGGGGACAATCTTATGGGACTGATCCCCTACCCTGTGGGGTCTGCACAAACTTCAGGTAGTTAGTGTCACAACTGAATTGAACTGTAGAACCTCCAAAGTTGATGTCAGAGAATTGAGAATTTATGGTTAGAAAACTGAAACAACAGGATTTTTTTCATACTGGGTAACTCCTAAGAGGGCTTTCAAAAATTGAGTCTACTAGAAAATTTGCCTGCTTTTATTTTTTCTCCCTATAAATATTGCTTTTCAAATGCTAATGAAGATATAATGTCCTTCTACCTCCCCCTATTTGCAAGGGGCTAGAAGGGACTGAATTAAGGACCGCCTTTCCATATTAAACAGCAGTAAAATAACCAACAGCAAAATATAACATACAAATTCTTTTATGATTAACATGTCAAAAAAATAATGAAATGACATGCCCAAAGTTCATATGTAATTTAGTTTGCAATTATTATTATAGAAAGGAAATGAGTAATTACCTTTACTTCCACTGTGATTGTGAGCCTCAGTTTGGATACTATTTCACACACCATGGTATACCATCAAATTTTAGCCTTAAAAAATTAAACTGCTAACAGTGGTTTCAAGCTAGAATCTCCAAGAAAATGTGTACCTCTCAGACTAAATTTCATTTAAAAAACTAGCGCTTATTAACCTTTGCTAAAAATAAAATTCTGACTTGTAAAACAAATGTTGTTTTAGTTTCCGACGTTTTAGCCAGAATGGTCACACATATTAATCTTTGTGGTATTTTGACTAAAAGTTTAAGTAATCCAAGGTCTTGCAGTAAAATTAATAATCTGATTACAATTTGAAAATTCAACTCAGATGATTTAAAGCAATATTAATAGCTAATCAAAATAAACTTAAACCGTCCAGTCAAATTTGTATATAAATGCCTGAATTTTCTTTCAAAGGCACATAAGTGAAATGTTACAAATAATTAAATTATGCAAATCTAGTAAGTTGCTCAACCATACTTTATGGTAGCTAAACAATCAAGGACCTTAAAAGTTTACCTACCTAAAAGAAAGTAAAAAAACAACTTAAAAAAAAAAATTAAGAAATAAAAGAAAGTATTTTGGAATCATATTTTATAAGGGACTTGTAACTAGAATAAACACTCTTACAGCTTAACAAGAAAAAAGACAAATAACCCAGTTTTTAAATGGGCAAAGGATCTGAATAGACATTTCTACGAGAAAACATAAAAATGGCTAATAAGTACATAAAAGATGCTCAACATCAGTAGCCATCAGTGAAATGCAAATCAAAACCACAATTAAATATGACTTTACACCCACTAGGGTGGCTACAATCAATAAGTCAGACAATAACAAGTGTTATGGAGAAACTGGAAACCTCATACACTGCTGGTGGAAATGTTAACTGCTGTGGTTGGTTTGGAATGTAGACTGGCAGTTCTTCAAACGGTTAAACACAGTTATCATATGACCAGCAATTCCACTCCTATACACATGCCCAAGATAAATGAAAATACACATCCACACAAAAACCTGCACAGAAATGCTCATAGCAGCATTATTCGTAACAGCCAAAAGGTAGTAATAACCCAAGTGTTCATCAATTGATGAATGGATATAGTGTGGCATCTATACAATGGAATATTTATTCAGCCATAAAAACAAATGAACTGATAAATGCTACAACATGGATGAATCTCAAAAACCTTATACTAAGTTAAAGAAGCCAAACACACAAAAAATCACATATTGTATGATTCCGTTTACATGAAATGTCTAAAATACGTAAATTTACAGGAACAGAAAGGTTACTAGAGGTTTTAAGGACTGATGGTGCTGGGTGGAGTGAGTAGTGACTGCTACTGGATATGGTGTTTCTTTTTAGAGTGACAGAAATGTTCTAAAACTGATTGCAGTGAGGTTACAGTTACACAACTCTGTGAATATACTCAAAAACACTGAATTGTACACTTTAAATAAGTAAACTGTATGGTATGTGAACTACATCTGAATAAAGCTATTATATATAATTATATATATAATTGAAGTATAGTTGATTTACAATACTGTGTTATTATATATATTTTTTAACCTACCCATACTCATTGTTTTCTTTAGAGGTCTCTAATGAGAAGACTTAATTTTTAATATACCATTAGAGTCAATGCATTCATTAAAATGAATTAGTGGATTTGCATTACAGAAATAAATTATGAATAAAGTGAGAAATACAAACATTAGCCACTAAAACCACTTATACATCTTTATCTCCAAATAATGATGCACTGAATCCTGAATCACATTAAGATATTTTGTCAAATTATAGAGAGATGTTCCATTTAAACTAATCATTACCAAAGCAGATAAAGAAATTAAGGATCAAGAAAGAGCTGTCAATGTAAGAAAGTTTTTTTTCAGACAATAAAAACTGAATGACAACAAAACTGAACTACTACACTGTATTTTTTTTTCTTTTTCATCTTTATTGGAGTATAATTGTTTTACAATGGTTAGTTTCTGCTTTATAACAAAGTGAATCAGCTATACATATACATATATCCCCATATCCCCTCCCTCTTGCGTATCCCTCCCACCCTCCCTATCCCACCCCTCTAGGTGGTCACAAAGCACCAAGCTGAACTCCTGGTGCTATGCGGCTGCTTCCCACTAGCTATCTATTTTACATTTGGTAGTGTGTATAAGTCCATGCCACTCTATCACTTCATCCCAGCTTACCCCTCCCCCTCCCCGTGTCCTCTAGTCCATTCTCTACGTCTGCGTCTTTATTCCTGTCCTGCCCCTAGGTTCTTCAGAACCATTTTTTTTTTTTAGATTCCATATATATGTGTTAGCATACAGTATTGGATTTTCTCTTTCTGACTTACTTCACTCTGTATGACAGACTCTAGGTCCATCCACCTCACTACAAATAACTCAATTTCGTTTCGTTTTATGGCTGAGTAATATTCCATTGTATATATGTGCCACATCTTCTTTATCCATTCATCTGTCAATGGACACTTATGTTGTTTCCATGTCCTGGCTATTGTAAATAGAGCCGCAGTGAACATTGTGATACATGACTCTTTTTAAATAATGGTTTTCTCAGGGTATATGCCCAGTAGTTGGATTGCTGGGTCATATAGTAGTTCTACTTTTAGTTTTTTAAGGAACCTCCATACTGTTCTCCATAGCGGCTGTATCAATTTACATTCCCACCAACAGTGCAAGAGGGTTCCCTTTTCTCCACACCCTCTCCAGCATTTATTGTTTGTAGATTTTTTGATGGTGGCCATTCTGAGTGGTGTGAGGTGATACCTCATTGTAGTTTTGATTTGCATTTCTCTAATGATTAATGATGTTGAGCACTCTTTCATGTGTTTGTCGGCAATCTGTATATCTTCTTTGGAGAAATGTCTATTTAGGTCTTCTGCCCATTTTTGGATTGGGTTGTTTGTTTCTTTGATATTGAGCTGCATGAGCTGCCTGTAAATTTTGCAGATTAATCCTTTGCCAGTTGCTTCATTTGTAAATATTTTCTCCCATTCGGAGGGCTGCTTTCCATCTTGTTTATGGTTTCCTTTGCTGTGCAAAAGCTTTTAAGTTTCATTAGGTCCTATTTGTTTGTTTTTATTTCCATTACTCTAGGATGTGGGTCAAAAAGGATCTTGCTCTGAGGTATGTCATAGAGTGTTCTTCCTATATTTTCCTCTAAGAGTTTGATAGTGTCTGGCCTTACATTTAGGTCTTTAATCCATTTTGAGTTTGTGTATGGTGTTAGGGAGTGTCCTAATTTCATTCTTTTACATGTAGCTGTCCAGTTTTCCCAGCACCACTATTGAAGAGGCTGTCTTTTCTCCATTGTATATTCTTGCCTCCTTCATCAAAAATAAGGTGACCATATGTGCGTGGGTTTATCTCTGGGCTTTCTATCTTGTTCCATTGATCTATATTTGTTTTTGTACCAGTACCATACTGTCTTGATGACTGTAGCTTTGTAGTATAGTCTGAAGTCAAGGAGCTTGATTCCTCCAGCTCTGTTTTTCTTTCTCAAGATTGCTTTGGCTACTCAGGGTCTTTTGTGTTTCCATACAAACTGTGCAATTTTTTGTCTAGTTCTGTGAAAAATGCCATTGGTAGTTTGATAGGGATTGCATTGAACCTGTAGATTGCTTGGGGTAGTATAGTCATTTTCACAGTGTTGATTCTTCCAATCCAAGAACATGGTATATCTCTCCATCTGTTTGTATCATCTTTAATTTCTTTCATTAGTGTCTTATAGTTTTCTGCATACAGGTCTTTTGTCTCCTTATTCCTGGGTATTTTATTCTTTTTGTTGCAGTGGTAAATGGGAGTGTTTCCTTAATTTCTCTTTCAGATTTTTCATCATTAGTGTATAGGAATGCAAGAGATTTCTGTGCATTAATTTTGTACCCTGCTACTTTACAAATTCACTGATTAGCTCTAGTAGTTTTCTGGTACTACACTGTATTGAATATTTGCTCTGTCAAAAGGCAGAAGCAGCATAGCCTTCTCCCATTCCTCAACCCCTCCTCCCCCAAATACCCTACAACTTTTGTGTATGAATTAAAAGGAAGTTTTCTTAGGACTATGTTTAGTTATTTAAGAGTACCGAACTGATATGGCCAGTTAGTTCTACTAAGCATAAAATTGGTCACACGGGGGACCGAATTAAGCAGAGTTATAAATCATGAAAATCTGGCGTCCAAACTTTTGGGCAGAAACATATTGCCAAACCTATCAAAAACAATGCAAACCAGAGTCAGTGGACTGACATCTTCAAAGTATTAAAAGGAAAAACTGAATTTTGTGGTTGCTTTAGAGTTTGCAGCATACAGTTAAATCTAATCTACATCCACTGTCAAACAACACTATACGACTGCACTTCACAGATATTACAAGTACTTTATAACAGTATTCCAAGTTTTTAATAATAGTATTCCAAATTCTTCCCTCTTTTCCCTTATAACATTGCTATCATTCATTTCACTTCTCCAAAACCTGTAATTACTTAATACATTGCTTCTATTATTATTTTGAACAGATCTATTATGTCAATTAAGAATAAGAAAAAAAAGAATAAGAAAACAAAGGTTTTACCTTCACTTGGTCTTCTCTGATGCTCTTCCTTTCTAAACATTTCACTCTACTCTCTTCTTGCTTGCATGGTTTGTGAAGAAGTCCAATGTAATTCTTCACAGTTTGAAAATGATATGCCTAAGAGTAGATTTGGTATTTATCGTATCTGGTGTCTTCTGAGCTTCCTGGATTGGTGGTTTGGTCTCTGTCATTAATTTTGGAAAATTCTCAGCCCATTACTTCAAATATTTCTTTTGTTCCTTCCTCTATTTTCCTTCTGATGAGTCCATCAAAGGCATTCTTCATTTCTATTACAGTGCTTTTGATTTCTAGTATTTCCCTTTGATGCTTTCTTAGAGTTTCCATCTCTCTGCTTGCATTATGAATCTGTTTTTATGTGTTATCCACTTTTCCAATTAGAGCCCTTAGTATATTAATCAGTTTAATTTTAAATTCCCAGTCTGACAATTCTAAAATCCCTGCCATATTTGACTAGGAGTTAGCCTATATTTACTGTAGCTACAGGTATCAGAGGCTAAAATTTCCTCTAATGTCCTTATCTTTGTCTCTCCTGTTGTCTTGAGTTTCCCAAGAAACTCCTTAAATAAAGTGCAAGCCTTGTAGTTTTTCCATCTGTAGTCCTGTTACTATACAGGAGCCCCATTGATGTGGTGGTACGATATAAGGGGAAGGAAAAATGTTCTGTAACCTTATGGTTAGGTCTGAGTCTTTTAGTGGCCCTGTGTTCCTGGCTGTGGCCTTCGCAAGTGCCTCTAGGCCTTTTCTCCCCTCTTAGATGAGGCAACAAGGCTAAAGGGAGCTGGAGCTGGGTATTTCCCTTTCCCCAAGTTGATTAGGCTCTGGTAGTTTCCCCCTTTGGGCAGGGGGAGAACAGAATGCTCTGAGCATATTTCAAAATGGTTACTATTCCACTCCCTCTGCTGGAAGCATAAAGGGATTTCCCCCCCAATCTTTGCTGTGAGAACCTGGTAGAACTCGTAGAAGAAAAACTCACAGAAGTGTGGGACCCCTTCCCTAAAACTGAGCACCCAGGAATTTTTAACTCTCAAGCTAATCCACACTCACCTTCTGGAAGTTCATCAGTTACAGTTTAAGTTTTCCTACCAGTTCCTGGCTCCATCAGCTTCTGCTCCTGGTAAGTTGTGATTCTCTGTATTTGTCTCTCTAGTTTCCAGGGTATTGGTTTGCTCTGTGACCTCAACTCTCTTATGGATCTAAGCAGAGTTATTTATTTTTAGATCGTTCAACTTTGTTCTTGTGAGGACAAAAGTGACAACTTCTAATTTTTTCATGTCTGAGTGGAAACCAGAATTCTTGTGTCCTTTTTTTTTTTTTTTGTGGTACGTGGGCCTCTCACTGCTGTGGTCTCTCCCGTTGCGGAGCGCAGGCTCCGGACGCGCAGGCTCAGCGGCCATGGTTCACGGGCCCAGCCGCTCCACAGCATGTGGGATCCTCCCGGACTGGGGCACGAACCCGTGTTCCCTGCATCGGCAGGCGGACTCTCAACCACTGCGCCACCAGGGAAGCCCCTCTTGTGTCCTTCTGATATATTCCCATCACTACCTGAACACATTCTTATTTTCTGGAACAGTAAGATGTTCCAGGCTCATCGTGCACATTCTCTGCCCCAGCCATGCAATCAGCTCTCTCTCCAAGGTACATTTAGTGAGAACGCTATTTAGAAATCAAGATCTGGATGTAAAGTGTGTTCATTGCTATTGCTTTGGGGGTGTCGTCAATTCCAGAACCTCTAAGCAAACAGAGCTAGGAAATTTATATATTTATACACATATACACACCGCTATATTTACTTCTTTCTTCCTTCCCTCCTTTCTTTCTCTCTCTCTCCCACCCAATCTACTGACCTACTTATCTATCTTTCTCTATATATAGTAAAAACTGAGTTCATACTGGTACCTCCAACTCCAACCTAATACCCCAGAGACATTCTAGTTGTTCCCATTTCCATGTTTCTCTCTTGTCCAACAGTGTGAAACCTGGCTACCATTTTCCTAAATATATTTACTTGTCTGCATAAACTTAGAAAACATAAAAAGTAGTTTTAGAATTACTAACCACTTCCACTGAGAAAGGCATATCTACTAACTAGAATTCAGTTATTTGTTTACTGTTCTTTTCTGTTAGGAATGGGGGACGAGTCATAAAATTTCCATTTGGTGAAATGCACAGGCACCGTGCCTTGATTAATTTTGACAAACATGTGTATCTTCATCAAGTTATGGAACATTTCCCATTTTCATCACCCCCAAAATTCCCTTGTGCTGCTTTTCAGTCAATCCCTACCTCCTCTGAGGCAATCACTGTTCTGATTTTTCACAACAGTTTTGTCCAGCACTTCATAAAAATGAAATCACACTGTACATATCCCTTTTGTGCCTGACTTCTTTTGCCCAGCACAGTGATTTTGATGTTCACCCATGACATCACATGTATCAGTAGTTCATTCTTTTTTGTTGCTCCACAGTAACTCCTTGTATGGGTATATCTCAGTTTGTTTACCCATTTAACATATGAAACAAGAGATTCAGAGTGCCTAAAGTCACACATTTAACTGACTGAGAAGTTCAAGGACCTCAGAAACCGAAGAACTCTAAGCTCTTGATTCTTAGTCTAGTGTTCTTTTCACTTTACCAAAGCACCACTTCAAACAAGTTAAAAAAACAAAAACTCCAGGGACATATTTTTTATCAAATGAAATTAGTGATTAAAAGGAAGTACCTATTCACAGTTAACAACATTGATGTTTCTTCCATAATCCATACTCCATCCTAATCTTTACTTCTGCCAATGCTGACTGCAAATTTATCTGGCGTTTGTCAAATAATATCTCCTATATTAATAACCTATATTCTGTCCTAAATGAAAATAATTTATATGTTCACCAATTTCTCCTATTTAATTTTATCAATTGCCAAGAGGAGTACTCTCCTAATTCTAGCATTTCTAGACAATTTTTAGCCTTCCAAGTCTCTTCTCAAATCTGTCAAATCATCCATTTCTAATCTCCTATTTAGAAAATGTACCAATCTGCCTCTCTTTAAAACATATCATAGGGACTTCCCTGGTGGTCCAGTGGTTAAGAATCCCCCTTCCAATGCAGGGGACGCAGGTTCAATCTCTGGTCAGGGAACTAAGATCCCACATGCTGCAGGGCAATTAAACCCGTGTGTCACAACTACTGAGCCCGCGCACCTCAAATAGAGAGCCCAGTGCCACAAACTGCAGAGCCCACACGCTCTGGAGCCCGCGCGCCTCAACCAGAGAGCCCACACGTTGCAACTAGAGAGAAGCCCGTGCGCTGCAACGAAGAGTCCTTGTGCCTCAACGAAAGATCCCACATGCCGCAATGAAGATCTAGCATGCCACAACTAAGACCCGACAGAGCCAAAAATAAAATAAAATAAAGTACATAAAAATTTTTTAAAAATCCAACCTCTAGAAAACAAAATGAAAAAAGAAATGCTCATTTAAATAAATAAATTAAACATATCATAAAAGATAGTTCTTCAACCCTGAGCTCCTTCTCAGACCACAATTAACTTTGTTATTCTGATTTAAGAATGAGAATTCTTCTGTACTATCAAATGCTACTACTTTCCCCTCTTGATGAAGGTCTATGGTGACACAATTCAAGGTGACCCTAAGTCATCACCGTAGACTGAAGGGCCAAACACTGAGAGTGAGATTGCCATTTGGTTGGACTGCCCCACCACCTCCCCCACTGCCCCAAACATACATAACCTGCCTCTTGGCCCAATCTAGATGAATTTCCAGAAGTGGAAGTAACTGGAAGAATTTGATGTCTCTTCCTTAAAGTCTATGAAAGAATCTACTGGTCCATTATATCTGATGTTAACCCCACTGTAAGGTTCCCCCTAATAGGTTTCCAAAGCTCTCAGGTATTTCAAACCAACATCCACCTCACAAGAATATGGTGAAATATAAAGTGTACCTTTAAGTGCTGAGCAGCTGAAGATACTATATTAATTTGAAATGCTCCAATGAGTTAGTGGTGTTATAATCCTAATTCTCCTAACATGAGAACAGATTAACTTTAGACTTAATTTATCTATCACATACCTGATGACCCAAGAACATAATCTATAACACAAATGAGGTAAATGAGACCAACTGACTTATCCTATTTCATTTATAAGCCACAATCCTCAGTTCATAAGTTATGCAAGATAAAAAGCTAATTATTATTCTGAGTGAAGAAAATGAGAAGTTTAAGATACGATCAGAGTACTGATTAGAATTCTATAACAAAACTTCGCAATTGACATTCACTAGATCAAGGACAAATGATGGTTTGATTATTAACAGTTATGGCACAAAAACAGACATATGGATCAATGGAACAGGATAGAGAGCCCAGAAATAGATGCATCTACTGTCAATTAATCTTCATCAAAGGAGGCAAGAATATACAATGGGAAAAAGACAGTTTCTTCACCAAGTGGTGTTGGGAGAGCTGGACAGCTGCATGTAAATCAATGAAGCTAGAACACACCCTCACACCATACACAAAAATAAACTCAAAATGGCTTAAAGACTTAAATATAAGACAAGACATCATAAAACTCCTAGAAGAGAACATAGGCAAAACATTCTCTGACGTAACTGTCGCAATGTTTTCTTAGGTCAGTCTCCCAAGGCAACAGAAATAAAAGCAAAAGACCCAAATGGGATCTAATCAAACTTACAAGCTTTTGCACAGCAAAGGAAACCATAAACAAAAAGACAACCTATGGAATGGGAGAAAATATTTGTAAACAATGCAACAGACAAGGGCTTAAATTTCCAAAATACACACACAACTCAACAACCAAAAAACAAATAACCCAATCAAAAAACGGGCAGGGGCTTCCCTGGTGGCGCAGCGGTTGAGAGTCCGCCTGCCGATGCGGGGGACACGGGTTCGTGCCCCGGTCCGGGAAGATCCCACATGCCGCAGAGTGGCTGGGCCCGTGAGCCATGGCCGCTGAGCCTGCGCATCCGGAGCCTGTGCTCCGCAACGGGAGAGGCCACAACAGTGAGAGGCCCGCGTACCGCAAAAAAAAAAAAGAAAAAAAAAAAACAGGCAGAAGACCTAAATAGACATACCTCCAAAGACACACAGATGGCCAACAGGCACATGAAAAGATGCTCAACATCGCTAATTATTAGAGAAATGCAAATCAAAACTACAATGAGATACAACCTCACACCAGTCAGAATGGCCATCACTAAATAAGCCTACAAATAACAAATGCTAGAGAAAAAGAACCCTCCTACACGGTTGGTGGGAATGTAAGTTGGTGCAGCCACTATGGAACACAGTAGGGAGGTTCCTCAAGATACTAAAAAATAGAGTTGCCATATGATCCAGCAATCCCACTCCTGGGCATATACCCAGACTAAACTATAATTCAAAAATATACACACACCTCTATGTTCATAGCAGCACTATTCACAAAAGCCAAGACACAGAAACAACATAAATGTCCATCAACAGTCGAATGATAGGAGATATGGGGTGTGTGTGTGTATACACACACACACACACACACACACACAATGGAATACTAGTTGGCCATAAAAAAGAATGAAGTAATGCCATTTGCAGCAACATGGATGGACCTAGAGATTATCATATTAAGTGAAGAAAGTCAGAAAAAGACAAATACCATATGATATCACTTATACGTGGAATCTAAAATATGACACAAATGAACTTATCTACGAAACAGAAACAGACTTGCAGACATAGAGAACAGACCTGTGGTTGCCAAGGGGGAGGGGGGTGGGGAAGGGATGGAGTGGGAGTTTGCGGTTAGCAGATGCAAACTAGTATATATAGAATGGACAAACAACAAGGTCCTACTGTATAGCACAGGGAACTATATTTAATATCCTGTGATAAACCATAACAGAAAATATAAAAAAGAATGTATGTGTATATATATATCTAAATCACTTTGCTGTACAGCAGAAATTAACACAACATTGTAAATCAACTATACTTCAATTTAAAAAAAAAGAATGCAGGTAGAACAAAGAAATAATAATTAAAGGTATTAAATAAATCTAGAATTTGGCATATTAAAGTTACCCTTACAAAGCTCACAAAGAAAATCTCTTTTAAAAATATTTCCTGTATCTCTTAAAATATCTCTTTATCTCTAGTAATGCTATTGACTTAAAATTTACTTTGTCTTATATTGGAATAGTAAGCTTTCTTTTGGTTAGTGTTGCATGATACACTTTTTCCATATTTTTACCTGTGCTTTACATTTAAACTTTGTATCATGTAAGGAGCATATACATGGATTTTGTTTTGTTGTATACACTCTAGCAATCTCTGTGTCTTCACCGGAGTATTTACCTCATTTACATTTAATGTATTTACTAATAAATTTAGGTATAAATCTACTAAAAAAATTTTTTTAAATAAGATATTTTCTAGCCTAGTTGTTCTAAAGAAATTAGAGGAATACACGAACAATTGAACACACATTTTTTCTGAACACCTAGTATCCAAAAGGCTTTGTATATGCATTGTGGATTTTAAAATGAATTAAATACAGTCTCTTGCCTTTAAAGAGCTAGGGACAGAGTTGGGGCACCAAGTTACATGATAAGACATAACAGAGACAGAAACAAAATGCTTAGGGAACCTAGAGAAAAGAGAATTTAATTAGAATGGGGGTGTGGCAAAAAAAGCTTCGTGGAAGTAATATCTGCATCGCACTTTAAAAGATAGGTAGGAATTTAACAGACATAGATAGGAGAAGGAGACTGGAAAACGAGCAGGAAAAAATTAAAAGGAACAATATAAGAAAGGTATAAAAATTAGAAAAGGCACAGAATATATTCAGGAAAATCCAACTATATGAGTGGGGCTGAAATATGGGTTCATGGGAAAGAAAAATAGGAAAAGAAAAGCCTAGAAAAGAAGATTGGAGAGAGATTGAGAAAGTCCCTAGACACTACAAAAAAAGTTCACTGTTAGCAGTGATTCAAAGGGGATTCAAAGGATTTTGAGCTGCAGAAACCCACACAATCTAGGTTCTTGCTATCAGATGAGCCTATGTATGAGTTAAGTTTCACTTTAACAACTGTATTGTCTTGCAGCCATCAATCTACCAACTCGCCTGTGAGAATTAGGATCAGAATAAATGGTGAGGCTGGTTAAATGCTAAAGTTTAAAGCAGGTTCAGCTGCTCAGTGGTCAACATGATTATAGATAAAGAGGATGACCATATAATGTCACCCAAACTAGGATTTTTGACAATAAAGGGGGGCACTATTAATAATTATGTTAGGGTTAATTAGGAACATCCCAAGGAAACTGGGATGTATGGTTATCTTAGTTATAAAAGCTCCCCCAATCACAGGGACTCTTTACTTTTTCTTTCTTAGATTCTCTACAGTGGGAATCTCCTGTGGAGCAGTTCGAGAATCTAGCATCTGATACTGAGATTAGCAGCTATTGCATTTAAAAGAGATAAGCACATATTAAAAATGAATAACATCTATTCTTTTCATAGTAGCAGAGACCTGAAGGGTGAATAACTTCATGCAAATCTGTATAAGACTTCTTTACCTTAACTAATGATACCGTGAACAGAGAGGAACTACATACTAAACTCACAAGCACATTTAGACTCAGATGGTATTTCCTGAGGTTCTGTGTTTAATTTTTACATTTGAAAACAAGTTAATTTTCAACTATACTTACCATCTCAAAGCATATTACTTTTTTGTTTTAACATACTGCAGGGAAAAAAAATCTGGTTTTATTTCTAAAATTACAGAAAGCATTTGATGGTTTGCAAAAGATTGTTATGTGGGTGGTTGCAACACTTGGCCTTTAGCCTCTTGCCAAATACCATACCACATGTGTTCTGAATCACCAGTAAACCCAGATGCCCTCATGTGAGATATCTCAAATCCAACCAGAAATTAACTAAGAGACAAAACAATCCTATGGTCTTAATTAATGAAACTGAGAACTTCTAATCTAATGTCAGGACTTTAGGAAAGAAATTTAACCTCTTTATAAATATTCATTTTGGTCAAAGTCTAAGACCTGATTAAAGAAGGTCCTAACACTGCAAAAAGAAGTCAAACTTTTTATATTTAAAAAAATGTATATAATCACCCTATGCCAAGGGTCGGCAACTTCCGTAACAGGACAAATAGTAAAATTTTAGGCTTTGTGGGCCATAGTCTCTGTTGCAACTACTCAGATCCTATTGAAGCATGAAAGTGGCCACAGATAACACAAAAATGAATGAGAGGGGCTGTGATCCAACAAAACCTTACTTATAAAAATAGGTGGTGGGGCTGGATTTGGATCTCAGGGCTGTAGTTTGCCAACCCCTTTTCTGGAGTATAAACTTGTTTGAATCACTAGTGCCTTGGACAGTGTCTGGTATATAATATATGCTCGGTGAATGTTTTCAGATGAACCGTGGTATTTATTAATCAAAAAACATCAGCAGGGCTTCCCTGGTGGTGCAGTGGTTGAGAATCCACCTGCCAAAGCAGGGGACGTGGGTTCGAGCCCTGATCCAGGAAGATCCCACATGCCGCGGAGCAACTAAGCCCGTGAGCCACAGCTACTGAGCCTGCACTCTAGAGCCAGAGCACCACAACTATTGAGCCCATGTGCCACAACTACTGAAGCCTGCAGGCCTAGAGCCCATGCTCTGCAACAAGAGAAGCCACCGCAATGAGAAGCCCGCACACCACAACAAAGAGTAGCACTCGCTCGCCACAACTAGAGAAAGCCCATGCTCAGCAACGAACACCCAACGCAGGCAAAAATCAGTCAATCAATCAATCAATTTATTAAGAAAAAAAAATCAGCAAAATGTCTGAGCTACCTTGGTACAAACATTGTGTTTATTGACTATTATTTGAGACTTTAATTTCCCAGTTGGAATTTACAGGTTGGTATTTCTCAGGCAAGATACTTGTTTTAAATGCTTATTAGTTAAAAATTTTTACTTTTATTTAATATTAATCATGGTCATGTCACTACTGAACCCTGCTAACCCAAGATTAATATTAACTTTCTGGCTCCTAAGGGCTAGTCCCATAAATAGGTAATCTGATTACATAGTATAAGGACTAGAGCTGAAAGGTCATATTAAGTTAAAGCCAGAGTTAATACCCTGGCAAAGGAGAGTCAAAGGCGAGTGGAAAGAACTCTGCCGAGGAAACTAGTGTGCAAAGAAGAGAATGGAAAAAAAGACCATGCAATGAAGATTTGATAGATTTCTCTGTATTATAATAATAAATCTCCTTTTTGTTAGAGCTTCTTTGAAAGGGCTTCTGTTCTTTGCAACTAAATGATTCCTGACTAAAAAATGGATTATGAAACATTTTGGAGGAGCGCTAATACTTGAGTTGAACCTATAACAAATGAATCGACAGGACTTCCAAGTCTAGATGGAGTAACAGGGAACAGATTTATCCTCCTACCTGAAACAATGAAAAAAACAGAAAAATATATGAATTTTCAGACACTGGACAAAGGCTAGTACATGAGAGTAAGTCCGAGAGAAGGGAAACAATGTGAGCTCCTTCCAATAGCTCCCTGCTTAGAGTTTCCAGGGAGCAGAGGGAGAAGGAACCTAGGTGGAGCCCAGCAATAACCCTGAGTTGAGGAAATTGCTAGGATTTGTCTGGTAGAGTACCAGAGAAGAGAAAGTTGCAGAGAGAGGGTGGGGTTGATCTGCAGAGGGTCCCCCTCAAGTCTTTCTAGAGCAATATCACCACATTCTTGTGAGGAATCTACCCCAAGCAGGAAAAGAACTAAAAGGAGCAGAGGGAACAACCCCAGGGGCTCAGACAGTGGCAGGAATAATGTGTGTTTCATTCAGAAAGGGAAAAAATCTCATACCTCACAGGACATCAGGTGGAATAATCGTAAGTTACTGCCTCAGTAGTGGAGCAAAATGAGCCTTAGATAAATTTTTCTCTGGTCCCACCTAACCAAGCATAAAAATAAGCACTGAAAGTGTCAAACTACTTCTAAATCGCTCAACAGTGTCTCAGAATAAAACTCAAGAATATTTCTAGAAATACAAAAATATCCAGAACACAAGGTAAAATTCATAATGTCTGGCATCCAATAAAAAAGTATCAGGCATGAAAAGAAACGGGAAAATATGACCTATAATGAGAAGAAAAAGCAGCAATAGAAAAAGGCCAAGAAACGACAGATATTAATTAGCAAAGATATCAAGATAGTTATTATAACTGTAATCCATATGTTAAGGAAAGTAGAAGAATGCTTAAACATGTTAAGCAGAGACATGGACAATATAAAAAGAACACAAGTCAAAATTTTCATCTCATCAGAGAAGAAAAATAAATGTTTGAGATGAAAAATACAATGGTTGAATTAATAGCACATTATAAATGCCAGAATTAAAAATTAATAAACTTGAAGGCACAGCAATAGAAACTGTCCAAAATAAAGCACAAAGAAATAAGTCTGAAAAAAAAAATGATCAGTAACCTATGTGACAACTTTACACAGACTCATATACATGGAATTTGAGTCCCCAAAGTGGAGGATAAGTGCTATACACACTACCAAAAAAAAAAAAAAAAAAAAGGAAAATATAGACTTAAAGTAATACACAAGAGCAAGCTATTATAGATTATTGATAGGAGGGAAAAAATGAGAAAAGTTGTACATCTGGACAATTAATTTGACAATAACAGAGAAGGAGCACAAATAGAAGTTGTCACCTCTAAGAATGAAGCAACAAGGACCCGGACTAGAATGTGACAACAGGAAAAGAGAGAAATGAAAATATTTTAAACGAAGAAGTAACAGGAACTAGTGATTAACTGTATACTGGGAAGAAGAATGCAAGAGGTTAAAATTTTGAAAAGGACCAATTGAGTTTAAATCCCAGCTTCTCTACTTACTAACTATACGAACTAGGAGAGGTTACTTAATCCCTCTCTGCCTCGATTTCCTCATTAGTAAACTGGAGATAATAATACCTACGTAATAGTACTGTTTTAAGAATTAAATAAGTAAAAACATGTAGTAAGTCCTCAATAAACCCTAGCTATTGCAGTTCTGAAAACTTTTGGTCTCAGGACTGCTTTTCACTCTTGAAAGTTATGGAGGACCCCAAAGAATTTTGTTTATGTGGGTTATACCAATACTAACCATATTAGAAACCATATTAAAACTGAGAAATACATGAAGTATTGACATTTTCATTCATTAAAAATAATAGGGCTTCCCTGGTGGCGCAGTGGTTGAGAGTTCGCCTGCCGATGCAGGGGACACGGGTTCGTGCGCTGGTCCAGGATGATCCCACATGCTGCGGAGTGGCTGGGCCCGTGAGCCATGGCCACTGAGCCTGCACATCTGGAGCCTGTGCTCCACAACGGGAGAGGCCGCAGCAGTGAGAGGCCCGTGTACCGCAAAAAAAAATAATAATAATAATAATAATAAACCTATTACACATTAACACGAATAACATTTCATTTTGTTTTCCAAAAGAAAAAGATTAGTGCAAAGACAAATTGCTTTACATTTTTGTAAATCTCTCTTATGTCTGGCTTACTAAGAGAAAGCTGGGTTCTCATATCTGTTTCTCCTCAATCTGTTGCTTATGCTGTTTTGGCTGGGAAAGACAACCAACCAGTCTGTGTTATGTGGAAGCTGATACAAGAAACCTAAGATACCACCTCCTGAGTGGAATGACTAAGTATAAAAAGGGGGAAAGGATAGTACTGGTTCTGTAAATCTTAAAAGAGTACTCAAGAGTGGAATGAGGTATTAAACATCCTAGTCATCTCACAAGAGAAAGAGCCAGAAAAGTGATTTGTTCATTAAATTTATCCCACATGGGTTACAGGAGAACTTCAGAGAGGAGACAGAATCATTAAGAGTTCCCATATAAAATAATATAGATTCACAACTCTACATGAAGAGTATGGAAATGCCTTCGGCCTGAGCTGGGAGTTTGGGAAGTTCTAAGTGTAAGAAACCATTCTCCAAAGGACACAGAGAAAAGGGGAGCAGGGCCAAGTAATGGAATAATGGGGCAGGGGGACCAGAGCAGAAGGAAAACAATATTTTTAATGGGCAAAGGATTTGAATAGATACTTCACCAAAGAAGATATGTCAAGGGCAAATAAGCACATTAAAAGATATTCAGTACCCTTAGTCCTTAGAAATGAAAACTGAAACAACACTGAGATATCATTATACTCCCACTAGAAAGAACTCAATTTTAAAAAGACTAAACCAGAACCAAATGTTGATGAGAGTATGGAGAAAATGGACCTCCCAAACACTGCTGGAGGTAATGGAAAATGATATAGCTACTTTGGAAAAGAGTTTGGTGGTTTCTTATGAAGTAAACTTATGACCCAGCAATCCCACTCCTAAGTATTTATAAGAGAAATGAAAATATATATTCATACAAAGACTTGTACATGAGTGTTCACAGCATCTTTATTCATAATAGACCAACATGGAAACAACCTCCACATGTCCAGCTCCCAGTGAATGGTATATCCATATAATGGAATATGACTCAGCAGTATAAAGGAACACACTACTGATACATGCAACAATGCGGATGAAGACACAAATGACTACATACTGTATGACTGCATTTATACGAAATTCTAGAAAAGGCAAAACTATAGTAATTAGACCAGGGGTTGCTGGAGGTGGGGAGGAAAAAAAAACCACTTAGGATACTGCCAAGGTACTCAATGTGTCACTTGACAATCATCCTGGACTTGAGCAGGAAAACAATTCCAAGTAGAGGAAAAAGACCCTTTGACCTTACCAAGTCTGAAATTCCACAATGCAATACTACTTCTGTTTCACCAATATATACTGGTTAGTAGCAGGTGACAGCCACTTCAATTTTAATTTCTATTTGTAATATCATAATAATATTTTCTTTAAATATGTGATTTTTTAAAGGTAGATACTATGTTTCCCCCCTTTACTTTATAAACTAAGTTGATTTGTTATAGATTTTCCTATGGGCTCTCTCTGACTGTGCCTTTTTTTTTTTTTTTTTTTGCGGTATGCGGGCCTCTCAATGTTGTGGCCTCCCCTGCTGCGGAGCACAGGCTCCGGACGCGCAGGCTCAGCGGCCATGGCTCACAGGCCCAGCCGCTCCGCGGCATGTGGAATCTTCCCGGACTGGGGCACGAACCCGTGTCCCCTGCATTGGCAGGCAGACTCTCAACCACTGTGTCACCAGGGAAGCCACTCCTATGGGCTTTCTCTGTACATCAATTTCAAACATCTTTAAAATCAAGTACTACCACGTCAAAAGAAAACAATTAACAACGAAACTAAACAACATTAGAAACAGCAGAGAAGAAAGTTGAGTAAATAGGTCAAGGTCTTTACCTTCATGAGGTGGTTTTGTTTTTTTTGTTGTTTTTGGTGCCACAACATATACAAAATTTACCATCTTAATCCTTTCCGAGTATACAATTCAATGGTATGAAGTACATTCACACTGTTGTGCAACCATTACCACCATCCATCTCTAGAACATTTCTTTCCATCATCCCAAACTGAAACTCTGCACCCATTAAACAACAAGTCCCCATTTCCCATTTTCCCCCAGCCCCTGGTAACCACTAATCTACTTTCTTTCTCTATGAATCTGACTATTCTAGATACCCCATATAAGTGGAATCATACAATATTTGTCCTTCCACTATGAGTTTTTTCTACTAATTTTTATTGCATGTCTAGGCAACAAGCACTAAGGACACAAAGACTGGCAGCATACTGCTGTACCCTCATGAAACTTACACTCTAAATAGGGAAGCCAGACAAGTCAATATGATAACTGCTCTAACAGAGATACAAGTACAATGACAGCACAAAGGAGCAATCAACTCTGAGTTGACTGAAGTCAAGAGAGCTTCACAATAGAGGTGATATCTCAGGACAGTTTTGAAATATGAAGAATTCACTGAATGGACATGGTCATTCCAGTCATCAAAAACATTCTATGAGGGACAAAATTATGCCAGGCACTCCACACCCAGAAAAGCCAGAGTTCCTGCTTTCCTTAAGGTAAAAGCAAATGCAGAGCCATGAAATATGCATCTGGTCAAGGGCCAGCAGTTCAAACTGAAGAGCAAAGTGCTTGGGGAGGAAGATGAGGCTACAAAGGCACTCAGGTGTCAGATCATGGAAAAGTTTTATATCATCCAGAGTTTTACTGAATACTGCAGGCCAATTTGACAACTTCAGAGTATATAACAATCAGAGGCGGCTCTTCCTAGTACACACTCCTAGGATAAACCCAAAGGTTTTTATTTCATATGCCTGGGGTGGACCCCAGAAATTTACTTATAATAAGTACACCAGGTGATTCTAAAGCAGTTATACCCATGGACTACTTCTGGGGAAACACCTCTGTAGAATATGGGAAGCTAGTGATGGCTTCAAACAGGAGAATAATGTGAATAGTTTATATGTTTGGGTTTATTAATTTTCTCCCTAACTACAAAGTGCTTTTATTCAAAACATATAAAAAAACACAAAAAAGAAAAACATTACTCAATTCTACCACCTGGAGATAAACAGTTCATACTCTGGTGTTATTTGTTTTTCTCTGTGTTTACAGTATGTACATTTTTTAAGGCTTTATTGAATTTGTTACAATATCGCTTCTGTTTCATGTTTTGGTATTTTGGCCACAGGCACATGGGATCTTAGCTCCCTGACCCGGGATCAAACCCACACCCCCTGCATTGGAAGGCAAAGTCTTAATCACTGGACTGCCAGGGAGGTCCCTACATTATATACATTTTTAAACAGAAGGATCATACTGTACAAACTACTTTTTTTTTTTTTTTTTTTTGCGGTACGTGGGCCCCCCACTGCCGTGGCCTCTCCCGTTGCAGAGCACAGGCTCCGGACATGCAGGCTCAGCGGCCATGGCCCACGGGCCCAGCCGCTCCGCGGCATGTGGGATCCTCCCGGACTGGGGCACAAACCCATGTCCCCTGCATCGGCAGGCGGACTCCCAACCACTGTGCCACTAGGGAAGCCCTGTACAAACTACTTTGAAGCCTATTTTCTTCACTTAGTCATGCAAGTGGACATTTCTCCCTTCTATTCTTTCTTAGTAAGATTTTTGATGACTGTATAGCAGACCATAGGTACCATATAGGTATAACCATCCCTTATTTTTAAACATTTAGGTTAGCTGTTTTTCACCTATTTTCCTGTACCACTGTCAATGTCAACATTTGGATGGTATCTGGGTTTAAGAAAGATCACGTTAGTGACCTTATAAGGACTAGATGTGAAAAAAGGTGAAGTTAGGGGACTTCCCTGGTGGCGCAGTGGTTAAGAATCCACCTGCCAATGCAGGGGACACAGGTTCAATCCCTGGTTCAGGAAGATCTCACATGCTGCGGAGCAACTAAGCCCGTGCTCCACAACTACTGAACCTGCGCTCTAGAGCCCGCGAGCCACAACTACTGAGCCCGCATGCTGCAACTAACTACTGGAGCCCGTGCACTCTAGGGCCTGCGTGCCACAACCACTGAAGCCCATGCACTTAGAGCCCGCGTTCTGCAACAAGAGAAGCCACCGCAATGAGAAGCCCACGCACCTCAATGAAGAAAAGCCCCCGCTCACCGCAACTAGAGAAAGCCCGCGCACAGCAACACAGACCCAGTGCAGCCAAAAAACAGGTGCAGGGGGCACGGGTTCGTGCCCCGGTCCAGGAAGATTCCACATGCCGCAGACAGGCTGGGCCCCTGAACCATGGCCGCTGAGCCTGCGCGTCCGGAGCCTGTGCTCCGCAACGGGAGAGACCACAACAGTGAGAGGCCCGCGTCCGGCAAAAAAAAAAAAAAAAAAAGACCTATCAGTTATAAAGCTTTATGTGCCAATAACACAACATCAAAATATACAAAAGTTAAAACAATTAGAGATGCAAAGCGAAAGTGAAGAACAAAATAAAGTGGGAAAGTCTCATTCCATGACAGAACAGATTAAAAATAAGTAGAGAATGAAAACAAATGATGAAAAAAAAAAAAGAAAACAAATTATGAAATGTCACATTTCCTTCAGGAAGTCATCTATTATAAGATGTACCATCAGTTTAATACTAGCTTTTCAGGAGAAAAAATTACTGTGTTAAATGTACACATTGTGAGATGTATTACAACCTCAGAAATATTAGAATTTTTTTAAAAGAATCAATCAAGGAAATAATAGTATGTCAACAATTTGGTAACAAATAAATAGAAAAATTTAATTGTCGATGAAACATTTATAAAGATACTGATGATATAACAGACCCTAAAGAATACCTTGACAACTTTGAAAAATTAAAAACCATGTAAAGCATGGCAAAAAAGGGTTTTCTACTATTCCTCACTATGAATCACTTAAGGATTCCTGTCTGGTTTTGCTTTTTTTTGATGCTGCTGGGTAAAATGATTATGAAGAAAGGGTTTGCCAACTTTAAAAACTTTTGAGAACTACATTAAATGACTTAAAACATGCTAATCTTTTTAGCCTTGCAGTTTTCTATTCCACTTTTATATAGAACTCAAGGGAAGAAGTCAAAGTATTTCATAATGTCAGATGCTGCATATATCGTAGATGCCTCTGCTATCCTCTTCCTACCTCATTACAATCTTATTAAAAATGTAGGATATTATTTGGGTAATGGGTAGCATTATTGCTTTCTCAAAAAAGGTCACAGTCTGTTTGTCTTTCTTCTTTGTGGCCCACTGGAAAAACAACAGCCAAATGTAGCCACACTAATATAGCTATATGGTTGATTAGGTAAAGGCTGGCTAAAGAGATAAAGGGTTATACGAGGGCACTGCTTGAAACACTACCACTTTATATATGTGTGTATACTGTACACATTACACACAAACACATACACACAATGCACACTGAACTAGATAACACTCAAAGCAACATTATTAACAATTTATTTTAAGTAACAGAAATGTATTTTCCGCCTATGCTCTACAGTCAATCATCTAAAAATTACCCTCCAAAGGATGATCCTACTTCTTGGACTGGTCTGTCAAAAGGAGTGGTCTCATGATAGTACCAAATTTAGAAGAGAAAAAAGTATATCAAAGATAGGATCCTTTTGAAACTTTTCATTTTAAGTCAGGGTTTTGGAAGGTAAGTTCTCTAAATAAGTGTTCTTCCATTCCCAAAGCTAATACTTAAACCTAACCTCAACTAAATGTGTTCTAAAAGCGTCATTTAAGATACAAACTTTGTTATAAAATGAAAAAAAATTATTTAAATAAAATGTATTTACCATAAGAATAAAACTAGAAAAAATATTTGCAACTCAATTCACAGATATAGACCAATTTTCCTAATATATGAAGAGCTCCTTGGAATCAGTAAGCAAAAGACCAAGACTCACAACAGAAAAGTGGGTAAAAGATAAACGAGTGGTATCCTGAAAAAGAAATACAAATGGCTCTCAAGTATCTGGAAGGACATCCAATCTCACTCATAATAAAAGAATGCAAATTAAAACTACACTGAGATCTATAATTTTTATCTATTAGATTGGTAAAGATCAAAACATTTGAGACCATAACCTTGGTGAAAATATGGAAGAAGTCTCATTACTGCTGGTGGGAGTACAGATTGAAACAACCTCTGTATTATATAGTTCTTCTTACTGGAAGAAATCCTTGTAAGACATTTAAAAAATGTAGTACATAAGATATGTTCAGGCTGGTGTGAGCTGTGGGTCATTTTAAAAAATTTGTTAGTAATTGTCTGCTTTTATAGAATACTGTTCATATAATGAAGCAGACAGGTGGACAAGTTTAAGAAACTTTGATGATGAACACAGTAGTATTGCTCCATCTGCTCCTCACCTCATGATGGCCTACTGTGCACTTAGTGGGTGATCAATTAAATCTGCTGGGTGAATGGGACCAGGAATGATGCTGAAGGATGATGAGAATGGAATAAAACAACTGAGAACAAGAAATTCACTAAATTTATCTGAATTGGTAAATAAACTGCTTAAACACTATACTTTTTCAAGAGTAGCGCACTGTACACTGACGAATGTTTTCTGAAAAATGAGTCGGCCATCAACAGAGGTATAGCAGATTGTTGCAGTAATGGCCCCCTAATGAGTCACACACTTTTAGGAAATTCCTCCCACACAGACTCTGGGCTTGGCCATGTGATTTGCTTTAGCCCATCAGACAAAATATATGGGGCTTGCCTTCACTTGCTGCTCCTACAAATCCTACTACTGCCTCCACATGAAGGCTAGCCTTCTGGAGACACATGGCTCTCTGCCACCCCAGCACCAATATCCAGACATAGGAGTGAAGCCATTCTAGGCCAATTGGCTTCCAGACGACCTCTCAGCTGATTGCAGCCGCATAAGCAAGCCCAGCCAGAAGCAGGAGCAGAAATGCTGAACTGAGCCCTTGCCAGAATCATGGGCTAACAAACGGCTATTGTTTTTTGGGTTTTTTTTTTTTTTTTTTGCGGTACGCAGGCCTCTCACTGCTGCGGCCTCTCCCGCTGCGGAGCACAGGCTCCGGACGCGCAGGCTCAGCGGCCATGGCTCACGGGCCCAGCCGCTCCGCGGCACGCGGGACCCTCCCGGACCGGGGCACGAACCCGCGTCCCCTGCATCGGCAGGCGGACCCTCAACCACTGCGCCACCAGGGAAGCCCATGGCTATTGTTTTATACACTAAGTTTTGGGGCAGGTTTGCTAAACAAAAACTGATACAAGTGGGGAGGTGAACAGGATTAGTGGCCAAGGAAAATTTTTGTTTTGCCTGTTTCTGCTTTTTTAAATTTCACAATGAGAATATATTCATATATTATTTAATTAACTTATAAAAATATTTTATATCAGACTGATATTATAGTAAAGCCCTACCGTCACCTTATAAACACATACACATAAAAACAAAATAATTCAGTTCAAATGATAACATGAATCTGAGAGGAAACATTAATATTGCTCAGGAAAAAAAGGGTCAGTACAGAGTAGCAGGGTATATTTATTACAAAAAACATTAATGAATAAGAATACATTCATGGTCACTGTCATGTCTCAGTAATGGCTATTATCAGATTCTGGAAGTGTTAGGAAACATACATCTCAGATTCTGCTTCTCTGCTTCTTCTGTTTAGGCAGGTAATGGCCTAATACATGTTCCCTCATTTTAATTCTCACATGCTATGAGGTAAACATATGCTGAATAACTTCAGGCAAAAGTTAATTAATCTCTTCATGCCTCATTTCCTCAACTGTAAAACGGAGATAGTAGTAACTATTTTATAGAGTCATGAAAATTAAAACACTAGAATAAGGTACACAGTAAGGGCTCAATAAATGGTCTATAACCTCTGTTAGTAAAATGATGTAACCTTAAAGTCTTTTGACTAACTTGGCTTCTATTTTATAATCACTAAGCAACATCAACCAAAGTGTGATTAATCAAAATTAATTTGAAAATATTTCTAATAACTTCATGAAAAAAACCAGAAGACAATGCTATTAAAAAACAAAACAAAAGAAAACCTGGAAATATATGTAGAAAAAATATGGTGAAGAAAATTGAAACTCTAGGCAATAATAAATTCATTTGGTCCACATTCCACAATACTAAATGGGTTTAAAACCAAAGGCTTCAATTTTTGTGTGTGTGTTACTAATTCACAAAAGACAAAAAAAGAAGAGAGCGATAGTTCCCACTGTCACCTTTACTATGATCTCTGGTGCGCACACACTTCCAACTCATTCTATCATCATTTTAAAAAAAGAAGGCACTACTAATGGCTTTGGAAAATAAGGCTCTTTCACAAGAAATACACTTAACCTAAACGGCAGTATTGGAAAACTGTAGTTACTCCTTGATCAATGGCTTAACACTGCCCTTTTTCAAGGCAAGATCAGACTTGGATAGTTTTCTGTCTCTCTCTCTCTCTCTCTCCCTCTCTCTCTCTCTCTATATATATACACACACACACACACATACACACATCAACAGTTTAAAAAGAAAAATCAGGCCTGGGTAGGGTACTTATAAAACATAGCCAATTTTTTAAAAGTGTTTTAAACCAGTAATTACCTAGACTTAAGACATATGAGTCAGTGACCAACTGTAAAGAGCCTTACACCACAATGTACAGGTATTTTAGTTTGTCCTATTCTGAGGAATGAATAAATGCTACAAAAATTCCATTTTTCACTTCAATTCAACTCAAACATTTTAAAGAGTGCTTGGTATATAGCAGTAATGTGGCAGATTCTGGAGTTAGAAGGGGTAGAAAGAAAGTAACAGTTATGTTACTATATATGCCAGATATGTGCTGCTTACCATGTTTAATCATAATAATCCAATGAGGTAGAAATTATTAAAACTCACTTTACAGAGGAGGAAATTAAGGCTCACAGAAATAAAATAACTTATCCAGGGTTTCTTAGCAGCAGAAGGCAGTGTGGAGGATCCTGGGGTAGGGGTGAGGGGCAGGAGGCACACGAGGGTAGTGCCATATGACTATTCCTACAGACAAACACAACACTCAGTGTAGTCAGTCCTTTATCAGCCATGTGAAAAGAGGCTAGGACTGTGGAAGACCAAAGAGGTAATCTTTTGGGAATGGGCAAAGGAGTCACAGAAGGCTTTAAAGTGGTTAATATTTGAGTTGTTACTTTAAGGATGAGTAGATTTATCAACTTCAATGCCAAGGTTCACCCCCACCTCCCCTCATCCCCAATATATTAACCAAAATAAATTACTTACTTGAAATTGAGAAAAACAATTTTGAGAGAAATCTTCCTCAGATATATTATTCCATAGTTTTAAAACAAATAATATGATGACAGTTTAATTTTTAGGTTGCTTTTATGTGGCTTGTCTTGGTTTTTATTCTGAAATGAAATTTAGATTAGTCATTTTCTTGTTCTGAGAAACTAGGAGTATGTCAACATGTTTTAACTTCACATTTTTTCACATATCAACATGTATTCTTACTTACAAACTCTTTCATTTCACCATCTCAAACAAAACCTAATTTAATGTATAAATTACTTTGAAGTATAAATATATATGCAAAATAAGATATTTCTTTTAATCCTTGTTATACTTCCTTGGTAGTTGTAATAAATGGAAGAAAAATAGAAAACTCTTGTTAAACTGTTATATACTACACAAGCATTTTTGAGGTAACATGCTTTCTTTTATTCTTTGAATCATATATATAGTAAATGCTCTCTTAACCCAAAGAAAATTAAATAACTGTCCCCAAGGAAATGGACCTCAAAATCTTAGTACTTCCCACAGCTATCATCTAAAAAGAAAACAGAATTGGACCAAAAAACCCCTAAGTTTTCAGAAGACAATTACTGCCCTTTTTCCTCCAAATTTACTTTGCTAGGCATATATTCAATTTCTGCTGCAGAAAACAGTCCAGTTTGCCAATACTAATTAAGCAAAAAAATATTTTTCACTTAAAAAAATGAAATACTTAAAAATCTACAGAGAACTGGAAGAAACACAGAAGATCATCTGGAAAACTTAAAAGAAATGACAAAAAAATAAACAAAAAACAAACAAACCCCACCCAACCACACACCAAAAGGTTACATAGCTGTCACTAAGAGAGTTTTACTTATAATTTGTCTTGGTCTCAAAATGCATCTACTTTATGTCTAGACAGTGAAGTGTTTTTCTTTAAATTGCCTAAGACACCTACTCCTGCCTTATCTGTATCTTATCTGGAAACTATAAGTTAACACAATTTTACCCGAAGTTTAGTGTACCTTAACTCCCATTATTTATTTCCTCTCTTATTTAGCATCACTGTGGTGTTAAAATGGCAGCCAGGTACCGAAGTGACATATACCATCCTGTATCCCGTATCTTAATAAGTTTCTAAGTATTTCTCTGAAATATCTAAGGCTAATGGCAACTTTCTTTGAAGCCTATTTAACCCCAACCTACTTAAACCCCAATCATTTTTCACTCATTTTTAATTGAACAAATTCTAATCCAATAAAAAGCAAGACCAGAAAAAGTTTAATTACAGCACCAGAGGAACTTGAAAGGTCTCCTGATTCATTCCCCTTTTCTTTGGAAAACTATATACATACAATTCTAGTATCAATTTTTGTTTATATCTGTCCTAAATTCCTCTTGTTATAGTCTAACCTTTATATTATTCTTTAAAAGGAGATAGCTACAGTTATCACAAAACAAATCCTACTATATAACCTAGTCTACAGGAAGAGTCTAAGCACTATCAGACACAGCAGGCCCTCAAAGATTTCTAAACTGTGTACGTGCATTTTTTTTCCTCTTAACGTCTGTATGTTCGTCTTTCAATTATAACCAATGCCGTTCCAATTTTCCCTCAGGTCTGGGGAGCCAGTGTGAGGCAGTAAGGGCCGAGTCAAGATCCCCAGTTTTCAGACCCAGCCCCACACCAACCAACTGTAAAGTGGACAAATCCCTGAGCTTATCTATCTAGATATCAGTTTTCTTTAAATAAAATGAGAGAATTTCACCAGAACAGTGTTTCCAACCCCTTTCACACTGTAAATAATATTTGTTCAGCACACTGGCCAACAAGAGGGTATTTGGAGGCATCGACATGGTACTTGATGAAAAAAATTTATCACATTTTCTTTATATAATTATGGAAGAAATTTTTTAATTTAAATAAAATTTGTAACAATATGAATGAATTTCAAATCCAACCTTTTTCACATCAGGAGCAATATTTCAAAATAACAATGATGATTTACTTTTTCAGAACATACATGCACTATTAGGCAGTCACCTTGCAACAAGCTAAATGGCACATCAAACAGCTAAGAGAATCCAATACAGGCAAAATTCAGGCGTAGAGCTAGGCCCCCCAGTGCAACATCCCTGCTACCCAGTCCTCTCATCATCAGTGGCTGCACCTTGCACTGGATGACACACTCCTCAGCACCCAGAATACAAACTCCAATGACAGCTCCACGATCCTTTCTTGACAAGAGGCAGCTGCATACTCTGGCTGGCTGAAGTAGATTCCAAATAGTAAAGCACCTTCTTTAATGTACTTAAAGTATCAAACAAAGCAATACCTGCTAGTTATGCTCATCATGCTCTCTGCTTACAGGAACCCCACACCCTACCTTCAGACCCCACTCAACTAGTGCCCAGAGCCACATAACATCAACTGGAAGCTCTGAATTAGAAGACCTAAAATTAAACAGTAAAATTAAAACCTAAAATTAAACAGTACTGCAGTAATCATTTGACAACTATTTAGGACTACTATGCCCTTTTATTTTTGTTCTTCCTTACCAATTCTTGCAAGCACAACATAACCTAAAAAAATTAACTCTGAACAGGTATCCCATGCACATGGCAAAAAACATCCCAAAGTTACCAAACAGTAAACTATAAAAAAATTAGACTCCCACCTTTGTCCTCTAGGCCACCAGTTACCCTCACTGGAGGCAACCACTGTTACAAAACTCTCATGTATCCTTCCAGATATATGTGTACAATATATATACTTATAAATATATATTTATATTTTTATTTACATATATTTATATATTTTATACATACATATATATTTTTTAAGCCACACAAATGGCAGCATACCACACATGGAGTCTTGCATCTTGCTTTTTTTCCTCTTAATATATCAGACATGGCACCACAGCAGTACACATAGTGTTGCCTCATTATTTTAAGGACTGCCTAGTATTCCATTGAATAGATATGCCATAATAATACTTAACTACTCCCCTACTGGTTTATGTTTAGGTTGTTTCCAACCTTTTGCAATGACAAACAATGCTGCCACAAATATTCTTATATGTTCATTTAACACATATATAATATCTTTTAAAGGATAAAATTCTTGAATGAAGTTGCTAGATCAAAATATACATGAAAAAGTAAAAAAGAACTTAAAAAAAAAAAAAAAGGGAATTCCCTGGCGATCCAGTGGCTAGGACTCTGGGCTTTCACTGCCAGGGGCCCGGGTTCAATCCTTAGTAGGGTAAGTTCCCACAAGCTGCGCGAAACGGCCAAAAAAAAAAAAACCACCACTAAAATATACGTGCATTTTTAAATTCTGAAAATGATTTACAAATTGCTTTCCATAGAAAATGAACATTTTATACTCCCACCAGCAATATATGAGAATGCCCATTTCCCCTTCCTCTCACCCTCCCCAAGTTATACTATGTAATCAATCTTTCCTAATTAGATAGGTGATAAATGGTATGCTGTAGCTTTAATTTACATCTTCATTATAATAAAATTGCACATCTTTTCATATGAATTCTCTTTGCTCACTTTTTCTACTGGATTGTTTTCTAGGAGCTCTTTGTATATTAAGAGGAAATTAGTCCTTTGTGAAAAGTGTACAAATAATTTTTACTAGTCTACTCTTCTTTTAACTTTATGATTTTTGTCATTATACAGAATTTTATTTTTACGGTGTAAAATTCAGCAATCTGGCTTCAGTTCTGTTTCATACTTTGAAAGGCCTTCACCATTCCTAGATTAAATTAAAATAATTATCCTACGTTTTTTGTTTGTTTTCACATTTAAATCTTCTCACTTATCTGGAAGCCAACACTTTATTAAAGAATTCTTTCCACTACTGACAGGAAAGGTAGCATCCATTATCATACACTAAGTTCTTACATATATTAGAGTCTCTGCTCTGTTTCATTGCTGTCATGTGCCAAAGCCATCCTACTCTGCAAAACATTTTAAAATTAAAATCAGTTTACATATAAATGAGTATAATAAAACTAGAAATTACTGGTTTTCTTTAATATAAGAATCATTTTGCAGTTCCTAAACTGAATTTATATAATCAAGTTTAACACTATCATCATGCAATCATGCATTTTAGTTGATACTTATTTGGGAGCCCAATATCAACCTCAAGTCTTTTTCCCATATTTCTGACAGCTTTTCCTTAATTTTGTATAGTTTCTTTTTCCAAATTATAAAATCAATACATGTTCTCTGAAGAAAATCTGAAAAATACAAAATACACCTCCCAGTGATAACCAACCTTTATATTCTGGTGCATTTTTTCTGCATAAATGACTATTTTGCAAACTGATTTTTTTCATATAATATACTGATAGCATTTTCCCATATTATTATATATTATATTATAATCATGAAAACATGACTTTAATGACATAAATTCTACTAAATGAATATGCCCAATTTATGTAACCATTTCTCAGCTGTTGAACATTTGGGGCTGTTCCCTGTTATGCCTATCATCTATTGATTAATTCTTGCAACAAATGCTTGAGTTTCAAGCACTGTGGTCAGCACTGTCTCTATAATGGTGAGCAAAAATGAACGCATTACCAGCATTTATGGAGGTTACTGGGAAAAACAAACAATCTCCAATGTATATAAAAATTACAACTATAGCAAGTGCTATGAAGGAGAGTTTATGGAGCTTTGAGAGTCTATGGAAGGCTTCCCTGAGGAATGACAAATTGGAGTTTAGGTGAAGGAAAAGGAAAAACGTTCTAGGCAGAGGGAACAGCAGGTACAAAGCCCTCATTGAGGGAGGAGCATGGCAAGAATAAGGGACTGAAATAAGGTCAATATGGCTGGAACATAAAGAGCAAGGCAAGAAGGACATGGCTCAAGCCATGACTGGATAGAGAGGTAGGGACCAGACTGTGCAAGACCTTGTAAGACATGTAGATGCCACCACATAAGACATGTAGCTTTGTCCTTATCCTAAATGCAATGGAAAGCTACCGAAGCATACCAAGTAGTATGGTGATATAATCAGGTTTGCATTTTGAAAAGATTCCTGATTACAGTGTAGAAAACAGATTAGAAGGGAACAGAATAGATTGGGGTAGGCCAAGATTAGGAGGCTGTTTATTGTAAATGCATCCAAAAATGTTAGTAGTTTAGACTAGGGTGGTGATGGATAATGAAAGAAGTAGATGGATTCAAAAGATAATCAGATTTTGCCAAAAGATTTACATTCATAGATTAAAATCCCTAAAACTGGAATTACTGGGTCAAAAAACAACATTTCAAGGATTCTGATATGCATTGCCAAGCTGCCCAGCCAAGAGCAGTTTTCTCTCCATTTGTGAATTACCTTGTATCTGTTCCTCTATCAGAATTTTAATATTCTTTTGAAATTGCTTTAAAATGACTTAATCCATACTTCCTTCATGAAGCCTTCCCTGACTCCCCTTTTTGCCTGCTAGGTGGTCAATGAACATGTCCTCCTTTGAGTCCTCACTTTGTCTTACACACATTTCTTTTATATTCTTTTATATTCCATTTCTTTTATATTCCAATTAAACTATGTTTGACTTATGTTTACATGTCTATCATCCCTCCAATATTGTGAGCTTCTGGAGGGTAAAAGTTGTTCATAACGACGGCACTTAAAGCATAGCTCAATATATATGCAGTAGGTTCTCATTAAGTGTTCACTGAATGAACTGAATCACGTACTACAACATTCCACTGTGTCCACAGATTTAAGAGGACTCCTGCTTAATAAGCTTCTGATTAACTGATGGTTATTTTAAGTCAAACACAATACAGAAAACTAACAAAATTTGCAACTCAAGCTTCAAATACCTACTAAATAAACTGACTAATTTTGTTTGTGGTAAATCACTAAATCTCAGTAGTGCTCCTGAAAAATCTTTCTAATATTTATTTCAAATAGGCATTATGTGATGTTAAAATATTTTTAAATGGTTTAAAAAAAAAGCCTATGAACAAGACTTTTTTTAGAGAAATTATTCGTAATCTGAGTTGTTGATAAATGCTGTAGCTTTCAAAATTGTACTCATCTCAAATTTATTTAATAATCCACCAAAATACCCAAAAAGTGAGATTATGCAACTACATAACTTTATACAGCATTTCAGAATTATCAATTTCTTATGTTGAATAACCTGATTTCATAGCATCTAGAACAATCTACTAAAATTTTCACTAGCTGGAGGAAGACTTAGAGGGGGGGAGATGGCAGAGTTCCTTACAGTAATCTTAAAGTCAAGCAGCTCCCTCTATAGTCTGTTTGTCCTACTTTGTTTAATTACTTGCTATGTGAACATCTCACTCACACTCTTCTGTTTACTCCTACTCTGCATCTCAGCAGGGAAGCTTTTTGAAAGGATAATTCTGTTTAAATTGATGTTGAGAAAACTGAGAAAGCTGTCTAAGCTCAACATGAAATGAGTTACATCAGGCAACTAATAAGCAAGAGTTAGTATGTGGTAACTGGGCAGCTTCCCAGATCCACCTGAGTCAGGTCCTTACAATAAAGCCTTAGGATTTTATTTGAAGTGAATTCCCAGAGCACTCATACCCATATTCAAATCTAAGTGAAAAAACGCTGTCCTGTACTTTAGTTATTTATAACCTTGCTTCCCACCACTAAAACAAGTTACCAAAAAACTGTTATATTGCTAAATACATTGTATGTCAAAACAATATTCAAGACATTTTTAAATGAGTAAAAGAAAAGCAGAAGAGGTTTTTGGTTTCTTAAAAATAATTCCATCACTTATATATAGAAAATTTAATTGATTCTCTCAGGAACCAATATCCTCAACCACCAAAGGATTAAATCAGTTAGTCAGGATTTATCATTCAAATTTGAATGTACCACTTTTTAAAATACCTTTTCAAATTTCACCAACTTAAGATATGAGAGCTCTTAAACCTAAGACAATTTATTTCTTAAATTACTCAAATATGCCCTCAAAACACAGGACAATCAGAAGTCAACTGGACTGTTTTCTAAAGCAGAAAAACACTTTTCATGCAATAATAGGAAAACTGAACTAGTAAAAATGTAATAAACCAATCAGTTCAAAATTTATAATATAAATCTGAAATGGTCATTTTATTTGGGAGAAAATTTCTTCTGCTGTTATTTTTCACAACTTCATTTGAAAAGCAAACTCAGTTTAAAAACATATTTTCTCCAAACCAAGGTAAAGAATTGAGGACTTCCAAAATTTCCTATGTATGAAAGACTTAAGTTTATGACACTCTAACGTAGATTTATCATGTGTTACAATTTTTCATTAATTTTACTAATTAGTAGATATAGTTTGTGCTTTCAAACAATAAATCTGTCTTCATTAAAAATTCTAGCATTCAGACTTTTACTACGTCAAATTGACTTCTTTTTTATATTAATTATTTTCAAAATTTATTTTACTAGGTGGACTGGACTACTTTTCTTTGGGGAGAGAATTCAGAAGCAGATAATTGTACAGTTTTTATTTATGTTCAATTAATATTAATTTTACTGGGAGTTTCTGACATGCTAAAAATGCTGGCTTGATTCTGAAAGCTGTAAACTCTAAATGTATGCCAGTGATGTCAAAATTTTTCACCTTTTGAGGAAACACAAAAATTTATGTTTGTGAACTATATTTATAGCAAACTCAATTCAATTATCCTTAACAACTTGAAGTCTGGATTTCTCTGTATCAGGTTTTATATTTTTCAATGTATGTACAAAAAGGTCTAACTTTTATATTGATTTACATTATACATTTCAGTGATTTTTTAATCCAGTTTTTTTTTAAGGGGTGGGAGGGGGAGATGCTGGTAATCTATTGTAAGATGTCCAAGAGGAAGAAACACGTATTTCTTTTTACAGACTAGTTCACATTTCTATATTTTTTTATATTGAGAAACACAAAAGTACACCATACTCTTTATTTTTTAAAGAATATTTTTTCACATAATAAAATTCCTCCTAGCTCACTCTGAAATTCACTTTTTTTCCACAAACAAAACTTTCCTATAAAACAGAGCTTGCAAATCACTCAGGGTTACATATTTAATGACTTGTGCAGAGAAAAAAAAAAACTATGTGTAGAAAAGTAACCCAAACCATACAAACTGTAATACACAGCAATGCCACAGTATATCCTATTAGCATGTCCCTTTAAAATTTCAAAATCTGGCTGAACAGAGCTATATCAACATCCCTATCTTATTCCTTCTCTGCACCTGAAGTGAAAAAAAACACAACAGTATATTACACTGAAATTCCAATTAGAAACAAAGACAGCACCACTATATTTAAAAGAGCAGAAAATCTATCCTTCAGAACTCTTTATTGCCTCTGTTCTCCAGCCTCCAAAGTTTCAGGTGTTACACTTTCAACAAATTGTTAACAGCACCCAAATGCCCCATCTTAAAAAGTCCATATCATCAAAATCTTTTTCACTGTTTTAAAAAGAAGCATTCTATCAAATCTCACTAACAACATTGAAATTTTTAACGAAGAGAATTCACATTAAAAGATAACTGCTTAGAGTGCTTGTGTTTGGGAAAGTGCTATTATCTTGATAGCCCACAGGAAAACTGACTGCAGTAATAAGATGAATGGTGATTAGAGCAAGGAGCATCAAGTGGGAAACGCTATCTAAAATCCCAAAGGACAGTACATAGCTAGAGGTAAGAGCATCTCTTTCTAGGAGGCAGCTCCATTACTTCACAAAGGCAGTTCAAAGCATGTAGAAAAGCAAAACAATTAAAAACCTTGTAAATTTGGCCACTATCCTACTTACATTATCATAAATCCCCAAGAGCTTTTGAGAACGTAGCTTGTCTCCCCACCCCACTGGTTCTTCAAAATTGTTTTTGTCTTAGATGTACGTGTATTTAAAATGCAATGCTACACCCCAGCACAGGGGCATTTTTTTTTAATGTTTGCGTTGCTGGACTTAGATGTGGTTCCTATGAAATTCACGCTATTAAGTGGGATGTTGTACGTTGGGCAACATCAACACGCATTTCCTACTTCCGTGGATACACATTTCCCTGAAAGCAAGGCACCTGGGGACGCAGCCCTGTCCCCCAGACTCTGAGGCTTTACTTTAAACTCTAAGGAGTTACGACCTGCACTCACAGCAGAACCACATGGTCACTTCAACAAGAAAGATTATCTGGCCCCAGGCACCATTCTTCAGCCCACAGCATCTCCAGAAGGGGCAGAGGAGAGCGCTGGTGAGAAGAGGCGACGAGGCGCGACTGACAACAGAGCTGACACTTCCCCACTCCTCTGAAAAATATTTCCAGCAAGGGGAACTTGGGAGACGCAGAGGGTGTCCGCGGTCCCACCAGCGACCGACCTCAGAGCGGGGCCCCGCGCAACCGTTCACGGAGGACATGGCGCGGCCACCTGACCCGTCCTCCGGGGCGAGAGTGGTGCCCGCTCCGCCCGCCCGCGACCCCAAGTGCGGACCCGGCTCCCGACCGCCGCACGCAGTGTAAACACTCGGCGCCCGCCGCCTCCCCGCCTGAGATGGGATGCGGGGGGCGGCGCGCAACGCCCGCGCGGACCCCCATTTTTGCGCCTCTCGTCAGGCTCGGGAGGAAAGGCGAGGAGGGCCAAGGGGAGGGAAGACGCGGCAGCGGTCTGCGGAGAAGGCCGGCGGCGTGCGCGCGAGTGCGCGGCGGGGAGGGCTGCCCGGGCGTCCGCCGCTCCCGCCCGCTTACCTGCCGGGGTCGCTCCGAAGACTCGCACCACCGGCACCTTCTTGACAGGGGCCTGGGTGAGGGGGGATTGGCAGATATCCAGCCCCTGCAGTGGGTTAGCCATGTAGTAGTCGGCAGTCACTATCCTCACTGAAAACATGTTCGCCGCCGCCGCCACTACCTCCTCTTCACTAGAGACCTGGCAGCGGCAGCAGCAGCGGCGGCTCCTTCCGCAGCGGCGGCCCCACAGCCGCGGTGGCGGCGGCGCCCCCTCCTCTCCGCGGTTCGGTCCCCTCCCCTCACACTCAGACACGGCGAACAGCGGCGGCGGGCGGGGCGGTGTGGGCACTGCTGCCGCCGCCTCCTCAGGAGCACCCGGCGAGGGGCGACAGGAAGGAAGCCCTCGCGCTTTCGTCGGTGCTGGTGCTGCTGCTGCTACTGCCGCCGCCGCCGGGAATCACACGGGCTCCTCCGTCCCAGGCTGCAGCTCTTGTTGCCATGATGATGATGTCACGGACGCAACCACTGGGGGAGGGAAGAAGGGGGGTTGTGTGTGCGGCGAAGAGAGGGCTGTGAGTAGTTGGGGGAGGGGAAGCGGCAGGAAAGGGAGGGAACCGGGAGGGCGCCCCAGCGGGACATCCAGGCGGGGGCCGAGTAGGTGTTTTCTCCCCCGCCCCCGGGCACGCAGCGAGAGCTGAGGCTGCCGGAAAGCTCGGCCGGCACAGGGCGCGGAGGATCGATGACTCGGCCGGTGGGCACGGCTACCTGGGTGAGGGGCAGCGGAGGGAGCGGGCGGCGGAGCGCCGATGTCATGGATGGGCTCGGAGGGCCTGGCGGGAGGGGGGCGCCAGTGTTCAGGGCCGTTTCGGTGGCTAGGCGGGATTGGCCGGAGCCGCGGTGATCGCGCTCGCCTCGCCGACCGCCATTTCACATTCTGCAGAGTAGGCGGGGGCAGCCGCGGAAACGGCTTTTTACAAGGTAAGAAAACCCGCCCGCGGGGAGGCGAGGCGCAGCCCTCGTGCCGCTGCAGCCTCGCGGGAGGGCGGGCGGCGGACGCAGCCGGCCCTTCTCAGGTAACGCAGCGGCCTCGCGCGTGGCCCAGGGGCGGTGCGAGAGGCGGGGGCGCGCGAGCGCGGGCTTCGGCCTATAAAAGAGCCGCCCAGCCGTTCGTTCCCCCACATGCGGCGCGAGCCACCGCGCTCCCTCTTCAGCTGCTGTTGTGCAGTGTCTGCGCCCGGCCGCTTAATGAGTTTTATTCACGCTCAGCTCTGCTTAGGTTTGCCAGGGCTTGGCAGATGCAGTGCACAGGGATTTCCCACCGCGGTGTCTTTCTCCCGCCCCTTTCCTCCCCTCTCGCCCTAGTATGTCCTTCCTTGGTTTCCTCCTAGGACCCACAGGCTGCGTCCCGGGCGCGCGCCTGGACATGTAAGGACTTGTGAGTTCCCAGTGACCTCCCTCCTCCCCTTCCTCCCCTCCCTTCCCCGCGGAACGTAGGATTAAGAGCCTTTCGGCGAAATTTTCGGCCGAAGAAAAGGCCCAAGAAAGTCACCACGTCAGGTGTGGACTCCCAGTGTTATTCATTAACGGTTTGTGTAAGGTTTTACTATCCTAAGGCATAAAAGCAAAAGGAGGTGGGGGGGGACCGTTAGACAAAACAACTTTATCCAAAAACGGGGGGGAGGGGGAAATAGGGGTGCAGTTGTGAAACGGAGAGCAAAAAAAGGGTAGTAACAGATGCAGCTGGCTTGGCCATTATATTGGAACCGTTAGGTTTTTGTCTGACTTGGTCACTAATATTGGGCGTGACCTTGGACAAATAATTTGGTTTCTTCGGGCCTCAGTTTCCTTATCCGTGCAACGAGAGTTTCACTTAAAAATCCATTAAGGTTTCTTCCCATCAAAAAGATTGAAGCAGTAGAAGGCAGAAACCGTGGTTTCAAGTTTGAAATATGCCACAGAATTAGGACTTTTGACAGTCGTTTTCAATCTACTCTAATTAGAGTTCATTCTTTCACACGTGCATTATACAGGTGTTATTTTAATGGTTAGTAGGTTGCCGTATATTTGAAGTGGTGTGAGAGATCCTCATTTGGAACCATTGTGGTTCTTAAAGTAGGAAAAGCAAAAGGCCCAGAGGGACAGATCACTGGTAAGCTGTCTATAAATCCCATAACATATAATGCTAATAAGAGTTTATGTTCCGAGGGATTCGAGACTGATTACCACAGCAAATTAGCTTGCAGTTTTCAACCTGAGAGCATGATTGTAAACATAGGTGGCAAGATTTCTACTAATATACAGGACCTTACTTAATATTTTAAGAGGCAAAATCTAATTTGATTTTAGTTTTAGAAAGGTATAGAAGTGACTTAAAAATAGGACTACCATACTAAATGCATTTTCTGGTAAAATAATTTGTACAAGCTGAATATCAGATGCACAGTACCAGTGATTCTCACAGTATTTCATGGCACTAGTGTGTTCTTTAATATTTTGGCACTTACTAAATCACATTTTTGGGGTATGGGGCCTGGACCACCCACCACTGTCATGATTCTTAAGTAATATAAAATCGAGCATCCCTGTACTATATTATAAAGTACATCCATAATATTTAAATTATATTATTCCTAACTAGAAAAAGGTAAAAGTATGAGATTCACAGATTAGCTATTTCTAGAAAAGGGTTTCTTTCCTCCTACCTCTTGAATCAACTCATTTACTTTAAGAAAAGGCAGTTGCAACCATCATTCAAATCCTTCTAGAACTCCAAGGAAAGAATGTTCACTCTTGAAGAAAAACATTTGCAGCATGAAATTAAGATATTGTGTCCATTGCATGTAATAAAATTTAACTTAATGTTCAAATTGAAAACCTGACAGTACTCCCCTAATTAATCATTATCAAATGTGTTTTATAATTATATTCTCCTGAGGTAAGAAAGAGCTCTGGAATTTTGAGTCAGAGAATGAAAAATTAAACCATCAGTTACTAGGTAAATGAGTTTGGAAAGATAACTATTTTGGGGTTTTTTTTTTTTCTCATCTATGAAATGGATAGTAATTCCTGTTTTAACTTTTCAGGGATGTTGTAAGGCTTAATCAAATGAGATAATGTATGTGAAAGTATCATAATAAACGTTGACATCCAGAAATTTAACTCATCTGAAAACAATAAAATCATTTGGAACTGTTATCTACATACAATATGAGAAATGCCGAAATTGACCTCTATACTTAACAAACTTAAAGCATCTGTTTTTGTTATTGCTGTTAATGTTGAGTGACTATTTGCCAGGTGATTTGAGATATAGCGAGAAACAAAACAGACATGGTTCCTGCCCTTAGAGAGTTTATAGTCCAGCATCATAGAAATATATTTCAGTCATATCAAGTGACATTTTATTAACTCTTCTAGTTCATTAACCTATACTCATCATGTCATGCCTTTAGTAAAACCTGCTCAGCCTTCTGTACCAATACTGTTCAATGTCTGTTAGCAATTTATAATCTAGAACAAGGCAATGGATACCATAATTTTTTGGTAGATATTATAAGATGGCTTATTCAACACTTATCCAGCCCCCCTTCTAGCTTGCTTTTCTGTACTTTAGAAGCTAGAAAATTAAAAAATACTAGCATACTGGCATGGATGAGTGGTGTGCTAGTAAATCATTAACAATGGCTGGAGGAGGGGAAAGAACCTGATTTGTAGCATTGACCCATTTTCATGGTGTGAATACTCCCAAGCTACCAAAGGGACTTCACTGAATGGGGAGTTAGTTGGAGAAGATGCTAACAATTATATGTTGGCTTCAGCGTTTCACTACATGTAACCTAGTTTCCAGCAATCAGATGCACCCATTCAAGACGTAGATCTGAAAATGAGCAACGTGATGCCTCAGTTGCACTCAGGGAGATGGGATTTGCTGGCAAACACCGTGGTGGAGGTGTCTGGTTCTTCTGGGTAGCTGGGGAGGAGTTCTGGCATCCATTTTGAGAGTCATAGGTGCTGACTGGCAAGTGGTGCTAGGATGGCTTTCTGCTAGAATAGCGGATGTGATGTGGGATGAGTGTTCTTCCCGGTTTGGTTTTTCCTGGATGTTGTTTCTAGCCATGTATTATCCAAGCCTGGTTCTCTGGTTCTCTCAGAGATCTATGAGCTAAATACCATCCTTTAATCCCTTTCTGCTTAAACTAGCTCAGTCACAGTCAGCTACACAATTTGTTGAGCCCAGAGCAAAATGAAAAATGTAAGGCCCCTGTTCAAAAAGCAGGGAACAAGTGCCATTATACGTACTAAAATACAAAGCTTTTTCTTTCTTCCGTCATCTCTCCCTCAGCCTGTCATGCTGTTTTTAAATTTGCTTTTTAATGTCATTCTAAGAAAAATTAGAATTTTAAATTATTAGAATGAATTTTACCATTTCTCGTTATATTGTGCAGTGCCATTTATAAATGCAAATATAAGAGCATTTAACTCATACATGAAATCACCAAAACGACACAATTCATATTTCGTAGCTTGTACATGCCACGAGGATGTATTTTTTGCTTATCAGAACAGTGTAAATGCAGCACAAAACTAACTCAGCTGTTTTTCTTTCCCTTCTTGATACGCACATATCCTACCAACCTGAGTAAGGAAGGACTGAAGGGAAAGGAACTATGGGTTGCCCTGCCTTTCCCCTTCCTTCTATGTCATCATTTTCAGTGTAAATGGTCATACAGGGAAGTAACACACACAAGTAAGGCTACGATAGAATTCTTTGGTCACTTGTATTTCTTAGGATGCCATTATCTTCTTTCTGCACCTGAAGCAAGTTCTGGTTGAAATGGAAAGCATAGTCTCTTGGAACTGTCAGCGCCTCCACTAAATCAGTCATAGATATAACATGTTTGCCTTGTAGTCACTTTCCCAGAGCTCCTGTATGCTTAGGTTCACCAGCATCCTGTGCTTGTGAGGCATTATGCAGACTGTATGCAAACTGGGTAGTAAGCAAGAAGACAAACAGTTTGCCTCCTCTGCTTGCAGGTATGATCCATTGTACCACTTCTTTTATAAAACAGACATTCAAACATAAAAGTATTAAGATTTTCAGAATGGTAACTGCAGACCATTAAAGCAAGCAGAGGGCCCTGTATGACTGCACAGTTTGCATGCCATGAAGTTGACCCTGAGCTCAGTGTTTCTCAAGGGGGCTTCTCCTGATATTTTGGATGAAACAATTCTTTATTGTGCAGGATATTTAACATCCCTGGCCCCTGGGCACTACATGCCACTGTGATAAAAATACCCTCATACATTTCTAAGTGCCCCCCAAAGAGGAGTTACTTCTCTCTACTGAACTCCTTTAGTGGACTCCACTGTCTGCAGCTAGAAACCATGATCATTGCAGATCCTGGAAAGGTCATGTGCAATTTTTGCTATGGATTCTCAAGCAGAGCAAAATACAGAGTTGAGTTAAAAAGATTTCAAAATTCTCATACCTGGGAGAGCAGAATTATGGTGACCTTTTTTCCATTGTCAGAAAAATAATACCACCTACCTTGGTGATGAAACAAACATTTGGGATGAAAGTTTAAAGGGGATCAGTGGGTTTTAGGTGTCACATGCATATAAATGGTAGTTGATCTTTTCTAAGGGAAATTTTTACCCAATCCTTCATACAGTGTCTGACCTCTATGAAACCATGATGGTAAAGAAACTCATTTCCTCCCAGAAGGGATTTGGAAGACCTAATTAAGTATGGCAAACTCTGGAGGCAATTGCCATCAGCTCTCCTCACTCTCAAAAGACTTCATGCAGGTTTCCCCCAATTTATTCGTAGCAGCTGTCTGGGTATAAGGTAGACACATAAATATGTATTGCCTGAATGATAAAATATTTTTTGACTAAAAGAATGGGATTTTATGTCTCTTTTTAAAAGAAATTAAAGGAAAGTCAAATTAATCATTGTGGTGAGAGCTGAATTTCTCTCTGTTCTTATCTTTTTAACCAATTAATCTACTCAGTTACAGGGAGAAGCAACACTTTGAAAAAACAACTCTCAACTCTTCCACTTCCATAAATTAGCAGTAATAGTTTTAAGGGAGAGACCATTGAGCCTATAAATTAAAGATGATGTTTGAGAAACAAAAAAGAAGCTTTCAGAATAGAGTAATATTAGAATTGTTGATTGAGCTTTCCAGGACCTCATTTAAATTACATGTCCAGACCTGATATTGGGGCATTTCTGATGGATCATGACTAGGCAGGAAGAAACCAAACACACATAGAGTAAGATTAGATTAAGTTCTCAGTTTAAATAATCAGGATTCAAAATCTCAGAAGCAGTGTGTCTGTAGAGCAGCATATCTCAGGCTGGTTTTCCCTGGCCCCAAAGTCCCCACTGCACTTACATATTCACAGCTTAAATCACATTCCAGGAAAACGTCCACTAATAATTTTTGTTATTGACAGTGAGCTCCCCTGGGTTTTGATCCTAATTTTACATCCCTCCAGGGACCAGGAAAGACTATTTACTGTCAGATGTGTAGGTCACAGACCAACACTTATATTTCCTTATTTTCTCAATAAAATGTATTTTTCCAATCTTAAAGGTTTGAAATGCATAGGAAAGAAATTATGGAAAACCATAAAGAAAATATAGGACACTCAATCCCACCCAAAGGCAGTCATGATTAACATTTTAGCCCCTTTTTTCCTAGAAAATTTTTCTATAAGTATATTACACAGTGGAAATAATCCCGTTTTTTTTCACTTTACATTGTAGCAGAAACATTTCTCATGCAAATTAGAATTTTTCGTATAAATTATTCTAATGGATACATAATATGCTGTGCCATGGACATACAAGAGTTTTCCATTTTCCTACTGTCGGCCAATAACAGAATGTTTCAAATTTTACAGTTATAAATATCCCACCGATTAGCTCCATTTTGGATCCTACTCTTAACTTTGAAGGAATTTACTTTATTGTTCATTATTTGACAAGAACATCAGTTTCAAGTACATGCCATGTTCTTTCTCTCCAAAGAAGAGACAATTGTATGTGATATTCTTTCTGCCTGGTTTGCTCTTCCTCTCTCCACCTCTTTTTGCACAGTTAGTTCATTCTTTAAATTTCAGGTCGGGACTTCCCTGGTGGTCCAGTGGTAAAGAATCTGCCTTCCAATGCAGGGAACGTGGGTTTGATCCCTGGTTGGGGAACTAAGATCCCACATGCCTTGGGGAAACTAAGCCCATGCACCACAACTACTGAGCCCACGCACCTCAACTAGAGAGCCCGCGTGCTGAAACTACAGAGCCCACACGCTCTGGAGCCCGGGTGCCACAACTAGAGAGAAGCCCATGCGCCACAGCAGAAAGATCCCACATGCCACAAAGGCCCAATGCAGCCAAAAATAAAATAAATAAATAATTATTTATTTATTTTTTAAAAAGAGAGATCTTTAAAAAATAAAAAATAAATTTCAGGTCAAAGGTCACTTCCCCAGGGAAGCCTTCCCAAGCTATATATTTGATTATGGTTCTCTGTTACACACTCGAATTGTACTGTGTTTCTTTTTCTCCAGAGCACTTACCTGTGGTTGCAATAGTCCATTCATTTGTGTTTTATTTGGTTAATTTCTGTACCCGCCTTGGACTAGAATACTGCAATCATTATCTGGATAAGCAGTGATTATAATGCTTCTATAAACACAGGCCAGTTAATGTGATCTCATTCATATCACTGACAAGATGGGTTAAAGCTTGAGGCTGAAATACAATTAGTCCAAAAATACTTATGTACCAGGTATTATGCTAGGTGCTGGGAATATAGAAGTGAGAATGACAGGCATGATTTCAGCCTTCATGCTAATAGTCTAGTGCAGGGTTTGGCAAATTTCCTGTAAAGGGACAGATAAATTGTAGGCTTATCAGGCCATATGGTCTCTCTCCCAACTACTCAACTTTGCCGTTGAAACACAAAAGCAATCATCAACAATACATATAGGAAAGAGTGTCTGGGTTCCAATAAAACTTTACTTAAAAAACAGGCGGGGGGACTGGGTTTTATCCACGGACTATTGTTTACTGACCCCTGGTCTAGTGGACAAGACAGCCATTAAACAGATCATTTGAGATGACAAATACTTCAAAAGAAAAGGACAGGGTGACATAAAGTCACATGGCAGAGCTGTCCAACTTAGCCTAGAGAGAAGAATAAAGACTTTCTTGAAGAATATGACTTTAAGCTAATATTTAAATAAAGAGGAAGAGGAGTTACCCGGATAAAAGTAAGGGCAACAGGCTTGATGAAGACCTTAAGCATGGAAAGAGCGAGAATAGAAATAAATTCATTCTTAAACTTAGCGATTGACGGAGAGGGAGATGAAATTGTGTAAGGATAGAGTACAGAGTGAAAAGACAAACTAAAAGTGTTGAAAAAATTTCAGAACCTAGTACTTCCCTAGAGGAAGAGATGCCAGCAGGAAATACTCAGAAGGAATGATCAGTGAGGTGTAGCAGGACGTTTAAGACCTTCCATCTTGTGACCTAAATGGGAAGGAAATCCAAAAAAGAGGGGATATATGTATATGTACAGCTGATTCACTTTGCTGTGCAGTAGAAACTAACACAACATTGTAAAGCAACTATACTCCAATTAAAAATTTAAAAATAAATAAATAAAATAATAGTTTGTATAAAAAAAAAAGACCTTCCATCTTTTATGTTGGATATGTAAGTTGGGAGATATCAGCCTAAAGGCTGGGAACCTCAGAGAACTGGTACACTTTCTGAAGGACTAGATAGGTAGGTAGATAGATAGATGATATAAAAGAATAGACCTGAGGACTGAGAAAGTGTGAGTGGTAGGGTAGAAAAATGAAGAGGTAGTGAAGGAATCAGAAATAATAGGAATACATCACTGATATATAGTAGGTGCTCAATAATTTTTTGATAAGTGAATGGAAGGATAACAATATAATGTAAAATCAAAGAACCCAAGAGGGAAAGGGTTTCAATAACAGCTTGACCTATAGTTTTGCATGCTTAGAAGAGCTATTGCTCAAGGCTGGTTTCCTTGACTATCTGAGAAAGGTTGCGGGTAAGGACTCAGTTACTTTTGATGCCCTAGTGCAGGATAAGCCTGACCTCCAATTCCTTCCTCTAAGGAAAGCTGACCTGGCTCTTTTCTTCCCTGAAGATTTCAATGAGTAGGAATAGGGACCTTCCTGTGTCAGTACATGTTCAAAATAAAAATATAAAATTAGAATAGGAGCAAGATTTTTCATAGATTGCCATGACACAAGCTCAACTGTTTTGGTCATTTATATTAAACATGTATTTTATTACTTAATTCTAAACATTTTGTATTGCTGTTTTAACTTTATTAACTTCTTGTTGATATCTATAAAGTCCTGTGTTAGATGCTGTGAGTGATTCAAAAAAATGTAAGACATAGCTCTGGGCTAAAGTATTATGTAACTGACAAGTAAATTGTAAGTTTCTTGACATTAGGAATCATATTTGACATTTCCTATTTTTCCTTGTACAGTATCAGACTTATAGTTGGTACTGCAGAAATAATTTTCCCCTGCCCTCTGCCTTGCACCATTTGGTGACCAAATGGTGTCCATAATATAGCCACTTCTGTATGACTTGGACAAAACATGATGCTTTCTGAAGAAGACAATATTCTGAAGGCATCTGTAACAGTAATTTCAGCTTGTTGAAGGTTGGGGTTCTTTGTGTAAAGGTCAGCCTGTCAGTAAATAGCATTGCCACCCTGTTCTTTCAAGATTATAAGAAACCTTTGTATGTGTGTTTTTATACCTAAAGAAAAAAAAAAAAGAGTAGTGGGAAACTGTACCCAGTGGTCTCACCAGATGTTTTCAAACCAGAACTAGGGCAACTGAGTTGTAATTTGTTTTTAAACAATTTATTTTCACAAATTTATGAGAGTAGGGAGCTGAGATTTTTCTTGCCTGAATTAGCAGGTAATTTCATTTTCCATTCGACTTTAGCAGAGAAGACCTCTCCTTAAGATGAAAATGTGAAGCAGAGGTTCTTGCTAAATCTAAAAAGTAGAGCAAAGATTAGTCTTAAGAAAACTCATAGATAAGGGGGAAGCATACCTTTTTCCGAATACCCAGTCCCCTGTACTAAGCATATTCAGAGGCTTGCAAGACTTAATTTATTAATGACTATGACATGTGGCTTACGTCCTCCTCTTTACCTGCGTTCCTCCCGTCATCCTGAGTGAATTCATCACCCAAGTAGACAGCTCACCCAGCACCAGCCTCAGAGTTCCTGGATGTGATCTTCACCCACTCGCTTCTATTGCCACATCCTGGATTTGTCATACACCCAATCTGTTTCACCTCTAACCTCATAAATGCAGACTTGACTTTGTCTGGCCAGAACTTTCATCCTAGCTCTGTCACTCAGTTACTCCCAGTACAGCCATTCTCAGTTCCCTAACATCTCATTTCCAGTACTCTTCCTCACTCTGCTGCAGCCTCTCACCCTTCTCAGGTTTCTCTGACTTGGGACCTCCAGTCCATAGACTTCTCTTCTTTCTCCCTATCAGCCTTCTCCTGCCTTCACTTCTTTCATCTCCTGCTGCGTTCTATTTTAAATTACCACTCTCTTGCCAGGAACCACATCTCCTTTGCCCTGTTGCCCTGATATCACTTACCTGACAAAACAACAGCTCTAACTGGGCGTCTGCTCCCAGATTGCTGAGTGCACCCAGACAGAAAAAATAACTGCTATGCAGATTGGCATTTAACACTGTAAATTCAGGACCACCAACCTCAGCTAGATTATTCTTTATCTATACTGTTGGGAAGAGAAGGTTATCCTTATAATGTATTAGTCTCTACCATCTGAATCTCATACTTAATAAGCCAAGGTATAGTGTTATAAGTTCTTTGTATACCAAAAATTAGTATTAGGCTGGATCATTTCAATTATTACCCTCTCTGACTCTCTAACTTGGCTTTTGTACTTACTTTCCTGTTTTACTTTATGGTTTTGGGTCTAGTCCATCCAATAAGGTAAATTTCTAATGTTTTTAAAATTAATATTTGATCAGTCAAAAAGAACATGTCTTAAACATTATGGAATGAAATGATAACGGAAGGGAAATCATTCCTACACGTAATTACCCTTTTTAGAGGCCTTTGTGAATCCAAGTCTCTAGTTGTTGTCACTCAGGACAGGGGTCTTAGGCTTAGCTCACTTAAGTCATTTCATTCTTGCCTTTCCCAGCTTCCCCTTTCCATCATTTCTGATCCCACAAATTTCTAAAAACACACCCTTTTTTCCCCCAAAAGTAGCAGGGAAAGCAGTGCTATGTGTATGGGGAACAGGGCTGGATATGTTTGTACGTATAGTTCATTTATTGAATGGCAGCGTAGCATACTGGTTAAGAGTTCAGGCTCTCCGGCCCAATTTCCCTAGTTACCTGCTCTGTGATTTTGGGCAAATTACTTTCTGTACCTCAGTTTTCCCATCTGTAATATACAGATAATAATACTAGTTCCTACCTCACAGTGTGATTGTGAGGATTAAATTACATATTTTAAATGAGTTAATATCTTAGAACTGGTAAGCACTCAGTAACTGTAAGCTATTATTCATAATTTAGAATAAATTATTATTAATAATAATAATTACAGCTTCTCTATTTCCTAAAATACACTTATTAAGAAGAGAATAATGATGAAAGCTAGGAGCTGTTAAAAGACCATTGATTGGATGTAAAAAGTAGAGTTTTAGAATCGCAAAGGACCCAAGAAATTATTTAGACCATTGGTTCTTAGGCAGTAATATGCATTAGAATCACTTATGAAATATTATAAAGTCACAGTTACCCAGGCCCTCCCTTCTCACATCTACCAAGTCAGAAATATCCACAGGCAGTTCCAAAGCATCTTCCTTGCAAGAACCACTGAACTAATTCAAGTCTTTAGATTTTATTATGAGGAAATTGAGACTTAGAATAAATAACTTGCCTAAGACCCCAAGTGTAAGTGGGACCCAGGTAACGTAGCTCCTTGGTAAGTGATCTTCCTGCTCTTCTATGTTGCTTGCCAAATATTAAATTTTAAAGAAGTTAATATGGGAGTTTATCCTTCTCTCAGTAATATCAGGAAGAATAACATAGGTTTTAAAAGCATACTTCATTTAGCATTTAATTCAAAATAAAACTTATTTTACAATAAAAATAAATGCAGATGACTTTTGTAGAGGACTTCATGCAGAGGACTTTTGCATATTTACAGTAGGATTTAAAGTGAATTTTGCTGTGCTTTTCATGTGGACGTTTGTTTTTGCCACAATGCTTGCTGCTAATTAGTACAAGGAAACACTGCGTTTTTGCTCCTCACGCCAACCTCACTGACAGGCAAACAAAACAAATGGTTTATAGGGCAAGGTAGGTTGTAGGAATTAAATTCTTCAGAGCTCTCAATAATAAAATATGCATTTCTTATAATTAGGATTTTTTTAATTTACATTAAATTTTTTTAAACCTTTGTGAAATATTCTTGGAATTTTCCAGTCCGTGAACAGTCAATGTAGGAAAATCAATGGTTATTAGGTATAGTTTTCTTATTGCAGCTTTACTGATTGGTAGATTAAAAGTCTAAAAACTATAGCAAAAATTTTTTTCTGAATTTTTCTATTTGGTATTGAGTACTATGATACTATATCTCTTAAAATGTTTTTCTTTATCCATAATATAAAGGAATCAAAAAATACATTAGAACTCGGATGTGAACTTGTGCAAAGGTGTGAAATAAATTGAGATGACAGAGCAGAAGCAAGAAAATGGAGCTCAAATTAAATCTACCCCTCAACGCAGGCCTGTTTATATTTTACTATGTTTGCTATCATAAATTTATTTCCATGTATGTGTTTCTTTGCTAGAAATGATAAATAGCTGCCAGCCCAACTTCTGATTCTTAGGCAACTCCATTTTACCAACAAACCACTCATTTTGATTTGGTAAGTGCGATGAAGTCCCCTATCCCAGATCCCCATCAACCTGTTTTAAACTGTTGTTGCTTCTACTGCATCTTTGCCTGATTCCATACCCTTTGCTCTATATTTCATCTCAGGTTTGACCTTTGGATCTTTTTACTTGATGCATGTGTCTGGCCTCCTGGCATTTGACTACAACCTGATCATCTTTGGTTTAGACTCACCTTCTAGTTCCAAGCTACCAAGATTTATACCCCCTGATTCCAGCAGTTCAGAAATTCCCGGCACAGCCATTGGCTGCTATCTAAAGGGGATCAACTTCAAACACTAGCCCTATATTATAAACATTTTTTCATTTGTTCAACAGATTGTACTCATCACTACTATGTGTAAGGCACTAGAGTAATTTCTGGGAAATACAGAAAATTAATTAGTAACAAAGCTTAATGCTCTTAAAATCTGGTAAAACAAATAATACAAGTATATAATGATAGTTTAAGATAGTATGTGTTCAACTCTTACGAAGTATTTATACAAACAAAACATTAATTTTAAAAATCTTCGAATAGAAAATCCTTAAGCTGGAATTAAGGGGTATGGGGTACAAGAAGACATGACCAAAAGAACCTGGGATGTGATTCATGGATTAAAAAAGATTAGGAAGGGCTTCCCTGGTGGCGCAGTGGTTGAGAGTCCGCCTGCCGATGCAGGGGACACGGGTTCGTGCCCCGGTCCGGGAAGATCCCACATGCCTCGGAGCGGCTGGGCCCGTGAGCCATGGCCGCTGAGCCTGTGCGTCTGGAGCCTGTGCTCCGCAATGGGAGAGGCCACAGCAATGAGAGGCCCGCGTACCGCAAAAAAAAAAAAAAAAAAAAGATTAGGAACACTGACAGGTGTTTAACTAGACTTTGGAGGTAGGGTAGGATAGACACATGCAACAAACACATTCCAAAAAGTGGAACCAAATCAACAAGAGCAGAAAAGGTTAAAGAAATTTTATTCGTCTAGACTGGTTGACAGTATATGTAAGGAGTGGAAGAAAGCCTAGAAAAGTTGGTTGGAACCAGATTATGGAAGGGTTTGAATACTGAGGAGTTTAGAGTTGGCACGTATGTTTTGGGGAGTCAGAAAGTTTTGAGCAGGAAATGATGATTGGCTTGATTTAGCAGTGCTATACAGGAAGGATTTGGTAGTGAGGAGACAGGCAGGTAGAGACTGCAAACCAGGGAATCAGGAGGCTAATACAGACAGTAATCTAAAGTAAGGAGGGCCTGGAGACAATTTCTTTTTTTTTTTTTTTTTTTCGGTACGCGGGCCTCTCACTGTTGCGGCCCCTCCCGTTGCGGAGCACAGGCTCCGGTCGCGCAGGCCCAGCGGCCATGGCTCACGGGCCCAGCCGCTCCTCGGCATGTGGGATCCTCCCGGACCGGGGCACGAACCCGTATCCCGCATCGGCAGGCGGACTCTCAACCACTGCGCCACCAGGGAAGACCTGGAGACGACTTCTTAAGTGCCTGTTATGAGCTGGTGCTGGTGATACAATGAGGACTGGGTCCTTTAGATGAGGAAGTTTTTAGTCTAGCGAGATACTGATCTCTTAAAGGCTCCTAGAGGGGTCTCTATGCAAAACTTTGGGACCACTTCTGATCGTTTCCCGGTTACTAGGTTAATTAGATCGATCTTCATTTTATAATAGGATGTATTCTCTACCTTCTAAAACTACTTTTCCATTTTATCAGTCTGCTAAGGCAAAAGTATCCCAACCACTTGCACATAAAGAAAAGCAATTTATTACTTAAAACAAGACAGGAACACGACACCATACAAGGCAAAGCAGAAAATGACATGTTTTAAAGAGATAACTGAAGATGATGAGGAGAATGAATTGGAGGTTAGATTAGGAACAAGAAAACCAGTTAACAGGTTGTTGTAGTAATCTACCTGCTTGATTATGAGGGTCTGAACTAAGACAGTATGAAAGAAGAGGAGTCCTTAGTGGCTACTTCCACCATAATCCTTTCTATCACTGCCCTGGTACAACTCGGGGGTGGGTAAAGGACTCTCACTTGGAATTGATCTTGAACAGAGGGACTCAAGAACACAAGAAACACTTGTTTACTTCTGCAGACTTAGAGGTAAGGCTCCTACTGCCAAGCAGTCTCTTTTCCTGTTCCTTTCTTATTTGGAACATGGTTTACCAGCCTTCACATTGATTCTGTGAACTCCCTGATAAATTCTTGTTTTGCTTTAGTTAGCCCAAGTTGGTTCCTAGGGCTTACAATAAAAAACCTCTAATTGACACTGTATGTGATTTTTGAGGCACCTGTGGATAACCAGGTGGAGACTGTTAGAAATATGAAACTCGAATAGTGGTTCTCAAAGTGATGCATCAGCATTACCCGAGAACTTGTTAGAAATGTAAGTTCTCAGGCCCCGCCCCAGACTAACTGAATATGAAACTTGAGGAGTGGGGCCTGAGCAATCTGAATATCAGTAAGGCCTCTGGGTGATTCTAATGCAAACTATAGTTTGAGAACCAATTGAACTAGAGCTTAGAAGGGAGATAGGGGGTGGAGATAAAGATGTGTGAGTCAAATGAATGACAGTTGCTGTTAGGGGGAATGAATAACCTCCCAGAAGAGTGGAAGAGAAGATAAGCCCCTGAAGTACATGAAATAATCGAAGAAATTGAGACTAGTGCCGTACAATCAAGGAAGGGCAAATTTAACAGAGGTGTCAGGTGGATGAGAGAGCCAAGCGAGATAGGACTGACCATTAGAGGTTTTTGGTGTCAATTAAGAGAGAATTGGTACAGATAATGAAAATAAGTGGTGAGAGAACAAAGGCAAGAAAAAAACAAAGGATACTTTTTTGCAGTAGGTTGGGAGTGCAAGAAAGAAAGTTGACGTAGATGTCTCAGTTTTTACTGCATAATAAACACTCTAAAACACAATGGCTTGAGACAGTAATTATTATTATAGCTCAAGTGTCTGAAGGTTGGCTGATCTCAGCTGGGCTTGCTCATATATCTGAAAGCCTAATGTGGGTTTTCCTCTGGGCTGGGTTCTGTTTCACATATCTGTCATCCTCCTGGGACTCTTTGGCTTGCCCTGAGCATGCCTTTCTCATGGAGATGGAAGAAGAGTTTGGTTTTGGGTTTTTTTTCACTGCAGCATTTTTTTAATTGAAGTATAGTTGGTGTACAATATTATATGTAAGTTACAGGTGAACAATATAGTGATTCACATTTTTTAAAGGCTATACTCCATTTATAGTTATTATACAATATTGGCTATATTCTCTGTGTTGTACAGTATATTCTTGTAGCTTATTTTATACATAATAGTTTGTACCTCTTAATCCCCAACCCCTATATTGCCCCTCCCCCTTCCCTCTCCCCACTGGTAACCACTAGTTCTCTATATCTGTCAGTCTGCTTTTTTTAAACTATATTCACTAGTTTGTTGTATTTTTTAGATTCCACATATAAGTGATATACAGTATCTGTCTTTCTGTGACATTTCATTTGGCATAATGCTAAAGTCCATCCATGTTGCTTCAGATGGAAAAATTTCATTCTTTTTTATGGCTGAGTAGTATTCCATTGGATGTATATACCACATCTTCTTTATCCATTCATTTGTTGATGGACACTTAGGTTGCTCCCATATCTTGGCAATTGTAAATAATGCTGCTGTGAACATTGGGGTACATGTATCTTTTCGAATTAGTGTTTTTGTTTTTTTCAGATGTTTTTGTTTTCTTCTTGTCTGGAAGAAGAGTTTTAAGAGGGCAAGCAGAAACATACAAGGCTTCTTGAGGCCTAGACTCCAAACTGACACACTGGCACTTCTGCCTCTGCCTCATATTGGACAGAGCAGGTTGTGTGACCAAGCCCAGATTCAAGGGGGTGGGAAATAGAATTCACCTTTTAGAGAAGCTGCAAAGTGACATGGCAAAGGGCATGAGTTCACACAGGGGTGGAGAATTGGGACCATTAATACCATTAATACTTGGATCAGCAGTAATGCTTGACTGCTGGGAAGCAGTGGTAGGAACAGAAACAGCTGGTGCAGGCAACCACCTTGGTTTGACTGTGTAGGAGAGGCCTGGGGAGGAGTTGGGGAGGAGGGCATAGTTGAAATGACTAGGGGTCCAGATTGTACACGGAAGCAGGTGAAACCAGAAGGTGAGTTGGGAGGCAGAAGATGAACAATTATGCATTTTCATTGGAAGAGGTGGAAGTTCACAGAGAAGAAACAGAATTTATAGTCTTGGAAGAATAGTTCTGTGATAGTGGGGTTAAAAATCCGATTTCATGAGACAGAACTGGAGCTAAATTTAAAGCAAGAGCTCTGGAGACAAGGTACCTAGTTTTGCATTCTAGTTATGTGATCTTGGTCAAATCATTAAATTTCTGTATGACTTAGATTTTTTTTTTTTTGGTAAAACATGAATAATAATTGTTCTTACCTCATAGGGTTACTGTGAGGATTAAGTGAAATAAACTATATGAAGTACCTAGAATAGTATGTCTGGTGTTTACTATGTTTTATTATTTTAAATACCACTTACATGTATCTATAATCAATAAATGTGAATACTTTAGAGAATATTACTTGAAAGACAGTGGCAAGTATACATTGTGTGTTCTGCCTTAGCTAACAAATGCTGTGTCTGGAAAATACATACACAGTTAGCTACCTGTTGAAGTTGGAACTCATGCAGCCTTTACCACTTAAGGTTGTTTTCTTTACTGTTACTACAAGAAAATAATTATCATGCTCAAGTCATATGTCTCCTCATTTCCCCCTAGGTGACCATGCTTTGGGATTTTCATAGTTTGAGTAATTCCTCTGGGCTCTACCACCCAGCAAGTTAAAGAGGACAAGATTCCTCCCTGGGGATTGTGGTTCTGGGAATGTGAGCAGCTTGTTTTCATGAGAGCTGCACCCTGACGGGACCTACTGTTAGGAGCTGTTGTGTGGGTGGCTGTGTTGTTTTTAGTTGTTTCTTCCATCCTACACTGTTGTTTATATATAAAGATTTTTGAAAAGTGAATGTTTTACAGGGCTGTTTTGCTTATACAAAGAAAATTAAAACAATTTCAAAGTAATTACTTGTGTTTTATATTTTTCTCTTTTAAAATAAAGTATTCATTGATATTGCCTGGAAAGAAAATGAAGACCAAAGACATGGCTACACTCTTAATGTTTTAAAATAAGGTAATGTTATTCTCTGTTTGAATGGAGCCTTCTAAGGAATGACCACAGTCTCATACACAGTCGACTTAAATGCATTCTTTATCTTTAAAAGGAAGCAGAATAGGATCATTGAATAAATCACATGTGTTCACAGCCTTGTCTGATGAAATCATATACTACACAAACACATTATTCTCTAGTCAGGAGGGTAAGGGGACATTTGAAGTGGGGCTTGCCCTGGCGGAAACCTTTTTTTGTTTAAAAAATAGTGCAGTGAAAGACCACACAGTAGATGATAACAGAAAATATCTTCCATGCCTTCCTCTACCTTTATACTTTCTCATTCTCCTTTGTTCTCTAAGGACATCTGTTGTAATGATTATTTGGTATAACTCATAGGTACATAGCAGAAGGCATATCATATTTCATTTATTATTTTGTCTATTATAATTATTGCTCTCTTTTACATCATGACATTGTAGGTTTTTAAAATATTTTGTTTATAAAATATATGAAAGATGTTATAGGAAATTTATTAGTTGGCTGTAGATATCTAAAGAGTAAATGTTTTAACTCTGAATTTAATAAAATTATATTTTAGGAAGTCTAGCATACTTTTATCAAGCTACATCTTAAAGAGATAAATATACTGAAAGATGAATTTCATTTTCCTTTTTTACATCAGTTGCAATGTTTTGTTTTTTTTACTTAGGCATTTGAAAGATTCTTAATTATAAACAACATTGATAGGAGATTTTGGAGGCTTTAAAATAGGTCCATTATTTCAAATGTTTTCAACATTTTGATAGCTGATTTGCTGTCTATATTATGGATGCAATTCAAAATTCAAGTTTTTACTTCTTATTAGGTGTTCTTATATTGCCTTCCAATTTTGCCCTAGGTTGATCCCCTGAGGAATTTTGAAATTTATGTTTGAAAGGGTTTTTTTTAATGAAATGCAGTATTTTTATTTGAAAGAATTTCAAATAAATGTTATTTTTATTATGAAAATGTCAAACATACACAAAAGTAGAGCAAATAGTATGACAAACCCCCAAGTTATGTCTGAACTTTAAGTGATATGTTAGTACAGGTACTGCACTACATTTGTTAATGCAACATGTTCAGGGACTCAAGAAATGCTTGTGGCTTACTGCACACTTGAAAGAAGTTGTATAAATCAATTTTTTAAAAATATTCAGTCATTTCCCAATCTATAACAGATTGTATTTCAAATGTTTGTTGGTCATTAGCCAATTTTTGGACCTACAAATGTGTTTCTCATAGAAACAATCTTGAAATGGCTATTAGCTTTTCAGGCTAGCTCTCAGTAATTTATCTAATTCACAGTTAAGGGAACCCAAACACCATTTTTAACATCATTTCAGTGAGAAAATGCTTCCTTTGAAGCATTTGAAGTCCTAGGGAACAGCACCACCCATCTTCCCTTCCACTAAGTATGGGAGATACGGGAGCAGAGTCAGAAGACTGTAGTGAAGATTCACATCCATGATGCGTCTTCAACAAAAGTAGCAGGAACTCAGGACAGTAGGAGTGTGGGGATGGGAGTGCACTCTGTACATTCCATTCTGAAATGATTTACTGTTTCCTCTGCCAGTGGAGTTTGTTTTTATCCTTTTTTTTTTAAGGACTTTTTATTTAAAAAAAAAACCTTCACAAATACTCTGTTGTATCCAAAGTTTTCATTTTACAGACTTTTTTAAAAGCAGGCTTCTGGTTATTTTATTCTTTGAGTAAGTTTCTGACATGGGGGGAAATTATTTTCACTGGCTGAGATATGCCTAAGACAACAGGAAAAGATTCCTGACTAGTAAAACATGAAATTGGAGTATAAACATAGGTACTAAACTGCAAATAAGTCAGGTTGTTGGAATAATGTATACAGTGAACTTACAAGTATTATTAACCTTTTAGAGTATCTGGGAATGACAAATGAAAGCACGGTTTTGTCATGCCAACCTATACTCTCATTCTTCTAAATTGACCTTACATTCCTACACTCCCAGGCTCTTATCCTGGCAGCTATTATAGGCTCCAGTCTTACCTCCTCTCTAGAGAACGTGTATGCTTGTGAGTGACTTGACAGCAGGCCCCCAATGCTAGCTAGCCTCATTTTCCAGAGGTAGTAATGCCAGTACCCATATATACAAAGAAAATCAAACATCCTTTGTGATGAGTCCACTGAAGGTCCCACAGCATGATGTGCCACAACTTCACTCCGACCCACGCTCCCAGAAGATAAAGAGGGTCCTGCTGTGTGTCGAGTACTGAGCTAACAAGGTGCTTTACATATGTTACTGTATTAGTCCTCATAGTAACTCTGAGGGATAGGGGTGCTGTCCTCATTTTACAGATGAGGAAAATTTCCAAGAACTAGTTAGCACTGGAGTTAGTGAGTGTCTGGATTCAAACTGGGTTCAAACCACTATGAGGGGAATGAACCCACATATCCCTCATTTGAACTTGCCCACCAAACCAGCTAAGGGAAGAAAACCAAAAAGCCTTCTCTGAGTTAGCTTTACACTTACCAGCAACTCTTAGAACTGTGGTTCCTCTGCCTGGGGGACCTGGGCCCTGCAGCTCCCAGAGCTAGCTCATATCCTCAAGATCCCCCCAAATCCAGGGTAAGCATGTCTCGTCTCAGCCCTTCTGAAGTCAGGTAAATGCCTTGCCATTATCACTAGGCTCCTGCAGCTGGAAACCCAATCATCTCTAACCCAGATGAGGAAACTGGAGCTTGATATTAAGGCACGGCTCCAGAAGAACCCTTCAACTGGAGTCCCTCCCTGCCTACTGATGGTGCTGAGAGTGCCAGAGGACAGGCTCCCCTGCCAACCAGCGTAACTCGGGAAAATCTGCGTGAAGATATAGTAGTCGAGAGGAAAAGAAATAAAATTCAAGAACTGGAGTTGTCAGGTGATCCTGCAAAGGAGCCTCTAGGCCCACAGATGTTTCATCTGCATTAATAACTTCTCCAGTAACTTCAAAGATAGCTACTTCTAGATCTCTGAATTCCTAACCACTGATGGAGAGTCTAAATTTAAGATATCAGGCTCAGAAACTCCCAGAAATAGCCTAGGGCAGTCTCAAAATATGTCCCTGGGAACTCGTTAAAAATGCAAATTAATGAACCCATCTCAGGCTTACTGAATCAAAAGTGGGGTCCAGGAATCTCTGGTTTAACAAGCCCTCCAGGTGATCCTGGTATTCACTAAAGTTTGAAAACCACTGGCCTAGGAAGATGAAGGATGATCCCAGGTTCTCCACATTAACCTAGAATTAACCTGCAACAGCTACCTGAGGTTAGATTCTACCCTCCCACCTCCCACCCACCTCTAACCAGTGCTGTGGTTAGAGTCGGGTGACTCTCTCAACCAAGACTAACTGCCTGGTTGCTCATTTTTTCCCTTGAAAACTCCAAGGAAAATTTTGGGTAGACAGCAGATGACTGAATTGAAATTTTAAAACTCATTGTTTATGATAGGGGAATTGGAAATAACTTAAATGTCTATTAATAGGGATTTGATTAAAAACAAATTCTAGGGCTTCCCTGGTGGCGCCGTGGTTGAAAGTCTGCCTGCCAATGCAGGGGACACGGGTTCGTGCCCCAGTCCGGGAAGATCCCACATGCCGCGGAGCGGCTGGGCCCGTGAGCCATGGCCGCTGAGCCTGCGCGTCCGGAGCCTGTGCTCCGCAACGAGAGAGGCCACAACAGTGAGAGGCCCGCGTACCGCAAAAAACAAAACAAAACAAAACAAAACAAAAATTCTATGAGGATTGGGACCAATGCTGACCAATACTACGTTCGCTATATTCTCATTGCCTAATACAGCATTAGTATTCAATATTCATTAATTGAATGAATAAGTGAATATATATTCATATACCTTCAAATGCTGAAGTACAATGCAGCCTTTAAAAAAGTTTTCTAATAGCAATCTCATTCCCACATATTTACCCCAAAACCTGAAAGCCAATGTTTATAGCAACTTTATAATCGCCCAAAACTGCAAACAACCCAAATGTCCTTCACCTGGTGAATGGATCAGGAGGGGACTGCATTTGAGGAAGTAGTTGAGGGCACCTCATTTTACATGTTATTGTTTTAATTATAAGAATTTATTTGTGTATTATATAATTAATAAACAACATTTTATAGACTGGCAGGATAAACACCCAAAATGTCAATAGTAGTTATCTCTGGTTGGTAGGATGACAAGTGATGTTTTTTTTATACAAAAATTTTATTTTATAGAAAAATTAATTTCGAATTTTTCTATATAAACAGGTTATGCTTTTATAACTAGAATAAAAAACAAGTTATTTTAAAAGTGGGGAGTGGGAAACCCAGGAAGCATGACACATGAAAAATTTATACAAATTAAAAACATGGGGGACTTCCCTGGCAGTCCAGTAGTGAAGACACCGCACTTCCATTGCAAGGGGCATGGGTTCCTGCTCGGGGAACTAGATCCCTCATGCCACATGGTGTGGCCCAAAACAAAAAAGGAAAAGAGAAAGTTATAAAAATATCCAAAGCAAAGTTTCACTGGAAAAAGAATTTGTATACTCCCTCCTGAAATTTAATGTCCATACAGATTACCTGGAGTACTTGTTAAAATGCAGATTCTGATTCCAAGGATTTGAATTTCTAACAAGCTCCTGGTCCATAGAGCACTTGAACAACAGGCTGTAACACTGTGTTGTCAAAAGAACAGCCACTAACTAGCCACATATGCACTTGAAATGTGACTAGTCCAAATTGAGGTGTACAAGTGTAAAATACACACTGGATTTTGAAGACTTAACACACACACCAAAAATGTAAAATATCTTAATTATATTAATTACATATTGAAACAATATTTTTGGATATATGGCGTTAAGTAATATATTAAAATTAATTTAAGCCTGTTTCTTTTAATTGTTTTAAAATGGCTACCAGAATATTTTAAATTACATTTGTGGTTTGTATTTTTTGGCTTGTATTTTATTTTTATTGGACAGCACTGATCTAGAATAACTATTAACAGGATTTTACTTCACTCTGGGTCTTAAATCACTAAAATAATGCAGGAAAAGGATTAACACCTCATTAATGACCAAATTGGCAACTTTTGTATATTATTCATTAAGTAAACATCCTTAGGATTTCTTAAAATCTATAGGTAGAGGTTGAGACAAATAGAAATCATAGAATTTTAGATCAGAAAAGAAACTTTAAGGTCATCAAGTTCAAATACCCTGGCTTATGGAATTATTTATCAATTTGACAAAGATGTATTCAGTATTTAATATCTGTAAGTACTGAATAGGTACTTACATGATGGACAAGTAAGTAAGGTGAGCGCCTACCCTGGAGAAGCTGAGAATGATGGTAGTGGTCTGTAATGGCACCCCATTAGGCATGTGGACAGAGTTCTCTCAGACACAGAGGCAGAGGCCAACACAGACTCCGTTTTCCTGAGGAAGATCTAACAAGCTCCAAACAAAGAAGCTTACTTGGGCTGGCTCTAAGTTTCCCCAGGTTTTATAGCTTCTGTTTGATATCAATGATGCACATAAGGCTTTAGGATTAGACGTGTATTTAAATAATCAACATAAGGCATGCTCTCTCCTCTTTCACACAAAATAGATGCACTAGTATCAGAAAGCAAGGAAATTTAAACCTGAGAAACTTTCGAAGTTTGAACATGGTTGATGGAAGCAGAGTGAAATTTGGAGTGCAGCACAGCCAACCTTCAATTACATGTGCAAATGAGAGGTGAATAAAACAAGATGCTCAGTTCAGCAATTATTTTTTAAAACTTATTTATAAGGTATATTTTATATCGGGGCATTATGACTGAAATTTTTTCTTATTTGTTACATTTCCTTTCTGTGAAGGAATGAAAAGACAAATTTAGGATAAATAATAAAGCATTTCAGTGAGCTATAAAAATTCTTTTTACTTCAAGTGGTAACATGGGCTGAAAATATGAATAGCCCTTTACAATTTTTTTACGTTAAAATCTGGGTCCTTCCCCCCCATAATATTTCAAGCATTAATAATGTAGTGCTTCTTTAAATCAGGTTGCTTTGGTATGCATTCTTAACCTATAGAGAAGCAGCTTCAGAGGACAAGCTTCCCTCAGTACATCCACAGAACCAAAGGCCCTCATGATCATGGGTTGGATCTAATCTGAACATTTATTTGTATTACTCATTTTCAACCAATATTTTTAAAACTGCCCATCTGGAAAAAGTCAAACCTACCTGAGAATTGCTGGACAGCCCTTGCCCAAGAGTAAAAAACTGCCTAAAGCCATTTAAAACCAAAACTTGAACTAAGCAGAATAAATAGTTCTGCCTAAGAATTGTAACTACATTCCCCTGTCTTTGAGAGTAATTGGAGGGACTTCCCTGGTGGTGAAGTGGTTAAGAATCCACCTGCCAATGCAGGGGACACAGGTTCAGAGCCCTGGTCCAGGAAGATCCCACATGCCAGGGAGCAGCTAAGCCTGTGCGCCACAACTACTGAGCCTGCGCTCTAGAGCCTGTGAGCCACAACTACTCAGCCCGCATTCCACAATTGCTGAAGCCTGCGCACCTAGAGGCCGAGCTCCGCAGCAAGAGAAGCCACCGCAATGAGAAGCCTGCGCACCGCAATGAAGAGTAGCCCCTGCTCGCAGCAACTAGAGAAAGCCAGCGCGCAGCAACGAAGACCCAAGGCAGCCAAAAATTTAAAAAACAAAAGAGTAATTGGAACAGCATATTTAGAACCCAGAATGTTTGCTTAAGAACCAGCAAGTTAATTTGGTTAATTTTGCCTCATTCACACCAAAAGGTAGAGTGTATTGAGTCTTCAGTTGGCTTTAAATATTCCTAATGATTTTTTAAAAATCTTATTCCCAAACATGAGCAGCAGTTATTACAGGAAGTGGCCTAATCTTCTTAAATAATAATCTGCCATCCCCCCACATACAAAGGGAAAACCCATTACGACATCATTTAAAAATGTATCTGTTGTAAAGACACCTGTTCTTTGGATCAACATGCTGGGGGTGCAGGAGGTACCCATCTTGGAATATCGACACGGAGAGATCCCAAATTAGGGGTATTTGAGATGATGAGACATTTACAAAAGGTTTAGATTCTGGAAAAATATATACCTGTAAGTGTAGTCCAATAATGTGGTAATTTAGGTATGAATTCTTTTTTTCTCAAATACAGAGTTTTAGGAGAAGATGTTTTAGGAGAACCAACACACTGCTCATGTCTTGTATAATACCAAGCTTGCTTTGCTATTTTCCTGAGTTGCATCAATAGAAGAAATATAAAATGATAATTAGTCTCCTTGCCACCTCATCAGAGGTTTTATAAATTTATAATTTTGGCATGTTTATGACACAACTTGCACCCTTATTTATTTCAGATGATTTTATTAGCTGGTATCTGCAGGCTATGAAAAAAAAAACTCACTTATCTTTTCTAAGCTTTCCACATCAGTTGGTCATTAGAAAATTCATGGTCTTTTTGGAAAAATTCTAACATTCCAGCCTCTTAAATAAGTATTTTTTTCCCTCTATGACATTAATTTCTTCCCTTAAGTTTTTACTTCAGCTATAATCTTAGAGTACAGGTAAATGGGAAATACACATAATAATAACTGCATTTAAATTTATAATGTGCTGAATCTCTTTTGAAGGTAGTCTTGTAATAAAGAAGGAATTCAAAACAGAGAACCTCAATCTAGTTTCTGCGAAAACATAAGAAAGCTACAAATCTGCCAACATTTCATTCACACTGAGCTATACATTTCCTAGGCACATCTACCTTCACTAGCAGGCAGAATTTTCTTTCTCTCTCCAGAATAGAATATGGATAATAAAGATAGATAGACATTGATAATTACTTGGCTTCAAAATTATGCTTTCTTCATGTACATAGATTCAGGAGCAAAATGTTTAGAGAACTGTTTCAAATGTATCGTGGGTTGTGAAGACCAACTTCATTCGCTTACTCTCCTAATCCACTGTTTCATACCTTCTCCTCCTCAAGCCACCAATACCTCCTTCCCTCTTTCCTTTTCAGCCCTTGTGTCCTATTTCACTGAGAAATAGGAGTAATCAGGGAAGAATATCCACAGATCCCCTGGCCACCAGCACAGTCACCTGCCAGTATCTGTGCATATTCTCTGCCTTCCTTCCTTGGAATGAAACATACCAAGCTCTGTATCTCTGCAGCTTGTGTACTAGATCCTATCCCTTCCCCCCTACTCAAAGACAGTGAATCAGCAACCTTCCCCTCTCCTGCATCATCATTCCCACCTTCCCTACTGGCTCATTTGCATAAACTGCTACCACTTTGGTGGAAGCAGCTCTCAGCGCTCTTTCTGGATTCTTGCAGTAGCCTCCTGAGTGGTCTTCTTCTTTCAGCCCTTGCTCCCCTTCAATCTGTACTCACCTCAACAGCCAGAATGCTTCTGTGAAAATCCAAAATCTTGCTGCTCCTTTTCACAAAACGCTCCAGAGGCGTCACATCTCACTGAGGGTAAAAGCTAAAGTCCCTACCAAGGCTTTCAAGGCCCTATTTGGTCTTCCCTGCCCTCGGCCTCCCCTTACCCTCTACTCAATCTTCTGCTTTTCTCCCTGGGCTCTTCCTGCACGAGCCGCAGGGACCTCTTCATCTTCCCTCCAACACCAGGCACACTCATGCCACTTGTACCAGATTTTTACATGGTTCATTCCCTTATTTTCTTTTGATCTTTCCTCAAACATCACCTTCTCAATAAGGCCTTTCCTGTCCACTCTTTAAAATTACAACTGCCCCTCCCCCACCCCACCTTCCTTGTTCTATTTTTCACTTATTCCATGTGGTGAAATACTATGTATTTTCACTTGTTAATTGTTGTTTATAGTCTGTCTGCCCCCACCCCAAGCAAAATCCATGAGTGGATGAGACTTTTTTTCCTTTTTACTTCCCCCCCATATTCCTGGTATATTCCTGAAACATAGTAAATGCTCAATAAATATTTATTGAAAGTATGACTCTGTCTTTATGAGAACGTAACTGGAAAAGGACGTGGGAGTATTAGTCATGCTGACTAAAATTTTAAAATCTATTTCACCAATTCTATTTTACAGATTTATAATTTAAATATACTTTTAGCTTCAGTTGGTTCTCTATAGGCATTTCTTTTCATTTAGAGGTATTATGGGACTCTCGTATACTTTAAGAGAAATATACTGTGGGAAAAAAAGGTATGTATCAATTCCTTTTGAACTCTCTTATCTTTCGATAGCTTGCTATTTAATTTTTTTTTTAATTCAATTCAGACATTCAAGTATTTATATTTATTTTTTTATGGTCCCTAATCAAAGATGATCCGCTATAAATTTCCCTCTAAGCACTGCTTTATGTGCATTGTACAAATTTTGATATGTTGTATTTTCATTATTATTCAGTTCAAAATACTTTCTTGTAATTTCTTATTTGACCTATGGGCTATTTAAAATTACGTTAACTTCTAGATATTTGGGGATTTTGCACGTTTATATTGACTTCTAATTTAATTCTATTTTATGGTCAGAAACCGTATTTTTTTAATTTCATTTTAATTTTTTTGAGACTTGCTCTACGGCCCAGCAAATAATCTTTCTTGGTGAATGTTCTGTGTGCACTTGAAAAGAAATGCGTATCCTGAAGTTTTCAGATAGGGCGTTCTGTATATGTTAATTAGACTAAGTTGGTTGATTGTGTTATAAAAGTCATGTTTATCTCTTCAGATTTTCTGTCTATTTGTTCTATCAATTATTTTGTTAGTCAAACAGGAGTAGAAATCTCTGTTAGTGTGAATTTGTCTATATCTCCCTTTGGTTTTATTAGTTTTTACTTCTTGTATTTTGAAGCTCTATTATTAAGTGAATGCATATTTAGAATTGTTATATATCTTTCTGATGATTGACTCTTCTATTATTATGAAACATCCCTCTTTATTTTTGGTAATATTCTTTGACCTAAAGTATACTTTAATATTAATATAGCCATTTCAGTTTTCTTATAATTAGTGTTTATATTGTCTGTATTTTTCAGTCCTTTTAATCTATATGTTTAAAATGTATTTCTCATAGACAGTATACAGTTAGGTCTTGCTTTATTTTCCAGTGAGATTTCTCTGCCTTTTGATTGATGCGCTTAGTCCATTTACAGCTACTATAATTATCGATATGGTTGATTTAAGTCTGCTCTCTTGCTCTTTGTTTTCTATTTATCCCATCTGTTTTAAGTTCTTTTTTCCTGCCTTCTTTTGGGATATTTGAATATTTTTAAATCATTCTATCTTCTCTATTGTTTATTAGTTATGCCTCTGTTTTAGCTTTTTAAGGGTTACTTTAGGGTAAAACACATATCTTTAACTTACCACAGTCTACCTTCAAATAATATTATATCAATACTATTCACCTTACAATAGTATACTTCCATTTCTCCCTTCCAATCCTCTGTGTTTTTGTTGTCATTTTACTTCTGCATATGTTTTATACACCCACAGTACACTGTGATTATTTCTGTTTTAAATAGTTAATAATCTTTTTAAAATTTATTTTATTTTTTGTCTGCACCACACACCTTGTGGGCTCTTAGTTCCCTGACCAGGGATTGAACCCAGGCCCAAGCAGTGAAAGCACAGAGTCCTAACCACTGGACCACCAGGGAATTCCCTAAAATTTATTTTATATTTATCCATATGTATACCATTTCCAATGTTCATTCCTTTGTGTGTATTCAATTTTCCATCTGGTATTATTTTCTTCACACTGAAGAATTTTCTTTACCATTTTTTGTAGTCCAGGTCTGTTGGTGACAAATTCTCTCACTTTTGTTTGTCAGAAAGGGTCTTTTTTTTTTTTTTCCAGTTTTTAAATTCTTTAATTTGTTTCAAAGTTAAACCCAAGACACATTGACTTCATAGGAAATCCACTAAGAAATGTTTTTCTAGGCTGAACACCTCTTTTCCTTTAGTCTCCCCCAAGAGAGCATGTACATGTTAATTACTTTCATTTTATAATCACTGCTGTCCCACCACTATACCAAGATCACCTAAACTGTGTGTGTAGTATTCTGAATGTTCTTAGTTATACCCTAATTTCACTAACTGCAAAAGATTTTCTGGGATAGCCTGTCACTTGAATTCTTTGGCTACTTTTGAAGATGAAGTCCAAAGAACTCTCAAATGATTCTCCTTTGGCGGGGGAGGGGGGGCGCTGATGGTGGTATTTTATAGGCATTAGCAACTGGCACCTGGGGCTGTGCTGATCCCATCGGGCATCACTGGGAGGCAACCTATAAAACCAAAGAATCACTTGGTGCAGCAGCCAACTAAGTGACTCAAAACTGAAGGTTAAATTTAAAGAAAAAACTAATTCAGAGAAAAAATGGTAATCCTAGAGGAACTCACTCTAAGCAATCAATCATTATGTGTGTGTGTGTGTGTGTGTGTGTGTGTGTGTGTCTAAGGCACAACCAGAATGGTAATCGAGAGGAACTCATTCTAAGCAATCAGTCATTATGCCTATGTGTGTGTGTGTGTGTAAGGCACAACCAGATCAATTCAGTGCAGCCTGGTAGGTCCCAGATGACTCTCCTTTTCAGGAGACTGTGATCTGAGGGAGCAGAATCTGGCAAGTGGCCAGTACCAGTAAAGAGCAGCCATGGCAACATTTATATTCAACCCCCCTCTGCAGTCAAACCTACAGGTTCTGGAATTCCCTGGCGGTCCAGTGGTTAGGACTCATCACTCTCACTGCCAAGGGCCAGGGTTCAATCCCTGGTTGAGGAACTAAGATCCCACAAGCTGTGTGGCACAGCTTTAAAATAAAACAAAAACAGAGGGACTTCTCTGGTGGCGCAGTGGTTAAGAATCCACCTGCCAATGCACGGCACACGGGTTCGAGCCCTGGTCCGGGAAGATCCCATATGCCGTGGAGCAACTAAGCCCGTGCGCCACAACTACTGAGCCTGCGCTCTGGAGCCCGTGAACCACAACTACTGAGCCTGCGTGCCTAGAGCCCGTGCTCCGCCAAGGAGAAGCCCGCGCACGGCAATAAAGAGTAGCCCCTGCTCGCTGCAACTCGAGAAAGCCTGCACACAGCAATGAAGACCCAACGCAGCCAAAAATAAAACAAAATAATTAATTAAAAAAAAAAAACAAAACAGAAACAAACCTACAGGTTCACTTGGGTCCCACAGAGCAGTCAAGTCCACTCAGAAGCAGACTATAACCCAGCGGGTAGACTTTCCCACTTGCCAACACATCCAGAAAGGGTCTTTCTTTTGCTTTCATTTTCAAGGTTACATTTTCGTATAAAGAATTCTAAGTTGATGATGTTTATTTATTTGCATGTTTGTTTGCTTTCAGCACTTGTCTTCTGGCTTGCTTTGTTTCTGATGAAAAATTGGTAATCATTCTTATTTCTGTTCCCCTCTATGTAATATATCTTTTTTTCCTCTGGCTGCTTTTAAGATTTTCTCTTTATCGTTGGTTTATGGCAACTTAATTATGGTGTTCCTTGGTGTGATGATCTTGTGTTTATCCCTCTCGGGGGTTACTGAATTTCTTCAATCTGTGACTTAATGGTTCTCATCTACTGTGGGAACATTTCAATCATCATTTCTTCAAATATTTTTTCTTGCCACACTCTTTCTTCTACTTCTGAATTACACTCCTTGATGTTGTTCCACACTTCACTAGGGCTCTGTCTTTCTTTTATTTCTCCCCAGTGCTTCAGGTTGTATAACTCCCATTGTCCATTTTTCAGGTTCACTGAGCTTCCACAGTGTATAATCTGCTGCTGTAATGCCCTTCCAAAGAAATTTAAAATTTTTTATTTCAAAGAACGTATTTTCAGCTCTAGAAGTTATATATGATTTTTAAAACTTCTTAATGTCTCTACTTGTTTCCAAATTATTTCATGTTTTCTATTATATCCTTGAACATATTTATAAGAGACATTTTAAAGTCCTTTTCTATTAATTGTAATAGACTGAGTTTATCCTAGTTATGAGTTACATTTCCTTGCTTCTTTATGCATCTATTAATTTTCTTTGCTGCTGGATCTTGTATTCACCATACTGTTGAGCTTCTAGACTTTCTAGTCTTCCTTTTGAGAGTATTTTGTTCCAGCAGGCAGTTAATTTACTTCCAGATCAGCTTGGTCCTTTCAAGTCTTGTTTTAAAGCTTTGTTAAGATGGTGTTTTTTTGTTTTTTTTTTTTGCGGTACTTGGGCCTCTCACTGTTGTGGCCTCTCCCGTTGCAGAGCACAGGCTCCGGACGCGCAGGCTCAGCGGCCATGGCTCACGGGCCCAGCCGCTCCGCGGCATGTGGGATCTTCCCGGACTGGGGCACGAACCCGTGTCCCCTGCATCGGCAGGCAGACTCTCAACAACTGCGCCACCAGGGAATCCCTGTTAAGATGGTTTTAAAGCAGAAGGAGTCAAAGTTTTTCTTTAAAGGGCCAGGTAGTAAGTATTCTAGGCTTTACAGGCTATAGTCTCTTTTGCATCTTCTTTTTTTTTTTTTTAAACAACACTTTAAATTGTAAAAAACATTATTTTCTCAAAAGGCATTCGAAACCAGTTGGATTTGTTCTGTAGGCTGGATTTGCCAACGCCTGTTTTAAAGAACTCTTTAGGGCTACTTTAGCTATACGTTTAGAGTATTGCCTTTCTGAAGTCTCTATTAAATGCTGTCAGTCAGGGACTATTCAGTGTCTGAGATTTTATCCTACTTGCAAGCCTACAACAGCAGCCTAGATGCCGGCAGAAAACAGGAGACTCCTAGGTCAGAGACAAAGGACTTTATTACAGCACAACAGGCATCCTGAGCTTCATATTCTCCTTGGTTTCCCTTGGTTCCTGTACATCATGGGGGCATTGCAGAGTGGATCCAAGTGGATGTTACACACACAGTGGATCTGTATCACAGCTGAGGAACCCTGAGCTTAGGAAACCTCTCATTTTATAAGATAGCTGCTAGCAAACCTGTCCAAACTTTGCCCTGGAAGGAGCCATTCTCTTTATTACCCTGGTCAGGAAACAAATTTGCCCTTTGTCCTGGAGGGTGACACTATAGCATCGAAAGGCTATTGGATATACAAATATCCTTGGAAAGGTAATCTGGGACAAAATTGTCACAAGACATGGAAAAATGCCATGGAAGATTGTCTCTTAGCACCCACATGTTCAAGAGGTCTCTCTACCGGTTGGAACTCAAATGCTTCCCATCTCTGTTAAAGTGTTGCTTAAGTCTCAGATCCCCGGTAGTTCTTTCTCTGAGAGTTGTTCTTCTCCCAGTAGTTTTGCCTGGCCTTATGGGGTCCTATCTTATGCATGTGCATCTTAATATTCAAACAAACACTCAAGATGACCCTTACGCAGATTTCTGGAACTCTGTCTCTGCACATCTTTCTCCTCTCTGCTACTCTGTTCTTCAAACTGCAGTTACTTCCTGAGCTCCAGTCTCTTAAACTCAGCAAAACCACCATCCTCTGCTTAAGTTTTCCTTCTTTGTGAATTCACAGAGAGCCTCCAGGCAGAAAGCTGGGGCATTTGTGGAACTCAACTCATTTGTTTTCTTTTCCCAGGCAACAAAGTCCCATACAGCCTGTTGTTCAACTTCTGAAAATGGTTGTTTTATATATTGTTTTATTTTTATAACTTTTTATAGCAGGAGATCTAGTCTGGTACTGCTTACTCTATCATTGCACAACTGTCTTTTTAGCATTAACTTCTTTGTGTTTTGGAATTTTGATTTGCACAATCACTGAGTGGGAGTTACTTCTGTTATTCTTTCTTACCCCATCTCCAATTTAATGAATATTTTCATCTGCCCTTGTCCCCATTCCAGACTCCAGTCCATAAACAAGATCTTAAAATGGCTTTAGAGGACTCCAGCTCCGTATCGATATTAGGAATACGTCTAATCTATTAACTGAGCCAGGTGGTATCTCAGTTCACTTGCTGTAATGATGTTTTTTTGTCCTTTTCCTTTCCTGGGTCCACTGCTTCTGATAAACCCACAGGTCCAGGAAGTATATTGGCAGTAGTTTTGTCCAGCTTCCTTTTGTGAGGCTGGGAAAAGTCAGGTGACCAATCATCTCTGGTTACCCGGAACTATGGGGTTTCCGGAAACTCAGGAGTTTCACTGGTAAAGCAGAGAGTGTCCTAGGGAAACCAGGATGGTAGGTCTGCACCAGTTCCTGGCTTTCAGAACAATGCTGGCTTTGGTCTCCATCTTGACTAGAGCATTTTAGCCTTGGTATTCCACCAGAACTAAATTTCCAGTTGCCACTAGTTGTTTCAAGACCCAGGCCCTGATAGGCTGAAGCTTTAGTCCAGCTCACTGCTTTGCATTTCTGTTGTGTTTCTAGTGCACAAAGATGTTTATCTTGTTTTTCTGAGCCCAGCAATGACCTTTTGGTTTTCTCTTTTTCTACTTTATCTGCCTTACCATGTGTTTAGAGCATACAGGATGAATTGAAGCATGAATTTACTGTGCCACCTGACTGGAAATTCTACCGATCCTTTTTCAATTTGATATTGACTTAGTTTAGGAAATAATGCAATTTAATTGCCTGCTTTGTTTAGAAACCCTCCAAGCCCTTCCAGTCATTTTGAGGGACTTCAAATTACAGAAATTCAGGTGAATAGTCTCTGTCCATGCAGTGGCTGAATTCTGTTTGAGGGTATTGTAACTCAGTACTTGAGTTAGCATAGAACAAAGGAGAAATAGCATCCTAACTGTCCTCCATTCCACAACTTTCATCAACTTGGTTGAGGAAAATGGCATCAAATACTGCTTTACCATCATCTCCACTTCCACTTACAGCTACTCTCCTTTTCTTATTCATCCCTTCCTGAAGACGCAGAAGGAAGAAAGTCAAAGGGAGGCTTGGGCCAGTGGTTTCTAACCTCTTTCTTATGCAACCCTCAAACTGTTTTTGGAGAATATATGGATTTTCAGACCCTTTGACATAACTATGGAGCCCTCCCACATAGTTACTACCCTTGAAATTGGGCAAAAGGAGCAGGATAAGCCTTTCTGCTTCCTTGTTTGCCTCAAATTATGCTGTCTGTATTCTTTTAGATGTGAAGATTTTTAAAAAGTTTTCAGCCTTTTGCTGTTGCATTCTGTTGACAGTAACAATCCAGTTATTTGTCTTGCAGACTTGCACTGTGATCTACAGTAAGCATTCAAACTATTTCTACCGGATTAAAGAGTTTTTGAACATCGGGGTTTTCACATTTCAAACCCAAGTACCTAATATCATGTAAACCAAGCTTCTATCATAATACAAAACTAGTGAAGTAGCAAAAATACTTTCTAGAGCAAAGTAGTTCACGTAACCATCTTAGCTCTACTTAGAAAAATAGTCCCATCACCCAGCTTTGGACTTCTGTTTTTAAAGTGGTGGAAATGTGTACGTGGCTATTCACACTGAGACATTTAAAAGTTGGTATCTTTAAGGGCTAGTCTATTTTTAACAAAAATAAAATAAATATGTGAGTTAACTGCTCACGTGATGGAATTAAATATTTTCTGGGAAGTAATTTAGTAAAAACCAAATGATTCAAGAAATGATTACCTTACTGTTTTGTTAAAGAAACTAGTTGGAAAATGCCTTGTTGGGTATCTTAAAATAACTCCATAGGTAGCTGGTCTGTGACTCCTGACCCGGGTTGGGGGCGTACGGAAAAGTTACAAAATGAAATAGAGAGCCATTAGCAATTGAGAACACACTTATTTAACTGGGAGTAAATATTGCCAGACCAAGTTTTGTGCTAAAATTAGATGTTGGGGTTGGTCCAATAGAAGCACAAGTTATAATCCTTTAGAAATCGCAGTCTGTTGGTTCAAATCAGGACACCACAACATGAGAATATAAATCACTTACGTCTCCATTGCAGGACAGTAGAGTTACCAAAGCTAGAATTACTTCTACCTAAAGGTTGGATTTTATTTTATTTTTTCTTTTTTTGCTTTTCTTTCATATGTGAAAAGCCCCTTTGAAAATGATATTTAATTTCCTAGTGCTCTGGCCCCATGCATCAAATATATATATATATATATATGCATTTAGGTAGGTACTGGGAACGGCATACTAGAACCTAGGAAAATTAATGGGAAAGGTAATGTGGTATAGTGGAAAGAGAGTCTACCTTGGAGTCACACGCACCTGCCTGTGAATCCCAGCTCCACCACACTCTCTAAAACCTTGGAGAAATCACTTCATTTCTATGGACCTCGGCTTTCTTACCTTGTTTTTTATTTATCTTTTATTTTTTATTTTTTACCTGTTCTTTTAAAAAAGCAGAAAATGTCAGGCGCTGAGAAAATGCTTTCCCCTTTCCCCTCTGCACCACCATCAGAAGACATTTAGATAGACAGAATTTCATTAACTTAATATTTATTGTGTGCCAGGCATTGTGCTACGTATTATCTCATTTAGTCTTGACATACCCATGAAGTAGTGGGGCTTAAACAGTCCTTATATATGTCTTTAGGCTTTGCTTGCCTAAAGGTACATGGCTAGAAAGTGACAGAACCAAGACTAGAGCTCAGTGCTCTTAACCACTATGATTTCAGACTCACAAAAAATCAAAACTTAAAGATAACCTACCAATTAAATGCTGCGAGAAATGTAATGACAAACCATTAGTTTCTCACCAGATTTAATTTTTTTTTTTTTTTACCAAATTTAATTTTGATACATGTATTAGTTAGGGCTGCCATACAAAATACCACAGACTGCGTGGCTTAAACAACAGACTTTTTTCTCACAATTCTGGAGGCTAGAAGTCAAAGGTCAAGGTGTGGTAGGTTTGGTTTCTTCTCAGGCCTCCCTCCTTGGGTTGCAGATGGCTGCCTTCTCTGTGTCCTCACATGATCATCCCTCTATTTGTCTGTGTCCTAATCTCCTCTTCTTATGAGGACACTAGTCATTTTGGATTAATGACCCCATTTTAACTTAATTACTGCTTTAAAGGCCCTGCCTCTAATAGAGACAGTCACATTCAGAGGTCTTTGGGGTTAGGGCTTCAATATATGAATTTGAAGGGACACGATTCAGCCCATAACAATGCATATATAGCATAAACCATGTGATACCAAATAAAGAAAACAACTAACCCCCCCAGAGTGTTCTCTATGTGTCAAACACTGTTCAAAACACTTTACACGTATTTATTTAATCCATATGAGCTAGGTACTATTCTTAGCCCCATTTGTTACTGAGAGGTTAAGTAGTTTATCAAGTCACATAGCTAGTAAGTAATAGGATAGGATTTGAATCCACACAGTCTGACGCTAGAGTCTGTATTCATCCAATACATTATACTGCCCCTCTCAACAAGAAGCATCCCATTTGGGCCAAAGAACCAGAAAACACAGTAATATCTATTTGAAGTAAAATTATGATTAAACTTCAGAACTCTGTATATGTTTAACTAGCAATTACTATGCTGTCCTACATGAAAAATAATGAAGCAGCTTTCGTTTATTCCTTGGTTATGGCTGAAGTAATAAATCAGAGTCACTTAGAAAATGGCAAAGAAAAATTCTAAGTAAATTTCTAGCATTCTACTCTATGTAATGAAGAATTAATACAAAGCATTTCTCTTCTAAATCTTCAAAGGCAAATAGTACCCACAATGAAGCATTAATATGTGAAGACCCAGGACACATATGCCTCACTTCTGATTTTTCTCGTTAAGTGGGCATCATTCCTGCTTCAGCCCATTTACTGAAACAAGAAAAGGAGCTGAGTTTCATGTCTGGAGATGGTGGTCTCGGGGATAGCAATACGCTCCTTCCAGCTACTGAAGTCTGCAGGTCTACAGAAGCAAGAACTTGGAGCCAGATGTGACTAGAAAGAGAAATTGTAAACTACCCCCACCCCTTTCCAGAATCCCCCAAACAGTTAGGGAGGAATGTAGGGTTCCCACTGCACAAAGGAACAGGACTTGAGCTAATTTAGTTGAGTCTCAAAGGACGGCATTCATCAGCTCATATCTGGTTTAAATCCAAAGTGAACACAAGAATAGATTTGGGGTTAGGAATAAAATCACTGCTGTGGTACTCTTTGCCAGTCATTTTAGTTTGTCAACAGAGCCTCTGCCTTCAAGGTGCTTACAATTTGATGACGGTGGGTATTTACAAAGATGTGATAACGAGAGTTTACAGAGCACTCACAGTCAAGTTCTACTTTGAACATAATCAATATGAAAATGAAGAGTGGAGATACTTGTTACTGCTGTTCAGGATTTTAGAGGCCACTGCTGACTGGAGTTAAAGGCAAGCTGACTGGAGTTAAAGGCACACTCACTGGAGAAAACTTGGGTGTTGAGATGGGCCTTGAAAAATGGTGTAGGATTTGCTTGGGTGAGGGGAAGTGAAGGCATGTTAGAGGATTCAGTAGCAGCTGGGGCACAAAGGCAGGAGTGAGGGAGCCATGTGGGAACAACAAAGAGACCTCGTCTCTGGAACGGACAGATTTGGGGGAGTCATGTGAGGTACTTTAGGATTAGACAGAGTGGGGTCAGATGATGAATATGGCTCAAGCTGGAGGTCAGAATAATTCTGTTAGTTGAATTGCTCATTGCAATCATCTCAATTCTCTAAACATGTTGGTAAGAACATGTCTCAATAGAACTAAGTGCTTTGCCACTACTATATATAAAAGGATAACTAGTAAGAACCTACTGTACAGCACAGGGAACTCTAGTCAGTACTCTATAATGACCTATATGGAAAAGGACCTAAAAAGGAGTGGACATATGTATATGTATAATTGATTCACTTTGCTGTACCACAGAAACTAACAACATTGTAAATCAACTATACTCCAATAAATAAAAAAAGAACTAAGTGCTTTGCATTCAGTGGCATGTTTGTTATCCTTAAGGCTGCTCAGACTACAACATACACTGTGGACCGCTGGCCCATCAGATTTGTGTCGTGCCTAATTGAGCTGGGGGATCATGCACCTGTTAGCCGTAGGCCTCCATAGACTCAGGCCTGGCGGGAGGCCTTGGAGCAAACTCACGTGGTTTCTAAGTGCCCTGCTGGAGTTGGGAGGAGGGTGCCACTGCCCCGCAAAGGCATATAGCCTCAGAAATGACTTCAACTTTTTTGAATCAATGAAATACACATTCTCTGTCTGCATTTTATAACCCTTCAGAAGGGAGAGCTCTAGGGAGCTCTGGGACGCGCCACCCGCTCACCGCCGCGCCGTGCTGTCTTGTAGTAGAAAGTTTTAGAGTCTCACAGACCTTTGACTTCTGATCCTCCTGTGTGACATTACACAAGTTTACTAAAGTTTTTGAGCCTGTTATATTTTTTAAATCTGTAAAACAGACCAGTAACTATGCAGTTACAGTTCACTCTCTTCCTCCTCTTTTGTGACTTCTCTCAGTTGCTGACATTTTTGAAGAACATCTTTTTCTAATCATAAATGCTCTCTGCTATCAAGGAGGCGAAAACCTTACCATTTAGGAGGCCTATGGCCCCTGAAGGAAATATGGGGGTGGGTAGAGTTGGCCTGCCCCTCCCCCCTCCCCAATCATGTATTTATCTCCTCAGGCTAGGATTTCAAGTCAACCAGAGCCACTCCTCAGGATAGCACAGAGCTCAATAGGGTCCAGAGTTCTTGGAAATCATGTCAGAGTAGAGGGATCAACTACCCTTATTCATATTGCGTTTAAAAGAAGAAAGAATGGCTTAAAGCCAGTATGTGGCCTAAAGCATATAAAAATTAAGGTTACATGTGACAAAGCATTTTACGAGTTCAGAAACAGTTGGGCAAGGCCATAAACTATCATATTACTAAATTGCTACCATTTCTAATGTTCAAGGCTCCAACTACAAGTTTGTCCTTAGAAATTGCAATGTGCTCTCAGTAACTTGGCGCAACCCAGTTGCGCTTCCAGCTAAGAAGCACATAGGGTTTGCTGGTTCGTATTTTGCCTATATTTGAATCCTAAAAATAACCACCTCATGAGAACAAGATGAGCTTTGTGAAGACTGTATTCCAGTTGGTTAGAAATGGAAGATACATTTTTCCCATGGCCTCTTGCCTTTCATTTCTAAACACATTTGTCTCTACTCTGAAGCAGAGGAGACTATTAGAGCAGCTGCAGTGAGCAGCTGTAGAATCTTCTGTCATCTGCTCTCTGGCTTTGCAGACTTTGTCCCATCCTCTGCTCCCAGTTGTCCTTTTCTTTCTCTTTAAAATCACCTGCCCTCCTCAGGTCCTGGCTCTGTCCCTGCAGTGATTTTAGGGGATTTTGCCTGGTGTCCCCCCCCAACTTTTACCATTCTTTACAGTAAACAAACAAACAAAAAATCAATAGGGAAAACATTTTTATCTTATGAGCAACAGCTGGAAGGGGGAAAAAGTCTATCAGCCAATACAGAGCTGCTTGCTGCTGCCCCTGCAAGTTCTGTTTGTCATTTTTGGTGGTGCTCTTTTCCATGTGCTGCCATTTCAGTACAACAGAATGCTCTACTTTTACATTTGCATGCAGAGGCCAGATGATTACGACTCTTTGAGGGGAAGCCCGCCACAGATTACCTTGAGAGAAATGATTTATTCATCCTGCGCACAGTCAACAGCTCTCCCAGAGGCCCTAACCCACAACTTCGCACCGAGTGCTTAGGGACTGTCTGAGCCGCTCCCAGCATCGCTCTCAGTGCACAATAAGCTGTTACGAACCAGCAGCTGTGGAACGCTTCTTTTTCCTAATGTGTAGTTGAGCATAAACCTCTCTCTAAGGCAGCTTATGGGAGCTAGTGCAGGACAAGTTCCTTTGCAGAGTATGTTAAAGTAATTTATGTTCCATGGCTTTTAGGGAAGAGCCAGCTCATTTTGACAGGTCCTTTTAATGTTGTTTGATTTTGAACACTTAGAAAATAAACTTGCATTCTTTTTCTCCTTTTGAAAAGCTATTATGTGGTTTTGAAACATACATATTTTAGATCCCACATAATATATTATCCAAATACTAATTTAAAACAAAGTATTATTTAATATATCTGATTTATAACACATTACATGCACCAAGCATAGAAATCAGGTAAAAACATATTATAAGTCTTATTCTACTATGTTGGCAACAGAGAATTCTGCCTTAAAAAACAATATAAATCATCTTTTGCCACTGCTCTCTGAAAATAATTTGTGGTTAACAAAATCAAAATTGCACCTGCAAGAACTGCCAGTAATATCTTCAATTTTCACTGACAGCACTCTCCCTTCTCTCCCCCCGCATCTTTAGACTCAGGGAACAGCAGCACAGTGTCCACAATAAAAACAGACGTGAAAGAAAGGAAAGGAAGAGTTTGTAAAATTTCTTTGGGTGTGAAAGAGGATGGATCCTAGCATGAACAGCATACAAGTACACAGACAAAGCATACCTAAAATAAGGCAGTACACACACACCAGACTACATGTGTATATGTGTGCACGTGTGCGTGTGCCACTGCCCATTTTCTCACAGAAGTATAGTAGCTTCACTACCTAGAGGTAAATATCGATATATCAATGCTATATGTGAAAAAGAAAACCCAACACTAAATTGCCTTTTTAAATATTACAAAAAAACAATAAGAGTATCTTTGCTTAGAAATGTAAAAATAATGTGCTTGCAAATGCTAATTAATTAGAACTGAGAGTAAATACTTTGTGAAGAGTAGATAAGAAACTAGAACAGTTAGACCTCAGTTGGCCTGGGCCAAGTGTGAAAATATAGAATCACAGAAGCTTGGAGCCAGAAGGATTTGATTAGACTTCTATAAATCACATCTTAGAGGCATGAATCCCCTTGGTAACATCCCAGTCAAGTGGTCATTCTGCCCTGGTTTTAAATACTTCTGCTGTAAAGATACTCATTACTTCCAATGCAACCAGCCTCAAGTTCTTATTTAGGGAAGATAAACTTATCTGTACGTATATACATCCATTTGGTTCTTCTTCCCCTTCAACCCACAAAGACTAGATCTAACCCCTCCTTCAACCCTTCAAATATTTGAAGACAACCATGATGCCTTATAACTGTCCTGTAACTGAGCTGTCACTAACCTGGATTGTCTCCTAAACCAGTCAGCCAGGCTCTTTATCCATCCACACCACTCAGCAGCTGAAAGATCTTCATTCCTGGAGTAGACTGGTTGTGGTGCTTCTCAGGTGATGGGCCTGTGATGTGACTGTACTGTGTTGATGAGTTACTGCTGAAGACACTGGAGCCAGAGCGGGGAGATCCTAAATGGAGAGAGACCAGGGAAGAGCTTGAGTCTTAATTAAGGTGATGGCAACAAAGGCAGGCACTGTGATGTTTCACCTGTGCCGAAAAAACAAAAACAAAAACTATTACTTCATGTCATTGACATTCAACCAAGCCTGTAACTTTGGAGTTAGCACCTTGAGCTCTAGTTGTACCACCAGTTCTGTCATTGGCCAGTTGCATGCCCTGGGGAAATATTCCCCACCTTTCCAGAGTTGCCTCTGTGATATTCAAAGGTATATGCTGCTTTTCTGCCTAGAAATGTGGCCCCTCTCCCGGTCGGTCTCAGTTTAGATGTCATCTCCAGGAACCCTTCCCTGACTCCCACCCCTACCTCACCTTGAGACTGGCCTCTGTCTTCCATTGCACCCTATGTTCACCTCTATTGTAGCCTCACTCCATTGTGTTTTAATCACCTGTTCACTTGTCTGTGTCCACTGTACTGGAAGTTCTTTAAGGCTAAGAACTCAGTTTTGGTCTCCAGCACTTAGCTCAGTGCCTGGTGTATACCAGAACTCAGAAAATATTTGTTGAAAAAAGAAGAAAGGAAAAAAAAGACTAAGAGGGAGAAGATAAGATGAGGAAGTTGGGGCATATTATGTATCTAGCTTCTTACAGCTAAAACTCTGCAATTCCTTGTTCTTAAGTTCCATCTTTAATGTCAACCACAGACTTTTAGAAATCCAGATTTTTCTCTAGTAAGAAGATAAGTTTCAAGTGGTTACACCAATTAGAAAAGCTATAAATATTTATACATGTAATACAATTTTAGGACTGAGATTTAGACTTCATTTAACAAGCTCGAAGTTTTATTTTATATATAAGGAAACTGAGGCAAAATGAGATTAAGTTATTTGCCCAAACCCACCTGGTTAGCGGGAAAACCAGGTTTCAGACACTGATCTCTTTGTCCCTGTTGGGCTGTACCCCCCAGCCCTTCAAGCTCTGCAGTTGCCCAGCCTCAGAGACTGAAGAGCCCAGAGATAGCAACAGAACCATCAATGGTTTATTGGATAGGGGGAGCTTACACAAAGGATCCTGGAGGGAAACCCCACTATGTGTGGCAGACAACAGGCAGGACGTGACAGCAGCCTTCACTACTGGGGCGGCGGAGAAGGAGGCTACCATTTACAGGGGGGAAGCCAGGTCAGGTGGGCTCATCAGTTACCAGGGACTAATTAAGCCCTATAATTAAGAGGATTGGATAGTCATGTGAGTGAAGCAGGCACTGGTCAAGGAGGGGATGTATAGAGAGCAAGGAAACAGCCATCTTGAATGGCCTAACCATACAGCCCCCAAACCAGGATAGCAGGCCTCTAGTCTTCCTTTTTGAAAGAGCTGCTACAAACACGGCTACAAATGAAAGTGACAGATGTTTCTCCTTTTATGTGATGGTTATATCAATCCACAAGTTACTGGCTGTAAATTAAACTTTGATAAACACCCTTCTCTGCTCCTAGAGAAACTAATGAAAATTACTTCTCTTTTCTCCCAGAAACGTGGGAGGGTGGTACCGTGCTTCACCAGGTGGCTTCCATAAGTTGTTTGCTAAAGAGTTGCAGTCACATGAATTGCTTTCAGCCAGATTCGCTATCAACGCTCAGTGTTCTGGTATTAAGCCATAGGGTGGTGCTGCCATGAGACCAGCTTCTTGGCGAGTAGCCCTGAGGTGCAGCTGTAAGGTGACCCTGTGCAGGGTTGAGGCCAGAGCCCAGTGCTCAGTGCCAGAAACCTGAGCCAAACACTAGAACTAAGTCCCAGGGCACTGAATTGGTCTAAAGTAAAATTTTAGATGAAAAGATTTTTTTGTTTACTCTGAAGAACCACTTCATTTTTTTAAGCTCATAGGAAAGTTAGATGTTTTGCCATTATACTTGAAATATTTTCCAGAGGCCACACGTTTAAAAAAGAAGACGAGGAAGAAGAAGAGGAGGAGGAGAATAAGAGGCTTTAGATTATTTAAGAAGTCATGAAAATATTTCCTGAAAGCAACGTCTTTCATAAGATATGCTAACTGGAGAACCTTTATTTCTCCGTCTTGGAATATGCTGCGAAAGTTGTAAGGTGGTATTGGGGTGGAAGTGGTAGAGTCCTGGTCAAGGTGACGGTAATGACTGAACCAAACTCTGAACCCACACAGATTTGAATTCAGCACACAGCCCCACCACTTCCTAGCAGCTGACCTTGGGTAGTATGCTTAAGCATGGAGACTATGTTATATATTGGGGTTTTCAACCTGGCTGTGGTAGAATCACCTGGATGCTTTCAAAAAGCATCCTTGCCTGGGGCCCAGCCCAGACCAATTAAGTCAGACTCTCCGGGGTGAGACCCAGACAAGGATAGTTTTAGAATGCTCTCTGGTGATTCTAATGTTGCAGACCAATGGCCTCGTGATCGTAACTTTGGTGCTTGGAGTCAAATTGCTTGGGCTCACATGACAGATATGCCTTTTCATGATATTTGACCTTGGCCAATTAACCTGTGTGACCCTCAATGTTCTCATCTGTAAAAATGGGTTAATAGGAGTTTAGAGTTGTTAGAGGATTAAGCTAAGTAACTCATGTAAAAGCACAGTGTTGTGCTTGTGTAAAAGCATGTGTTGTAAGCACAGTGCTTACAACATAGTAAGTATTCAATCATAGCTGCTATTGTAATATTTATTAGCCATAATTTCTTTAATTCACATTGGGTGTAAAGCCCAGTTGGATCCTGTTCACAGTCCTGCAGAGAACACTGAAAAAAGAAAGATAGCTTACTAATGAACATGAAAATAAGTGGAAAATTTTTATAGGGATAAATATTTGTGTGCAACCTTCTTGCTAGATTTTGAGTGAAAGGATAAAGTTGAGTGAAAGGAGTCTGCACTGACTCAAGCGCCCATGGGAACTTCTGCTGCTCTTCCTCTCATGTCAGCCCATCCCTAGGGTGCAGGTCCTTACCTCACCGATGAGAAGAGGAGAAGCTGCTGAGATCCCAATAGTTTTAAGCCACCAACTTTAAGCTGTGGCAGAAATCCATCATGAGCACTAACTCTCTAATTCAGAAGTTGTTGGCTCAAGACACACAAATTGTTCTAATGCTTAGGAAAGTGCTTATAGGGGCAAAGAGGAAAGAGAAAACAAAAGTGGTTGACATGTTCCTGATAACCGCTCCGTGTCTTGCTCTGCCACTTAATAGTCAGGCAGCCTTGGACAGGCCACTTATCCTCTCTGAGCCTTGGTCTCACCTCAGTTCCCCATCTAGAGATTGGGGATGATAATATCAACCATGCAGGTTGGTTGTGAGGAGATGTAGTATGTGAAGCCACGCTGGGAACACAGTAGATGTTCAGGGACTTTTATCCTCCATGTTACCTCCTACCCCCTGTAACGTGTCCGTGTTTAGAAATGCCCTTTAAATAACCCCTGGGGGCGAAGAGAGAGAGAGAGAGAGAGAGAGAGAGAGAGAGAGAGAGAGAGAGAGAGAGAGAGAGATCCTCCCCCATTGGTAACTCAATAGTATTCTATATACTCTGCCCTTGCATACATTCAGGTATTGGAAATCATGTGCCATATTTACTTAAGAAGCTTCCCTACCCCTTTGTAGGTATTAAAAGAACAGGGTAGCAAGGGAAAATCAGAAGTTGTCCCTGATTTATCTGTGGCTGAAGAAGGAACTAGGGAGGTGCAGCGAGCAGCATTATTTCTTCCTCCAGGTGAACTAATGAAGGCTTAGAAGAAACAGCTGCATCACGGCCAGGGTGGCCTAACCTTGTCCTTTCACTTTCATTATATGCTTATCTGGCCTTCAAGGAGCTGTTGTTGCTGTATCAATGGTTGACAGTCATCACTGCAACCAAGGAAAATGTATGTGACAAAAAAACTACATTTCATTAAACTTTGGATTGAGGAAGTATATGTATAGGATATAATTATTATTTTTTAGAAATTAAGGAAAATCATCCACTCATTCAGCCTTCAAATATTTATTGACAGCTACTGTTGTAACAAACACCATTCTGGGCACTGAGGATACAACAGCAACTAAAACAAAAATCCCTGCCTTTTGCAATTTCTATTCTAGTGGAAGATGTAGACAGTAAAAAAGATAAATTAGTAAGATATATAGTATGTTAGGAAGTAGTTAGTGCTAAGGGGAAAAATAAGGTAGAAAAGGGGACTGTAAAATATCAAGAGGTATATTAGATGGTGATCCAGGGAAAGTCTCATTGATAAGGTGCTTTTTGTTTTTTTTGATAAGGTGCTTTTGAAGTAAAGACCTGATGGAAGTGACAAGCCAGCCTTGAGGATGTCTGAGGGACAGCTTTCAAGACAAGGGGTCCTGAGATGAGAGGGTGCCTGGTGTGTCTGAGGAGCAGCCTGGAGGTCAGCGTGTGAGCTGAGCATGGAGGGAAAGCAGTCTGAGATCTGGTCAGAAAGAAAACAGGCCAGTTGTATGGGGCCTTAGAGGACATGATAAGGATGTCAGCTTTCACTGGTAGTAAGAGGAAAAGCTCCAGGGAGTTTGGGCAGAGGAAAGATATTATACAACCATTTTTATTGAGTGCTTGCTCTGTTAGATTCTATTTTAAATGCTTTATTTGTAATCCTCACAATTACCTTATGAGGTAGGACCCACTATCTTCTCCATTTTACAGCCGAGGAAACAGAGGCCCAGAGAGGTTAAGTAATAGCTTGCATGAGGTCACACAGCTGACAGGGACATGGTGAAAATTTAGACCCTGGCCAACACTTAACCACCTTGTTGTCTTGACCCCAAATGCTTAAGAGACTGAGGGTTTTTTTTTTTCTTTCTTGATATCTGTATTTCCAGAGCACACTTACAATGAAATCACTTCATACTCATTCATAAATACAGAACTTCTTTGCTTAAACTGATAAATATTCCAAGTATTCTGCTTTATGATTTCAAGTTTTTTTGTTTTTTTTTAAAAAAAGCCCTCAGGGACTTCCCTGGTGGTACAGTGGTTAAGAATCCACCTGTCAATGCAAGGGACATGGGTTCGATCCCTTTTCCAGGAAGATCTCACATGCCGCGGAGCAACTAAGCCTGTGCACCACAACTACTGAGCCCATGTGCTGCAACTACTGAAGCCCACATGCCTAGAGCCATTGCTCTGCAACGAGAAGCCACTGCAGTGAGAAGCCCACGCACTGCAACAAAGAGTAGCCCCTGCTCGCCACAACTAAAGAAAAGCCCTCGAGCAGCTGTGAAGACCCAGGCAGCCAAAAAAAAAAAAAAAAGCCCTCATATTAGCATATTAACAAGCATCTTGACATGTCTCGCTTTAATTATGCAGACAGCAATTTCTTTTTTGCTTCTAATGTAGAGGTTGATTGGGAAATTTTTTATTTTATTGCTTACAATCTTACCCTAGCTACCTAAATCACTACTATAAGATTTGACATCTATAATTTATCATTTTCCTCTGCTATTAGATAAAATGCCCTTTAAAACATTCCACAGCAAGGTGAACACAAGTCAAGCTTGCAAAGTTCTAGAAAAAAGAATTGCAAAGAATCATTAAAGAATAATGAACGTTGACTTATGTAGCATATGATATCAGGGCTGCCCAGTTTAACAAATATAATTATTCCAAGTCATTTTCAGAAGGCCTCTAAATTTCAGCACCTAATTTTCATCATCTTTCAAGGAATAACAACAAAAATACCTTACATTTATAAAGACTCTAAAAGCGAACTCTTTAATTCATTTCTCTGGATTTCACTAAAGCGAAGCATGAAACAATAGACAACTTAAAATACAGGAAACCCAGATTCCTTTTACTATTGCGTGGCTTTAACATTTTACTGCTATAGCCAAGAGTCCTTGGTTTCTGCGGCCAACAGCCTTTTGCATGCTGATTTTGCAGAGAGAGTCTCTCAGGAGTTATTACTTTTGAGTACTATCTACGATGACTCCAGTCTCTGCAGGAAGTGGGAGGTAGCAGAGTTTGGGAATGAAAACACTGAGGGGACTGTAAGGAAACTGAGGGGACTGTAAGGACTGTTTCATTTTGGGAATGAAAACACTGAGGGAAAAATCTTTCCAGATAGAATTGTCAACTCAATCTAATTTTAGGTTTCGGGCAGAACACATAGCTGTACCTTCAGCTACCTGCAAACATTTGCCTCTCAGGTGCCCATCATTGAAGGACTACAACCAGGACAAACAAAAATAATGAAGTTTTCTATCATAATATTTTTTAGTAAAATAGGTGATGTGTCAGAGTATGTGTGTGTATGCTTGCACACGGGCAAACCATGTGTGTGTACCCCTACGTTCAAGGTTTCATAGCGTTCGGAGTAAAGGAGATGGTCCAAAAGGGTTTCTTTCTATTTTTCATAAACTCTATTTAATTTTTCCTTCCAGTCCCTCACAACCAAAAGGACTAATAGTCCCAGGCGCAAGACCTCAGAAACATATTACTGAGTTATGTGAAACAGGAATAGGAGACATTTTTAGTAATACTTTCTATGTGGTAGCTATTTTGGTATTGAAACAACTAAATCAAATCTAACAAAGGTCTTTTGAGAGGAAATGGTTAAAAGGGCATGTCTTTCCTTTTCTAAAAGGAAAACCACAGCAAAGTATTCCGATCAGGAATAAATTAAAGAGCACTGCACTTTTCTGCAAGGGTCAGGAAGTCAAGCTCTTGGCCTTGGGCTGCTTCTCAGCCCCACCCCAGCTGACCCTGGGAACAAGGCACTCCCCATCTCTGTGTGAACTCAACAGTTGCTGTCAAGTCCTGCCATTCCTCTGCAGAAAAGAGCCAGGGATTTTCTGGCTCTTGCCAGAAATCAGAGTCAGAAGGAGGTAGCTAAGGTGCCGGGGGCTTTCTATAGTGTCCCAGTGCCAGCTTTCTGTCGCCAAAGGAAAATTCCCTAAACTCACTAAAGCCAAATCTCACATTTTGAAAAGTCTCCAAAAGAAGTTTCATAAACTGTTTTGCTGCTAGAAGATTAAGCTCTCATTTCCCAGATTACATTTTTTAAATGTAATTTCCTTAAATTCAGCAGCACTTTTAATCCATGACACTCACTGGTAGACAAGAAAAACAACTCTGCTGTCTTCACAATCGATTTAAAGCTTACAGATGTGACATCTCAGTACTTCATGTTGTGGTTAATTGCCTTATACTAACATCTGATGAAAAAAAATATATATATATATTTAATGTTCTTATATAACCTGTGCAGCTGACATGTGATTAGTTGGGAAATAGGGGCTGTGAGGTGTCCCAAACAGCTGAACTTGATCAAGATGTCATGCACTCTTGACCTCTTTAATAGACTATTTTGCTCTTTTGACAGCATTCAAAATCTACTTGTCCTTCAAGGTCTAGCTCAGTTCCTGCCTCCAGCCCAAATCTGTGCCTGACCATTTAAGTTCTCACTGAGATCTTCCCCCTGGCACCACCTTAAGGCCCTATTGCCTGTGCTATTATGGCATTTGGATATGTCAGCGTACACCATATTTTATTCACTGACTTTCAAGGGCCGTGTGCTTTCTCTTTGGCTCCCCATAGTGCCTAGTCTGGTGCTGAGCACATGTGGATGCTCCGTGGTAGAAGTGAATCAAATTGACTTACCTCCTTTTTCCTCATTTTCCCTATGATCATATCTAGGGCTAAAATTTGCATTATTGCTTTTTATTTCTCCAGTCATTGTTCCTTAGTGACCCAGGAGCATCTAGAATGAGCTGCAAGTTAGATCACTCCTGGAATAGGTTGGTCACCTGTGGTTTTTGGCTTGGATGTCACTGTCTGTACCACCCATGGAAATGGGAGACAAGTTACATCCCTTATGACTGTAGTCATTAGGGAATTACCAATGAATATAAAGAGAAAAAATAAGCTAATGGAACAGAGAAAGAAAATAAAGAAAAGGATGAGGGGAAAAGAGAATGAAAGAGGCAAAAAAAAAAAAAAAAGCTCCCACAATCCTACTTTCTGATGTACATACGTTTCCTTTTTAAATGACAAAACATAAAGACTCCTCGCAGGTATATTTAATGGATGGTTACTTGCATATCTTAATAATGTTTGCTCTCTGGGGAATCATATACAGAAACAACTGCCTTTCCAGTTTGAATTAGGAATAAAGTGGAAAGGCAGTTACTTTGGGAGGAAGTAAAAGCAAAGCCTAGTAACACTGGTGCATTGTATGAGGCAGTGAGAAATGACAGTTCACAATGAGGCAGACTTCTCTCTTCAGTGATCAGCCTGCTCGGCCCTCAATGAGTCCGTGAGATTCCGCATTTTATAGGTTGAGCTTCCCACTGGCAGCAACTGAAGCAGTTTATTATGCACATTTGTCACGTGATCCACTTCATCAACCAAATGGAACTGGGAGAATAAGCCACCCTAACAAGATCCTCAGTACACTCTTAAAAACTACTTACAGATGTACTCTTCCTCCTAGGGGATACAATGCGTTTCCTTGTACGGTGCCACATGATACAGGAAATGCATTATCCCCATCCAAATTCAGGCATACCAGGAGGAAGCCCATGAAAAGAAAGCGGCTCAGAAAAGCACACATGGCTTTTGCAAAAGTCCTGAGAGGGGCTCCTACACCAATTTGTGATAACGGCAGATAAAATCCCAGGCCTCTGAAGCTCAGTTCATTACAAATGCTAATGTCCACACAGGGGAAAGGAAACCACATCAGCAGTCAGCATCGACACAAATGTTGCCAATGCTTTTTATTTACGGTTGTCACTGAGTCCCCTCAGCAGTATGCCACATCTCCATTTGTGTTGTAACTTTAACTACGTTATGTGCTTTCACAGCTCGCTAGGTTATGTACCCATAGGTGATTTGTGCTTTCAGACTGTGTCTGGTGAGATGAGCGGCTGCACTTCTAATCTTGAATCTGGAACCATTTTGTTCCCATTCAGATAAGATCGAAGGAATGCTTTTGTAGATGCATCCAGGAACAGTAACACCTGCCATTGTTAAATCTTCCTGTTTCAGCTGGGGTGATCAATTTATCATTCAGTCAGTCAGCCAACAGCTATTTATTGAACACCTGCCACGTGCCAGACACTGTTCCAGGCATTGGAGATATAACAGTGAATAGAGTCCTACCATCAAAAAGATTACATTCTAGACAGGGGGAGGGGGAGACAGCAAACAAGTATGGAATATGGCAGAGTGTGTCAGTCAGGATAGGCTAGTTACTCTGTGGTAATAACAACCCAATCTCAGTGGATTAAAACAACCAGGTTTATCTCTGACTTACACTGGGTGTTCATTGCAGGTCAGCTGGGGGCTCAGCTCTGTGCAGCTTCACTCTGGGACCCAGGCTGCCCGGAGAATCCCCATCTGGAGCATGGCCAGTCTCTGTGGGAGAGGGAGAAGATAGAGTGGTGAACTGCGCACTGGCTTATGCCCGAAAGGGACACACGACCCTTCTCCTCACGTGGCACTGGACAAAGTCAGTCAGGTGGCTGCACCCAACTTCAAAAGGTGAGGAAGTGCAATCATATCATATGTTTAGGAAAATCAGACATACTTGGTGGGCAGAACTGTCCCAATGATGATGATTGCTATAAAGAAAAAAAGCAAGGTAAAGGAGATGGTGTCTGGGGAGCTGGTTTCCACTTACAGAGATGGTCAGGAAAGGTCTCTCTGATATGGTGACATTTGAGGAGAGATCCCAAGGAAGAGAGAGAGGGCCGTTTGGATGGGGTGGGGACAGCATCCTGCAGAGGATACAGCAAGGGCATAGTTTGCCTGGCATGTTTGAGGAACAGCAAGGAAGTCAAGATGGCTAGAGGGGAGCGAGCAAGGGGAGAGCTGTAGAAAAGTAGGTCAGAGACATAAGAGAGAGTTGTGGGACCCAAGTGGGCACCTTATTATAAGGGCTATGGCCATTGCAGATGTTTGGGTGAAGACATGATCTGAGTTAGGTTTTAAAAGAATCCTGTAGCTGCTGTGAGGAAAATATACCAAGGGGCCAAGGGCTGAAGCAGGGAATAGTTGAGAGGCTCTTGCAATAATCCAAGTAAGATAAGAGACTGGGTAGTAGTCAGACTCTGGAGAGAGTTTGAAGGTAGAACAAACAGAATTTGCCCATGTATTGCTGTAAGAGAAAGAAAGGATTCAAGGATGACCAGCAAGGTTTGTTTCTTCTAGTAATCCCTGGATACACATAAGGACTACTTCATGTGACTTTTGAGAATCTTCAAATTTGGCAAAATCACATAGCACATAACCTCCCTCCAAAATGAGTTGAGAGTTGAAGAGCCAAGTGGAGAGATGGATGCTGGGTGGTCAGCTTGATTCATGGACCATCTAAGGGACATCTCTCCCACACTGGTCTAATATCCAGTCCCTCTTAGGGTTTTGATCCATGTTACTTTATAAAACCAGAAAAATGAGCTTCATAATTACAAGCAAAACAGGAGCTTCTGACTGAGTCATCCCAACCTCATCCCACTCCTCTGTGAACCTCAGGTACCACTACCAAGAAACTTAGCTATACAACACAAGATCTGTCCTCAGTATACGCTGGTATAGTGGTGTGTCATCAATTCTCCTAAAAGTAGGTTGAATAGAAATCTTAATAAATACAATAAAATAACATTATGGTGTTCTTCTGAATAGTTTCCCCTCTTTCTGCTCACCCTGTCTTCCCATCACATGGTTCTCCCCATTCACCACCACCCATTAAATGGCCACTAGAGCGCCCTACTACACCTGGGCCTTCTCTTATGTCTTCTCCAGCTTAGGAAAGCACAGGTTGAATGCACAGTTTGCCAACTACCGTAATGGAATGAATAAATAAAGGTCATTGCTGTTTTTTGTTTTGTTTTTTTTTTTCCTTGGCCGCACTGCACAGCTTGCGGGATCTCAGTTCCCCGATCAGGGATTGGACCCGGCCCACTGCACTGAAAGCCCAGAATCCTAACCACCAGGCCACTGGGGAACTCCTTATTGCTGTTTTTAAAAACTGTATATTTTTGGTATTTGTAATCAAAAGCATTCGTTCATTCAAAACATCTTCTTGAACTCCTACCATGTGCCACTTCCTCTTCTAAGCACTGGAGACACAGCCATGAATAGAATGTGGAAGTAATACATATTGTTGAAAACTGGGAGAGCATAGAAAAGTATTAAGAAAAGATAAACTTTCCACTAACTCACCACTGAAACATAACTGCTAGTAACATCTTGGTGCCCTGTCTTTTTCCAAGCACACATATTGTTCCTCCTTGCTCTTTTGAATAAAATTTACAACTCTGGACTTATACAGTACATTTTTTTCTTTAAAAATTATTTCTTCTTATAAAAATAAATCATAGTAGATGCTCAGTAAGTATTTGTTGAATGAATAAATTAATTATAGAAACAGTAAATTACAGAGAAGCAAAAAATTAAAAATGAAAGTCATCAATAATATCACTACTAAGAGATAGTATCACTAGTAATAGTTTGGGTTGTTCAGTATGGTTTTGAATAATCAACATATTTTTACAACATCGCTCCACAATGATTATTTTGTAAATGACAACTTTCTCTTTTTTCCTAATTACAAAAGTAACATGCCATTGTAGATATTTTGGAAAATATTGAAAACTACAAAAGGAAAAACCAAAAGTTATTTGTAGTCCCACTGCCCTGAGACTACTGCTATTAATATTCTCCAATTGGGCTTCCCTGGTGGCGCAGTGGTTGAGAGTCCGCCTGACGATGCAGGGGACACGGGTTCATGCCTCGATCCAGGAGGATCCTACATGCCGCGGAGTGGCTGGGCCCATGAGCCATGGTCGCTGAGCCTGCGCGTCCGGAGCCTGTGCTCCGCAACGGGAGAGGCCCGCGTACCACCAAAAAAAAAAAAAAAAAATCTCCAATCTTTTTGGAAATTTTTTTCCAATCTTTTTTTTCTTGAGCAGTACAGTAGGTTTGTTAAGAGCCTGGGCAAGTTACTCAGCCTCTCTGAGCATCAGATTCTTCATCTGTAAAATGATACTAGTAGTACCCACTTTGTAAGATTGGTGTGAAATTTAAATAAGATAAGATACACAAACTGTTTAGTTTAACATCTGACTGACCCATTATAAGTGCTTAATATGGGAACTCTTACCACTTTGCAAGACATTTCTATATAGTTGGTCAGACTTTATACATGAATTTTTGGTCCTCTTTTTTTAAAGAAAGAAACAACATTCCTCAATCTCATTAAATTTAAAATTCTGAGACGATCTCAAATTTTCAGAAAAATTGCAAGCAAAGTACAAAGATCTTTTCTCCCTTGAAATATTTGAAAGGAAGTTGTCAATCCAATTCCTCCATTACTCCTGAATATCATAGCTCACATTCTACAACTCAAACAGAGACATAGCTCAAACAGAGACATTCCCCTACAACTCCAGTGCAAACAGCAAAATTGAGAAATTAACATTGGTACACTGGGGTCTAATCCTCAGACTCCAGTCAGATTTCTCCATACATACCTTATAACAAAAGGATTCCAGTTCCAAACCACACCATGTAATTATTCCCCATGTCTCTCCAGTCTCCTTCAATCTGAAATAGTTCCTCCACCTTTCCTAGACTTTAATATCCTTGACACTTTGAAAGAATATGGGCCAGTCATTTTGCAGAATGTCCCTCATATGATGTTTTCTCATGATTAAGTTATGCATATGTCTTTGTCAGGAATACCACAGAAGTGATGCTGTGTTCTTATTGTATCTTATTAGGTAACATACCTGTTTTGGCTATAACAACCTGTGCTGGACCACCTTCCTACACAGATACGCCTCTCACCCCATCTGGGCTCTGAAATATCCTCTTCACCCTGCCTCGACGCCAACATCTCGCACTAGGCTATGCCTTTGCAAGAACACTCCCCTCACCCCACGTGGGCTCTGAAACCTCCTGCCGGGCTGCCCCTCCCACCCTCAATCCTCAGCCCACCTGGGCCACCCTGCGCTGAGCCATCCTCTCAGCCTGCTTTGGCTCTGACACTGAGCTAAGCTGACCCTCTGCAGCGGTGGCTCTCTTGAGCTGCCTGGGCACTGGCACCAGCTATCCCACTCGTGGGATGCCCTCCTCACTCCACTTTTGCAGTGTTCTAATTCTTTAAAGATTTCTATTATCTATGTATATAGTATCAGTTTTTCCTCAAACTAGAGGTCTGTGTATGTATTATTGATGATCCATCAGTAATAATGTGTTTTCATTTCAATGATGATCGAAAAAAAACTTACATTATAAAATATAAGCATATCTGGGATGTTCGTTTTATAACCACATACTTTTAGTGTTGGTGCTTTGTGTTTAAAATTGGGTTGGTACCGTGTGATTAGTAATGTGTCAATATTTAACTTTTAAACTGGTGGTAGTTTTAGATTGGCATTCCTGGCATCAAAATACAAAAACCATCTTGATTTCTGTTCAGTAAAAATTATATTGCGTTTTCTTACCAACTATAAATCTAAAACTGCTCACTGATGAGATTTATGTCTTTATTTAATAAATTAATTTTGACTTTCCATCATAAAAATAACCATGCTACTTTAATTGTCACAGGCTGATGAAAAAAGAACTGAGCTGGCTGACTTGATACACAAATGATGTACTCATGCAAAGTGAAGGCCAAATGAATCATGGCACTGGTATAAGTGAAGTTTTACAATAGTTCAAATAGAGGAAAGTAGAGAGAAAACTGAGTCATTACAGGTCTCTTGGTATCATATATTGAACTCAAAAGAAGCTAGGCAAAACAGCCACTTTTTTCAGATTATTGACAGATGTGTTTGTGTGTGTGTGTTTATATGGCATATCAGCTTGCAAATATTCTCCATGAAGGACTTTTGTTAGGAGCTTTTTAAAAAAATAATTATCAATATTATATTTTGGAGAAAACCATTTTTAGATGAGTTGGACCAATTAAAATAATCAACTGATGGTTTCAAATGAGTAACCTGATGGAAGGAAAAATTATGGTAATGATAATGATTGCGAATCAAAGGACTGTCCATCATGCTCATAATCAAATATTTAGGTCAACAATTGAGACATAAAATGCATAAAAGCATCTTATTATGCTTTTATAATTACATGTATACATTGTAATTAAATCCAACATTGGCTACTTAGTTTCAGCAAAACTTTACCACTTTTACACTAAATTAATGTTTCTTATTTGAATTTATCTGGTGATCTTGTTTTTATCTAGCTTGTTAAATTTGATTTCTTCTTATGGTTTGTTTTAATTGTGGTAAAGAAAACACATAACCTAAAACTTACTGTCTTAACCATTTTTAAGTGTACAGCTTGGTAGTATTGAGTATATTCACACTGTGTGCAACAGACGTCTAGAACTTTTTCATTTTGTGTACTTATAGTTTTTAATGAGCTATAAGTATAAAGCATTTATACCTAATTATACATTGGCACGTATTTAAGGAACAAGATGATGAAAATTATTTAAGTCAACATAAAAGGTGGTCTCAAGAGAACTTTTTCCTTTTGGGAAAAAAGGAAGAGGTTTAAGAAACACTAATCAATATGGTAATTAACTTCCAATCTAAATGTTTGCTTAGGCCCACCCCCACTTTTCTCCCTGGCTGGACGGTTCACAGTGGACTGGGAGGAAAAGGCAGTGATACCTCATTTCTTGGAAAAGCAGAGCCAGGGGAGAGCATAGCAGTTTTCCCAACCTGAATTCAAAACTTGCTTTTAAGTAATAGGTATAATATGAACACAATACTGCCTTTCAAATTACTTTTCAAAATAGTTTCAAATCCATTTTCCTAATTTTGAGGCCCCGTTGTGAATCTCTAAAGTTAGTTTCCTTTAAAGTCAAACCTCATTGCCAAGTTTGATGTGTTATAACTCTAATCGTCCAAGCCAGTGCTGCTGGAGTTTTGCTCCTTAGCAAGATGCTAGAGGAAGAAGGCTGTCTCCAGATGCTGTGATTGTTCTGAGTCTGCTATGGCCTCTTGCAGGCCTTATTAAGAAAACAAACTGTGCTGATTAGTTTCTCTGAAAAACTAGACGGAAGTTTTCAGCTTAAAAGCTCATATGCTGACCTCTCCTAAGGCTTCATTTTTAAAATGAAAGTTTGTTGTTAGGATTTGCTATTTGACTTTTTAGAAATAAGAAAATATCCAAAGTTCCCATAAGTAATCATTAATTATGAGGTGGAAAGCAAGAAGGAAAGGGCAAGAAAGGAAGGAAAATTTATCATTTACTCTGTGCCAGGCACTATTCTAGAAGCTTTATATCACCCGTCTTACCTTGTCCCGACAACCTCCCTAGGAGTTGGTTCTGTTGTCCCCATTTCAATGGCTGAGACTCTGAGAGGTAAAGTAACTTGCCAAAGATCACGGAGCTTGTAAGCGAACAGGTTTGATTCAAACTCAGGGTTGTCTGATTACCACTCACTCAAGTACGAAACACGTCAAGACACATCACAGATCAGCTTGGTCAGTTTTCTGCCACAGATTTTGTCTGGGGAAACTGGACCATGCCGATACTCATTCATGGAGAAAGTCTCTCTGCCCATTCCAGCACATTATCATTCTCTGCTCTCTCGCTCAGTTACTTGTATATTTAGCTGACAGACTCAACTTCGAACACTCCCCAGACCCTACCCAACAGAGTGCAGAAATCCCTTTGCTCTCTCGCAGCTGATCCCAGTACCGGCTAGGTTTCTGCTCCCCCAGATGTGGAGGCTGCAGTGTAAAAAGCACTTCCTCATCTTGCAACTACAGTATTGTCTGGCGCTTCTTGAGGCACAGGTCTAAGCTGCTGTCTAGAGAGGCCTGATGTATGCCCTGTGGGCTGCACTGTCATTTACTGGTTTAATATGCACACTCTGTGATGCATTTTTATACTTTCCCATTTCTTAAATTCTGTCTCCTAACTCAGATCTCATTTACATGGTGATTTATAGGGCCTGAATATTATAATCTAAAAGGTGTATGTGGAGAGGAGGAGTGAGCACATCTTCTATTTATTAGGAAAAGTCTCCAATCATCTGCTTCTTTGAAAATCTGACCTTGAAACTGCATAATGAGAGCTCAGTCCCCAGTCATAGTGAGGAGCAGGGAAAAGGGACCAGCTGGTCTGTTTGCTTAGCGTCTACTGTACGCTGCCTTGGGTAATCTCTTTTCACATGACGGCCTCTCTCCCCAGTTAGATTTTAAATAATTGGAGGGCAAGAGCATGTATCACTGACCTCTGTGCCAAGCATAAGCCCCTTGCACATAGTAGGCATTTAGTAAATAACTGGATGTTGGTTGCTGATCTGTGACTGACTGCTGCTTAAACCTCCCCATTCCCCACCATACCCCTGACCTTTCTGGTTTAGCTTTTACGTGACAGTTTCATTAGAAATGGTAGCAGGATGGAACCAGAACTTTCATGCACACACTGGGATATCAGAGACTTCTGCTTCACGTGTCTTTTCAAAGAATAAGTATAGGCTAGTATCCAAAGACCTAGTTTAGAATCTTGAATTTTAAAAACTTGACTGTGGGAAAGCCCTGCCCACTCACTTTGGAATGCCCCCGCCCCCTCTTAAGCATACTACACAGCATGGTTTAGTGCCTGGACTTGGTGATACCCCTTTGCCTAGGAGGGCTAGTGCATGAAACCCTTTCCACGCTGACACCACAGCTTAAATTCATTCTTCAGGCAGCCATTATTTTTTCTTATTAGGGTCAAAGATAAGGTGATGTGTGGAGGGGCAGCCGGGGCATCGTCTGGGGGGACAAGACTCTACCAGAGGAGCAGGAGCTGATGCTGGGCATCTCATTGGAGGCAAGAAGGAGCCCATACAGAAGCAGGGGATGGGGTTTAGGTGCTGTGGAGCATTAGCTGCTGCCCCGACTGCACAATTCTCCTCAGGCTGGCTGTTTTGCCCAAACCTAGTCTAGAACTGTCCATGTTCTAGGAGCCTCTTATGAATGAGCATCTTGCTTTGAAAATCAATTTGAAGCCAGAGTGGAAGTTTTCTTTTAGTCACAAAGTGAGAGCAATGAAAATAGGACTATCCTGCTGTATTATTTTTGGCCTTGTAACAGTGCAAAGTCAACTTTTCTTTCTGACTCAGGAGCGTTTTATAAAATCTCCACGTTTTGTGTGCATTTCAGACCCGAGAATCTGCCACCCCAGACCCCATTGTGAGGGACGATTTAAAGTTCAGGGAAACAGCAGCTCTCTGCAAGTTTCTGAGTAACTGAACTTTGTTATAACAACAGATTGGAAGATAGAATCTGTTAATCTCTAAACTCAGGGAACCCTTGACCCCTATCCCGGGTAACACAGGATGCTGAAAATTGGTCGGGTCCCTAACTCACCTTCTCACATTTCTCCTCTCCCTGGAAGAACGCAGCTTTTGACCACCGTGCCAGCTTGAGAGCAGGGCCTCCCTGTCACGCCTCCGTGACTGCGTGACCAGGTGGATTTCTGTGCCGGGCGTCGCCTGGAAGGTGGCAAAAGCCAGACAGGTACCTGTGGCCCAGCTGCTGCTCAGCTACGAGGCTGGCAGCCAAGCCGGGCGGCAGCTTCTCGAAAGCAGCCCTTTTGATGACACCGATTACATTTCCCTCACTAGAGCCTTGGACTGATTGAGCAACAGCCAGCTTCTCTGGGTAACAAAGAGGAGGGGAAAGTAATCCAAACACAGGTTTTATTATAAAAACCTGGGAGTGAGAGAAGTATATTTATTCTGTAAGATAACACACCTGCTCAGTGCCCAGGAGGCTCATTTCCATCAGTTGCCATGGCAAACTCGTTATACTTCAAGGCCATGTGGCTTTGTTTCCTTTTGAGATCTGGTCCTTGTCCTACCTTTCCTAACAACTGCAACACAATGACATGGAGGCCTGCGGCAGCATAATTGATTTCTCCTTCCCTCTATCAACGGTTCACATTTGTTCGGCACAGGACTGAGCCTGCCTCTTCCTTTGAACTCCTGGCTAACCATGAAGGCATGCTTCAGAGAGCCGTCCTCATTAACATTCCAGGTCTCCCTTCCCCGTCAGCGATAAACAAGCCCCGCATCAACGGCCTCCTTCCTTCCAGCTTTACAAATGAGTGGCTCAGCTCCATGTTTCGCTGCCGATCCAGGTGCCCAGGCGCACAATGCGGGGCTAAGAAGCACGCTGGAGAGACTAAAAATAGAACAGCAGTTTTGGACGCATACCAGAGCAGCTACTTCATCTCAACTTGCTTTGCACACTAAGCCTAATGGGATCCATCAGGCATGAGTTCTCTCCCTCTCGCCCTCCCTCTCCCTCTCCCTCCCCGCCGCCGCCCCCCCACCCCCCCCATCTACCGTCAGCACCTTCCTGGTGAAGGCAGCAAAGGAGGTCAGGCCAGGGACAAGAAGCGTGTGCCCTCCTGGTCTTAGTTTACGAGTCCTGGGAGATCTGGGGGCTGCAATTACTCTTTCCGTACAAGCGTTTCTAGAAAAGAGCAGGCAGGTCCAGAACATGGTCACCTTTGCCCAGGTACACTTCGCTCCTCCAAGACTTTCATTGTTCAGCAAAGGCTCAACTATCACTTCCTACACACCCCAGTAAGCATGACCTAGCCCCAGACTCAGAAGCTTCTTGGGCAGTTAAATAGAGAACTACACTACAGTGTTCCTCTTACAGGTCCCACCTGCTTGGCTTGAGGCTAAAGATTTGGGAGCAAATGCACCATCACAGATGGAGGGGCTGTAGCTCACGTGGGTGGGTGGGCAGCACGTGACTGCCCAGGGTCTGTGAAAGCCTCCCACCAGTGATTCTATCTGAAAGCCTTTTGCAATAGAAAATGGAACAAATCAGTATTAAGTTAGGAACATGCTGTCCTGCCTGGGCACCAGGCCTCCCCAGTGCCAGCTGTATTGAATGAGCGAGGCTCCTCTGTGTTGTTGATGTGTCTCCCTTCTTGCAGCCTCCCTCCACCCAAAGGAGAGTTAGCCAGACCCACACATTTCTCATGAAGGGTAATGCAGGGGTTCCAAACAGCTAAGTATTACTCCAACGAGTACCACTCGTGTAGAATTAGGAGCGGGAGGGAGAAAAAACAGAAAAGGAGAGGGAAAGATGACTATTACAGTATTGAAAAATAAAAGCCTTTTCATGGTTGTTGTTTTGGAGATTGGCCAGATACAACGAAAAGAAATCGATCTACTGGCGGGTTTTGTCTGTAAGCTTCTGGAAGGTGTCAAGATCTTTTCAATTGTGCCTTGGTTTCATAGAATAGCAGGATAAAATAAACATGCCAAACTACTTCAAGAAAAGTCACCCTCCGTACAGCAATAATTAACCCCCCAAAGAATCTCCCACAGAACAAGTTGCAACATGATCGTTTAATCCTCCAGCCACCAGAGGACAGAGGTGCATCTTCCCTCAGCCTTCTCCTATGTTCATGAGGCCCAGTATACCTCCAGGAGACACTGGGTCATTTGTTGAATAAATCTACCATCAAAACCCAGAAAGTTTTCTAGGTTCACCGAATAAATGTCTGTAGACTGGAAGCCAGGGTGTTCTAGCCCAAGGGTGAGCTTAGCAGAGCCACGGGTGCTCTGCACCTCACTTTTCTCATGCCTGAAACAAAACTGCAGAGGTGCATGATTTCTAGGGTCCTTTCCAGACTGAAGATTCCCTGGCAGAAATAAATGATATGGGAATTAAATTTTCATTGGTGATTTCATTCATCCTTTCTCGTTTTGGTGGTGGTTTATTTGGTTCATGGGCCCTTATAGAACGATATACCTTGAAAAATATTGCATAATTCTTCAGGGGGAGAGGCATTTCTTCTTTGTGACATTTTCCCATACTCTAACTTTCCTTCTCTCTCATTTGCCACTAGGAGGTGGGTCTCACTGATTCTTCTTGGTTCATTAAGAAGAAACAGAAAGATCGTGTGTTTTGAGAGACTCTTTCTGGATCATTTCCCAGTGGTCACAGGACTTTGCAATTCATTTGGCAAAGGTGATGGTGACAATGGGGCATTTGGCAAAGTGGCTGATGAAGTGACTGAGGTTAAGAAGGCTCCTGGCAAAACATCATGAAACAGGGTCTGGAATGTTCGAAACGGAGGGCCTGCCTCCCTCGCAGACATGGCTCCGAGAAGAGCTCAGTCTTTAAACAGGTGATTTGTTTAATAGGAAGCAAAGAAAAACGGTATCAACAACAATTCTGGGGGGCACTGCGCTGAGAAAGAGCTAGTCTAATACTTCGATTGTAGCCATGAACTGAGATGCCTTTGAATAATACAGAAATTGAACTAACCAGGCAGATATTCTGAAACCAGTCACTGAAATTAAAAATCACGTTGTAAGTTTTCAGTTAGTCACTAAATATCAGATAAGACTCTAGCCTTGCACTCTGCACACGTCACCCCTAACATCAGTTTAGGTCTGAATAAAGCTTTGAGGCTAAGAGGTTATTATTACTGAGTCAGCCCTAGGCCACTTCCATCCCCTGCAAACCTGCAGATGAATGCATGAGGACCAGGGTAACTTCCTTCATCATTCACCTCGGGGAGGAATAGTGGCTGAGGGCTCAGAACAGGCCTCCGAAGTGAGGAAGGCGTAATAACATCACATTATTAAACCTCCACAAACTAGAAACATTTCAGAGTAATCATTGCTGATGCCACTTTTGTACAACTCTGTGTAGAATCTTTAATGATGGTGTCACCTCCAAAAAAGACAATAAAAAGAGAGGAGGAAGCCTTGATGTTTGTGTCTGGGGTGTTTTCCAGGCACTTTGAGTTAACTAAACAAGTACGTCAGTTTTACCAGGTCCCAAATGCTATGACTCTAAAGGTACTCGTCATAAAGTCTTACAAATGAGGACTTCGGGTATACTAGCTTTTCTTTTCTCTTCCTAGTTTTAAAAACAAAGACATTGGGCTTCCCTGGTGGCACAGTGGTTGAGAGTCTGCCTGCCGATGCAGGGGATGCGGGTTCGTGCCCCGGCCTGGGAAGATCCCACATGCCGCGGAGCGGCTGGGCCCGTGAGCCATGGCCGCTGAGCCTGCGCGTCTGGAGCCTGTGCTCCGCAATGGGAGAGGCCACAACAGTGAGAGGCCCGTGTATCGCAAAAAAACAAAAAAACAAAAATAAACAAAGACATTCACTGTACCCAGTAGACATCTAGGTTACAATGTAAAGAAAACTAGTGTTCTTTGCAATTCATCAGCAAGGTTTCTTATTTATAGTTGATAAGTACTCATCTTCCTAAGAACTATGATTTTATTTAGAATCATGGCTGTGTATGGTACAAAGTTGTTTTGTTCAAAAAATTCTACTGCAGGAATAAAGCTTTCAAGATTAAGTTAAAAGGGATTGTTTAACTCTCTGGCCTTAATCCTTTAATACAAAGTAGTCTGTTACATTTGTCTAATATTCTATTTAAGCAGCTTTATTGATGTCCCGGGAAGCACCTGCCTAGATAAATTAATATATATCTATGTCCTTTGAGATAAGTGAAACACAATTTTACAAAAGAGTAAATATTTTATTATTTGTACATGAATCAGTGTGGTCTAAAGACACACAGCATCTGGCTAACTCAGAAAAGTAGCCCAAAGTGATGGGAGAGTGTGGTCGTTGACATGTATTGCAATGTCACTTGTACTGTCTACTTGCTAAGTGCTGAGAGCCCGTTCTGGACACGTCACACTCTTAGAAGGAACCTGCAGTGGCCTTAAGAAGAAGGGAATGCAGAGCATCCGTGGCCTCTGTTTCAAAGACAAGGTCCTTTGAGGTCTGGGGTGGCCGGGAGGAAGAGGACTCTGCAGAACAGGTTTTCTGGGGTGGGAGGGCCCCTCAGGAAGGGACTGAAAACAACAGCCCTGAACGCTGCCACACAGCCTCAGCCAGAAGAGTGCTCGTCAGAACAGGGGCCCAAACGTGGCATGGCCCCCAGATCTGGGGATGGAGGGAGTCACAAGGGAACCACCTGAAGTGTGGGCAGAGGCCCTCGCGGGGGAGCCACATACTCTTCCTCTCTGAGCAGCCGCAGAAGGATATTTTTTTTATTCTTCGGCCAGCTGTAGACGTGAGTGTTCTGAAGCCAGGTGGGCACATGCTCCTAGGGGAGAGAGAGTGACAGAAGCAAAAGCCATTAGAGAAAAACCTGGACTCTAGATCCCAGATTCAGTTCCCAATTTTTCCTTCATGGGCGTCTCCTACTCAATTCTTCTGGGAGTTGTACTGTTTTGCTTTCGGAAGGGGTTCGAGTGTGAAATGGCTCTGGGTGCAAGCTGTGTAGCTTGTTATGGAAAGCACATGTGTCCAGCATCTTCCTTCAGTCTCCCAGGCTACCTGCCCTTTGCATCTCAGTGTGCTTTTCACCATGATCCCATAAAAGGGGTAGGACGGAAGTCATGCAGAGTGGTGTGAACTCCTCTGTGGCTTCCGCAGAAGGGTGCCAAGTCTTTGGGCTTAATCTAATTCATTATCCTTTCACTCCAGCGACAGGGCTGGCTCACAGAAGAAGCCCACCAGATCGCAGTTATCAGGCAAAAGCAGAACCTGTAAGCCAGGGATCGTGAGGGTGCAGTTTCAGAGTGCCCTTGGGGAGTGGACATTCTGTTGGGGAAAGAAAGACAATGAATAAGTAAAATATATAGTGGGTTCAACGGTAATGCAGGCTGTGGAGAAAAATAAAACAGAGAAAAGGGGTAGCAAGTGCTGGGCAGGGATGAAAGATTTGCAGTTTTAAATAGGGTGTGAGGGAGAGGTCTTACTGAGAAAACAAGCAAAGACGTGACAGAGTAGTGAGCAAGCTTTGTGGATGTCTGGGTCCAGGCAGCTAGGAGAGCCAGTGCAAAGGCCCTGTGGTGGAAGCATGTTTGCCAGTGCGGCCAGAGAAGAATGAATGAAAGAGAGTAGGGGGGGGGGGTTTTGGAAGTAGAGGGGGCTGTATCAGATAGGGCCTCAGAGATTTTTCACTGAGTAGATAGGACTCCTTTGGGGATTGCAGGATGAGCTTAGACAGGAGCACCTGCTGTAGGTCAGGCACCATGCTGGGTATTGATGATGCCCAAATGAAAAAGACACAATTACTGCCTTGAGGAGTTCACAGTCTTATGATGGAGTCAAAATGTAACTATTTTCTAGGCCATAACATGCCAAGTGGCCGGGGCAGCAGGGGGGTTGCAGTCTGCCCTGAGAGCGGGTAAACAAGGGGACTGTTTGAGGAAGTTTAAAAAACATTAACAAAACCAACTAAAAGCTGGTCTGCTTTTTTCTATCACCATAACGCTCCAGTAATTCTAAACAATTACTCCAGACAGCCCCAGCCACGCACCACTGACTCCAGGTACTATAATTAAGAGCTCTCAAGAGAGGGACTATTCAGTACATCGGCACGGGGGAGGAGAGGCTAGAGGGATTGGGTGCTATGGGGATAAGCAAGAGTTCGCTGGACACACAACCAAGGAAGGGCACGGCAGAGCAGTGGGAGCACAAGTACAAAGGCACAGAAACATGAAAGAGTGGGGCGTGTGTGAGGGCAAGCTGAAACAGGCCACCGTGCCCAGGGCGTAGTGTCATCTGTGCGCACGGTGGCGAGAGGGAAGGCCAGGCAGGCAGCACAGCCCTCTTCTGACGGGCCAAGCACGCCATACTAAGGAAGACCGATGTGATCTTGTAGTCAGTAGGAAACCACCACAAAATTTCTAAGCTGGACAGAGACAGATCAGATCTACATTTCGGATGTTCTTCTTTGATGGCAGCACAGGGGATGGCTTGTACAGGGTCAAAGCGGACACAGGGAGACCAGGAAGGACATGTTGCAGTGAGAGCAGTCAGAGCCTGGGCGAGGGATGGAAAGCACACTGTTGGCAGGCTGTGAACTGCGCAACCCCAGGGGTCCCGTTCCCATAAATGGAACCCTCCCTCACCCAGGGCAGAAGTCTCAGTGCAGTCCTGACATCTAGGGATCCTCCAGGGTGGGGCTGGGCCTGAGCTCAGGGTGCCGTGGTGTGGCTCCCAAGATGTTTACTACACTGCTGCCTTCGCTTCTCCAAGCCTGGCGTGGGACCTCAGATGTTTTTGCCCCCGTTCTCCAAATCTGCTGGCCTGCCCTTCCAGTGAAAAAACCCTCATATGACCCACAGCAAAGTTCCCTTCGGTAACTGTATAGGTTTAATTCCCATATTCTACAGCTTTGAGAGCTGAACTGTGTGTAACCAAACATTTCCGTGGAACAGCCTGCAAAAAATGCACACATCTCGACTTTTATGTGCAAGAGATAAGAAGTATCAGATGAACAGTCTCTTTTCGTCTCATGAGTTACAACACAAACTACTTCTCTGTGTGTGATGGCTGCTTGAACAATTAGGATGGTCTATCAGGTAAAGCTCTGAAACCTTCCTGATTCACGCTGCTCAACTGAGTGCTACAACCTGTTGATCTTTCTGGCAACACTGCTATCTCGAAGGATGGATAAAGGGCTGACAAGCTTTTCCATTTAAAATCCCAGATAACAAACAAACCGTTTGTTTGTTTACCTTCTTAGCATTTGGGAAGAGCACAGGGATGAATCTGAAGTTCATACTTCCTTGTTTTATGAACTCAATCTGCATCTGGAAGAGAACACACTTGAAGGATTAATTTCAGGAATGAGGATGAATCAATGGTACTCACGATCATGCAAGCCCGCACGGGATTTTTATTCTGATTTCCTTCAGTGCCACACACTCATAACTTTAAACTCTCCATCACACATGTATGCCATCTGCTCATTCATCGGTCATGTATCGAAGGCCTATTGAAAGTCATGCTCTGTGGTCAGGGGGCCCGGCCGGCACCACCACCTTCTCCCCCATGCTGTGAAGGCAGGCCCCGCACCCCAGTGCCCGGGTCGTGCTCACACTGGGCTCTCCATCTTGTGCATATCTTTAACAATAGCTTCTGTCTCTCCCCAGTCTTCTAAAGACACTCACTTTATCTTCTCATGCCATGGGTCCCTTTGACAGTCTGGTAAGGACCCCTTCTCCAAATAAAATACGTAAGAAAATAAAACACCTAAGAGAACGAGAAAATCTAGGAAAATAAAGGAACTATTGTTACTGTTATTGAAAACCACTTGTCAAATATTTTTAAAATGTGTAAAAAATCAAAGATCTATTTGAGATTAAAAAAAAAAAGTCATGCTCTGTGCTGGACTTAGGGTTTCAAGGACTAGGATACTTTACAGGGTGTGCTGAGTTGCCTCATAGCAGTTCACAGAAGCCACTCATGTGCATCTCTTCCCAATTCTGTGTTCAGTGACTTCACATTGGTAGGTTGAAATCGGCCATGTGAGAGTATTTGTACCATGGAAATGGGCAAATGCTACAAATCAGGATCTTTTTTTTTTTTTTTTTTTTTGAGAACCAGTTTACCAGACACCATGGATATAATTCCTATCCTCACAAAGCCAGCGGTTTAATGAGCAGGCAGGAAGGAAAACTACCGACCACAGTGCAGTGTGAAAGGTATGAACAAATCGCTGTGGAAGCCCAGTGGGGGCCATCCTTTTCTACACCAGTGGTTTGAAGGAGTTACAAGGGAGTTGTCATTTGGATACTAAAAGAAAATAGGAATTTGGTCAGACAGGGAAAATGGGGGGAGGGGAAGAACATTCTCAGCAGCGGAAACAGCATGAGCAAATGTCTGGAGGTGTGAAGAAATGTTTGTGGGGTTGGGACCAGCCAGTAATGCGTTGAGGCCAGAGCACAGGAGGGCAAGGGAGGCTGAGGGAGGCCGAGGGAGGCGAGGCTAGGAGGTCAATGAGGAAAGCTCCGTCTGCCAAGCTTTAGGTTTCCCACACCACTTCCAACTTGCTCTGACACTGTGGTGGCCCTGCAAGATTTAGCTGCCAAGAACTCTATCAAAACCAGAATTTTCAACGTGAGAGGAGTTAGAGCCTTTCAAATCCTGTAACCAGCACAAAGCTTTCAATCATCTGATGACAAAGGAGATGAGGAATTATGTGTTCCCAACTATCTCATCTTCCAACTGATTTTTATAACTGAGAAGTCTTCACCATGCATGGGAATAAAAACAGAACAGAGAAGAAAGTGACAGTGGTGATGACTGAAATCACCATAGAAACAGCCTCATAAACACTCACTCTTACACTCACACACACACACACACACACACACACACAGTCACAACACACACAAATCTTCCATGAGGTGTTTTCTCAGTGCCATCTCACATTAAAAATCAGAAGACGACACCAAAGGCATATTTTAAAATGACCCGAGTGAGGTGCAACTAAAAGCACCAACCACACGAACACAAACAAGTGAGAGGAAGGGTGTAGGGCCTGTAAGGTAAAAGTGAAGAACTGGATTTAGTCCCTGACTTCCAGGACACTGCATACTGTACAATTTTGCTTGTCCACTAGGCTACCCCGGCAGTGGTGCGTTTTCATCATCTCTTATGTTTCCAGAGATGGGCCTTCTGGGAGCCATTGGCTCTATGATGCAGTTACTCATGGGTACCTCCTCGCTCCCTCTGTCCTGGAGTTTCCTGCTGCTTGGAGGGGACCAGGAAGCCAGCCAGGTGGGCAGGAAGGCACTTCTGCAGCTGGCCTCTTCGACCCCTCCAGTGATGAGGAAGGGCCCGAGACATTGTTGCCCCAAGAAACCAAGTTTGGGGACAATCTGGTTCATGGTTGGGCACCGTCAGAAAAGCCCTGAGGTCCAGCTGCCTATTACTGCCTGGCGTCACCACACACCAGCAGAGCTTGACAGGACTTGGAGCCCTTCACACACAAGCGCTGTCGGCTCCAGGACTGGCAGTTCCTAGACATGAGTGCTTCGGGGCCATGCAGACAGCCGAGGGATAGCAGCACCCAGAACCAGCCATGACCTTTTAGGGCAGAAAGGGTGGCTTTCCTGGGCCTCACCAGGGTCTGTCAGGCTGGGTAAGAATGGAACAGGAGGGATACTTATCTCCTGACTCCTTGGCCTCGCTCTCTGACCTCCCTACCTTGCCTCGGCTTTTGCTTTGCGTTGGTTCTGAGCTCAAGTAAGTGGTCGGCACTTGGTAGAAGAGGAGCCAGAGACTCTGAAGACCCAGATGGGGAACACCCACCCAGCCAGCCTGCCTTTTTCCGGTACTCCCGACCCACAGGACAGACCTGGATTTCAGTCCGCCTCCCCTGAGGTGAAGCTGCGTGTCCCTGACCGCCTGACTGCCTCCTGCCTGGTCCTGCTTACTTATTCCATCTGGGCCATGTCTGCTTCCTGCCCCATCTTCCTGTCTTAATCAGTGACCTTTTATGCCCATTCCAGGTGCCTTTCCCCCTTGTGGAATGCTCGAGCTGAAATGGAGCTTACAAGTTCTAGACCAGTGAGTTTCAAGCCTTTTTAAGTCTCAGAATCCTTGGTAAACCAGCCTGAGAAATGCAGACAGCTCTGGGTAGGGTGGGAGGCCCAGGGCCCCCAGCACATATGGGCACCTAAAGGGACTCTACAGGAGAGTGTGACAGTCACAAGTCTAGCCCGGCATCCTAGTCAAACAGGCACCATCTCCACAGGCTCTATACAGTCATGAAAAGCAGGGAGGCTGCTTGTCCATAACACAGCCAGTTCCAAAGCTGGTGATACTTTCAGTCAGAATGTTCTGTCAGATGCTAAGTCGAACTTCCTATAAATGTCTCCCCCTGGTTTGAGTTTGACCAGGCCCCCATAGTTCAGGTGTTGCTCATATATCATGAGCTAGAAACATCCCTTCCCTTGACCGAGCATCTGATCTGTGCCATGTGCTCCACAGATATTATTTCATCCAATCTTCACAACAACACGGTGTTAGTGACCCATTTTCTGAATAGGGACATGGAGGCACAAAGAGGTTTAAGCCTTTGGCCGGTGGTCACACAGCCTGTGCAGGAGGAAGCTAGATTTGAACAGTCTCTTTGACACAACAGGCGGTGTCCTTCTGGCTGCACTACTCTGGCTCTCTGAAAAGGCAGGGGACAGAACAGGACACAGATGCAGGAGCCCACTCCCCTCACGGCCCTGTCTCCCGCCACCCCACCACACCCCCCAGGTTTCACATTTGTTGACAAACAACCAAGCCAGTGAAGCACTGCTTTCCAGAATCTTGGAACTTAGAGATCACACGTTAATCTCCCTGTTACTGAGAGGTACACTGAGTCCCAGAGGTGTGGGGACTTGCCCCAGGTCCTGAAGGTAGGCGGAGCAAGAACCAACACCCGCCTCTCCTGCGGGGGTTCTTCACCCATCAGCCGGCTGGTCTCTGGTGAAGGACAGGCCTTCACAGAAGAAAGTGCCCGACTCCGAGGGCCCAGGGCCGGCGAGGTGCTGGTTTCCTCACTCACCATTCGATGAATGTACTTAGTATGTAAGCCATGCTCATCCTCGTCCAGCTGCGACTCAGCACCTTCCACATCCTGTTTGTATTTGGGGCTGATTGCTACAATTATCATCACTGTCTTCTGTTAATGAGAGGGAGAAAGCATGTTTATGGAAGTGTGGTCCATTTGGTGAAGGCAGGCTGGAAACCGGCCAGCAGGACTGTGAGCCTTCTCTGATACACTGCAGGATGGAGGGCCGGGCCTCCATCCGCAGAAAGCGAAAGGCACGGCCCCAGCCCAGGCAGACTCCTGCCTCCCCTCCTCCCCTGTCTCCCTCCCCAGCTCCCTTCAAACACCAAGAGCGAATGGCTCCGGCTCTCCTAGATGGACACGGTTCTGCCCACCGATTTCTACAACCATCGCTAATAAACGTCTAATGAAAACCGGAATCACTAAGTGACTCTGCATTGTGGCAAAATGGCTCCGCAACGACAACGATGAAAACCCCCTCCCTCGGGCAGCAGGATCTAAGCTGTCAGTTACTGCACCCTTGACTGCCCTGCTTGCCGAGGAGCAGACCCTTCAGCACAAGGCAAACATCAGGCTGCAGACAAAAGGAAAAGCCTCAAAACCCCAGCCTGCTGAGACTCTGTCCCCCACCGCTCCCTCCGAAAGAGGCGGCCGACACGGACAGGCTGGCAGCAATCAATTTCTATCTTGTTAAAGCACAAAGTGTCCCAGTGGTCGGTATAGATTCTGTCAGTGGAAAACAAATCACAAGGCTGTGAGGGGGCACCGGGGGCGCCGGGGGCTGTGGGCAATGTGCTGCACGGCCTGTGAGGCTGCCCTGGAAACCCCTTCAGCCTGATCCCACAAAACATTTGGGGTGGCCTCAGATTCAATTGAATTCTGCCGCTCCCTCCCCACTCCCTGCCTTCATTTCCTCCTTTCCTATTCTGGTCAAAAAATTGTTTGCTCTGATTGTTATCAACCACCTGTGTCTGGTTCGACGGTTACTTCCTGCCTGTGCATGTCCAGGAGGGTGACCCCATCCTTCCTTTCCAAGTCTTTGCACGGCTGCCAACAAGGGAAGCTTTGTTGGGACTTTGTCTGCTTTGCCCTTGGTGGGTGTGTCAGTGCTTCTTTGATAAAATAACTCCCCAAGCTAATTATCTTACTCACAAGAAAAAAGTTCAGAATTTTGGAATGTACTTACATCCCTAAGGTAGCGTTCCATCCACTTAATGATATCAATGCCTCGGATTCTATCCTCAAATATGTCAATCTACAAGAAAAAGATGTGGAAAGTGACTCTTAATGAGAAGCTCTGTCTAGATGCAAAGGAAGAGAAAGCACAAGAAGCTATATATATTTAAGACTGAAAAAGTCACTAATGCTTTTTGCAAGGAGGAGCCGGTAAATGTAAAAATCAAGATACAATTTTCTTAAAATGTTTCCTATTTCAAGATTAGTAGGCATTTGAGTATTTAGTATTTGTAATTATGTTTTAAAAATCTGAGAGACATAGTAGACCACCAGGTGCATGTAAGCCAGCAACATACGCATATATATATATATATATATATATATATATATATATATATATATATGTCTGTAATTTGGAAGGCAAACATGATTCTGGAGCATTTTAATGGATGCGTAACATTGTGTACTGAGATACGATATGGTACTTTGCTTGCATTAGCCAGGTCATTATTATGGTATTATGTCCAGTTTCGATCTATATATTTAGAAAGGATTGCATGAAACTTGAAACAAGTCCAAGAAACAGTCACAAAAACAATTACTGAGATGGTGGGGAAAAGGTTTATGATGAAAGTCAAGAAGTAGAACTCCTGGGCCTTGAAAAAACTGGTATTAAATATCAAGCCTTCGAAGGGGAGAAAAACCAGTTATTTTCTGTTTTACAGAAGACTAAATAAGAAGGCCTTTCTTGGGCTCAGCCTTGTTCTGCAGCCAGAGAGCAGTGTGTTTGTGCACAAGGTGCTCACGATTGGAAGAGGGGTTATATACGGAAATGGGCGATACAAGGAGAGTGTCCTCGAAGAGGGGTTATTTGATTCAGCCACACTGCTCCCAGATCAATGCTCCTACATGTTATGCCGCCATTTAGGGCCCATCAAGTCAAGTCCCAGCCATGCAGCAAGCTTCTGTGCCACCCATGATCCAGGCTTACCTCTCTTTTCCACGCGTGTCCTGTCTACTTTACTCCCCACACTGGTGTCCCCTGCACCCTAAAGCACAGTGCAAGCCCCCCTGCTCTGTGAATCCTCCTCACGCACTGACTTCCTTCTCCTCACCTTAATGAACTCTACCCCTTTGTGACCACTGGTGGTGCTAGACGATGAACACATTATTACAGCATTCTTTCATTTACTGAATGTCTTATTGATGTCTGCCTTATCTCTTCAACGTGGTTCTAAGTTTCCTATGGAACAAGATCCTGCCTTGTGTACACCAAACTCAGATACATATAGTACAAATATGAGTTCAGAATGTCCTTCTTTTTAACTGATGGAACATCAAAAATGGAATGGCTTTCCTTTTGGTTTGGACGATTCCTGCTTTAAAATGTCCAATGGCCAGTGACTACACTAGGTAATCTTGAGAGAGCTTCTGCAGCTCTCCGAGGTTGTACCAATTATCCATTTCTGTTCTATGAGAGAGAAGCAATGTGATGTCAGGGCTGGGAAGAGATAGGCAGCTTGGCTTTCCTCTTGGCTCCTGCCCTTCCCACTTGCATGACTTGGGAAACATTCCCGAAACTCTCTAAGTCTTAATATTTTCATTTGTAATATGTGGTTAATAAACCTGCTTCCTAGGGTGGTTGTGAGGATTAAAATGAGTTAGTGTGGAAAAGGCATATCAAAATGCCAGACATGAAGTAAGTACTCAATAAATGGTCATTCTTATTATTACCCCAGCACCTAAATCCTTCCTCGCTATGGAGGTGGACATTCTGGGCGGCACAATGTGCTGGAGATCTTCCATTAGTCTCTCCAGAACTCTACTAAAATCCACAGCTCCTGTCAGGCCAACTTTTCCACCCAGCCACTATTATGAACTGAATCGCGTCCCTCCAAATTCATATGTCTCAACATATGTCTTAACCCCCAGTGCCTCAGACTGTGACTGTATTTGGAGATAGGGCCTTTGAAAAGGTGATTAAAGTAAAACGGGGTCTTATGGGTGGGCCCTGATCCAATATGACTGGTGTCCTTATAAGAGGAGATTATAAAGAAAGACCAGAGGAAAGACCAGGTGAAGACACAGGGAGAAGATGGCCATCTACAAGCCAAGGAAAACACCTCAGAATGAAAGCAACCCTGCTGACACCTTGATCTTACATTACTAGCCTCCACAACTGTGGGGAAATAAACGTCTGTTGTTTAAGCTCCCCCACCTGTGGTATTCTGTGGCAGCCCTGGCAAGCCAATATAGCACCCCCTTTAGGTTGCAGGTGTTGCTGTTCCCTTGCCTCTTTAGACCTCCTGCTTTTGCTAGTCCTGGGATATTGAACTATTTATTCCCTGTGGATTCCCTAAAACTCACCTAGAACTTTGAAAATTGTCCCTTTATTAAATTACCCATTAAGTTTATTTTTCTCCACTAAGGGGACCTTAATGTATCAATATAGTAACTTAGCTGTCCAGGATGGGGTTATGGGATTCTACCACAGGCTTCAGAGTGATGAGGATCAAGGACAATTTTAAACTTGGCCTAAGCAGCCCCTGATTGTTAAGGTCACAAAAACCTGTCCTCTTCTCCAGAGACAATCACTATGTTTATTTGGAAAGGACCCAAAGTAAGATCTTTTCTGAAATGTTGACCTTATGTCTTGTAATTTGATTTTATATCATGGTTGCCACAGTGTTTCTTATCCCAGAAATGAGAAACTGAAATGTTGGTCTCTATACAGTCGTGTATTTATATAGTCATGAAGTTGGAGTGTATAAAGTATATACTTCTAACAATTTTCATGTACTTCCATTTAAAAATAATTATAGACTGAAGAAAAAATTTGAATAAAACTCGTGTCAGAAATGCTAAATAATCTTTAAAATTGACATTTAGCTACTAAATGTCAACATTTATCCTTTATCCTTCAACATTCCTATTTGTAGATATTTCCCTTAATCTTTCACCACTCTTTAGAATTGACCATCTCTAAATACCCAGAGGAGGTCTCTGGGAAGGAAGAGAAGCGATCTCAGCGTTTGAGGAAAGCCAGTCCTCCGAGTAGCCTCCTGTGGTTCTCTATTTATCCTAAGGAAAACTTACATGGGTTTAAGCTGAGCTTTTTCAAAGCACTGCAGGGGACTTGAAGAGCATGTGCTTCCTGAGATTTCTTAGGCTAAGATCACAGTGAACAGCAGGGCTGGGGCGTCTACCTTCCTGAACTAGCCTAGACCAGCCGAGAACCTGGCCAGGTACCTCCCTGTCCAGAAGCATTGCTGCTGCAGCAAAGTGCGGATGGACCAGCAGCTTCGCACAGTGGGGCCCCCAGGCTGCAGGGGCCTCCACTGCAGACCTCACGACCCAGTGCAGAACGAAAGGACCTTGTAAGATGAGTAGGTGACCTGGTGAAGCCTGCAGCCTCCTGTACCACAGGAAGCATAACCAAAGCAGGCATGATTGGTGAGGATGGGCAAAGATGCCAAGTGCAGTGAGAACCCGGCGTTTTCCTCAGGCCAGGCACCAGCTGCATACGTGCTCAGCGTTTATGCCGTTCTGGCTGTACGGAGGCACTCGGGGTCGCTCAAAAGGCATGCAGGAAAAACATGCTGGAGACTTTGGAGAGTTTAAACTCTAGAAAATAATTACCTGAATCCATAAGCATTTAGTTCATAATCACGTAAATCAAATAACATAGCTTAAAACATCAACAGCTCTTTATAATTTTTCTTGTTTTTCTTTTCATTATACTCACTTTAACAGTTCAGTCTTCTCTTTGGATAAAATACTTACTGCAGTTTGGAAGCCATTTACCAACAAAAAGTTCACAAATTTCACCACCTCCATGGCCGTGTCCATAGAATAAGTAATAAAGACTTTCCCTAAGAGAGATTTTTCACATTTATTAGAAAATAGTCAAATTATTCTATTCTAAACCACACTTGAAAAGTGTATGCAATGTCTTTTGTCCTTCTAGAATAATGAAGGGAAGCCTCAGGATGGGAGTGGTCTAAGGGCTATGGCTACAGCAGGGTGAACTGGTGTCCTCAGGACATAGATCTGCAGGCCCAAAGGGGCAGGGGGTTCTGTCCAAGGGAATGCAGACTACTCAGGGTGCATGGAAAGGAGAGAGGGTTCTGGCAGGCTGAGACAAGCAGAGGAGGTCTTCTGAAAAACCACATGATGCGTTAACAAAAAAATCCATCACCCAGAACCTGCGGGGCCTTAAGATCAGGCCACCCCTGGTATATTAGAGACACTTGGCTCTGTGCCCAAAAAATACTCTCACAGCGGGCCAGGAAGTTGAGCCCTGCTAAGGGGCCACCCAGCAGTGTCCTCTTTTGATCTCATGATGCTCTCCGCTGCCCTGAACTTGACAAGAGCAAGAGAGGAGAGGGAGAAAATGGTTCTCCTCCCCCTTCTCCCCTCACTGGTGGGGGAAAGGCCAGGAAGTTGGAGTAGACTAAAGCGCAGCTCAGAAATGTTACTAAGAACTTCAGCAGCTTGAAGGAGAGAGCCCGCCTCTGGCAGGTCCAGCATCATTGACTCCCTTGCTTCTCCCTGAGTCAGCCTAGAGCAGCAGATGGGATTGTGCCCATAAGCCTAACCCAGTCAGGGTGAGAACCAGTGTTTTCCCAGGCTAAAGTCTTGGGTAATTATCTGGCTAGCGTGTTAATGTGGTAGATGAATAATCTCTCTGTATTGGCTTTTAGTCTGGAATCAACTGGCTACATCTCAGGAAGCCCTGGGGCAGAGGGTGGAGAAGAAAGCGGGGATTGGAGAGAACCTACTTATCTACGCTTAGGCTCTTGTTTTTTGAAGCACAGCTCTCAAATGGAAGTATGTTCAACGGTCATGTTGACTCATTTAAGCAGCCAGGCATATTGATAGCACTCTATTTTCTTCTCGACACCTAATATTCAACCAATTCCTCTGTAAGAATTTTACGACTCCCTTTATAGGTTATGGTAAGATAAATATGGTCTATAAACGGACACCCAGACTATATCCTAACATCTTCCATTCTCCAGAAATGCTCGAAATTTAAATGTCTAAGATTTTAAGATTAAAACAAAATTAAAAAAAAAAAAACAGCAATGTATCATTGTCATAGAAATCTTTCAGAGCCTTAAATGACCAAAGAGCATCGATTCCCCCAGTTGGAATTAACAAATGCAAAGGGCTTAATTTTAAGTTGGTTCAAAGCAGTGCCTAGATTTGGAAAGGGCTTATTAGAATTCCAGCAAGCACAACAGAATATAACAATTTCACAAGTAGTGACTGTTTTCTTAAGATTTCTGGAACTTACTGTCCTGACAGACCTTAATATGAGAACATTTTGGTGATATTTCAAAGTGGTTCTGGCTGCAAAATGTGGAAAAAGCATCATCACCTGACACTTAGTCGAATGTTTCTTTAAATAAGAGGCTTAGTTTGCATTTGGTTGTAAAGCAGTATGGAGAATGTGAGACTGCTTTTTCCAAACAAGATTGCTTATTCCTACAGGAAATGACCTCGTTCTTGAAGGCTGCTGCTAATTTATGGTGAGACGCTAGATCCCTGGCCAATACCACATGGACATCTAATCAATCTATCCAGGGACAAGTCCACTTAAGAGCATCATTTAGAAGAGGGAAAAAGCGTGGGGGTCATTTGTTGTTGGAGTACATGTTGAAGAAAAAGCTAGTCGTTAAGCACTTTGTGAGTATTGCAGGTAGTGTCAGAATCACTACAAACAGGCCTACAAAATGCTGGTTACTTTTTTTTTTTTTTTTCCTGGTTACTTTTTTAACAAAAAGGAGAAAAGGAAATTTCATTTCACTGTGTAGTATGTGAGAGATATCCAAGATTATAGATGAATAATCATCAAGTACTCTTAAAGTATAAGACCTGACAAGAAGAAGGAAAAAAACAACATCGCAAACAACTTACGCAGTTCTTCTGGCAAATTGCTTGTTTTCAGAGTTCCTCTGGCTGGAGGGTTACTTGGGGGTCTAGGGATAGCAGCTGGGGATGGAGTCTGGGGACCCTCCGGTCTCAACTCTGCAGGACACTCCAAGGACCCCTCAGGAGCACCAGCTCTATGAGGTGGCTGGTTATAAAGCCGGCCCCTGGAAAGGAATACATTCACAGTAAATGTTCATGTTTTATAAACACAAACCTAGGGGGACAGAAAGCCTTTAATGACTATGGGAAATACCAGTGAGCTCTCTCTCTCCTCTGCCTCCATTTCTTTCCTGACCCAGAAGGACAGAGTTTTTTTCTGCAGAGATTTTGGTCAATGAGCAATTTGGGGGGCTGCCATTTATAAGGGCCTGTGCTAGGGGTCAAAGAGGGAAGCAGGATTTGATTTCTCAATTTAAGGACTGTCTAATGGGGAAGATAAGTCTCAGGTACAGTTCGGACAAGATCACCAAGAAAACAAAGTAATACAATGGGTGACATACAAGGTTTGGTGTTTAGGCATTCTGATAAAAAGACAACTTTTAGCTCACAATAGATAACATTTAATTATATCTCAAAAGATAGAAAAGACCATGTAGGTTTAAAAGTATCTATGTTAATATACGAATGAAAATCTGATTTTGAAGACCCTTTAAAGAGGTTTGTACCATATTATTATATGGCATCTTTATTATTATTTTGGTCACCCAAATATTCCCATGAACAGTCTGCTGAGAGGAACAACCAGATGCACTCGTGTGAGATTTGGAAGGTAGATGGAAATGGAGGCCATGCTTCTGCCACTTCTGTGGTTTCTGTTGTTCAGGGCTGTCTGTCATGAGGTGCCGAGTTCATCAGGAGGCATCCCAGTGTCCCGTTACAGCTTCACAGTGTCAAGGGCAGGGCATGGGCATCCGTGTTTTTGCCAGTGCAGACCTAGCAGGAACAAAATGTTTCCAGTAGCTGAGGTGGTGGCAACTTCCGGATTCTGGAGTGTGCTGTGGCAGCATGGCCTAGAATGGAGGGCTCCGCGGTGGCTTTCTGACCCTCCGCCTCTCTGACCATGCCAGAGGAAGCAGCCTCTCTGGTCTCCTGTTCTGTGACTTTGCTCTGGGATCATTCCTGGAAGCCCAGCCTAAAACTCGCTCCTCCAACCTCCAACAATGTTGTAAGTACCCAATTCCCTATATTAAATCCCTTCTGTTTACAATAGCTAGAGTTGCTTCTGTTTTCTGTAACTGAATTCTAACTGATATGGAGACTAAAACTGTGTCTGTAATGTTTTATTTCTTCAAAAAAATATGAAGTAAATGTGGCATTGTTAACATTTTAAAAAACGTAGGTAGTGGGAACAGGAATGTTTGTTATTTGTTATGTTTGAAATTGTTTTATATTCTAAATTTTACAAAAGTTTTGAATATAAAATCTGTGTGTATATGCCTAGATTGTTGCTTATGATTTCATATTTTTACCCGAGAGTATTAAAAAAATTCTGAAAGTCCTATGTAACAAGATTTAAAATAAAATTATACAGAATCTCAACTATATTATATTTCTAATTGTGAATGCTTGAGGAAGTTATTTTTATTTTATATTAATGTAGAAAAAATTTTTTTACGAAATATGCCTTCATCTAATGGGGATCCAGTTCCATATTCTTTTTGCATTAAATGCCTTTGTACCCAAAGTTGCTTAGTTGTTATAAAAGACGGTTGCTTACTTGACAAAGCAAAGGCCTTGATAATATTCAAAAACTTTCATATAAAACAATATTCATGGAGAGTAATGACAGAGTAAATTTTCTGTATTAAGGTTCTCTTTCAAAAGACCAGTAAGAGGAGAATTAGCTTCATTACCTGTACTTATTTTTCATTATCTTAAAATGATAAAATAAATCCAAGGAGACCATAGCAGGCTTAAATTGATGTTACGAAAGCGGTTACTCTGTACTACATTTGCTATTCTTCTGCATATCTAAAATTATTTCAAAATAAAAGTTTAATTTAAAAATTACTATTGCCTCTCCTATTCAACAGTAAACATAAAGATGCTTAAATTTTGTTTGTTTTCTTGGAATTTTAGATATTTTTTCTGCAAGAGTGCTTATCTGGCTGTAAATCATTACTTAATTCCATTATATAAATTCCATGCAATTTTGTTTTTAAAAAAATAAGGCATCTGTCTGCAAAGAAAATCTGAGGGCTTGTCGGCTTTTGAGTGAAGAGGAAAGGCAGATGTGCCTTATCTGCCATTGTAAATAGAGTGGGCTTTTTTCTTTCAATAAACTTTTGGATCTGATTACCGATTTCTCTATTTCTGAAAAAAACTGCTTTAATAGGACCTTCATATCTCATTCCATTCTCAAAACAGAATATAGATTTACTCTGAGTGGTATATAAAAGTCGTGCTTGAGCAAGAGCAAACATTTTATCTACTCTCTTTCCAATTTTGTCATCAATTAGGAAGCTCCATGTACATGAGTTGTTCCTGTATGGTTTAGATCTATAAATTAAGAGAAAAGGAAAACTTGAAGAGTCAAAAGAAAACAATGGGGCTTCCCTGGTGGTGCAGTGGTTAAGAATCTGCCTGCCAATGCAGGGGACACGGGTTTGAGCCCTGATTGGGAAGATCCCACATCCCGTGGAGCAACTAAGCCCAGTGCCACAACTACTGAGCCTGCGCTCTAGAACCCACGAGCCACAACTACTGAGCCTGCACGCCTAGAGCCCTTCTCCACAACAAGAGAAGTCACTGCAATGAGAAGCCCGAGCACCGCAACGAAGAGTAGCCCCCGCTCGCCGCAACTAGAGAAAGCCCGCACGCAGCAACGAAGACCCATCACAGCCAAAAACAAATAAATAAATAAATTTACAAAAAAAAAAGAACAATGAAGAGAAATATGATTAAAGGATTAAACAATTAAAGTCAAGAAAAACCAAAACTGTTTTTCTGGAAGAAGTATCGGAAAGACCTAATAATGGTGTTCACCATGTGTGAATTCTTTTATTACAAAAGAAAATAACAGGTTATTTTAAATTTCTATTAAGAATGAATTGAATTTAAAATTTCAAAGTAAGAAATGGTCTTAAACAGGTGTAGAAACTAAGGATATAAAAAAGAACTTCATAGCTTTGGAAGTCAGCCATAGTAAAAATAAAAAACTATTTCGGGGGCTAAAAGGCCAGGGGATCTGAAAGTAAAAGAAGCAGGTGTGACTTAGCATCTTAAGAGCCTTTCCTTCAAGAGCATTTTGACTAGTCACCAGTGGCTTTATGTGTCTGGTAAAGAGATTCTTATCAACCAGTTTCCCTTTCCTCCTGACCTGAAAAGTCTAGGTGGGGTGTTCCAGTGTGGGACTTGGTCAGCAGCCTGGGTAGCAAACCAACAGAGAGTTTAGATACATTTTGATTGCATTGGCATCATTCTTTTTCATGTTAGAACTGTTTGAAATTTGGCCCCATCGTACTTACTGATACCTCAGGAGCCCTAGGGAGGAGCAGTCTCTTTGTGGAGGCCTCTCCTCTTGGTCCCAGGGGCTGGGATAGTTCAGGACGACCTTCTGCACAGGGTGCAGGCCTCTCACACTGGCTCCAGGTGGGGCCTGCCCAGGTAGAGCCGGCTGGATCACTTGCTGGTAGGCTGTTCGAGGGTAGTCGTGGCCATCTGCAGGTAAAGACAGCAAAGAAAACAGGGAAGGCTGACCCTAGCTCCTTTGTGTGAAAGGAGAGGTAAGCTCAGTGCAAATTTTTGTCTTGATACCAACTGAGGGTTCCAGATAACGTTTACCACCTCTAAGATGTTTGCCATATTTCTGTACTATTATTTACTTGATTGCTTTCATGAAATTGAGTCATTGTTTTTATTTTTTTCCTAAATAAAAACATCTGTGAAATCATGAGTTTGGTGTTCTAATTGGAAAGTACAAAGCTCCACATAGGCCCCTATTTAAATAAGATGCTTAAAATAATCCAAACTGAGCCTATTCCAGCTGCCTGGCTGATAAAGACTAGGACTTGGAGGGCATCTCTAAGAATGGGGAGGTAGGACCACAGAGACCCCTTTGGTCTAGGACAAGATATACTGCCCAGGTTTTGCTGTTACAGCTTTCCTGGGGCAGGTGAGATACATCCCAAGGGACCCAGATCACCACTATTCCTACCATAACTCCCCAAGTTTTTAGAACCCAAGGCTAGGAGAAATTATCCTCAGGATAGATACAGAATCACTACTTGCTCTTTTCCTTCCCTGGACACACACACACACACACACACACACACACACACACACACACACACACACACACACACACACACACACAATCCCTCAAGAAGAAGTAAATGAATGAAAACTTGGCTCATACCTCTGGGAAGTAACCAACCAGTTGGCAACACCTCCCAACTTTCTCAATCCTCTGTTGCTAAAGGCTATGTGCACCTGGGGCCAGGGCAGTTAGAAGAGGGCAGTCTCAGAGCAAAGCCAGGCCTGGCAGTGATTTATATGAATTTGTAACCTAGGAGAAAGTTGGTCCCAGCCAGGCCCAGGAGTAGCAGAGTCCCAAAGGAAGAAGGGCAACCTGCCTGACCAGGTGAGAGAAGAGAAGTGAAGGTCAGAGGAGGGATGCAAGGGAACCCAGGAAGGGTGGGAGAGGAAGGCTCTGGGGGAACTGTCCGGGCCCAAAGGGGCTCAGGTGTGGGAAATCTGAGAGCTCTGATATATCTTAGGGGTGGGCCTAGCTTGGAGAGGGACTGGAGAGAGCCAAGTGGATAACCCTGCAAAATGAACCATGAGCACATCCTGGTAATCCAAGCATTGCCACCTCTGCCCAAGTAAGAACTTGGAGGATGGAGGAGGCATAGCTAGTTAGGGCAAGAAAGAACCTTGGTTTTCAAAAGATATTTATTGGTCTTTATTCTTTTTCTGATTATATAAATAATAACCAATTTGCCTGCTGTGTAGGTAGGATACGTGCCGGGATATAAAGTGAAATAAAACTAGGAAGTGAGCAAGAAAGTAACAGATAAAGAAGGTTGGAACCAGAATGTGGAGAGCGAGAATGTGGTTGAGAACTTTATGCCTAGTTTGGTAAGTAGTCAGGAACCACTGAAGTTTTCACGGGAACATCTAGGGGACTATTGGCCTCAAGTACAGAAGACAAATAATATGTGTATTCACTTCACTAGTGTGGCCCCACTGTCTGGACTCAGGAAACTTGGCTGACTGACCCTGGAAATGTGCCCAAGCCAGTCTCTCAAGCATGGTCAGAATCCCTGGATTTAGTCTATTGTCTGCTCTGACCTGTGACATCAGCTAGGTCCTTCCTGTCCTGCTTCCTTTGGCAAAACTGACCACACCCCTCTTAACCCAGGTTGTCTCCTGGCCCTGACCATGACCCTTGCCCTGCTATTGCTTAGGCCTGGTTACGATATTAGGGGCTTAAGGAAAGGGAGGAGGATAAAAGGATCTGACTGAGTCTATCCCAGCCCGTTGGCTGATAAAGACCCGGACATGGAAGGCATCTCTAAGAATGGGGAGACAGGACCACAGAGCCGCCTATGGTCTAGAACAAGATATACCACTGAGGTTTTGTCTTTACAGCCTTCCTGGGGCAGGTCAGACACATTGCAAGGGGTCCAGCTCACCAGTTGGAGTTCCAGGGCTACAGGGCTGGTCTCTCCTGCTGCTGTTTTCCCTAGCTGGAACAGGGTTAAAAAGTGCCACTGCTATCAGGTCACTAGGCCAGCCATGTTTTTAGGTGAGTCTTGTATGAGTGGACCATTTACAAAACCAGCTATAGGTACAAACCTCCAGAGATTTCCCACTGCATTTAAAATCCGCCTTGCAGGATCGGGTCTCTGCCCTTCTTGATTTTACCTCCTACTATATACTCTGCTCACCAAGCCCCAGCTATCCTGGCTGTCTTTCTTCTTCTTGAACGCCCCAAGCTAGTACCCCACCTCTGGGACCCTGAGTCTGCCATCCGCTCTGCCCAGACTCTTTTGCCCTGTGTCTTTACAGATCAACATCTCGACATTCAGGGTTCAGCTCAGATATCACCTGTTCACCAGTGAATTCATCTGTTCAAATCCTTTCTCCCTATTTTATTTTCTTCCTAGTGCTCATCATGTTTGTATAAGTAAGCAAGACCCTTACTTGTCAACTTCTTACCTGCCTTCCCTACGAGACTCTAAGCTCTGTGAAAGCATGAACTGTGTCTGTTTGCCACCACATCTCCAGGCACAGTGCCGACACCCAGGGGATGCTCAATAAATGAATGAATGAAGACTGAAGAGTTACAAAGCCAACTTCGCACACGCACACAAGCGAAGCCATGGAGCACTACACAGTCTGCCTGCTAGGTCTTGGGTCTTCTAGACTGTCTATGTCTCATCTGCTCTCCATCTGCGGTATTTTTCAGTGTCTCCTCTGGAAGTAGGAAGAAGGAAGACAAGGAGAAGAGGAGCAACGTTGCCAGTGGCCTTGAAAGTTTTTAATGCTTAGAGCCATTCTTGTTTCCCATATCCATTAAAAAGTGGCTAATAAGGTTTTATTTGCTTTAAAAGGACTACCAAGCTCTAATCATAGGGTTTATTTCTTTTCCAGAAGGTGGATGTTAGTGCTGTTAATCAAAAGCCTTTGAATCAAGGACATATGATTTCTAACAGATTATTCCTCACACAACAGGTTTTTGTCTCATAGCAACTAATCATATCATTAAAATCACTAAGGCATGTGGGCTAAGTGTTTGATTAGCTGTAAGTCTCATTTCTGAAATGGCCACCTGTGATAAAAACTTACACTGCTTTGTGTGAGCAGATGAAAATGATCCACCTCATCTATTTTTGAAATTAGGGTACTGACAATAGAGTTCTCTATGCTGTCCTTTGATTGTTAAAGCAAAGAAATATTGAATATCAGAGGGTCAATCAAAAATAAGATTTCCTTTTTTTTAAATAAATTTATTTTATTTATTTACTTTTGGCTGCATTGGATCTTCGTTGCTGTGCGTGGGCTTTCTCTAGTTGCAGTGAGTGGGACTACTCTTCGATGCGGTGCGTGGGCTTCTCATTGCGGTGGCTTCTCTTGTTGCGGAGCACGGGCTCTAGGCTTGTGGGCTTCTGTAGTTGTGGCACGAGGGCTCAGTAGTTGTAGTGCACGGGCTTAGTTGCTTCACGGGATGTGGGATCTTCCTGGACCAGGGCTTGAACCCATGGTTCTTAACCACTGTGCCACCGGGGAAACCCAAGGTTTCCTTTTTGTAAGTGGAACTTGACTGGTTTTGTCTGGAATTTGGCTGGTTGTGTGGAAAAGTTGTGAAAGAAAATCTGTATTTGTTGGGTAAATGAATGTCTTTTCATTGCTCAAATTTTGATAGTTTTGTTCCACTATTTTGACCAAGGCTTGCTAGTTTAGCTGGGTACTATATATATAATGGCTAACATTTATCGAGTACTTGTTACATGCCAAGTACTGTTCTAAGTTCCTTATTCAGGATTATAGAGTTCAATTTTTTGTTTTCCTAAAGAAGTTTAACTTAGAAAAAAATCCAAATTCCTTACCACAGTCCTTGCCTCCTTCATTTTCTAGCATATCATTCTCTCCCTGCTCACCCTGCTCCAGCCCCACTCACTTGCTTTTGGTACATTAACTACACCAAACTCCTTGCTTCCTGGACCTTCTTTTCCTTTGGATTTCAGCTCACATGTGTCCTACTCAAAGAGGCCTCCTCTCACCATCCTGTCTATTAATGTCTGTTCTAACACCTGGCTATTTCCTTTATAACACATACACTTTGTTATTTTGTTTGCCCATTTCTTCTTATCTATAGACTTATCTCCAGTAGACTGTGAACTCCACAAAGACAGGACCATGTGTGTTGTATTCACCCCTGCACACCCAGTGCCTAGCAGAGAACTGGGCAAATATTTGTTGAATAAGTTGATAAATGAATGAACAAGGTCTGTTTCCAAATCTCATTGACCTCCTTTCTTTCCTCTGCTCTCCTATTAGACAAGTAAAGATGGGCTTTCCAAGGCTTGATATGACAAAGTCTCTACTCATGATTAGGGAATCACTCCTTTTCCCAGGAAGTAGGGAACAGATTTCTTTTTGTTCATTCAACAAATATCATTGAACCTTTATGGCTAGGCAGGCGGTGAATAGAAATAAATAGGTTAGAGTTCTCCTTAGTAGCTCAAAATAAATGGAGAGAGAAAGAGGAAATCTGTGTGTCTATGGATGTTTGTTTGGAAACACAAACCCACACTCAGTGCCTAAGAGAGGTGTGCAAGCCAGCAGCCAGCTACGTGGTAGACTTAAGAATCACTGCCTAAAATATCTCCCCCAATGACTTGTCCTCATGCCTAAAATTCCATCAAGAGAGTGCATTCTGTAGAATGTGATAGACAAGTGATTTGTTAGCACAGTAACTCCTAGATTCTGACGCAGTGTGAATCACAAAACAAAAATACAAATCTTGCACATCATGAATAGGTGCCCAGAACTGTATGTTTCTTGTCAATCTTATGATCCTCCTGGCCTGGGTACACATGGTCTTCGTGTTACTGGGCTTTGACCACTTGGAATTTGTAAACCAAATCCTAAACGAGGCTTTCCACTTCTCAGTCAAAACATTCAACATTTTTCTTCCTTATTAAGAATGGTATTAAAAGAATTTATGAGAGAGAAAATAAAACCTGATTTTCAAGTTGTCAAAAGACATGATGATATAACGCAATCACTTTAGCCAGGAAAACAAAAGGGCCCGCATAAACTGTTACAGGAACTCTCACAGCTGTAAACAGCTGTAGTTCCTGAAAGGCAACGCCTTTCTTTCTCATCTCTTCCACTTGGTTTGTTTTTTCCTTACTTTTGATTGTGCATGCATTCTAGCATACAAATAATCACTCCTTGGGGTCCATATGAGCAATAGTAGGCATGTGCCCACAGGTTTATTTTATTCAGTCTCCTTGGTAGAGAAAGCAAGAATTTTACAGTAAAATGAGTCTTTTAGACTTAATACATTCTTTTCTCCTAATTTATTTGCGTCATGGGTTTTATTTGATTGCATAGCCATGATCTCCAGTCTGGTGACCTTCAGTGGAAGGATTTTGAGGCAGTAAGAGGCTGACTTCTCCCAGGGGTGGGGGGAGGAAAGAAACAGTCTTTTCCCACTTCTTGTTTTCACCTGCTTTGATAACTTTTTTTTTTTTTGACATGAAAGGGGTGACCAGTAACCATTTTTTCTTTAACTTGCAAAGGCTAAGGTATGCCATTTGCATGGTGATCATTATTTATTTATATTTTCATTAACGGATGAGGAAGTAATACTCTTCTAAAGCCGAGTAGAACCACGTAGCCATGGTTTCCAACTGCACGAGCATCACTTAGATGAACAGCTCTTTTGAAGTGGTTTTGTTGGCAATTAAATGCAGTTACAGCCCTGACATGAAACTAAGCATTTATACACCTGCTTTGAATGCTTAAAATCTGTGCCAGCGAGAGGGATCTAGAAGTAGAGGGGTACTTTACAGGATCCATTTAGATAATAACAATAATAACTAAGAGTTGCTAGTTATTGAGGGCTTACTACAAGCCAGCCACTTTCCTAGTGTCCTTAATACATTATCTCATTTAATCCTCACAGCAACCTTCCTGGGAGCCATTGCTATTGGAGGCTTCATAAATATTTTGGGCTTGCACTGCCCTGAAGAGAAACTGTAAGCACTGAATTTCCCTGACAAACACAGCCCGACCCTGACCCTCTTCCCTGTGATAATGCCCCTGGGAACTAGGACCAAGGCACATGCAGGGTGGATTAGGCTGAGCCCACCTGTACACTCTCATTCCCCCTTACTTTTCTTTTTTCTTTTTAACTTTTACTTATTTTTTAAAATTACTTATTTATTTATTTATGGCTGTGTTGGGTCTTCGTTGCTGTGCACTGGCTTTCTCTAGTTGCAGCTAGCGGGGCTACTCTTCGTAGCAGTGTGTGGGCTTCTCATTGCGGTGGCTTCTCTTGTTGTGGAGCACGGGCTCTAGGCTCGCGGGCTTCAGTAGTTGTGGCTCGTGGGCTCAGTAATTGTGGCACACGGCCTCAGTAGTTGTGGCTCACGGGCTCTAGAGCACAGGCTCAGTAGTTGTGGTGCACGGGCTTAGCTGCTCCGCGGCACGTGGGATCTTCCTGGACCAGGGCTCAAACCCGTGTCCCCTGCATTGGCAGGCAGATTCTTTTTTTTTTTTTAGCAGGCAGACTCTTAACCACTGTACCACCAGGGAAGTCCCTTTACTTATTTTTTAAATTATAAAAGTAATGCCTGTCTGCTCTAACAAATTCAACAAAAATATGTAGAGTTAGAAGAAAACTCTCCCTGTCTCTTCCTAATTCCTTGTTCCCCTTTCCCCCTGATCACAGTTAACAGTTGGGGCCATCTTACACACTTTTTAATGGAGTCTTTAACATATATAATTAAAAAAAATAACATGTATGGGATCAACACTTCATGCTTCTCCCTTAACCTTTTTTATGTCTATGTAACAGGGACCTAGTAGTCTATGGTATAAATAAATCACAACTTATTTACAATAATGTATATTCTTTATAACATAATTTGATAATTATTTATAATTTACTAATTTATAATTATTTACTATAATCTGTCCCCTTACTGATAGGCATTTTACTGTTTTTATTCTTACTCTAATACAATGCTTTAATAAACATCCTCATTCAGGTATTTCTATATGTTCATTTAATGTGTCTATAGGACAGATTCCTACAAGTGAGACTGCTGGACCAAAGAGGACCCATTTAAAATTTTGATAGTGAAATTGTCTCTTGGAAGACTGTACCAGTTTATAATCCTACCAAGAGTAGATGGGGAAGTTCATTTCCCCATAAACCCACTAACACTAGATGTTGTCCCAGGGTTTTTTTGTTTTTGTGCACCTGATTGGGAAAAATACATCTTTAAAAATTTTGCATTTCTCAAATTCAGTAATATTAAGCTTGGTTTCATATGCTTATTCGCTGCTTATATGTGTTCTGTGAATTATTCCCTTCTCCTGTCCAAGTTCTCTCCTCTCTGCCTTTCATCACTTATCTTCACTCCCAGGATCCTAGGCTCCCCTTCCTCCCCGACTTCAAGAGAAGGAAATAATATAGAGAGCAAGGGGAGGGGATCTGATGAGAGAAAGCAAGTGTTAAGAGACTAAAGGTATTCCCAGTGGGAGCGTTTGCATTTTAACAGAGCCTGCCCAAAGAGGGCAATGCTTACCTCCAAAGACTAGATTGCTAACGATGCCATTTCAGGGTTCAACAGGAAAAATATTTACAGGTGAGAAGATCTTCCTGGAACTCTCCAATCGTGAGTCCATGTTTTCTCTGTCTATCACAATGGGGCTTTCCCCTGTTAGTGGTTAAAGGCAACTGCTTGGGACTTAGTATCACAAAGCCCTTGATGAAGTATTCACACTTCTATATATTAATCTAAGAAACTAATCAGAAATGCAGGTAAAAACTTATGTACATGATATATCATATCATTGCTTTTTGGATCAGAAATCGGAAACTACTTAAAATGTCCAACAACAGAGAATAACTTAAAAACAACTTGATAGATCCATCTGATGAAATAATATGCAGCATTTTTAGGTGATGCTGGAAGAATTACACTGAAATTATTTTAGTTTTATATTAAATATATATGCAAAGAAAAAAACCCAGTAAATATGTCAAACCCCAATAAGGAATTATTTTTGGGTGATGGAAACATGGCTTTTGAGCATATTTCAACTTTGAGAGTGAACAAACATTAGTATTATGATCAGAAAAATTATCTTTAAATGCAGATAGTAGAATGTTAAAAAGAAGTATCTTGTGGTATTATTCCCACAAAATTATTCCTTTTTAACCTAGAAATCGTTGAGAAAAAAATGCAAATCCTGACCCTGCCAAGGTTCAGTTTTCAGTGAGTGATTCATGCTCAAGGAACTCTGCCACCACACCCATCCTATCCCTGGGTGCTCAAAGTACAAGTGAGGTCCTTGCTTCCCAATCAGCTGACTTCCCAGCATCCCACACCAACACCAGAGTCCCAGTTGTAGACCTCAGGGGCTCTTTCTCCCGAAGCTCCGCTGCTTCCTCATCTCTTAGCCTCACTCTTTTTTTTGTTTTTAACAAATACTTATTGAGCACTTGGCACATGCAGATATATATATATATTTACTTTTGGCTGCGTTGGGTCTTCGTTGCTGGGTGCGGGCTTTCTCTAGTTGTGGTGAGCGGGGCTACTCTTTGTTGTGGTGTGCAGGTTTCTCATTGCAGTGGCTTCTCTTGTTGTGTAGCACGGGCTCTAGGCATGTGGGCTTCAGTAGTTGTGGCTCTCGGGCTCTAGAGCGCAGGCTCAGTAGTTGTGGCACACGGGCTTAGTTGCTCTGCGGCATGTGGGATCTTCCCGGACCAGAGCTTGAATCTGTGTCTCCTGCATTGGCAGGTGGATTCTTAACCACTGTGTCACCAGGGAAGCCCCTCTTAGCCTCACTCTTAACTCACATTCATTATTGCCTGCTTTCTTCCAAGCATCTTCTAAGTTAAATTCCTTTACCTCACTTTTTTTTTTTTAAATTATGAATTACTCTGTTGCTCCATTTGCTTTAGGAAGCTTTATTAAGCTTCCTAAAGCTATATTAAAGCTATATTAAATTCACATGTATAAATACATAAATTGTGATTTGATTATAGGATGTGTAATTATTTCTATAATTTATTTTAAAGCTAGGCACCAGCTTTGGTCAGACTCTTTGGTCAGACCATTTGAACTGCTTTTGATACGGTGTTTTATTTTGCTAAGAAAAATATTGCACCTCCCAGCCCCATGTTTCATCTGTAAAGCCCTATTGTTATTTTCCAGCAGCGTCTTAGAGAGCTGACATCAAGAATTGTGATGAACCTTTTATCTCAGTCTAAGACTTTATCACTTTCAGAGATGCTTACTGTACTGATACATATTATTTATTTATTCATTCATTCATTCATTCAGAAATAATTTATTGAGAATCTAGTATATGCTGGTCACTGTGCTAAATACTGGAGAATTATGGATTGAAAATACACCTTTTGGGCTTCCCTGGTGGTGCAGTTGTTGAGAGTCCGCCTGCCAATGCAGGGGACATGGGTTCGTGTCCCGGTCTGGGAAGATCCCACGTGCTGCGGAGCAGCTAGGCCCGTGAGCCATGGCCACTGAGCCTGCGCGTCTGGAGCCTGTGCTCCGCAAAGGGAGAGGCCGCAACAGTGAGAGGCCCACGTACCGCAAAAAAAAAAAAAAAAAGAAAATACACCTTTGCTGAATGTGCAAAAACTTACAGTCTGGAAGGAGAAGTAAACAAGTCCATAAGTAAATGCCATACTGGCATTAGGTACCCCAACAGGCAGAGCATAAGGAAACAGAGAGCCCAAAGGAGGGACTGATCTGGGGAGACTGCCAGAGGGACACTTGAGCTAAGTCTTAAAAGAGGTATATAGTGATGGTTGTATAACTCTAAATTGAATTGTACACCTAAATGGGGGCAGGGTGAACTTCATAGTGTATAAATTAGATCTCAAAAAAGCAGTTAAAGAATAAAGGTATAGAACTGGTTCAAATGTACACAAAGGGGAAAAACATCTTGGGTAGAGAGAAGAATGTGGGCAAATGCAGGGGGATGTGAAACAGCTCAACAAGTTAGGGGGACTGCCAGTCCTCAAGTGTGGCTAGATGGTAGGGTAGATGTTGATGATTCAACCTCCAAAGGCCTTTTAGCAATGTAATCACAGGAGCAACTGGATCTTCATGTCATGCATGAATTCAGTCTCAATGACATTCTGGGCACCTTCTGATTTTTTTGACAGAAGGCCCCTTTCTCTGAAAAATCTAAGGTGGAGAAGAAGCATGTAAAGAAGGAAAAACCCAGATGCCCAAGAATTTGGATAACAAACAAGTTTTCTAGAAGTTATTTGAGTCGTCTCCCTGCCTCTCAGCAAGTTTCACTTAAAACTACCCTAGAGAGGAATCTGTTTTATACTTAAAGTTTCCTAGAGAAGCAAGTTCCAAGCGGAACGGGCTTTGGGCCAAGATAAAGCATTATTCTAAAGCCCCTTGCAAATCCAATCACATGCGGAAGGCCTCATAGGAAGCAAAATGTCCTCCCTGCCCTCTGATCTGTCTGTGCTGGTCTAACGATGCAAGACATTGACGTGAGATTCCCATTTACTCGGTTACCCAGCCCAGAATGTCCAGAGGAGGTAAAGCTCACTTACATGGCACCAGGTGATCGGGGCCTCCAGGACAATAGTAGCGATAGTTCCACTGAGCCTGTGGGGAAGGGTTGGGAGGCAGCATCTGTGCACATGCTGGGTATCTCTGAGGTTCAAGCTGATGGAACTCCCTGGATCTGAGAGGCCTGGGGAGGTCCTGGGGGTAACACACGGAGGTGAGGGGCAGGGGCCTTTCCAGTTGCCTGATGCCCAGGACGTCCTGGGGCTGTGAATCATAGCCCGTGTCGATCGTACGCAGGTCTGGGGCCGCTCGGTTCCTGTGGATCCGGGCCCGTGGCACCATCTCTTGGCTACTGCCCGGGGGGTCTGCTGAGGCATTAGGTAAACTTTGGTCTGATTTGTCTGAGTCATGGCCAGTGTCAGGAGAAGCTGCTGAAAGCTGAGATCCCAGCCATTGATTACGTTTTTCCATAAGTGAAAACTGATGCTCCGGGGTGAGGGCTCCAACCACAGACTCAGCCTCAGGCTCGCTGGCTGCAGAGCAGCCCAAGGGAAAATCTTTGCCGGGGTCTGGGTGTCTCCTCCAGAAGCTGTCTTCACTCTCTGCCAGGACTTTAGTGCGCAGGCAGGTGACCTGCTGGGACACAGGCTGCCGGTTTGAAAGCTTCAGGGTTGGGTGAGCGTGAGAAAAGTCTCCTGAGGAAGAGTGAAGGGTCTGAGGTGCAGACAAGCTGTTGGGGGCCATGTCCCTTGTATCTGGAGCAGGGAGCTCGGATTCTTCTTCCAGGGAATATTCTGAGAGAGGTTTCAGCAACTGACTTGGGTATGGTTCTGATTCATCAACCTCCACAGGAATGCTTCGGATCATCCTAGTTTCTGGAACAAGAGAAAACATGCCACAGCGTCAGAAGTCAGATCATTTCTTGGAGTCCCCCGCTTTAGGACCTTAAGGGACCTCATTCAAGATGTGGTTTAAATTAACAGTAGAGTGACACCAATGCACTGGCAGAGCCCTGATCACGTAAAAATTGTTCACTTATCCTCCAGGCAAAGGCACTAAGGCTTATTAAGATATTTTTATCTGGAAGGCGATTCAAAGAATGTGACTGGACCCTTATGTGGTAGAAGTCATACACCAGCAAGGGAAAGACACGGGTGAAAATCAACAGCCAAGTTGTGAGGAAGGAGAAATAATCGGAATGTGGGTTATTTCATCTGTATTTGGAATCCATGATGAAAGAAATCTCGGTAACGAATGTGGAATGATCTCTAAAATATACTGTTAAGTGATTAAAGAAAAGCAAGGTGCAGACCAATGTGTATACGATGCTGCTATTTGGTGTGAAAAAATAAAGAGAGGGGAGTGTGTGTGTGTGTGAGCACAACTGCTTACACACGTATAAAACGTGGATGGAGGACACACAAGACATTGGTGCACTGGTTGCCTTTGAGAATGGAGCTAAGCTGAGGGGGGGAGGGGGAGAGTTTTTACCTTCTGAAGTTTTAAACTTTTGCCCCCTGTGACTATTGCCCAATTTAAGAAAAAGATTTTTAAAGCCTGAGTTTCAAAAGCACTGGAAAAAAGGTCATAGTGACATTTTCCACTTACAACTATAGGTCATTTGGAGGGCTTAATTCCCTCTTGCACGATGCCTGCGTGACCATCTGGCCTGTGATGTAGTAGCTGCACGGACAAGGCTCGCTCAACTAGCCTTTAGCCCACAGAGCAGTCAGCCCACAGTCCAGGTAATATTGGTTTTACCTATAAAAACAGAACTCTCAATCAACATGACAGAATGAGAAAGAAAATTCGCCTCCCCTTATCAGAAGATTGGTTGAGATGATGTCCCACGATGCTTAGCCTCCAGGGGAAGCAAGGAGGCAGGTCACGGAAAAAGATGTCACAGGGTGATGACGGGAGGCCTGCAGAAGGCTCCAGAGCAGGGAGAGTGGGAGCGAGGAAATGAAAAGAAAAATCCTGGCTGCCTGTTCCGTGCAGGCCTCGTACATAGCACACCTCAAGTGCCATACAGGGAGAAGGGGTGGTGCGGGGCGGGGGTGTGTGGATTTTTAAATTCCTATTTTATCCCTGTAGAATTTCAACCACGAACACTCACTGAGGGCTTACTGTGCCCAAAGGCACGATGCCCATCAGTTATTGTGCTAAGACAAATTGGAAAATTATGAATTCCCCTTCTCTTGTGCCCAGTACCCAACCCAATGGCAAGAAGACAGCACACATTTTAAAATGCTGCCCCAGGGCTTCCCTGGTGGTGCAGTGGTTGAGAGCCCGCCTGCCGATGCAGGGGACACGGGTTCGTGCCCCGGTCCGGGAAGATCCCACATGCCGCGGAGCGGCTGGGCCCGTGAGCCATGGCTGCTGAGCCTGTGCGTCCGGAGCCTGTGCTCCGCAACGGGAGAGGCCACAACAGTGAGAGGTCCGCGTACCGCAAAAAAAAAAAAAAAAAAAAAAAATGCTGCCGCAAAGAGCAGAAGTGGGATCAGTAGTTTCCCACCAAATTTATCTTCCTGGCCTATAGAAAGAGACCTCAATCTGCCCTGCACTCCCTGCCAAATGAATGCCCTCTAACACTTCTCTGACTCTCACTTGGTATCAGACTTACCCATCTGCTGCAAACAACCTTTGTACCATTTCCTGGCACAACAGAAAATTCCCTCAGGCTCCAAGTCCCTGCGGGCCCTCCCTCCTTGCCTTGGTGTCCCCTGCCCCGGGCTGGCTCTTTTCTAGGCTGCTGTCTAGGCTGGGTGTACTTCCTGCCCCTTGACTCTGCAGAGGATAGACCTCATCACCTAAATTGCTTAGACCCTGTAAAAACACACAAATTTCAACTGATTTCAATTGATGATACCTACCCAAAACACACATATTTCAACTACTGAGTAGTTTAAAATGTTCACCGTTGTTTTCCCTTCTTTCTTACAATTTTTCTATAGCTATGAAATTGGATATGCCATACAACATGCTCTTCAGCCGGTCAGGAAACAGAAGTATTTTCCAAAGGGCTGGCTGAGTGTTGCATAATCTCCTGCAAGCATCTGTGGGCCCACAGCTGAATGCGGGGGGGGGGGGGGGGGGGTCAGGGTAAGAGTGGCAGCCAGTGAGCCAGCCAGCAAGAGAACTAAATGCTGTTAGCTATTTCTTGGTATGCAATTCATATTCATTTTCCACACTTCAGGTACAATTGTTTATATTCTCCCTGGGTCTTCAAATGTGAATACCTTAGAAGTGCTTCCCTAAAAAACTTAAATTATATTTAAAAAGTTGCAAATTCTCTTCTAGCTGAGGAACCTTCAAGGACTTAGAGGAAGCTAATAAAAAGGGTGACAAATGTGGTCATCTCCAGAGTGCGGTCAGTGACTGGGAATCTGAGGTCCATCCTAGGGTGGGAATTCTAGCATTGAAATTGGTCTGAAAATGAACAGACGGTTCCTCGGATGATAGTGAATAAACCCGGCATGGCAGTGAACAACCTTTCAGGAAAGCTATGGGATTAGTAATCTTTAAAAAACAAAATGAACTCTGATGTTTCAAATTTGTACAAATATTCAAACAGCAAATGATTACTGAGCCTTACTATGTGTCCAACTCTGTGCTGTGTACCCCCTCTTCTGAGGCATAAGCTCAGTTAAAATTTTTTTACAAATGGTAATACCTACAAGTGACACAAAACTCAAAAGGTACAAGAGGGTATATTGTGAAAGGTAAACAAAATTATTTCTTAAGACATAAAACATTATTCCTACCTTCAAGTTGCTTGTGATCCAGCTCAAGGAAGACAACTAATACAGGAAATCAAAGGCCCTACCTCAGGGCCTTTGCACTTGCTGTGCCTTCTTCTTGGAACACTCTTCCCCTACATATCTGCATGGCTTGATTCCTTTCTTTTTTAGGTCTTTACTCAGCTCTTGCTTTCTCAGTGAGGGCTCCCTGGTCACCCTCTAAAATTTTTACATGCTTCTTGCATTCTCTGTCTCCCTTCCCTGCTTTATCATTCTCTGTAGCAGTTATCACCACTATATATACTATAAAATGTATGTTATAAATACAAATATCTAGTACATTCCTTGTTTATTGTCTCCCCGCTTCCCCAGAATGTAAATTTCATGAGGGCATGATTTTTGACTCTTCTGTTCACAGCTGTATACCCAGCATCTAGAACTATACCTGGTACATAGTAGGTGCTCAATAAATATTTGTTGAATGAATGAATGATTGATGCCTGTTTCAGAGAGGAGACAGATCCATGTAGCTGGAAGGATCCCTGACAGTGAGGATCTCAGGCTCATGAAAGGTGGCAGGGAGGATTTCAGAGTTCTTGAAATTATACCCTTCCCTCTTCCTCTCTTCCTCTCAAATATGTATTAAGTTCCACTAAGTGTCAGGCCCCGAGGCGGGCCTGGGCCATGCCTGAAGAGGTCCCAACCCCCCACGGCAGGGTTGACCTGAACCCTCACTGGCAGAATAACAGTGAGTCCACCACCCAGTGTGCTGGGACATCTGTTCTGCTTCACACAGGAAAGCGGCTGGTCTCCTCCTGCATCCTCAGAGCTTCCCGAAGAACAGCAGAGGGTGGGGCAGGCCTGCAGTCACCACGAGGGCCCCTCCAGCCCTAGACCCCGGCCAGAACTGACAGAAAAACCCTGCCACCCTCCTGAGGGTGTCACAGAGAAAAACTACACACCGATGCCACATCAGAGGGCCTTGGGCAGATCAGTGGCTTGGGTCGGAAATGACAGTTTTACTTTTTGGTCTTTTTTTTTTTTTTGCGGTACACGGGCCTCTCACTGTTGTGGCCTCTCCTGTTGCGGAGCACAGGCTCCAGATGCGCAGGCTCAGCAGCCATGGCTCACGGGCCCAGCCACTCCACGGCATGTGGGATCTTCCCGGACCAGGGCACGAACCCGTGTCCCCTGCATCGGCAGGCGGACTCTCAGCCACTGTGCCACCAGGGAAGCCCTACTTTTTGGTCTTTAATGTCAATATTGTAAAAAAAATAATAATGCACGTTGAAAAAAATTAACTCAGTATCTCATCGCTCCTAACCATTTCTAATTTCCCTGTTTTATTCCAGACCCTTCTCTATATGATGTCCAGGCAGTTGTAACCCTGGCACAGCCTGTGCTCCCATCCTTAACAGCGGGTGGCAATTGGATTTAAGTGGAAAAGCCCTGTTTTCTAGCCATGACCTAGAGGAGAAGTCTATGACCCCTGAGGGGGACAGAAGACCTGCCAGCCAGGCCCTGGTGAGCCCCAGGGCTGGCGGTGCTCTAGACAGTCTCAGCTTATCAGGATGAAGCTGGAAGGAATCAAGCCATGCAGCTATGAAGGGAAGAGTGTTCCAAGCCGGAAGCCGGGGAGAGGCTGGAGCACGACAGCCGTGTCTAGCTCATCGCTTCAAACCCCTGGGGGAAGGGAGAGGCTGGCTGGCCAGGGACCACAGGAGAGTTTCTGCTTCAGAAGCGCTTTCTGAGGCTCACAATACAGATGTCCAGGCCTCACACCTAGAGATTCTGAGGCGGGGCCAGGGCTCCCTTTTTTTTGCTGTTTAAGTCCCACAGGTAAATAGGTTCTCTCATATTTTGCCAAGGGGAGTGTAATCTGTACAATTTGGCCATAACTATCAGAATTTTAAGATCTTATGTCCTTTGACCTAGTAATTTCATTTCCAAGAATTTCCTCTACAGAGATATGCACATATTATTTAAAACGAAGAGGCTACGAGGATAGGCAATGCAGCAATGTTTGTAACAGCAAAGACTACAAACAACCCACGCGTCCAAAAGTGTTCTGCTTTTTCAAACTACGGTCCAGCCTTACAATGAACACTCTGTATCTTTTTGAAAAGACTGAGGAAAGGCTGTGTGAACTGATGTGGAACCATCTCCAAGATTTACTGTGAAGTTAAAAAAGGAAAGAGCAGAACCGTGTGTAGAGTACACTACCCTTTGTACGATCTGAGATTGCATATGCCCACACCATCACAGCCGAAAGCTGGAACAGAGGATGCCTCTGGGAAGGGAACTGGGTGACTGGGAACAGGGGCAGGAGAGGGACTTGCTTTTCAGAGCATTTTTTACCTTTTAAGTTTTGTACCAAGTACCTGTATATCTACTTAAAAGATAAAAAAGGAAAAAAGGAAACGGAGAAGCTCCCCCAGTGATTCTGATGTTCACAAAGATTAAGAATCAATGTGAGCGAGGCACTGCTGAGACCACCCAGGAGAGAGTGAACCGTCCCATAAAACACAAAAGACTGTTCAGCAGAGGATGGGGACATTTGTCCACGGTAGGAGTGGGTGGGACTGGGGTGGCACAAGCTAGGAATGGAGGGCTAGTCCCAGGGCCACACAACCAGGTGAAACCGTGGTGTGTGTGAGCCTGGTTCTTACTCTGATCTGACCCAAGAGACAGCAGTTTTCTTTCTCTGGAATCTCACTGCCCTTTGGACTGTGAGCTGTGGTTCCAGCTCCTAGATTCTGACCAGCATCTTTCTTCAAATCTGTCAGTTTTTCTGTCCCAGCCTCTCTCGCTTCCTTTCTGCCCCCTACCCTTCCCGCGTAGCCTGGCTTTGCAGATAAGACCTTATCCAGACATCAGTAGTTTTGACATCCCCTGTGACAATGCTCCCTGGTGTCCCATTCACAGAATTTCCCATTCATTCTCTTTCTCTCTCTTTTGCTGCCTCCAAGTCTTTGCTCATGTCTGTTCCCAGCAACCTTTCTCCCCTCCAGCACATTCTGCCTTAAATTATTAGTTTCTCGAAACAGAGCCTATCAGTCTTCGCAGCACTACCTTTCTTATCTCATCGCTCATCCCAAAGCTTCTTTTCCTCCCACCACGCCCGCCTCGCTTTCTGCAGATCTCTTAGACCCCATCCTGGTGTGCATAGGGCACAAGTCTCTCTCAGGGCACATATTCACAGATATGATGTCCATGTTCACAGTTAACTGTGGCTTCTGCCATCCAGACGGGCTTACCCTGAATAAATACATATTCTAGGATGTGGAAAATATGCAGGACTTAAATGCACAGGCTCTAGATTCAATCTCTCCATGATTAAATTCTTTCTCTGCTAGCTGCACGATTAGACGTGTGACCTTGAGAAAATTACTTAACTTCTCTGGGCCTCATTTTTCTCATCTGTAAAGTGGGGAAAATGACAGCATTTGCCCCATAGGAGGGTAAAAGAAGAAGGTGTAAATAAAGTGCTGACTGTAGGGCCTGGCCCATATCAAGCTCTCCCAAAACAATGGCTATTTTGTTATTTTTACAACAACAAGTGATTTGGCTTTAGAACTGTTTTCTAAACAATGTTCACTTGTTTTATACCTGGACGCTAAACCTATTATATGAACCTAATGTATGGAGACCATATCTTTTTAACCAACATGTGTATTTCTGGCAGATTCGATATACGTCATCTCATCTGGTCCTTAAAACAGCTGGGTCCCAGGTGAGGTACGTGGTTTCACTTCACCATTCCTATTGTACAGAGCTGTGGGCACATTAAATAGCTTCTCCAAAGTCACCGCCAATTCTAGCCTATAGATCTCCTACCTCTTTCCATTAAACCACATAGATCAGGCACTGGCAAACCTTTTCTGTAAAGAACCGGATAGTAAATAGTTCACATTTGTGGACCACATACCGTCTCTGTCTCATACCCTGCTTTTCAGTTAGTTTGTTTGTTCTTAAACAACCCTTTAAAAATATAAATTCTTAGCAATAGGCAGGTACAGAAACAGACCATAGGCCACCTTTGGCTCGACAGTTGTAGTTTATCAAGCTCTGATATAGTTTATGCTGATAAATCAATATAAACCTAATGAAATGGATATACTTAAGAAACCTTACCCTTTGTTAACAATAATTGTTAATATTTGTTAAATGTTTACTATGTGTCAAATACTGTTTCAAGTTTTTTACATGTATTAACTTATCCTCTCAGCCACCCTATTTGTAGGTACTGTCGTCAGCCCCGTTTTAGGAATGGGAAAACTGAACACAGGGAGGGTAAGTAACTTTCCCAACGCCGCAGGGCCAGTAAGTAGCCTAGCTAGTGTTCAAATCCAAGCAGTTCAGCACCAGAGCCTGGGCACTGAACCCACCTGATTGTCAGCTGGGGGCACTGACTTGCACAGCGATGTGGGGGAGGGGAGAAAGGGGATGGCAGGAGCTGAGTAAACCCTAGAAGCTCCTGGAATAGATAGGTTTCAGAACCATTCACCCTGAAGCTAAGGAGGCATGGATACATGCCACCTGTGTTTTATGAAGAATGGCCAGGCTGGAAACCTGTGATGGCTTTCCTTCATGCCACAACAATAGAGGATGTGCATGAGACTGCAGAGGCATCTTGATTTGAGAAAAGCACTTGATTGGATCTCATTAAATTTTAATCATAAACTGAACTCAAAGTAAATTGAAAACTTGTTGACAGAGCACAAACAAAGGGTGAGGATAACTGGCGATGCATCTAGAGAGGGGATATCTTCCAGGGGACGCCTCTGAGGCAAGGATGATGGGATTTAATGAAGGTGTTATGTCCCTGGAAGAAGACAAATAGCAGAGCAAGAAACAGAGGAAGGGCAGGAGTGAGCAGCCTGAGTAATTAATAAACCACATTACCACCTCCTAAATGATCAAGGCTTGCTGTTACCAACTGCTTGGATTTTTTTAAAAAAGCATTCTTTGGGTCAACAATAGGGTTGAAGGGTCCTAGAGACACACAGCATGAATATTTCAGGTGGACATATTAATAAATATATAAATTTACAGCTAGGAAGATCCTCAGATGCACTTTGGACCAGATCCTTGCAGTCACAGATTCTCAAGGTCTTACTTCATTCTCCAGGGAGTAATTTTTTTCATAACTGTCCAAAAATTTGGGATTTAAAAAAAATCTTTAAACTCATTAATGTTCTTTGTTTACTGCCCCAACGCATGCAAACTCTCCCAACATTGGTTTGCTTAGTGGAAGTTGGTTTTGAGTGAACTGTGTGGCTCAGGTTCAAATTCCAGTGAGGAAATATTTCCAAGTTTACTTGCAGAATTTCCCAGACAGAGAAGTTCTTCCATTTGGTTTGCCAGAGGATTGGAAGCAGTGGTGAGCCCTGGAGACAAGGGAACATTTACTGGCCCTTGTTCATACCCTGCACAGTACAGCTCACAGCAGGCTGAAGGCGGTGCAGCGTGACCCGACCTGATGTGCGGAGGTTTGCTCTGCAACTCCTCTGAGCTGCTCAACTCAATGACGGGGCTAATGGGAAAGGACTGACTCCACCACGCTGGAAGCTGGTAAAAACCGTTTAGAGAACAACCTCAAACAAGCCCATGGGTTCTCTTGTTTGTTTGTTTTGTTTCAGATAAGGTTTCTCTAAACACACGTTCGTGATTCTTAATTCAGTCCAGACCCCAGAGTGAGGAAAAGAAGGGGCAGAAAGGAAAAAAAATCGGCAGAGGGAGGAGAAGGGATAGAAAGGAAGAAAGGAAAATGGAAGAGAAGCAACGAGAGTGGGAAACCTTGAAGGAAAAGTTTAAAAAACTCGTCCTTTATTGGTGGAGGAGAGAGGCTTGCTTAAACTGTGATTTTTACGTATTACAGTTGAAAGGGAAGGGAAAGAATGAATGCAGGCAAAAGGCAAAAGTGTTACAGGTAAGCTGCTGAACTGGGAAGAATCTGGGCAGACAGCACAGAGGAGGAGGAAGGGAAATTGGAGGTGGGAGGGAGACCTGGGACCCCGCCTGGGAGAGGAAGGAGGAAAAACACTGGAACCATGAGCGCAGGAAAACAGTGAGGTGGGGAAGGGCCAGGTTTCCATTAGCGCTCAGGGAGCTGCCCAGACCCCAGCCAGCCTGCGTCTTCAGGATGAAAGAAGGGGGTCAAGCAGGCCGGGGGCTCCAGTCAGTCCTGAATAGCTTGATCTCAGCTGCTTTACCAGGGAACCACGCCAAACTGGCTCAGCTCTGCGAATCACGAGGGGATGAAAGCCCACCTTCCTCCCTCAGCCAATTTACAACTTCTGGTCCCCAGGAAGGTTTGTGTACACATCTGTACACATGCGCGCACACACACACACACACACACACACACACACACACAGAGGCACAGGGTGAGCTTAACACTCAGGCATCGAAGCACATGTGGGCGAGTAGGAGGCCTGCTGGGCAAGAGACGCAAAGAATGTCAAATGTCCGAGGGAGAAGGACAGCCTGGGTTTCAGGAACTAAAAATATCTCGGTGACAATGCACTAGGAGAAACAGGAGAGGCCCAAAGGGAGAGCTTCTTGATTCTAATCCTCAGATGCTTTCTCACGGAAGGCCTGCAGGGTTGTTTTGATAAGGAACTGTGATCAAACATTAGGGGTCATTTCGTTGGATCTGAAAGGAACTTAAAGTTTAATATGGCTCGTCTGTGCTCTTTTTTGTTTTCCCTGCAGCAGTTGCCCGCAATGCATATGTGTTTTGAAAGGCTAATCTAAATTTTCCTGTAGCAGAAAAATGATTAGAATTCAGGATATTTCCGAGATTTCGATTCTTCTAAACGTAGATTTAATTTAGACAAACTACCCGCCTAATCGATCTTTCTGAGTGCCTGCAACTATGATTCTGAATTCGTGCAACTATGACTGCCTTCTTCTCTTATTTTCAGAGCATTTGAAAATCACTAACACCTTAATCTTGAGAGAAGCAGGCTTACATATTTTCCATCTTTGCACCCTCCCAAAGTGAGTACCCCCGAGTTAAAAGTCTGCTCCCCAACATGCTTTCACTCCTAGTCAGCCCACCCCAGGCACGGAGCAGAGCAGGGGCTTCTGTCAAGTGCCACCTCATCACAAATGACACCAGATGAGGAATGACTGTGGGTGGCCTTTCTGGATCAAAGCTAGGCTGGCAGCAAATAACAGCCTGATTTCAGATAGTGGTGCATGTTATTTGAAAAGAAAAAAAAAATCAGTAACTCATCACAGGTGAAACATCTTGAAATTCCTGTCCTCCCAACCCAGGGTAATAGAGAGAGCCATATAAAAACATGACAGGGGCCATACCAGGGCCTTGATATTCCACAGAAACAGCTGAGCAATACCGAAAGCCGTGAGTCAGTCCATCCCACACAGTCAGGGCCTGTTTGAACTGTATGGAGGGAGAATAACAGCTCAAAAGAAACAATAAGGATTTTTTTTGAAAAGCTTAAGGATTCTGTGTGTCGGTCATCAAATAACGCGTCTGATCCTAGTCATCACCCTTACGTGGTATCTAGACGTGCTTCACAGCTTCCCTTCACCCCCCATTAAAGGCCCCACACACAGTGACTGGTCTAGCCAAGGAGTGGTTTCCAGCTCCTGCTAAGTCAGTAACGTAGCCTTCTGGAGCCAGGCTCGTCTGCCAGCTCTCGGGCCTGCCCTGACTCTGTGGGCAAGTGCACGGACTGGTTCTTCCTGGGTAACCCAAATGGGACATAAATTAATTCAAGAAACCCCCTGCTTTCTCCTATTTAACTAGAGCCAAGAATAACACCTAAATTCCAGGCAGCCTCCTGCAGAGCCACGTGGCAGCCCAGCACACCACACCGCCGCTGCTCTCAGCCTCTTACCCAGGCTATGGCTTCACCTTTTGCCTCGAGAGCAGGTAAGTGAAACAAATCAGAGCAGCTTATATGGAAGAAACCCGAGTGCCTACAAGGTGCTTGATAGTATACTGAGTGCTAGAGGGTAGAGAAGGATTAAGAAAGGAGTCCTTTTCCTCCAGGGACTAACTATCTCTTAGTAGCAAGAGGTGAGATGAATGTATTTGAGTAATCAGTAAACAAAACGCACTCTTCTAAGACCACCCATTATGGCTACCCCTCTGGGATTCCCATCACCCCAGCCTTATTTCGTTAGAATTTCGACATAATCTTGTTAGCTCACCACCCCACACACATTTTATTGATGAAGAAATCCAGGCCTAGGGAAACCAAAGTAAATTGCATAAGTCACAGAGCCAGCAAGGGGTGGAGTGAGAACTTGAAACCAAGTTTCTTGTCCTCTGCTTTTATTATTTATTTGGTCTCTTTTTTCCCCCGTTCATCAAAAAATATCCCCCTATGCTAAGAAATCATCTTGAACTTGAAAGTCATAGGACGCTCGATTAGCTTCTAAGATCAAATAATAGCACTTCTGCCCTGCTTTTCCCTAAAGGCTCAGGCCTACTGTCCGTGCCAGCAGATGTCTGGGCCATTTGGGAGGGTGGAGGGCTGTGGGAGAGGAGCGGACAGGGCGCCACAGCCAGCACAGAGCGGAGATGAACTTCCTGGCCCAAGAACGTGGTGTTGATTTTTCTTCCCCCGAGTGAAAAAGGGATCAAGAGAACTTGGGAGTTCTCCCTCCAACTCTGCCACTGACGTGTCTGAGGCTGGAAGCCAATTCCTTAATCTGTGCCATCCCCGGCTCCCTCCCTGGAGAATGGGGCTTGTCTTCTTAATCGAAACTTGTGGGGACACTAAGTACTCAAACACAGGCGTGTGTGTGTGTCTCCACTCCTCAAAGAGTTAATCTTCGCTCGCCCGTCTGAAATACTAAACCACCAGCATTTTCTCACAGCAGAAACGTAGCTGTCATTTTCCCAGCCCAAGCTGGTCTCTCTGTACACAAACAAACGAAAGGTGGGGAGAGCCGGGTGGAGGAAAGTAAGGCAGCACATTTCAGTAAAGGAGAAAACTGTTTTGGGAAACAGGTCAAAAAGAAGTAAGGCGCGGCAGGTGACAACTCTGAACAACTTACCTTAGAGCCACCACGGACAAACAGACCGGGCCACGGGGTGATCGCGCTCTCTCCTTCTTGGGTCACTCCACCTTGGGTCACTCCGGGCCTCCCTCCACCCTCTCCCGGCCCAGGTAAAGCCGGAACAGGCTCCGAAGCAGGAAGTGGAAGTTGTATGCAAATTTCTACCGAGGCTAGGAAGCCTTGGCTCAAAAATCTCCCTGTGGGCAGTGAATCAACAGCCGCTGAGGAGTCACTTTATTTCTTAAAACAGAAACCTCCTTCATTCACTAGAAAAGGCCACTGGCCAATTAGGCTGCATTTTTCTTTTTTAACCACCCAGCTAAGTAACTGCTGAGGAATGTTCCCACTGCCCTGGACCTCAGCGTTGTCGTCGTCCTGGTACCCTGGCCTGAGACGGTGACTGGGGAGGGGATTGAACTTGGGTGTTAAGATCGGTTATTCATTAGCAGCTCCAGAGGAGGAAACTGGGGGCAGATCGTGGGGAGAAGTATGAAGCAGAAACTTCTTACTGTCTCTAACTGCATTTGCTGCTCTTAATCACAAAGGGAGGACTCACTGTCCATCCCCCTACACACACAAACGTGCACACACACCCTGCCCCATCCACACGCATGGAAAAGTGACTAGTTTTGAGAACCACCCCCCGCCCCTGACACACACACACAGCCCTCCTCTGGCTGCATTTTTCACGTACTCAAGTTTATTTCCTTGCCTTTCCTTCTCCTTGCTTAATCAGTGCCTACAGAGTTTATTGCCAAAGGAGATGCTAGAAACAGGATGACCAGGACGGCAGACTGTAATGGGAGCTGTGTTGGCCGCAGCTCTGGAGTCAGAGGGACCTGGGTGTGAACTCAGTTACCCACTGGCCAGCTGGGTGCTGGGCAGGCGCACTGTGTTCCTGGACGCTCTGCCTGCCTGCTGAGTCCCGAGGGTCAGCCCACTCGGCTGGCCACCCCTCTACCCTCGAGCAGGGGAAGGGCCCCAGAGAGCCCCTATCCAGACCACCAGGTTCTGTTCAAGTGAGCCATGTGGAGCAGGTTGCTCTATGTTCTGCAAGCAGAGGGAATGCTGCTTGTTTTTAAAATGACATATACAGGGTGTATACATTTTGGTGTATCCTTACAGTGGAATACTACACAGCTGTTAAAAACCATAAATATTTATTTAATGTATATATTTATTTCCACATACAAGGAAAAGTGGCTCTGAGATATTATTCACTGAGAAACATAATCTCATTTTTGCCGATAGATATAACAAATACATGTGTGTGTGTGTGTATATATATATATATATATTTATTTATGTTTATTCACCATTGGTTCCAACACCTATCACTCTGCCCAGAACATAGTTGGCAAGTACTACATATCTGCTAAACAACCAAAAATGACAGAAATGTCTGGAAGAATGCATACCAGACTGTTAAGTGGTGATCACCTCTGGGGAAAAGGATTGAGGGGAATGGGTCAGAACAGAGGGCTTTTATCCTATTTATAGTATTGATATAAAATATGTATACTGTACATATGTGTATGTATAGTATACATATGTTGGATTCCTTTTCCAACAAGTGTGTAGTACTTCATTCATTTAAAAAAAGATTTAAAAATTGTACTTATTATCTTGGCCTTGAGCTTTCTGCCTCAAAATTATTATTATAATAATCTTTTTTTAGTTTGGGGAAAATAGCATTTTTTTGCATGTGGAGCAGTTGGTACCAGGATACTTTGAAAAAGCTATCAGTATTAGGAGATGAGAATAGAAAAGACAAGAAGAATGACAAGAGGAGGAAAAAAGAGGGAGATCAAAGAAAGGGCAGGGTGAAGATACTTTTCATTTCTCTTAAATGCCCTTAAATGGATTGGGAAAAGCCTGAAAGATGCTTCTGTCAAGTACTGCCTTTGGAATACAACCCATCAGGAAGAACAAGAGGAATCTGTTTTTCCAATTCTCCCAGCCTAAGGGCTCTGTGGGGAGATACCAAGCGTTGCAGTGCTGCTTTTAATTGCTGGTAGCTGGGCCTTCCTTCCATCTCAGTTTACCCCGAGCAGAAAGGCAGCACTTGGGGGAAGGAGTTAATGGTTCCTACCTAGGAGCCCTTGCTGGGGCCCCACTGAAAAGTGGCCTGAGGATGTAAACTGTTTAGAGAGGGTGTCCTGAACACAAGAAACTTCCATCTGAACATGCCTGAGGCAGTTACAGTGAAATATGGATGACAGGGAAAGTGTCAGAGAGCCTAGGAAATGAACACCTCTGGTCCCCAGCAGTACCCCCTGGTGTTCTCAGGCTAATACACACACCCTTTTAGCTGGCAGCACAGGAGACGAACGCTTATTTAAAAAAATATTTCTTATTTATTTATTTATTCATTTATTTTAGTTGCACCGGGTCTTAGTCATGGCCCGCGGGATCTTCAGTTGCGGTGTGCGTGCAGGATCTAGTTCCCCGACCAGGGATCGAACCCTGGCCCCCTGCATTGGGAGCATGCAGTCTCACCCCCTGGACAACCAGGGAAGTCCCAGGAGAGGAACTCTTCACTGAGGACCTACCATATACTACTTGCTAGTGCATTTAATCCTGCAAACAGTCCTGTGAGATGCACTTACTACTGTCATTCCCACTTTACCTTTGAAGAATCTGAGGCTCAAGACTTAGAGTAACCTCTCCAGGGTCAGCCAGATAGTCTGTGGAGAAGGATTCCTGAACTGTCTCATTTCTAGGTGGGGATGTTTCCTCCCGTTCCTTTGTTGCCCTGCTGTAGTCTGTCCTTCCTTATGTGCTTGGATGGAGCCCACATAACTTGTTTTCTTTGCACAATTCTTGACAACAGCGCTTAATGTGGGTGGGGAAAGGTGTAGGCAATAAAAGGGTGGGGCTGAGACTGTGCCGGTTCCCAAAGTGCAGTGTTTACATATGGGGAAGGCTGCTGTGTGCATAATAGAGCAGTCAAGAGCTGGGCCAGCCCTCTCCCTCTAGTTAAAAGTCTAGGAGGGGAGGATTTGTGCTTGCCAGATTCTAGAGTGGCTCAGTATTCTTGCAAAAGGCATAATTCCATAAAGGTCAGCTTTCCCCTCCTCTGTAAACAAAACCGTTTGGACCTAATGCTCAGAACTTGTCATTCTACAGCTTTAATAGATGGAAAGAAAGGAAAAAAGAAAAAAGGAAAAGATTCATTCCTTGGACAAGCCTTGAGTTTCCATTTTTATTTTATTTTATTTTATTTTTTTTTAAACATCTTTATTGGAGCATAATTGCTTTACAATGGTATGTTAGTTTCAGCTTCACAACAAAATGAATCAGTTATATATATACATATGTTCCCATATCTCTTCCCGCTTGCGTCACCCTCCCTCCCACCCTCCCTATCCCACCCCTCCAGGCGGTCACACAGCACCGAGCTGATCTCCCTGTGCTATGCGGCTGCTTCCCACTAGCTATCTACCTTATGTTTGGTAGTGTATACATGTCCATGCCTCTTTATTGCTTTGTCACCGTTTACCCTTCCCCCTCCCCATAGCCTCAAGTCCATTCTCTAGTAAGTCTGTGTCTTTATTCCTGTTTCACCCCTAGGTTTTTCATGACATTTTTTTTTTCTTAAATTCCATATATATGTGTTAGCATACGGGTCTCTTGCAGACAGCAAATATATGGGTCTTGTTTTTGTATCCATTCAGCCAATCTGTGTCTTTTGGTGGGAGCATTTAGTCCATTTACATTTAAGGTAATTATCGATATGTGTGTTCCCATTCCCATTTTCTTAATTGTTTTGGGTTTGTTATTGTAGGTCTTTTCCTTCTTTTGTGTTTCTTGCCTAGAGAAGTTCCTTTAGCAGTTGTTGTAGAGCTGGTTTGGTGGTGCTGAACTCTCTCAGCTTTTGCTTGTCTCTAAAGGTTTTAATTTCTCCATCAAATCTGAATGAGATCCTTGCTGGGTAGAGTAATCTTGGTTGCAGGTTTTTCTCCTTCAACACTTTCAATATGTCCTGCCACTCCCTTCTGGCTTGCAGAGTTTCTGCTGAAAGATCAGCTGTTAACCTTATGGGGATTCCCTTGTGTGTTATTTGTTGTTTTTCCCTTGCTGCTTTTAATATGTTTTCTTTGTATTTAATTTTTGACAGTTTGATTAATATGTGTCTTGGCGTATTTCTCCTTGGATTTATCCTGTATGGGACTCTCTGTGCTTCCTGGACTTGATTAACTATTTCCTTTCCCATATTAGGGAAGTTTTCAACTATAATCTCTTCAAATATTTTCTCAGTCCCTTTCTTTTTCTCTTCTTCTTCTGGAACCCCTATAATTCGAATGTTGGTACGTTTAATGTTGTCCCAGAGGTCTCTGAGACTGTCCTCAGTTCTTTTCATTCTTTTTTCTTTATTCTGCTCTGCAGTAGTCATTTCCACTATTTTATCTTCCAGGTCACTTATCCGTTCTTCTGCCTCAGTTATTCTGCTATTGATCCCATCTAGAGTACTTTTAATTTCATTTATTGTGTTGTTCATCGTTGCTTGTTTCATCTTTAGTTCTTCTAGGTCCTTGTTAACTGATTCTTGCATTTTGTCCATTCTATTGTCCATTCTATCTCCAAGATTTCGGATCAACCTTACTATCATTATTTTGAATTCTTTTTCAGGTAGACTGCCTATTTCCTCTTCATTTGTTAGGTCTGATGGGTTTTTATCTTGCTCCTTCATCTGCGGTGTGTTTTTCTGTCTTTTCATTTTGCTTATCCTACTGTGTTTGGGGTCTCCTTTTTTGCAGGCTGAAGGTTCGTAGTTCCTGTTGTTTTTTGTGTCTGTCCCCAGTGGCTAAGGTTGGTTCAGTGGGTTGTGTAGGCTTCCTGGTGGAGGGTACTAGTGCCTGTGTTCTGGTGGATGAGGCTAGATCTTGTCTTTCTGGTGGGCAGGTCCACGTCTGGTGGTGTGTTTTGGGGTGTCTGTAGACTTACTATGATTTTGGGCCGCCTCTCTGCTAATGGGTGGGGTTGTGTTCCTGTCTTGCTAGTTGTTTGGCATAGGATGTCCAGCACTGTAGCTTGCTGGTCGTTGAGTGAAGCTGGGTGCTGGCGATGAGATGGAGATCTCTCGGAAATTTTTGCTGTTTGATATTATGTGCAGCTGGGAGGTCTCTTGTGGACCAGTGTCCTGAAGTTGGCTCTCCCACCTCAGAGGCACAGCACTGACTCCTGGGTGGAGCACCAAGAGCCTTTCATCCACAGGGCTCCTTAATTTGGGATGATTGGTTGTCTATTCAGGTATTCCACAGATGCAGGGTACATCAAGTTGATTGTGGAGCTTTAATCCGCTGCTCCTGAGGCTGCTGGGAGAGATTTCCCTTTCTCTTCTTTGTTCTCACAGCTCCCAGGGGCTCAGCTTTGGATTTAGCCCCGCCTGTGCGTGTAGGTCGCCGGAGGGCGTCTGTTCTTTGCTCAGACAGGACGGGGTTAAAGGAGCCGCTGATTCGGAGGCTCTGGGTCACTCAGGCCCGGGGGTAGTGAGGGGCACGGAGTGTGGGGCGGGCCTGCGGCGGCAGAGGCCGGCGAGAAGTTGCAGCCTGAGGCGCGCCTGTGCGTTCTCCCGGGGGAGTTGTCCCTGGATCCCGGGACCCTGGCAGTGGTGGGCTGCACAGGCTCCCCGGAAGGGCGTGTGGCTAGTGACCTGTGTTCGCACACAGGCCTCCCGGTGGCGGCAGCAGCGGCCCTAGCGTCTCATGTCTGTCTCTGGGCTCCGCACTTTTAGCCGCGGCTCGCGCCCGTCCCTGGAGCTCTCTCAAGCAGCGTTCTTAATCCCCTCTCCTCGTGCACCAGGAAACAAAGAGGGACGTAAAAGTCTCTTGCCTCTTCGGCAGTTCCAGACTTCTCCCCGGACTCTCTCCCGGCCAGCCGCGGCGCACTAACGCCCTGCAGGCTGTGTTCACGCCGCCAACCTCAGTCCTCTCCCGGCGCTCCGACAAAAGCCGGAGCCTCAGCTCCCAGTCCCGCCCGCCCCGGCGGGCGAGCAGACAAGCCTCTCGGCTGGCGAGTTCCGGTCGGCCCGATCCTCTGCGCTGGAATCTGTCCGCTTTGTCCTCCGCACCCCTGTTGCTGTGCTCTCCTCCGCGGCTCCCAAGCTCCCCCACTCCGCCTCCCGAAGCCTCCACCCGCGAAGGGGCTTCCTAGTGTGTGGACACTTTTCCTCCTTCACAGCTCTCTCCCGCTGGTGCAGGACCCGTCCCTATCCTTTTGTCTCTGTTTAGTTTTTTCTTTTGCCCTACCCAGGTACGTGGGGGGTTTCTTGCCTTTTGGGAGGTCTGAGGTCTTCTGCCAGCGTTCAGTAGATGCTCTGTAGGAGTTGTTCCATGCGTAGATGTATTTCTGGTGTATCTGTGGGGAGGAACGTGATCTCCGCGTCTTACTCTTCCGCCATCTTCCCGGAAGTCCGAGTTTCCATTTTTAAATGCTATGATTCTAAGTGCTGAAATGGCAGAGTGAAACTATGACACACCACGAGGAAGAGAAGAAAACTCCTGTCCTGCATTTCCCGGAGGATGGTCTTCACCCAAAGGGTCCCTGGTGTTGGCTAACTCTCCCCATAACTCAGTTCTGGCGTCACTGCTGGAACCTAGGCAGGAAGAGAAGAAACGCCCAGGCTCCCAGTGCCTGGTCCTGCCCTGGCTAACTCCAGTCCCACAGCCTTTAGTGAGCCTTGCCTTATTCCAGACGTGCACTGGGTGCTAGGCACGCAAATTGTAAGATTCTCAACATGTTCTTGTGTCTCTTTCAGAAGCAAAAACTGTGGAGATACAGGCGGTTCGAAATAAACTAGCCACTAGACAAAGCCGTAGAGCCACTGGTTACTTCTCCACTGCTTTGGTGGGCTGCTTCTAGTCCAGAGGGTCAGCCAGACACAGGCAGAAGCCAGAACCCATCACCACCTTTCTCACCCCCCCCACCCCCGCTGAGCCCCGGGATGCTGCCCCACCGTCCAGGTGGCCCTCCTTCTAGGCGAGTTGCCCGCTAGAACTGTTTCCTGTTCTGTCAGCTGACTCAGTCAGGACCTCACAAATCTAGCAAAGGGGTCCTGGAAACACAAACTCTCACGTGGAAAGGATTACCTCTCAATCCTTTTCTTTTCAAGAGGTTCCTTGAGCCCCGTACAGATTTATTCATCTCCTTCCCCTACAAAGGGTATATTGGGAACAGCAGCTTCTGTCAAGCTACAAAAGCTCTGTCATTCCATTACCCCAGGGCGATGGCGTCTATTCACCTTACATTTGCATACTTAAAGGAGAACACTTTAAAGTTCTGGAAAGGCCAAAGATTATCTGCTCCAAGGTGACTTTCCTCAGAGTGGTCAACTGGACCCAAAGTTGTTGGCAGCATCTCTTGCTACAAAGGGATTAGATCCTAACAGACTGAGCTCCCCATTACCACCAGTACAATAATAACAGCTAACCTCAGCGCTTAAGTGTTCTAAGAACTTCGTGTGCATTTATTTACGCACTTAACTGTTCACAGTACCCCTGTGAGATAGGTACCAGAAGATTAGCTACCATTTATTATCTACTATATGTCAGGTGATTTTCATTATCTGTATAATGGAGTGGAAAATTTTATTCACCAGAATTCCAGACAGCTGCTTTCCAAGAGGGAAAAGCACATTGAGACCAGATTCTACTTCCTGTGGAGGCTGAACACAGCAGGGCAAGTCAGATGAGAGAGGAACGTTTGGAAAGGGATGATGAGAAAGTAGCACGAGCCCCACAGAGGAGGTGGAGGAGACACAGTGTAGTAGTGAGAGAGCAGGAGGGATCCTCTGCCCTTCAAGAAAGTCTGTGATAAATAATCCCATGTTATTCTCCAAGTCTTCTCTGTACTCATTTGTTTGACTTTTGGACATGTATATGGGCAGCTTTATTCAGGTTATATTTAAAAATTAGGATGGTTAGGGCAGAAGAACTAAATAAACATTTCTCCAAAGGAGACATACAGATGGCCAACAGGCACATGAAAAGATGCTCAAATCGCTAATTATTAGAAAAATGCAAATCAAAACTACAATGAGGTGTCACCTCACATGGGTCTGAATGGCCATCCTTAAAAAGTCTATAAATAGGCTTACCTGGTGGCGCAGTGGTTGAGAGTCCGCCTGCCGATGCAGGGGACACGGGTTCGTGCCCCGGTCCGAGAAGATTCCACATGCCGTGGAGCGGCTGGGCCCATGAGCCATGGCCGCTGAGCCTGCGCGTCCAGAGCCTGTGCTCCTCAACGGGAGAGGCCACAACAGTGAGAGGCCCGCGTCCCGCAAAAAAAAAAAAAAAAAAAAAGTCTATAAATAATAAATGCTGGAGAGGGTGTGGAGAAAAGGGAACCCTCCTACACTGTTGGTGGGAATGTAAATTGGTACAGTCACTATGGAGAACAGTATGGAGGTTCCTTAAAAAAACTAAAAATAGGGACTTCCCTGGTGGTGCAGTGGTTAAGGATCCGCCTGCCAATGCAGGGGACACAGGTTCAAGCCCTAGTTCACGAAGATCCCACATGCTGCAGAGCAACTAAGCCCATGCGCCACAACTACTGAGCCTGTGCTCTAAAGCCTGTGAGCCACAACTACTGAGCCCACGAGCCACAACTACTGAAGCCCATGCACCTAGAGCCCGTGCTCCGCAACAAGAGAAGCCACCGCAATGAGAAGCCCACGCACAACAACGAAGAGTAGCCCCCACTCACTGCAACTAGAGAAGGCCCATGCACAGCAACAAAGACCCAATGTAGCCATAAATAAATAAATAAATAAATAAACAAAAACTAAAAGGAGAGTTACCATATGATCCAGCAATCTCACTCCTGGGCATATATCTGGAAAAGATGAAAACTAATTTGAAAAGATTACATGCACCCCAATGTTCATAACAGCACTTGTAAGCATAACAGTGTAAGCATAACAGTGCTTACAATAGCCAAGACATGGAAGCAAGCTAAGTGTCCATTAACAGATGAATGGATAAAGAAAATGTGGTACATATATACAATGGAATATTACTCAGCCATAAAAAAGAATAAACTAATGCCATTTGCAACAACATGGATGGACCTAGAGATTATCATACTAAGTGAATAAGTCAAAGACAAATATCATGTGATATCACTTATATGTGGAATCTAAAATATGATACAGAAGAACTTATTTACAAAACAGAAACAGACTCATGGACATCAAGACAAGACTTATGGTTACTGAAGGGGAAGGGTGGGGAGGGATAAATTGGGAGTATGGGATTAACGGATGCACACTACCATATATAAAATAAATAAACAACAAGGACTTACTGTATAGCACAGGGAACTATACTGAATATCTTGTAATAAACTATAATGGAAAAGAATAGAAAAAAAGAATATATGTATACATATACATGCATAACCAAATCACTTTGCTGTATACCTGAAACACAATATTGAAAATCAACTATACTTCAATTAAAACAAATTAGGATAGTTACTATTAAAAATGAGAAAATAACAAGTGTCAGGGAGAATGTGGAGAAACTGGAATCCACGTGCACCATTGGTGGAATGTGAAGTGGTGCAGCCTGTGTGAAAAATAGTGTGGCGATTTCTCAAAAAATTAAAAATAGAATTACCATAGGACCCAATAATTCCATTTCTGGGTATATACCCAGAAGAACTGAGGGTCTCAAAGAAACCCTCAAGAAAAGAGAGTCTTGAAGAGAAATCTGTACACCATGTTCATAGTAGCATTATACACGACAGCCAAGGTAGGAGGCAACCCACGTGTCCATCGATGGATGGATGGATAAACAAAATGTGGTATACACATACAATGGAATATTAATCAGCCTTATAAAAGGAAGGAAATTCTGACATGTACTATGACAGGGATGAACCTGGAGGACATTATTCTAAGTGAAATAAGTCAGTCATAAAAGGACAAGTACTGTATGATTCCACTTAGCTGAGGCACCTAGAGCAGTCAAATTCATAGAGACAAAGTAGAATGGTGGCTATCAAAGACTGAGAAGAGGCAGGAACGCAGAATTATTGCTTAATGGGTATAGAGTTTCAGTTTTGCAAGATCAAAAGAGTTCTGGAAATAAATAGTGGTGCTGGTTACACAACAATGTGAATCTACTTAATGCCACTGAAGTGTACACTTAAAAGTGGTTAGGATGGTAAATTTTATGTTATTTCATCACAATTAAAATAAAATAGTCCCCAAAGCAGGCCTGCATGGTGGGTTTTATTTCCCTCGTTTTACAGGTGAGGAAATTAAGGTGCACAGAAGTCAGGCAGCTTGTTAGGGCTGCACAGCTGGGTTTCAGACCAGAGCTGACTCCCTAAGAAAGCCACGCCTCTCCCCTGCACCGGGCTGCCCAGTACCCACCGGGGGCTCAAGGTGGGTGCGGACATATGCTGAGGCCACACAGATTCACCTCCTTCCTGGGCCCTTTACCCTCTCTAGACTGTCCTTTCTCCAGCACCAGTTTTTCTGGTATCCTTATTCTCTCTTCTGCCTTTCCCTCATCTAAAGGTCCTCTCAGGAAAAAACGTGATCCCTCATTTATACCTCAGCTACACGGTGTGAATTTAAATCACTGTGCTACCTCTCTGAGGGGCGCTTGCATTTTAAGCTTCATCACTCTCTGTGAAATGAAACCCTTTGTTCCATGTTCAAGGAATTTCAGGCATCAGGGAGCAAGCAGGAAGGAACTGGAGGGTGCTGGTGGCAGGTAGGACAACTATAACCCAGAGAAATGCATTAAATGGGGGGAATTTGGGTGCAAAGTTAGAAGGCAGATATATTTTATGGACAGACTGATCTTTCAAGGCTCCACAAAGACGTGAAGTATGGGTGCGAGGGAGGTAGGTGGACAGTTCTCGTTAAGCTTTCCCCACTGAGCAAACTGGGCTGCCTGACCTCCAGACTCCAAACTTTTGTTTGTTGTCAGAATCTAGAGGGTTGATTTCCTCAGGGTGTTGTTTCCCTGACAGTTCTCAATGCCTCTTCTCTTCCTGTTACATCGTGAAATTCCAGTCTAAAGCAGCTGGCTGCAGTAGCTGGAGATTTCTGCCCAAAGAGCTGAGCAATCATTCCTTTAGTGTCAAGAATGCATCTCATCTGCTCACTGATGTAGCGTGTTGCGTAGAACCCAAGGTAACTCATGTGGACACAAATGCTTGTCTTCTGGGTACTCACAACCTAAGACTGAGCATTCCCGGTGGTGGGGAAGACACTACACCAACAGCATCCGGGTTGAGAGCCTGGGCTGCAAGTCTGGCTGCTGGACTAGTCTCTCGACCACCTCCTGCCAGCCATGTGACCTTAGGGAAGTTCTTAACCTCTTTGTACCTCGGATTCTTAATCTGGATAACGGGAGACATAAGGTCTCTCTTTCATTGGTGATCAAGGCTCCCAATGCACTGATTCTGGCTGTTGCCTTTGTGTAAAGAAGACATCTCCTTTCCTCCAGGGGCATGAGACCTCTGCCCCAGCACAGGGCTTGGTGGGTGGGGGACTGGGGCTGATTTTGCCTTCTCAGCCGGGCACCAACTGCATAACTGCGTACCGCAGCCCCGAGATTGTTATGGAAGATTAGATAAAATGACCTCTGTGCAGTGTCTGGCATTGTGCTCGATAAATATTAGCTAGTATTATAATAATAACTATCAAATAAATGCATAATTCAATTAGTATACCAAGAGTCAGTTATCGGTCAATACTGTAAAGGAACAAAACTCAACAAAATAGTAGATGATATTAAAATATTCGTATGCAGCAATAAGACATTCTTATGCTAACAATTAAATAAGGGTGTGTTGTATGTTAGAGAATTTACTGCAAATCAGAGAATCCAAACACATGTGAGGATCCAGCTGAGCAAAAACCAAAGGCCTGGGCTTCCCCGGTGGTGCAGTGGTTGAGGGTCCGCCTGCCGATGCAGGGGACATGGGTTCATGCCCCGGTCCGGGAGGATCCCACATGCCGCGGAGCGGCTGGGCCCGTGAGCCATGGCCGCTGAGCCTGCGCGTCCGGAGCCTGTGCTCCGCAACGGGAGAGGCCGCAACAGTGAGAGGCCCGCGTACCGCAAAAAACAAAAACAAAAACAAAAAAACCAAAGGCCCAACCACGTACCTCCTGAGGGCTTTTGCCTGCTCTGCTCTGCATTCTGTTCTGGAAACAGAGTGACCACCTTACCTCTCAGGCCACCTGAAAGCTTAGGTATTACAAGCAGACTTGTCTTCACTGGCTCAGCTTGTTGCCTTGATGCTCACACCTTCCTGGCAGGAGAAAAATTATGTATTCTTTTCATTTAAAAGATCTTCCCTTTCAGCTTTGCCTGGCTGGCAGATTGCATAAACAGGGATAGTGGTGGTTCTACCTGTAAGAAACATGCTCTTAGAACTTCATCTTAAAAACAATAGGCTGGTAAATTTTACTCGTGTGTGTGTGTGTGTGTGTGTGTGTGTGTGTGTGTGTGTCACAGAGAGAGAGAGAGACAGAGACAGAGACAGAGACAGAGAGAGTTTTAACTTTTAGATTACACCAAAACCCCCAAAACTCCACAACCCTTTTTTTTGGGGGGCCACGCTACGCGGTGGCATGCAGGATCTTAGTTCCCTGATCAGGGATCGAACCCACATCCCCTGCAGTGGAGGCACAGGGTCTTAACCACTGGACTGCCAGGGAAGTCCCTCCACAACCTTTTTTTTCTATAGCTATTCTACCTCTCCTAGTGAGCTCCCATTCCACTAGCTTGTGGGGAAAGGACCATATGCTTGCCAGTGAGAGTAATTCAGTCTCCTTCAGTTCTGTCTCTCCTTGGTAATTATTGAACATTTGGCATTTCTCCCTCTTTCTCTTTGGCACAGGGTCTAGACGTAGAGGAGAGCCTGTGGGTCTTCTCATTAGTGAGGGCAGAGCCTCAGGTCCCTGTTGGGCTTTTCTGTTCTCTGTGGAAATAGTCTTTTCCCACTGGGCACCTTGCTCTTATCTGAAGATGGTGACGATGTGAGCACCTTCTAAGTGCTCACCTCGGCGCTCCTGGAGGGTAAGCTGACTTGCTCTTCACCTTCCCCAGGACACTCTCTCAGGGAACTGGACCAAGCTTGGTGCAGCTCAACCCAGTTTGGGTTGTTGATGTCTGAGCGGAGGCTCAGAGTGAACCCCGGCATTCACTCTCTTCTTCTGCCATAGTAGTAGAATCTTTTTTTTTTTTTTTTTTTGCAGTACACGGGCCTCTCACCGTTATGGCCTCTCCCGTTGCGGAGCACAGGCTCCGGACGCGCAGGCTCAGCGGCCATGGCTCACGGGCCCAGCCGCTCCGCGGCATGAGGGATCTTCCTGGACCGGGGCACGAACCCGCGTCCCCTGCATCGGCAGGCGGACTCTCAACCACTGCGCCACCAGGGAAGCCCAGTAGTAGAATCTTTTGTTGGGCAAATGGCTCCCCAGAATAAAGACTCTGTTACCCAGCCTTCCTGTCAGTAGGGATGGCCATGCGGACTAGGTTCTGATCCAAGAGAAATGAGAAGTGTCGTATGCCCTTCGAGCAAAGGGGCATGTCTTCCTCTTCTTCCCCTTCTCATTGGCTACAGCGTGGATTTGGTGGTGGGGGTGAGCTGTTGGGGGACCATGTGGTGACAGCAACACCCCAAGGATGGGGGAGCAACAAGAGGAAAGGAGTCTGGGTCCCTGATAACACCGGAACCTATATCCTAGGTATGTAATGTTGTACAAGACTCCTATTGGGCTTTGATTTGATTGTCTTACTGGAAGTTTCACACTAAAATTGTATCTGAAACCATTTTCCCCCCAAGAGCTTTAGGTAGAGGATAGATTTTCCTTGAAGCTTATTAATCATCTTGAGAAGAGCTCAACCATAGAAAGGATTTGAGGACTAAGACAGGCCTTGGAACAGAATGGGATACTAAGCTCTTCCCCTCTTGGGGACTCCTGGATAGGGCCAGGCCCCAGGAGAGAGGGCACATCCTCTGAAGGAAGGGAAGCTAGTCTAAGAGAGGAAGCTGCTGGCTGGGACTCCCTGAAGATGGCCTAGTTCTGGGTTGGAAACATACAAGCAAAGAAGAGCCTGCCTGACAGTCATTGAGGCCGACAAGGAAGCTGAGGCCATGAGACCCTCACAACGCACGGGCCAACCTCCCTCTCTCGTACGTGCGCGCGCGCGCACACACACACACACACACACACACGGTAGAAACGGCAGCCTTCTGGGGAGCTTTCAGGTCCTTTGAGAGGCTGGGTTTCCAGCAATTTGTGGGGCTCAAGTCCTCACCCTTTGACTATTTTAAAGGAAGTGTTACTCGGCATTTGGGTGAGAGGGAGAAGGCTGGGGCTAACAACCTGGGAAGGAGGTGATGTTTGTCTTTGACCTTTTTTCATTAATCGTTTCCCTTCATCGGTTCTGGGTGCCCTTCTTTCAGGGCATCAACTTCCCGGGAGACTCCTCTCACAGAAGCTGCAGCCTGTTCTGTCTCACCTCCTCACTGGCTGCCCCCTCTCGGCCTCCCAGCATGACTGCCACCTGGCCCTCTGCCCTCCTTGACCCCTTCCTGCCCCGGATCTGCCCCAACTCTCTGCCTTCCGAGGGCACACTAGCTTCCGATACACTCCCCAAGGTAGAAACAGAGTAGGAAATGGAAGCTTAAGCCACTTCCCCAAGGCCACAGGCTAGTCCGTGGTGGAGCTGGGAATTTAACCCTTGCAATCCAACTCCAGGCTCTGGACTCTTTGTCCTAAGTCCTCCAGACTTTAGAAATCATCCTTCCTTTAACAAATAAACGAAATGCCTTAAGTCCATCTCCTGCATCCTGTGGGAAGTCCAGTACCTCCCCAACATTTCCAAGGGCTCCTGGGGAGTGGATGGTGAGTCATATCCTCCTGGGGATTCCCACTTAAATTCCTGATCCTTCGAGTCCTCTTGCCTCCCACGTGTGGGGTCCTCTCTCTCCTTCCCTCACCCAGTGCAGGAGCACTGTCTTCCCACCGATTCCCCAAAGCACACCTAAGCCCAAAGCAGCATGTTAAGCGTGTTCTTAGGGATCGGGGATGCGTGGTGATAACAGAAGGCCACCGTGCCATAGCAGAGCTCAGGAAAGAGCTGCAAGCTCAAAATGGGGCATGCCTATTCGGCAGGCCCACTCCTACATTGACACGGATGGGGCAAGAAAGCACTGGAGGCCCAACTCTCACCCTCTCTCCCATGCCCTTCCTAACACCAGCTACATCCTGCACACGAGGGACCTCAGCTGTGAACACTGTGGCCCATGTTTAAACTCTGAACCACCCTCTTTGGGAAGAGGGCTGCATAGCATCAGGGTACTCCAAGGTCCTGAAGGACGGGGAGAGACTCGGTGTAGACACACTCCACTGGCCCCATGCAGTGGTGTGCCGGTTAGCACAGGTTCTTGAGAGTCAAATCATTGCTTCCTGGACTTCCCTGGTGGCGCAGTGCTTAAGAATCAGCCTGCCAATGCAGGGGACACGGGTTCGAGCCCTGGTCTGGAAAGATCCCACACGTCGCGGAGCAGCTACGCCCGTGCGCCACAACTACTGAGCCCGTGCACCACAACTACTGAAGCCCGCACGCCTAGAGCCCATGCTCCACGACAAGAGAAGCCACCGCAATGAGAAGCTCGCGCACCGCAAGGAAGAGTAGCCCCCGCTCGCCACAACTAGAGAAAGCCCACATGCAGCAACAAAGACCCAATGCAGCCAAAAACAAATAAGTAAATTTATTAAAAAAAACATCGCTTCCTAACTCCACTTTCAGGGCGTTGCACTGGTAGCTTGAAATCAGCTGTGCTGTGGGGGGAGTGGAAACTGGCAAACATTTCAATCTACAAATCAACCTTTTTTTTTTTCTGGATAGCCTGTTTATCAGTGCACCCCTGGCCCATGGACACCTCCCACCACGCACAGGGGCACAGCCAGAAAAAACCCAGATTTGAGCCCTCTAAGGCAGTGGTTCTCAGATTTTGCTACATATTAGAATCACCGGAGAGTTCTGGTGGTGGGCTGTCAGTATTTTTTTAAGTTTCCTGGGCAATTCCAATGCACAGCCAAAGCTGCAGACCAGTGCTCTAAAAACATCACTTATGAAAATTTAGTGTACATATAAATTGCCTGGGGAGCTTTGAAATGACAGATTCTGGTCCAGTAAAGTCTGGGTTGGGGCCTGGGATTCTGCATTTCTAACAAGCTCTTAGGCGCTACTGATGCTGCTATTCTGTGGACCACAATTTAAGCAGCAAAATTCTACAGCGCAGGCCCGAGGGAGGTATCGCTATTCTGAGGACCCGCAGCTTTGCCTGTCATGGAGAGTTTCTCACTGGAGTTCCTTTTCTCCTTAAGCCCCGACCTTAGCCATTTTTGGAGCCTATTCTGATCCCTTTTACCCTGTTCTGGGTAATGGGGCACAAGTCTCCCTTGATGCCTGGGGAGAAGCCCCTAATTCCTACAACCTCGTTATGCAGACGACTTCGGTTCTCCCGCCAGGAGGCTCACCTTTCATAACCAAACAGGTGTTTTCCTAAACAATCAAGCCATTTTTCTTCTGCTTCCTCTCTTCCTCACCCTGCACACCCACCCTCCATCTCTAGAATTCAGACATGCACCTACAGTGGTTTATTTTTTGCATCATTTGTTTTCCTTTCCTGTATTGGCAAAGCCTGAGACTCAGTGATAAAGGCTCTGATGCAGGTGTGAACAACCTGCACGGAGCAGACGGTGTGGGATGAGAACAAGGTAGGACGTGCAGAAGAGGGACCAGACTGAGGAGACGGGAGGGTAACCCCTTAGTCACATGGGCTCTAATCCCCAGACCTTCAGCTAAGAGAAACACAGGACTCGTTTCAGAACTAAAATGATAGTGAATCTTTTAGTTTGCTGTGTAAAAGTGTAACTAGAGATGAATGAAAAGACACCTCAGTCTTCCTACAGAGTGTGGGTCTATTTCATGATAACAAGTCTTTCGTTGCTTACAGTATTGATGAAAGAAACCTCCCTTGTGTTTCTACAGATGAATCTCTGGACAGAGGTGACCCAATCTGATCATCAAAGTCAGGGTTCTGATACCCACGGTGGCCTTACTGAGGCGACAGACCGGTATGAGGTCCTGTCTCCGTGTGAGGCGTCTCCGTCTGAGCAAGTTCACCTTCCCAGGCCAGTCCCTGCTCTGCATCGCCCCGGAGTGACTCGTTCGGGGAATGTTCCTCATGGTAGTGGGAAGTTAGATCTAAACTAAGCTGCCCCAGTGTCACCCAGCTCCCTGAACGCCACAGAGTTGTTTCACAGGCTGTGCATTTTGCCGAAACTTGGCTCCAAGAGGGCGAGTCTCTGTTTCTGGCCTGCTAGAACATTCACGAATATTCTGCCCACATATGATGCTGGAGCTTCACCTCCAGTGGCTCTGGTTCTTCTGCTCCAAGGCATGGTATTCTCGGGATAACCTGGAAAGCCCCAAGTCTTCCCTTTGTCTGCAATTGTCTTTTCCTTTAATTTCTACTCCAAGTGGCTGCAGTCCCCGCCTCATTTCCCGTAGGATTTCTGACATGCCCCACACTCAGTTCCTGCTTCCACTCAGCATGGGTGCAGCCCATCTCCCCCAACTTTGGAGAGTCCCTCTCCCACCTCTCTGTCCCTCCCATTTGCTCGCAGGGCCTTGCACGTAAGAGATTTCAGCTGAAGGTTTAGGGACAATGGAGGGGAATTATAGCCCAGGGCAGACCAAGTAAGCAATTTCTCAATAAAATCAACTATGAGGCATTCTAGCGTCATTGGCAAAGATCTCCTTGGTCATCTTTCACCTTAGGACCCCGGACCCTGGTGGTGCAGAGCTTGGCCCCCTCTCTACAGAGACTTCTCTCCATTCTTTCAGGGTCTTAGACCCCTGGCTCAGCACCACCCAGGGAAGACAATATTCTTGCAACTTTATCAGGCCAATACCATCTAGTTCCTTTGTCTGGGTGGTAACCTTTCTCCTGATCACTGAAAGGGATCTCACCTTTCACAGCCAACCATGTCCTATCAAGGTCATTCCATAAATAGCCATCTACTACGGAGATCAGTTCTATTCCCTAAACGACAAAAGAGATCATTATTAGGAAACAGTCTGGTGATTCCTCAAAAAGTTAAACATAGACTTACTATGTGATCCAGCAATTCTACATCAGGGTATATACCCAGAAGAACTGAAAGCAGGGACTTGAACAGATATTTGTTCACCCATGTTCACTGTAGCACTATTCATAGCGGTCAAAAGGTGAAAAGAGCCCAAATGTCCTCCATGGATGAATGGACACACAAAACGTGGTGCAGACATAAAACAGAATATTATTCAGCCTTAAACAGGCATGAAGTACGATACACGTTACAACATAAGTGAACCTTGGAAACATTATGCTAAGTGAAATAAGCCAGACATAAAAGAACAAATATTACATGATTCCACTTATATGAGATGCCTAGAGTACTCAAATGTATAGGGATAGAAAGTAGAATAGAGGTTACCAGGGGCTGGGAGAGGGGAGAATGAGGAACTCCTGTTTAATGGGTGCAGAGTTTCTGTTTGGGATGATGAAAAAATTCTGGAAACTGGTAGTGGTGATGGTGGCAGAACACTGTGAATGTACTTAATGCTACCGAACTGGAAATGGTTAAAATGATAAATTTTATGTCATGTATATTTTACTACAATAAAAAAAAAACCAAATTAGAAGCCTTGGCTCTTTCATCTTGCACAGCCTCAGGCCAGGCCTTTCTCATACAAGTCCCTGAGGAGCCCCCGAGGGGACAGGTGAGGGCTGAGGGCAAGGTGGGCAGGTCTTGCAGCACAGCTGTGCCTGTGAAGCAGGCGGGGCTGTATTGCAGATTCTGCTTCTCTTTAGGACTCAGCGTCAACGCCTGGCTCACAGGTAAGCCTTCCCTCTGAAGATCCCAAATGCTTTGCTGTTCTCAGTTTTCACCTGTCTTTTGATTGGGTTGAAGCCAGCTCCCTCCCTGGGATTAATATTCACAACAAGCAGTGAGCGATTAATTTAACCAGTTGAAATTTATTGTGCACTCGCCTCAACTCCAAGCCAGCTTCTGCTGGGTGTTTATTTTTCATCGTTGATGCATTGCACATGACAGCCCCTAAGCATCTGAATTTAAAGCACACCGTTGTGCAGAATTCCTGCTGCCCCCCTTCCTCTTGCCCAAACCTCTGAAATCCACAGAGCTCTGAGTTCCACACCACGTCTCAGAGAAGGGAATTCTTGACTGCTGGCCTATGGGAACAGTTGTGAGCCTAGGGACAGTTTCAGATTTGGATTTCATGCCTGGCGCAGCGAGCTGGTGACTCATTTCATTTCAGGGGGCTTCAGTCAATAAATTCTGACTCTGACCTACCGGCACATCCTACTCCACCACCAGCTGTCACAAAAACAACCAGAGTCTGAGCCGGCCTCTCAGAGCATTCAGGAAACCCTCTCTGATGTGTCCATCCGCACCCGGGTTGCACAGGGCCGCCGGGCATTGTGTCGCTTCTCCAGCCCAACCCCTCTCCTCCCGCCTCACCCCACTGGCCACCCTGCAAAGTGTCTGTCTGGAGAGGACTCTACTGCTGGCACTGACAAGGCAGAACAAAGGCCTGCGTGCTTGCAGAGTTCCATTCGGAGTGCGCGACAATTTCAGAGCACAAATGGAAAAAGGAAAAAAATGGTTTGAAATCTATCGCTGGCTTTTATTAAACCAGAACTTGCAGCTCTCAGCTGACAATCAGCCAGCAGCTAACACCCATGAGGGACGGTTCTTTCTTGCAGCTTCTGGCTGGCTACTAGCTACCAGCAGCCTTCTGACCCCCTTTCCAGGGAAGTAACAGCTGGCAGCTGACAAAGGCGCTGGCAGAGTGGGCAACTTTCTCTTCTCTGGAAACAGATATAAGATTGGCAGGAAATAAGGCATTTAACATATGACGATTATAAGCATTTTTCACTTGCCTTTCTTTATTACGCTTTTGGATTCTGGCTCTGATGGCTGAAATGTATTATGTGCTAAGGAGCTTTGATGGCTTTTTCTTTTTTTTTCTTTTTTCCAAAATAGAAGTCCCAGCTCTTTTCCCTGTCACTAACACCAAGCCAGATAAAGGTGCATTCCACCAGTGCTGTCTACTTAGCTGTCTTTCTTCTTTTTTAATTTTATTTATATTTTTATACAGCAGGTTCTTATTAGTCATCCATTTTTTACACATCAGTGTATACATGTCAATCCTATTCTCCCAATTAGCTGTCTTTAAAACAACTGTCAGTAAACAAAGATAATTGACTAATGGCCACGAGCATAAAGGAACTTAAATGTGATGCTCCTGACTGATTAAAACATGGCTTTAGCATATCTGAGCCTGTCAGGCAGGGCCTTCTGTGGTGTTTGTGGCAGCTGAGGAGAAGTGGAATTGGGAAACATGAGGTATAGATGGATTCGTGAGTGGTGGGTTGGATAAAGATTAATTTAGCTTAATTTCTCTCTTCTATGCACCACCCAGCCCTCCATTTTTCTGTCAGAAAGGGCAGAGGTAGTAGGTATACAGCAGGAGGCCCCAGCCGAGGAGACAGTTACTGCGAGAGGGGACACCCATCCTCAGGAGAGGGGAAGGACACGGTGGGAGGGTCTGACACTTCAGCCACTTTGGTTCTAGCTGCTTTGCCACTGTGTCTCTCTTCACAGGGCATAGCACTCTGGGGTTGTAACCAATACACTATTTGCAATATTGCTGGGGTTTTTTTTTTTTGTTTTTTTTTTTTGCGGTACGCGGGCCTCTCACTGCTGCAGCCTCTCCCGTTGTGGAGCACAGGCTCCGGACGCGCAGGCTCAGCGGCCATGGCTCACGGGCCCAGCCCGCTCCGCGGCATGTGGGATCTTCCCGGACCGGGGCATGAACCCGTGTCCCCTGCAGTGGCAGGCGGACTCTCAACCACTGCGCCACCAGGGAAGCCCAATATTGCTGTTTTTACCCTGATAATAATACTACAATCTGCCATTGTAACAGTTGACCTATGTGGAAAATTTTAAAGTGTAGATGTTCAAGGTAATGTTTGTCCAAAGAGCACCAGATGGATGAGGACGAAAAGCCTGGGTTCTGAACACAAGTGGCCAATAGGACAGAGAAATATCTAGAAGGTCAAAAGGACTAGACTAGATGGAAGAAGTATGTTTCCATTACAGACTTAAATGATACATATATATATATGCATTTTGACTTGGCAAGCAGAGAATTTTCAGAGCACTGGATTCTGTTTCTTAAGTTGGTCCCTAAGAAAAAATTGAGTCAACCTTGAGAGGAAGGCTTATTTTTCAAGATGGCAGACTGTGCACATGGGTGTCTGTCTCCTCCCTTCCTAGGACCCATGAGAATGACAATGAAGGAACATGAAAAAGATATAACCCACAACATGAAGAGAACTGAGAGGGCAGGAATCAGTGGATGGTGGGAGAAGGAAGGTAAAAGAGAGGACAGTTGATTTTCTAAATAAGCCGTCTGTACAATTTGTTTTTTAAATTGTGTAGATATGTTGCTTTTAAGTTTGTTTTTTTTTTAAGTTGGATGGGAGCTTGGCTGTTGTTCCTACTCCTGCTTTTAATCAAGACCACACGTACACCATCCTAAAGACACAAGCTGCCATCCTATTCTTAATAATCCCCAGAGAAAGGCAATGCCAGCCTCTCCTTAACTGAGCCATTTCATTGTCTGACAATCCTCATAGTTTTGATTCACGTTCTCCTTGCAGCCTGAAGGTGATAATGTCCTGTCTGAAGGAGCTAATGTACACCCAGGGAGTAGCCTGGCTCTGTTCAATGAAATAAAATGTCCAGAGCTGTCCTCTTTCTGTTTTCTATGGCAACACACTTTTATGTGTGATTAAGAAACAAAACAACAAAGGGGGAAACGTACAGAGCTTATCAAAGTGCAATAGTTGCTGCTTCACTAGAAAAACTAGTGTTTTCGTTCTATTTCTGGTGCTGTTAGGCTGACCCTAGGGAACCAAAGATGTTTTGCACTGAGATAAAAATGAACACTTAACAGTTATAGTCAGCCCATGGCAAAACTGTGAAATAGGCAAAGTTTGTCATTTGGATTTTTGCAACATCCCCTGCTGGGTCTTTCTTCTTATGGTCCCCTCTCTCAGCTCCAAGGCACCTGCTGCTCTCTAGATGCCAGGAAAACGAAACAAAACTGTTTTACACTAAAGTGTCATTGACTGCCTGTGAATTCAGCCCCAAGGACATTTGCATCCCCTATGACTCTGGATGCACTCAAGAGGGAGAATCTATAATTGGAACAGAGAAAGTATAACATAAAAAATTATTAACTATAACAGGGGATTAAAGTAGCAAAGAGTTAGTAAGAAGTAAAGAGAGCTCTGAAGAATTTAGGAATGGCAGATAAGGAACAACAACCCACAGGGCTGAGACAGAGGTCTTGAGGAAGAGGCCCCCAGGGCCGAGATTCAGACCGTCTCGAAGAGGGCACAGCTGTGGCTCACCAGATGGCAGAGAAGACTCCGGGACGCTGCACCGGGGGAACTTGCTGGAAATCTGCTTTCTAGGGTTGCAGGAAAAGCTGATCGCAGGGCGATATCTCACCAGAAGTACTCTGCTATAAAACTACCCAAGGTGAGGGACGTGCCAGGGAAGCTGCTGGCCACTGTGCATTACAGGAGCTGGGCACTGGAGAAGCTGCTGGTGCTACAGGAGCCTGGGAAGCTGCAGGAGTCTGCCAGGCAAGCATAAGGGAGCCAGGACAGAAATGCCCTTCCTCCTGCAGTGTCTCTCCAGCATCCTCTATTGATGTAACTTACAATGCTGCCAGCTGCAACGGAAAATATTTGAAGGGTACAGGCCCATTTTTGAAGAGCAGGTAACGAAGGATAAACTTGGAGCTGAGGAGGCAATAAATTGATAACTGGCATGCATCTTAAAAGAGAAAGACAAGATCAAGATGATGTTGAAGCCAATGATATGATTCTCTAATGGTAAAGTCCCAGAATAGGCAGGCGAGAGAAGGTATTTTGGAGCAGAGAGCTTTCTGATGGTCCAGAAATCACACTATGTAGGTGACATAAATGTATATCAGGATTGAGTGGGATTATTCAATGTTGCTTCTTGGTAGAACTGGGATGCTGTCAGGCCTTGAGCTCTTAGTTCAAGGTTCACCTCCTTTCCTAGATGTGGTGGAGACCGGCTAGATGGCCACCAATTCTATTTCTTCTTTCAAGCACGTGCGGAGACAGCATTCCCCAGAGTATGCAACAGGTTCTAGTTGATGGAATGTGGGAAGAAGTAATCAATGCCCCTTTCAGATCTAGCCCCTAAAAGGTCCCACTAGACTGTCAGTTCATTTCCCTTCACTGATGGGCATATGAAGGCAGAGGATCCAGTAGAGGCTTCAAAGAAGCTCTCGGGAATGGTGGTGCCACAAGATGGAAAGAGCCTGAGTCACGGCTCAGAGGAAAGATATACAGGTGAGCTGCTCAGCCCACAGTAGATTAGAACGGGACTAAAGCGTGTTACGCTTCTGAGACTTCTGAGATTTTGTTACTGCAGCTAGTGTTAATTTCCCTGGGTAAATTAAGACCCCCTAGGACAGCCTCAATCTTAAATAGGAGAGAGATGGGACCCATCATTCCTTTTGTTTGAGCTCGTTAAAACCAGGAAGATGGATCGTATATTCTCTTCCATCCTGTGTCTCCTAAGTGTGGGATATCAGAGTCCCAAAATAATTTTCCATGGCCTACTGTGGAGGGCAAAGCGTGGCAACTAGGATTCCTTACTGAGCAGAACAGACTCCCTGAAGGTGAACGTCTCAGCCCGTTTTTTTCTCACTTCTGGGAGTTGTTGGTACAAAAAGGATTGACCTGGAGGCCCACAGTTGGCCTCAGTGCCCAGGAGAACTTGTCCTGGTCCAGGAAGGGAGCACATTCCTGCCAAAGCTCAGCCTCCGCCACTTCAGATGGCTCTACTTCCGGTCCACACCGAGTGCCCCCGGAAGAGCCCCAAGCTCTGGGTTCCACTCTTCTCTCCGTTATTCACCGAACAACAGAGGCAGATGTGATCCCCTCTGCAAATATTTAGAAAATGCATTGTTTTCTGTATTTAAATGGATAAATATTAAATATGTTTTCCCCTTCATTTCTTTCCTTTCAACACGTCCAGATTCTTTCTGAGTGTGCATTGGTAATGAAGGATATTACACATGGGTTTTCTGCCATCTGCAAAACCCAAGTAAGATCCACTCCTGCCGCCTCCTCTGTTTTACTGCTGTCAGGCTTTAAAGCCACCAGGAGACACCTCTGCCACGTCTGCCTTGGAGGAGCATCACCCCAGATCTCTGCCGTCTGAGGTCCTCAGGAACACTGCTCTGAGCCTCGGGGGCTGACTTTATATGACTCGAGTAGGGTTAGCGCAAACCCCCTGAAGGTCTGCCTCCTGCCCTCCAACACCCGCTGAGCAAATCACTTTCGACAGCAGCGTGGCACTGTGTAAAGTCCATGTAGGATGGTCTGGAAAGAGCACAGTTTCCTATGGTGACAGGCAGCTAGGCTGGTGTGCTCTAACACCCGCTCACTCCTTTATTAGATTGCAAATTATATCAGCCGGAGGCCTTTGGAGCAGAACAGAACACACAAGGAGGGCCTGGGGAGGGGGAAGACACTGGCAAATGGTATCTGAACCCAGACTTGGAAAAGCTTTTTCTATTGTGAGGTTTCTTGGTGTAGGAAATCTGGTACCCTGACGGCAGCCCCCTCTAACCCCCCAATAGACACCTTTCTGGAGGTTATGATGAACTTCAGGGAAACCAGCGAATTAGAAAGATGGGGGGGTGACAACAGTTTTATTCTCTGACACATGTTTACATGGTTCCACTTTAGAATTCTGGTTTGGGACAAAGGAGCTCCGAAAGAACTCACTGAACCAAACATTTGAGGGGCTTTTTACATGAAATCTCTATCAGTCCCCCAGCATCGCTGCAGGGTCCACATTTTCAGCTCTGTCTTTGATTTAACAGGGTGGCACAGGTTGACATTTGTGAACACAAGGGACCTTGGAGCCTACAGAGTTGAGGGCTTATTCACACACCTAAGCCCCAAATCACGTTCGCCCTGACAGACTTGCTTATGGCGACGGCTAGGCTGCCCAGGTGCTATAAATCATTGCTCTCCAAAAAAGGGGTGGGTGTTAGAGGAAGGAAACGTCATCTTCAAAAAATGTCAAGTGGCATGTCTGGGTTAGCCCTGGAGCATCCCCAAATGCCAGATCATTAGAGGCAGCTTTGCAGGTCTGGAAGAGGATAAGGCTATAGAGGAAGCTGAGTGCCACTAGGGGCAGTGAATTCTGCCCTGGGGGAGCCTGGACCACGAAGGCTGCTGTGGCTCCTTAAACCCCAAAAAGGTGAGGTGGAGAAGAGAGGGGGCGAGGCGCATCAAGGAGTGATTCATGACCAAGAAAGGTTCCCACAAAAGCTGAGCCCACGTTAGGGAGGCGGCACAGCGCGGAGATTAGAGAGTGGATTCTGGCCCCGGGCTGGCTGCACTCAGTCCTGGCTTCCCCCACTTACTACCTTGGGCAAGTCACCTAGACACCTTGTTTGCTAGTTCTCTCAACTGTGATGTGAGGGTAATAGGCCTTTCAATGTGTAAACTGTTTAGGAGGGAACCTGGCATATCAGGGGTAATTTAGGAGCAGTGGTCATCCAAGTACCTACAGGGGAAGAGGAGGCAGAAGTGCCTCTTCTCCCCTCACCTTATGCTTCACGACCACAGACACTCTGCTGGCAGACACGGAGGGCCAGGCACATGAAAATCAACACAGAATTCATACTTGCCCCATTCCTTCCTTTTATTCAGGCAGCGTGTGCCGGTGGAAAGACCTCCGGGTGGGGCATCAAGGGACCCGGGGTTTTATCTCAGCCTTGTCACCAGAGTCAGAGGCCAAACGCCTAATCTTCCTGGCTTTTGTTTTACAGATGCCTCCAGCAGCTCAATGGGCCTTGAAGTTAATCTGGTCCATATTCATAACGTTGACAATAGCAGTAACAGCTGCTACTATTAGCATTTATCAAAAGCTTTCTGTGTCACACACTGTTCTTAGTGCTTTCTGTGAAGTAGCTCAGAATTATTGAGGTAGTTACTACTTTTATACTCATTGTACAGATGGGAAGACTGAGGGAGAGAGAAGTTAGATGACGTATTTTACATACATTAGCTCATTATCAAAATAGTAGAGGTATTATCTACTATTTACAAATGACATATTATCTCATAATGAGGTATTATTTCTATTTACAGATGACAAACTGAGGCTCAGAGAAGGTAAACATTCCTTCTGCCTCCCAAAGAGAGAGTAGACTTAAATTTAAATCCTTATAGAGTCTCTTTCAATATGAGCAGTCTTTCTCAATTATTTCTTTCTTTTTCTTTTTATTGGCCGGGCAGAGCAGCATGTGGAATTTTAGTTACCAGGGATCGAACCTGAGCCCCCCTGCAGTGGAAGCGCGGAGTCGTAGCCACTGGACCGCCAGGGAAGTCCCTCAATTATTTATTTTTTATCAAGGAACAACTTACATTTAATAATGTGCTCTAGTCTTAAGCGTGCAGCTAGTGGATTTTTACTTATGTATACACCAGTGGAACCACCAACCTGATCAAGATTTATAACATTTCCTTCACTGCAGAAGGTTCTCCCAGTTAACACCCTCCCAACCCCACTATAGCCCCAGGTTAACTTCTATCACCATTGATTAGTTCTGTCTGTTTTAAAACTTCATATAAATGGACTCACACAGAATGCACTCTTTTGTGCGCCGTTTCTTTCACTCAACATAGTGTGAGATTTCATCCACGTTTTGGTGTGTATCAATAGCTTGTTCTTCTTTATTGATTGCTATGTAGTATACTCAGTTGTATGAATTTATCCACAGTTTCACTGATCCATTCTTCTACTGATGAACATATAGATTGTTTCCAGCTTTTGGCTATTAAGAATAAAGCTGCTATGAATATTCATGTACAAGTAGGCATATGCAGTAATTTCTCATGAATATATACCTGGAGTGAAATTGCTGGGACATAGGGTAGTAGGCATATGCTTAACTTTGCTGCCAATTTTCCAAAACAGTGGAACAAAGTTATACTCCTACCAGCAATAAATGACCTTTTAATGCTCCACATCCTCACTCAACATCGATATTGTCAGCCCTTTTGCTGTTAGCCAATCAGTGCTATCCCATTGTGATTTTAATTTGCACTTCCTTGATGAGTAATGTTGTAAAGTACTTTTTCCAGTGCTTGCTTACTGGCCATCTGGATATCCTCATTTGTGAAGGGCCTGTACAAGTCTTTTGTCCATTTTTAAATGGATTATTTGTCTTTTTCTTATAGACCTGTAGTTCTTATATATTCTTGGTTTGAGTGCCTTGTAAGAAATATGTATTGCAAATACCTTCAAGTCTGTGACTTGCTGATTCACTTGCTTAATGGTGTTTTTGATGAACATGAGTTCTTATGCTTAATAAGGTCCAATTTATCTTTTTTTTTTTCTTTTGGCCATGCCGCATGGCATGTGGGATCTTAGTTCCCCCACCAGGGATTGAATCTGTGCCCCCTGCAATGGAAGCTCAGAGTCTTAACCACTGGACCGCCAGGGAAGTCCCTATCACTTTCTCATTTTATAATTTTTCTTTTAAAAAGGTCCAATTTAGGGCTTCCCTGGTGGCGCAGTGGTTGAGAGTCCGCCTGCCGATGCAGGGGACACGGGTTCGTGCCCCGGTCCGGGAAGATCCCACATGCTGTGGAGCGGCTGGGCCTGTGAGCCATGGCCGCTGAGCCTGCGTGTCAGGAGCCTGTGCTCCGCAACGGGAGAGGCCACAACAGTGAGAGGCCCGTGTACCGCAAAAAAAAAAAAAAAAAAAAAAGGTCCAATTTATCATGTTTTACTTTTATAGTTGAAAGAAGTCTGCCTACTCCAAGGTGAAGATAATCTACTATGTTTTCCTCTAGAGTTCTTATTGTTTTTACCTTTCATATTTAGAAGTATGATTCACCCTCCAATTAATTTTTGTGTATAGAGTGCAGTAAATGTGAAGGTTCATTTTTTTCTCACATGTACATGCAAAATGATTTAGCAGCATTATATTGAAAAGACCATCCTTTTCCTGTTGGATTACAATGGTGCTTTTGTTGCAAACCAAATGACTGTATTTGTATGGGTCTGTTTCTGGAGTATATTTTGTTCCACTGGTCTATTTGTTTATTATTTCCCCAGTACCACTCTGCTTCATAGTTTTATAGTAAGTCTTCAAATCTGATAGCATAACTTCTCCAACTTTATTATTCTTCTTCAAAATGGTTTTGGCTATTCTAAGTCCTTTTCATTTCCTTACAAATTTTAGAATCTTGTTGTCAATTTCCATAAAATCTTCCATTGGAATTTTGACTGGGATTGCCTTGACTCAACGGATCAATGTAGAGAGAACTGACATCTTAATAACATTAAATTTTCCAGTCCATGAAGATAGAATATCTTTCCCCAATTATTGAGTGTGAATAACAGTATTTGAGGAAATCTTTAGTATTTTTAAACAGTTAAGCATAGAGTTACCATATGATCCAGTAATTCCATACCTAGTTATATACCCAAAAGAACTGAAAACATATGAACTCATAAGAACTTATACATGAATGTTCACAGCAGCATATTCACATTAGCCAAAATGCAGAAACAACTCAAATGTCCATCAGCTGATGAATGGGTCATAAAATGTGGTATATCCATATAATGGAACATAATTTGGCAATAAAATAATAAAGTACCAATATATGCTACAACATGCATAAACCTTGAAAATATTATGCTAAATAAAAAAGGCCAGTCACAAATGATCACCTATTGTATGATACTATTTAAATGAAACGTCCAGAATAGGCAAATCTATAGAGACAGAAAACAGAGAGTGGCTGCCTAGGGCTGGGGGGATGGGAAGAAAATGAGTGAGTGATGGCTAAGGGGCTTGGGATTTCTTTTGGGGTAATGAAAATGTTCTAAAATTGATAGTGGTGATGGTTACACAACTCTGTGAATCTACGAAAAGCATTAAATTGTATGAATCAGATGGCATGTGAATTATATAAATGAGTGAATCGAATTATATCTCAATAAAGCTGTTTAAAACTTTTAAAAGTTATTTTGTCCATAATCTATTGTTATGGGCTGAATTGTTTCCCTCCAAAACTCGTATGTTGAAGCCCTTAGCCCCAGTCCCTCAGAATGTGACCGTATTTGGACATAAGGCCTTTGAGAGGTGATTAAGTTAAAATGAGGCCATAAGGTGGGACCTAATCCAATCTGACTGGGGGAGATGAGGACACAGAGACGTTAGGGATTCATGCACACAGAGGAACGACCATGTGAGGACAGCGAGAAGGTTCCATCTGCACACCAAGGAGAAAGACCCTGAAGAAGAAACCAAACCTGCAGACACTTTGATCCTGGACTTCTAGCCTCCAGAACTGTGAGAGATAAATTTCTATTGTTTAAGCCATCCAGGCTGTGGTACTTTGTTATAGCAGCCCTAGCAAACTAATACATCTATGTTGCTTTTTATATTCTTCAATGACCAATTTAGTCTAAAATATATTAATACGTAAACTTCCCAAGTCTAAAGAGGAGTCAAACTGGGCCATGTTTTCAGCATCTGTAGAGGTTTTTTTGTGTATGTGTGTGAAAACATTTTGATCGTAAGCAGTGCTTTGGAATTCCTGACGGTTTTTTCCTTTTTAAAATTTTAGACAAATGAGACTAAATTTTTGGGGAAAAGATAATTGTTGAGAAATAGAAGTTTGAAATACACAGAATCCTAAAAAATTCTCAAGTTAAAAATTCTTAATCTGAATTTCATACAGTAAATAATCACAACATGATAATTTTTGACACTATTTAATTAAAACAGTTTCTGCATGTATTAATGCTTTAGAGCTCAATAAAAAGTTCAAAAATAGATAAGATTATTGGAAAACTCCACTTAATCATTTTTGGGTGGTTCATTTTTAAAATTGAAATCTTTTAAGGAATTATGGTAATTACTGCATTTTTTTTCTTTGAAAAAAATAAACTAAGAAATAAGTGAATCTTTCTAAACCCCACTTGAATGAACACAAAGGAAGGTGTAAGTATCACATTAATGAGAGGATGCAAGGGAGCCAGGACTTGATTTTCTAACTTGTAGCCATGGGTGTTTCACGGGGAAACTGAACAACCCTGCCACTACAAAAGCAGTTTTGAAATCTAATTTAAAAATTAAATATTAAAAGTAGACACTTGTCTAAAGCAAATATTAAAGTTGACCAAAACATGTTTTTGGTGAGAATCATCTCAACACAACAATGGGGAGTAGTAGCCCTATACAGTTGACCATTGAACAACATAGGTTGGAACTGCCCAGGTCCACTTATACACAAATTTCTTTCAATAAATATGTACTACAGAGCTATATGATCCTGGGTTGGCTGAATCTGTGAATGTGGAACTGTGGATATGGAGCTCCAACTGGAAAGTTAAAAGCAAGTTTTTGACTGTTCAGGGGTGGGTGCCCCTAACCTCCGAGTTGTTCAGTGGTCAACTATATTTGGTAATTTCCCCAAGGTCACATAGGCAGGGGTTCAAAATCAGGTGGTTCTGGAGCCAAAGCCTGTGCCCTTAACCACTATGGTAGACTGCAGTGAAAGAACTGGCCCTGATTCTTCACTTCCCTTTGCTGTAACTTTGCAGAGCTCCCACCAAGGACCGGTATACTCTCTTGCCCTACTAATGTGCGTTTGGCCACATGACGTGTCATCAGTGATCACAACGCAAGCGGAGGTCTTAAAAGAGTATGAGTATGGTCTTAGATATATTGTCGGCCCTCCTTATCCACAGGTTCCGCATCTGAGAATTTAACCAACTCAGGATGGAAAATATTTTAAAATTTTTTGAAAAAAATTCCAGAAAGCTCCAAAAAGCAAAACTTGAATCTGTGCGCTGACAACTATTTACATAGCATTTACATCTTATTTACCACTATTCATATAGTATTTGCATTCTATTAGGTATTATAAGTGATCTAGAGATTATTTAAAGTGTGTAGCTTGTATGCAAATACTACACAATTTTATATAAGGGACTTGAGCATCCGTGGATTTTGGTGATTGCGGGGGTCATGGAAACCAATCCCCTGCTTACCAAGAAACAACTGTACTTAAAATGTATGCAAGTTTGGCTTGGCTGGGTGTAATAGCCATAAGATAAGCGTTTCCAGGAAGCCACTGACCCCTTCAACCTGGACCTCAGCATAAACACTCTGGGAACAGACCTGAACTTGACCTGAAGCCTGGATCCAAGTCCTGCAGTGGGCAACTTGGAACTCTGAGCCTAGAGTCCAGCTAAGCCTAGCTGGGTTGTGGTCCAACTGCAGGTAACACCGAGAAAAAAAAAAACCCCGAAACTTGATATTTTAAGCCACTGGGTTTGGGGATAACTTCTGTAAGTGTAGTGTTATTGCAGCCATGGTCAGCCAATACAAACACTATGTTCTCATAGTATGGTCCTTAGACACCCACACCCAAATCATCTGGGCACTTGTTAAAAAGATGAAGATTCCACGAAAATGATCACTTACATACACTGATTAAGTGGTTTAATGGGACAATTCAGCAGTACATATTAAACTTAAGAATGTACTTAAATGAACAGCAAAGCAATTCCACTTCCAGATATTTCTCCAAGAGAAATCCTTGCTGATATCCACCAAAAAATGTGCAAGGATGTAGGTTGTTTGTAACAGTGAAAATCTGGAAATAACTAACTATCCATCAGTGGAAGAATGGTTAAATGAATGATGCTATTTTCATTCTATGGAATCCTATTGAATGCTATTTGTTAAAAAGAAGAAAGCAGATCTCAATGTGTAGACACGGAGAGTTCTCTGAGACAGATTACTCAGTGAAAAGTCGAGGTGCATGCACACTACTATATTTAAAATACATAACCAACAAGGCCCTGCTGTATAGCACAAGGAACTCTCCTCAATATTCTGTAATAACCTAAATGGGAAAAGAATATGAAAAAGAATAGATACATGTATATGTATATGTATAACTGAATCACTTTGCTGTACACCTGAAACTAATACAACATTGTTAATAAACTATGTTACAGTATAAAATAAAAATTAAAAAAAAATAAAGTACTGGGCTTCCCTGGTGGCACAGTGGTTGAGAGTCCGCCTGCCGATGCAGGGGACACGGCCTCGTGCCCCGGTCTGGGAAGATCCCACATGCCGCGGAGCGGCTGGGTCTGTGAGCCATGGCCGCTGAGCCTGCGCGTCTGGAGCCTGTGCTCCGCAACGAGAGAGGCCACAACAGTGAGAGGCCAGCGTGCCGCAAAAAAAAAAAAAAGAAAAAAAAAAGTACTCTATAAATTAAAAAAAAAAAAAAAGTCAAGGTGCAGAACAGTATGTGTAGTATGGCTTCATTCATGTAAATAAAAAGCCCTGGGCTTCCCTGGTGGTGCAGTAGTTAAGAATCTGCCTGCCAGTGCAGGGGACACGGGTTTGTGCCCAGGTCTGGGAAGATTCCACATGCCGCGGAGCAACTAAGCCAGTGCGCCACAAGTACTGAGCCTGCGTTCTAGAGCCTGCGAGCCACAACTACTGAGCCCACGTGCCACAACTACTAAAGCCCCTGCGCCTAGAGCCCGTGCTCCACAACAAGAGAAGCCACCACAATGAGAAGCCCACACACTGCAACGAAGAGTAGCCCCTGCTCACCACAACTAGAGAAAGCCTGCACGCAGCAACGAAGACCCAACGCAGCCAAAAATAAATAAATAAGTAAATAAATTTATTTTTAAAAAAAAGAAAAGAAAAAGCCCTGTCCATGTATGTGTTCCAAGAGGATTATAAGGACACAAACCAAGATGGTAAGTGATAACCTGTGGGAAGGAATGGTGTAGGGAAGGGGTGGGGGGCACTGCTTTGTGTGAACGTTTATTGTTTTTAGACTGAGTAGATACTACATGTATCTACATATATTACACTTGTGCCATCAGAAAGAAAAACTTTATGTATTCAAAAATGTACATTTCTGCATCTCGCCCCAAGATCAGAAGAGTCCAGGAATCTGCATTGAATGGGAATTTCAGACCCTGTTCTCTCAGCTGCCTGAGTCAGCAGTGAGCTTTCGAGGAGGCAGTCAGCCAGGGTAAGAGCTGCTAACTGGACTAGGCAGGGCCAAAGACTAACGGTAGGATCTCCCCTGTGAGCCGGAGGTGGAGGACAACTTCACCCGAGTGTTTCTCAGTTTTAAGAACGCCAAATGGGGCACAAAGCTCTAGAGTCATTCTGCTTCTGGAGAAAGTTTCTGTCAGTTACAAGAATCCCCTCTACACAGCATTCTCCATCCCACCTCTGCAGGTGCATATTTGAATCTCTGAAGGGTAACGGGAGGTGCTTGAGAGAGTTACATTTCTCAAAAGAGGGCATGAGGAGTGAGGTAGGGCATCCGTCACTGTGGCCAGCCCAGGGACAGGACCCTGCAGGCCATTCCACATGGAGACATTCTCATTATGGAAAGGACAAGGTTGGGGGCAGGATAAAGTACATGGGCGCTTCAGTGAATTTTTCTTCTTTTACTAGTTTCATCTATAAAACCAGGGGTTTGCTCTGAAAACCAGTCCCTTGTGCTGTGTTAAGTCTGTGATCTTCCAGGATGCTCTGCTAGAGGTCAAGTTCATCAAATCCAATAGGACGGCACCTCCTTGAAGTGCTGGGGTTGATGTCCAGGCTGAGGCCCTGCTTTGCGGCCCCAGATCAGGCAGGAGAAGAGATGTGAGTCGGGCATCTCACCTGGCGTGACGGGAGTCAGGTTATCCCCCTCTCCAAATCCCAGTCCCACCTCTCAGCTGCTCCCACGAGACTGGTCACTGGTCACCGTCCTCGTTGCAGCAGGGACCTGCTTTCTCAGGGGTTGAGTCGGGTCAAGTCCACCTGATGTGGCCTGGTTGGCTTCTCCACAAGCTGAAGGCCTGTGGCCAAGACCGCCCTGCTGCCCTGTCTGGAGCAGAGCATCCACTACTGTGTCCTGAGGGCTCCCATCACCAGCTCCTTTGGTGTCCCTCCTCCCCAGCAGGGTTTCCCTCCCTCCCTGGACTCAGGGCCAAGGGCTTGGCTCAACCCATGACCTAGAGCCCCAAACCCAGCCGCTGGTCCAGAGGGAGCCTGGTTAGCTGGGCTGGGAGTGTGATGGGGAGAGCAAGCCCAGGGATGAGCCCCAGGCAGAGGGCCCTGGAGGAGTGGCCTGGCCATGGCTGCAGTCAGGATTCTGGTGGGGAAATTCTCACACGCTGGCAAAACGCAGCCATTTTCTCAAGCGCTGTCTGCACGAGCAGCTGTTTTCTATTCTCAACATTGGTCTGCAGGATCTTGAATCCTAGTGGACCTGTGAGAACATGCAACACAGACACACCCTCTCCTGATCTGCTGGAAGCCAGGTGTGCCTGTAACTCCAACGAAGGGCAGGGCTCTACAGGTCCCGTGTCAACAATGGAAGCTTCTTCTAAGTCAGGCCTTCGGGATTCACTAGCCAGTTTCAGCAAGAGACACGGGAACTTTAATGTCAGATGAGAACATCCACTTGCAGTAAGGAGGTGACAGACTTTCCACCAGCCTGGAAGTTTCACCAAGTTTTATATTCCAGCACCAAATCCAGTGTTACGGTTCTAATCAGTTCAGGAAATAAAATGTCTAAATTTAATTGGGTCTGCAAGACTCAGAACTCCTGGCCAAAAACGTGCCCTTTGATCTTTATCCCTTTAATCTGAAGCATTCTCTAAATGCATTTCCATTTTAATGAACAATGCCTTATATTGGCATAATACTCTTTATTGAAGAAACTCAGATCGTATTTTAAGTTTCACAACCCTTGGAGTAAATTCAGTGTAATATCTGAGTGTCAAGTTCCTACTGGCAGTGAGTACAGAGGCGAGAAGGAGCCCTTAGGAAGAAGGGTGCAGGAGGCCCTGGGGTGACCAGAGCCGAGTGCGGGGAGTTCTTGGGAGGAGTCACCATTTACGACTGAGGGATCAGAGAGGGCTTCAGGAGGGAGGAGAGGTTTGAGTTGGACCTCCAAGGATGGATAGGCTGTTAAGAAGAGAAGAGATGGCAAAAGACTGTTGGTGGGAATGTGAACTGTTACAGCCACTATGGAGAACAGTATGGAGGTTCCTTAAAAAACTAGAACTATCATATGACCCAGGAATCCCACTACTGGGCATATACCCTGAGAAAACCATAATTCAAAAAGACACATGCACCTCAATGTTCATTGCAGCTCTATTTACAATAGCCAGGTCATGGAAGCAACCTAAGTGTCCATCGACAGATGAATGGATAAAGAAGATGTGGCACATATATACAATGGAATATTACTCAGCCATGAAATGAAACGAAACTGAGTTATCTGTAGTGAGGTGGATGAACCTAGAGTCTGTCATACAGAGTGAAGTAAGTCAGAAAGAGAAAAACAAATACCGTATGCTCACACATATATATGGAATCTAAAAAAAAAAAAATTGGTTCTGAAGAACCTAGGGGCAGGACAGGAATAAAGTCACAGACGTAAAGCATAGACTTGAGGACACAGGGAGGGGGAAAGGTAAGCTGGGACAAAGTGAGAGAGTGGCATGGACATATATACACTACCAAATGTAAAATAGATAGCTAGTGGGAAGCAGCCGCATAGCACGGGGAGATCAGCTCGGTGCTTTATGACCACCTAGAGGGGTGGGATAAGGGGGGTGGGATAAGGAGGGTGGGAGGGAGGGAGATGCAAGAGGGAGGAGATATGGGGATATATGTATATGTATAGCTGATTCACTTTGTTATAAAGCAGAAACTAACACACCATTGTAAAGCAATTATACTCTAATAAAGATGTTAAAAATAAAAAAAGAAACAAGGCTGGGAATATCATCTAATTCTGTACAAAGTGATACAACCTAGAACGTCTTTTGATGCTGAGCAGGAAACAGTGCAAAGTGAAATAAATTTTAATTCTGAAATGAAAAAATGACTGACTTGAACAAAAAATATGATTGACTCATTTTAACAAAATGTTAAATAAAAATGACGCTCAAAAAAAAAAAAAAAAGAGAAGAGACGGCAAAAGAACATTCCAGGCAAGGGGGAAAACACTGGAGCAGTGCAGAGCATGCTTGCGAAGTTGTGGGCAGTTCAACGGCCAGGATCCAGGGCGGGGGCGATGGTAGGTAGAGGGGACAGGAGAGATGAGGCTGGCAAACAGTGGAGCTGGACTGCAGGGGCCTAAACTCCCTGGAATTAGCTCCAGTGACAAAATGGTGTCTGCAGGGGTTTGAGGAATCTCATAGAAATGGTGCTCAGGAAGTAGAGTTGGACCTGCAGATACAGGTGCTGGACAGCAGCTGTTCCCAGGCACTCTTTCTCTGGTGGCCCATGGTCTCCAGCCACTGATTCTCTCTGCAGACTGCATCCTCTGCTCCCCCATGGGGCCATCTCTGATCCTGACTCAACTTAACCTGTAGGCCAAGCATCTGTCACCACAGCCTCTTAATTCTTGGTCCCAACTTAAAGGAGACAACTTCATTAGCTAGCGGCCGGTCAGTGGACTGGTTTCCCCGTCAGGCATCTGACCTGGTATCATCAGCTGTTCTGGTGTCGGGGAGGGTCATATGGTAAAAACCTGACCTTCAGTAGAGAGTGTAGTGCTGTGGGGTAGGGAGTTTAAAGAAAGGGGTGTGGACTGGGCAGCCCCTCCAAATGTGTCCCCTTCCACCAGTGGGGGTCAGTGGGAGCCATTATATATATATATATTTTTTTTGCGGTACGCGGGCCTCTCGCTGTTGTGGCCTCTCCCGTTGCAGAGCACAGGCTCTGGACGCTCAGGCTCAGCGGCCATGACTCACGGGCCCAGCCGCTCCGCGGCACGCGGTATCCTCCTGGACCAGGGCACAAACCCGCATCCCCTGCATCGGCAGGCGGACTCTCAACCACTGCGCCACCAGGGAAGCCCAGCCATTATATTTTTAAAATAGGAGAACAACACAATCACGGCTGAGATTTTAGGTTACTCTCCACCACGTGAAGGATAGACTGAAGATGAAGGGGAGGTGCCCACACAGATCAAACGCCTTCCACGTACCAAGCACTACGCTAGGTGCTGTGTGCATATTCCCTTATTTCATTTTGACAAGAGTCCATTTCACTCGTGAGGAGACAGAAGCGAAGAGGCTTGGAGATGTGAAGAAGTAGCTGGCCCAAAGTCATACAGTTAGTAATGGAAGAATTGTGATTTGAACCTAAAACTGGGCAAGACTTGAAATCATGCCTTCCCACCACACCAAGCAGGAAATCAGCGAGGACAGCCTCTCATGGATGCCTGCAGGCACCTCACGTGCCTGAGTCCACACCGAGTCCACCAGCTCCCGCCTACTCTCAGTTCCTCCTCCTGGGACTTTCATCTCCGTTAATGCTCTCACCATTTACTCAGTCATCCAGCCCCAATCTCTCTAAATCTCAGTTTCCTTCTCTGTAAAGCAGAGATTATAACGGTATGTTCCAAAGGTTGTTGTGAGAACTAAATAAGACGGTTCTCATGGAGTGCTCAGAGCTGAGATTGGAGCTTGGCACATGTGTCCGCAGAATGGACAGAGCGATTGATTGGATGTGGGGACAACAGGATTCTGACTTGGAGTTTTATTTATCTAATGCAGGAGCTGGCAAACATTTTCTGTGAAAAACCAGGTAGTAAATATTTTCAGCTCTTGGGTTATACAGTCTCTTTTGCAACTGCTGAAATTTGCCACTATAGGGAAACATCAGCTGTAGCCAAGACAGAAGTGAATGGGCGTGGCTGTGTTCCAAGAAAACAAAATGAGCAGGGGGCTGATTTTGCCTGAGGGTAGTAGTTTGCTGTCTCCTGGTCTTTTGCCTTGGCTCCTTCCACGAGGGTGGAGCCATGTCTGTTTAGTTCATCGATTGTCCTCCAGGTCTAGCACAATGCCTGGCACGTGGTAAATCTGCCATAAATATTTGCCAAAGGAATGATTAAACGAGGGAAAGCAAGCAAGCAGGAACAAAAGTGGCTGAGAAGGGGCAGCATGTTAAGGATCGCCTGGGTGTCAGTTGCAGGGTTCAATGCAGGAAATAGTAACCACGCTAGGGATTTTAGGCAAAAAGGTGGAATTACAAACTCGCTGGAAGGGCTAGAAGAGAGGGCTCTATGCTGGATTTCCGGGAATGACTCCCAGAATGTGGCAGAACTGACCTGCCAGGAGGGCAGCCACCTTTCCCACATTCAGGGAGGTGGGACTCAGGAGGCTGCCACTGGCACTGTTGACCTCATGAACATTGTAGCTGCAATACAATGGTCAGAATGTGGTCAGAAAGCTGGGAACATCTGCCTGCATGTTGGGATGCCGAGCTTAGCCACTGCCACCTCCTCAGCTGACTCTTGACACCTATGAAGCTGGAGATTGGCCCTCAGGGGCCCCATGACCTTGCTTTCCAGCAGAAAACAGACAAGATCTGCAGGAAATTGGCTTCTGCTTCACTTCTGCCTTCCCAACTTTGCGTTAATATGTCTCACTGGTATGGCCTGATGGACACTCATAATCCCCATGGTAAGGGAGTCTGGGAAATGTAGTTTTCTTTGCCTCCTTGATTCCACAGCACCGGGAGGCATCACAGAAAGATGTGGGAATGGATTCACACCACGTTCAGCCCCACCTGTACATTCTGGTGATCTACTGCTGCAGAACAAGCCATCCCAAACTTCAGTGGCTTAAAACCAGTCATTTATTTTTCTCAGAAATTTGAAATTTGGGCAGGGCTTGGCGGGGGCAACTTGTCTCTGCTCCATGAGGCGTCAACTGGTGGTTTAGCATGGGCTCCACGGTGTCAACAAGCCCTCACAGCCACCTGGGAGCGCAAATGGAGAGGACCCAAAGCCCTCGGCAAGAGCCCCAGCCGGGCTCCTGGGCAGCAGCCAGCATCAACTCATCAGCCGTGTGGACGCGCGTAAGCTGTTGGGAAGGTGGGTCCTTCAGTCCCAAGGGGCTGCCCCAGCTGAGGCCGCATGGAGCAGAGATGTCCCTGATGAGTGTTGTCCAAGTCGCAGACTCATGAGCAAAATAAATGACTATTTCTATTTCTGCCGCTAAGTTTTGGGGTAGTTTGTTTTGCGGCAAAAGATCATCAGAATGTGCAGGTTGTGCTGAATGCGAAGGAGGGAGGGGAACAGATGGGGCGATCAACAAGAACCGAAGCAGCCGACGCCAGGGAGGGGGAATGGTTGACCTAAACATAAGCCAAGTTCACTTTCCTCCTGTACCCACAGCATTGAAACTTACCAGCTTTCTAACTGATGCTTCCTGAAAATCAACCCAATGTGGTTTGGGCTATATCTGCCCAGCCAGCAGGCCAAATCTTGGGCTGAATCAAGAGCCCTTTATTCTTGTAAGAATTGCTGCCTGGGGGCTCTTTGTCTCTTCCAGAAATTGCCTCTCAGCAATTTTTGATCATGGTCGAAAGATTTAGATTTTGAAATTGCCAACTGTCATAAAAAGGCAAGACTGATCTGCTGTGTTCTTACTTTTACAACCAGCTTCCTGGATAATTCAGGTGATTTCCAAGTACAGGGCTGTCACATACAGTTGTGCCAGTTGTATACTGCACAATTCTAGGGGGCACCATTTGCATTCTAGTCATGATCTCTTGGCATATTTATTACAATAGTTTTCTGGCAGGTGGCAGCAAAGTGTCTTGAGGTAGAGTAGCTTTTTCTAATTTGCAGAAAGGCAATTTATAGTTAGTGGCAAGAGGCATAGGGACAAAACTAGTGTCTAATAAATCTTTGGCCAGTGGCAGGGGTTAGTAGGAGAAAAGGAAGAAGTGGGGAGGAGTAGTAGGATTGCGGGGGGCGCCCTTTGCTCATCCAAAACAGGCACCCAAGAGAAAGAAGTGCTGAGATTTGTGGGGTTCAAGATTCAGCTTCTTGGGGCCAGCAGGGTTTTAGAGGAGGCAGGATTTGGCCAACAAAAGAAGAGCACTCAGGAGAAGCAGAGAGAATCAGCTGCACACTTGCCCTGAAAAGTTGAGATTTAAGGGCTCACTGGAATAAGTAAATAATGACCCTCTGTGGAGAAATGGGGATGAAGAGAATGAGTGAATATCTGAATAAAATTTCTATGGTTCTGGTGGGGGTGGGGAGCAGAGGGAGGGGAAGGAAAAAGGACAGTGATTGCCATGGGAATGCACTGTTTAAGTGGAGGGTACCCAGTCCACTGCCGGAATTCCACACCACCTCTGACCACTCTGGTTCTGGAAACCTCCATTAGTCAGGAACCAGTATCATAACTCATAGCAATAGCACAGCTTCTGAATGTCAAGGTGGATTACATGATGCCTTTCTATTTCAGATATTATAGCCTGCAAAATCTTTGCAGTTGAAACAATGTTCTCCATTTTGCATTTGATTCTGAAAGAGAGTCCCAGCCAAGCACAGCTTTTTGTTTTATCTATGCATCTTCCAAGGTCTCCTTTGGCTGTGCACTGTTGCTTTTGTTCTTGGCTCGCTGTTTTAAGTACAGCTTTGCTACATTTCCATTTTCCCTAGAATTCAAAAACTAGTACTTATTTGAATGAAAGCAGAAAAATACTGAATAGAACGAAGCATTGCTTTCCCCCTCTCAAACGTGGTGAAGTCATGGTTTAGTGATAGCAGGGACAATGATGAATGCCTTGCACTTTCACTTAGAGACCTTCAGGAACGTATAAACAAATATTTTCCAAAATGCACAGGTGAGGGAGGAGGTGAAGTGGTTCACACAGAATTGGGCTGATTACGGTCTGATTCCTCTTTCCCTTCCCAATTATCTCACAAATTATGCTTTGGTGAACAGGACTGGAGTTGTGCATATTTTAAATCAAACTAAGGTCCACTGAAGTAGGAAAATTATGCATTTTACGTAAATGATGTGGGCAAATTATTATTCAATTTTTAACAGGGTTTTTCCATCACTTTGCTGTGCACAATGTAATATGGTTAATTTACCAGAAAGCACTGTTATTCATTCCCTAATTCTCTATGCAACTGCTGCCATTTGCTTACCATTTCCTCATTGCTCTCTGGGAACTGACAGACCTTCAGGCTCCATTTAGGGTGGTTTGTGCTCCAGGGCAATCTCTAGGGGCTCCGCTCACCCCTTGGGAGGAGTCTGAAAATGAAAGGATTCACACACCTGGATTTAGTTTCTGAGGGGCTTTAAATGAATCCTTTTGTACACATACACACACACACACACACACACACACACACACACACACACTAAAATCTCTTGCTATTTACTAATATTTCCCCACAGTGTTACACGTACGTCTTCTGTTAAAAACACTATCTGAATAATACCCATTTCATTCTCTTACTGCCAATTAGCTGCTCATTGATTATTACATAGCAAGCACTTGGAAATTAACCAAAGGGAAAAGAATTCCAAAACAAAACAAACAGAATACCTTGCAACAGCTAGTATATACCTTCTTTCATGAGTTTACATGTTGCTGGATGATTCAAGCAAACTAGCCTCATAAATGGGAAAGAATGAAATGGGGTCATCAATGGGAGAAAACCCCCTACTAACTGTTATTAAGAGAGGAAGTGAGGCGTTATTATAAGCCCCTTTCCAGGCAATTCTCTTATTCTCGTACTCTATATAGTCCAAACCACATCCCCAAACCCTGCCTGAAACCTTACTCTCTGTCCTTTTATGGTATTATCTCCCATCCCTCCAGGTAGCAGTGCACTAATCAGAACAAATGATGCACCTACGTACCTTTTAATGTCTGCATTTGTGGGGAGGAGGGAGAAGAAGAGATTTAGATTTTTCTTTGCTTCGTTTTGGTTTCTCTTCATTTAGATGCATTTGCTGAGCACCTTCTATATTTAAAGCATGAGCTGGACCCTAATGGGGTTGGGGATCAGAAGGAAACACATCCAAAGGCAAAAAACACTGAGCTTACCATTAAGCATTACATAATCCACCTTGCTTGTCCTTTAGGAACACCTCCTCTAGGAAGTCTCCCATGCACTCCCCATTCCGGGCCATCTGGCACTCCTTTGCTGCCACCCGTCTTTCCTCCCAACGGAGAGCTTATTGCAACTATCTCTTATGGGTCTCCATCCTCACTGGACTGGGGATACTAATTGTCTCTTTGGCTTTCTAGTGCTAAGCACAGGGTCTAACCCATAATAAGTACTCAACAAACGTTTGCAGAAGAAATGAATGGTGGAGTCCTTGCACATACCCAAAGTCACCTCTCTGGTCATCCCATTGCCTTGAAGAGCCCTGGCAAAGGGCTTCTTTCATCCCAGTTCTGGTTTCTTCCTCCTTGACCAACATCTCCACCCCGTCTACTCCCATTTGCTGCCGTCTTGTACCAGCAGGCTGACCTGACCAAACCTTCACTTCCAGGCAGCTCTGGACGGTTTTCCTCTTCCCATTATCAAACCCTCCCATCTTCTGTCCCAGTCTCAGTCAGGGGGCTAGTTTTTGCTGGGTGAAAAAGGGAATCAAATAAAGAGACTCCATATTGATGGCGGTTAATGTTACCTCTCCCGACTACAATATTTTCATGTTGGCAGTACTATTTTACGGACAACATCTTCATGCGGTATGGTTCTCAAGCGGGGCACATGCACTCCCTGGGTCATGCAGAGGTTTGCCAGGGATACTACAAGCCACAGGCTGGTTAACAAGGCACAACCTGAAGGATGGGAAAAGTATTTTATATGAAGATGAAAAATGGATATCTTAGGAAAAATACCAATTTTTCATAAAATGACTAAGTTAGAATGAGACTCTGAAGGCCCCAGGTCCCAGGGGCTACAGGTTTATTCCCATTGATGTTGGGACGAGTTCTGGGGCAAGGTTCGGGAAGCACTAACGGTGTTCATTTCAGACCACAGACTGGGGCTTCAAATCATGTATGGACACTGGTGAGCCCACATTCACAATGGCAGCGCTAGTGCCTTGGGCAGCTCACAGCAAATCCCGGGATGCTCAGCAGGCCCTCAGGTGTGTTATTCTCAGGTCTACCTTTCACTCCACAGGACGGCATCACCCATCTAGCCATCCACCCACTCATCCAACATCGACCATCAGCTCATCACTGCCCTTGGCGCAGAAGACTGGTGAACAATAAGGCAGTTTCTGTTCTCAAGGAGCTCACAATCTGGCGGGGAAAATGCATTAAGAGAAGAGTCATATTATTAAACACATTATTAGAAGAGCAGTAAGTATTCTGGAAAGGAGCATAGGGTCCTGGCTGCTGGGGGGAGCAGTCATTTGTCACTGATCACATTCTCCTTAGAATAGTCCCTGTCATACTGGAAAACCACTTATTTTTCTTTCCAGTCATCAGAAGTAATTTAAAAAATAAGGTATATCTCCATCCCCCCAATGGAATTCTGAATATTTTGCATGTTTGGAAAGAATGAGGTATGATTTAGGAATTTATTAGGAAAAATTTCTGAGAATGTAGGTATACATAAATTATGAAATTTCATTTGATATTGCAAAGATATTAGAGATACTAATTTTCATCCTGTTGAAAAGTATTCAGTATTTCATGAAATACTAATTTCATTCTTCTCTGTGGTTACAATCTATATTTGAGAAATAAAATATATATACTATTAGTACCCGCCTTAGTAAATCTGTACCCCACAATATCATTTTTAGGATAAGAATTTGTTTGAGCTTCCTTTCTTCTCGCTCTCCCTTTTGCCCTTCCGGAATTATTTCCTCCCTCACTCCCTTCCTTACCTCCTTCCCCCTTATTCTCTCCCTCCCTCCCTCCCAGAAAATTTTTTGGAGGGCCTAATTGAATTCCAACAGTTTAATATATAGTGGTAAGAAAGCCAACAAAACTTATCTAAACCTATTAAAATACCTTTCGGCAATGAATCGACCAAACGCCATTTTATCCCAGTGCAACTTGTTAGGAAATGCCTATTATGTCAAGTGAGGTTCTCTTGTCCGGAGCCATGACAAAGGAGCAGATGACATGCCTCATGCAGCGGGCTTCAGTGCCATCCTCCTCTGCATTCTGCTGAAAACCTTACCTTCTTCAGGACTCATGAAAGAACTATTCCAATTAATACAGTATACATTCTTAAAGTCCCATAGGAAATTTCAGATAAAAATTTTGCAGCTCCAATACAACTAGAAAAGTCCTCTGGTGCCAAGATTTAACCACAGGAGGATTCCTGTCTTTCTCGAGGCAGGTAAACACCCTCTGGCGCTTGTCAGGGAATCTTCAGTTGTGTGGCTGTATCTGAAGGACTATGAATACATTTAACTTATCTTGTGGAAATGTCTGGTCCCTTACACACCTTTCTTCGCCATGCACGAGGTAGAGCGGAACACATCATTGGCTTCAGTCTACAACTTGATGCCCTAACACGGGGGAGGCCCTGCATCTACTGGTCCTCTCTCTGGTCCTCCCGGCCCTCAGTATGCTGTGAACAAAGTGGACTCGGTGGACAGTGTGAGGAGTGAGCACGGGTGAACAGAAATCATTTTGTCTCATTTACAACATCTGAGCTTTGGCAAGTTGTCTTCTCCAGTAGGTTTATTATTTGATTTTAAGAAAGTAAAAAGATGAATTGGGAGATTGGGATTGACATATATACACCAATATGTATAAAATAGATAACTAATCAGAACCTGCTGTATAGCACAGGGGACTCTACCTCACTTCGCTGTACGGCAGAAACTAACACAACACTGTAAAACACCTATGCCCCAATTTAAAAAAAAAAAAAGTAAAAAGAACGAGATTATTAGGAAGCCTCCGTATGAAGCAAAGCAATGCCAGATGCCAGCTCTCCTCAGGGAACAGAGCAGGTCCTTACTCACTGCCAGGTTACGAAAGACAAAAAAATATTTCACCATCACTTAGGTGCCGCTAAGGCACCTTTCAAGATACAAGAGAACTTTTTGGTTAGTGCATTTAGTTTCCTAACCCCAAACTTCTAAAACTTTCGAGGGAGGGAGGCTTCTTGGGAGGTGTTGGGACTCCCTGGAGGTGGTGTTTCATTTGCCTGGACTGGTCTGCCTCGGCAAGATCTCTTGGCATCACATAAGTTTCCTGGAAGAAAAAACCTGAAATGTCTCTGATTTCTTCATATTTATAGCTACTCTTTTCCCTTTAGTCTGCAACCCTACTCTGTTTCAGAATGGTTCCAGCGAGCTGTATTTCATAAGTGTGTCCTCAAGTTAACCCAAGTCTTGAGTTTTGCTTCATGTGAGAGAATCCACAGTTAACTCAACTGATGAATTGAAGGCTATACTTTGAAGAGACTGCTTTCCTTTAAAAATCTGTTTAAAACAGGCTGTTATGACTTTTTCAGATCTTTTTGAATGACCAAGTCAAAAACAAACACAAAAATCCCCCAGAGAGTACTTGAAAATTATCCGACCTACTGGGAAGTGAAGATGAAAAACAAAGTTATATCTTTAAAAATATCTAGAATGTGTTAATAAATTGCCCAGTATTGTGATAATCGTATGTAACAAGATCTTTGCAATTTTATCAATTTAGCAATTGTATTAATACCAAAACCAACACCACGAAAAGTTGGTTAGCCAGAAAATCCGTTTCACTTAAAAAATGTCAGAAACTTTCTAAATATAAAGGCTATTTCAGCAAGAAAACTGTCCTCTTTGTGTAATTCTACACGTCATCAGTGATCTTAGAATCCCAGGATCTCAGATGTAGGAGCCTACAGCAAATCTTATCCAACCCCCTCATTTCTACGGACAGGACCTGAAAGGGCGAGATTCCAGGTGGCTGTTGAATGCGTGCAGCTGAATGAGTGCGGAGCCAGGCCCCGCCTGTTGGCCCAGTCCACCTACTGCCCCTTCTGCAACACCAGGCTGTTCCCCTGCTGAGCGACTTCATTACAGGGGTGGAGGGACACTGGGAAACATATGTATTGACTCCAGGACAAGAAAGATTCTTCTTGCAATTGTCTCTTTCTCCTACAAGTGGGACACAGAAAATTTTAGTTAGCAAAAATGCCTGATAAATTAAAATGTTAGGGTATGCCTAGTCTTCCTTTAACAATCCTCTGAATTAACTAGACAATAGCCCAGCCTTTCTTGTGGGGGGGGGGAACCCCACTCCAGGTGTTCTGAATGTTTCTGCCATTTGGAAATCATTGCACAATGGTTAAATTCTCCAGGTGACTCCTTACCACTTGGTATGGGACAGATATGTCACTCCTAAAGTACCTTCCATGATTTAAACAAATGAACAAAAAAAAAATTCAAATGTAAAATGCTGTCTTTTTAATTACTAAATTAAGAAAGTTAAACAATTCAAAAATGTAAACTCACAAAGAAATCGTAACAAAAAAGGAATTAAGACTTCAGAGTTGCCACTCAGTATTAAAAACTCAATAGAAATAGGGTTTTTGACTTGTTAAACATATGTAATTCAAAGTTGGTACAAACAGCAACTAAGAATGTAATACGTTTTTTTGTGCTTCCCCATGAGATGTAAAGTAGTGCATAGTTATTTCACTGGAGGACCCTTGGACATAGAGAAAGTCATTTCATTAGCAGTACAGGACATTCAAACACTTATTTTACAATGGGAAATGTACGACCTCCCACCCTCACCTTCCCATAAGGGTTAGTTGAATGAGAAAGTTTAGCAGGTTGCCACGACTACAGTGCTATGGGTTTTAGACCATTTAAATGTGGTTACAAGGTTTATTAAATTAAAAAAGTTGGAAACATTTCAGCATTCATGTTTTATACAAGAAGTTTGTGTGGTATCCATCTTCTAGTTCCCCTGGTAGTATTGGCCACTTGCTTGCTTTAAAGAGGCTCACTTTTAAGTTTCAAGATCGTAGTAAGTCGAAGCAAATACTGGAAACAGAACTTGTGAATTCAGCTGGGGGCGGGGTGCTGCTGAAAAGAGTCAAAGTAACAGCCATCTACAGCACAGTCATGAACCAAAAAAGTGCAATCCAAATTAAAAAAAAAAAAATCAAATCATGTTTTGCAAAAGCCAAAGAACGAGGCCACTGGTTTTCAGAATAACACCGGTGCTTTTGTGTTGATTTTCCAGTCAAATCCTCACTCTGGGTCCCGAAGCTCTGTGGCCCACGTCGGCCACGGTCTCCACGTTAGCACCCACATGGTGTATGTACAGGGATGTATATATTATATATATTCATATTTAGAAAAAAGAATAAAAAACAAACACCTGTCCCGGTTGGTTTTTGTTAAAACATGAAAAAAAATTTTATTGTTTTAGACAAAGAGGCCACTTTTGGAAAATAATACTTTTTTTTTAGTTGAATCAGGTGAAGACAGAGTTAAAATCACATAGGATTTGCATTTTAAAAAAAGGAAAGCACTAGGATCGTTGGCACTGGAATAACTATTTACACTGAACAGAGGTTTGGCCTGTTACATAACATCGATACAACGCATTTTCCAAAGTCTGAGAAATAACAAGGTTCTGTCTCGTATGCTTCACAGAGGAGGTTCGGATTTGGGGATAAGTGTCATTAATGAGGGCCATGGAAGTTCGTCAGCTTCAGAGTCACATGCAATCTGATCCTGGACAGTTCTCACTGCTCTGCTCGGAGCAGCTGGCTACGGAATTGAAAGCTAATGGGGAGGGGGCGGGGAAGCCTCTTGGACCAGGCCTCTCTCTGCAGACCCAGGTCTTACAGGTTTTCACCAGGCTGATACTGGGGCTCTGTGGCGGTGAAGTAGTCTTCCAGGAAGCCCTGCAAGTACTCGAAAGTGGGCCGCTCTTCGGGGTCCTTTTTCCAGCAGTGGATCATGAGCTCATGGAGGGAGATGGGGCAGTCCTGCGGACACGGCATCCTGTAGCCGCGCTCCACTTGCTCCAGCACCTCCCGGTTGTTCATGCCTGCAAAGACAAGGGCCATGAGAGCGGGCGCGCCGGGCTGCCCGGCCACGGCCACCGCCCCCTGCACCTCCTCTTTCTTCTACGTGGAGCCTGCGGGTGGTTAAAACATGTTGAGGGCTGTCTTAAGTTAGACCCTGTCTTTAATGGGCTATCACACCACTCAGAAATAAAAAAAGGACCCCACTACTGACACACGCAAAGCCCCAGAGGATGAATCTCAAAAGCATTATAAGTGAAAGAAGCCAGACACAAAAGGCAACATACTGTGTGATTTCATTTATATGAAATTCTAGAAAAGGTAAAACTACAGTGATAGAAAGCAGGTCAGTGGTTGCCAGGGGGGCGGGGGAGGGGAATCCTGCAGAAGGGCCGCAGGGAACACCAAGGAGTGATGGAAACATTCTGTATCAGCAAACCATCCCCCTAAAGGCCAGATGGTAAAGATTTTAGGTGCTGCGGGTTGCATACGGTCTCTGTCGCATATTCTTCATCTTATTTATTTTTCTACAACTCTAAAAAGGTACAAAACAAAAACAGGGTGGGAGCCGGATTTGGCCCACGGGCTGTAGTCTGCCAACACATGTGCTATATCCTGTATGTGGAGGTGTGACTATTTATGTTTGACAAAACTCACTGAATTCTTAAAATTGTTGAATTCTATTGTATGTAAATTACACTTCCATTAATCTGAGAAAAATATGAATGAAGCAGATAAGAACAAATCCACGGAATGAAAAATAAACCGTCCTTTGTTCACAGGACCCGTGAGCTCCATTGATGAACTTCATAAATTGGCCGTCCTCGTGCCTGGGCAAGCTCTTGGTGCCCCGCTGTCTGAGATCTGACATCACGCCACCACGCTGGGCACCATCCAGCCCAGCGACCCCTAGGTGCCCTGAGGTTTGATGACTGCGATGGGGAGACAGGGCGTCTGTGTTTACTGATGACCTTGGACAGGCCATCTATCATTGGAGACCTTTGCGACCCGCCGGGGGAGCTGCCTGATAGTGAAACATCAGGATGCCTGGAGCTAACAGGAGACATTCTGGGAGATTGCTAACCCTCAGGAGAATGCAACCTCCCTGCACGTTGGCCTTCTTGACAGAACAGGAAATACCACACTTGGGGTGAGCCGAATGCCCTGACCCCTTTCCCAATCACTGCCAGGCTCTCTCCTCTGGTTTTCCTTCCCTTTTCTGCCATATCGTGTTCTGCCATTGCCTGCCAAGCCCTTGTATGTTTTGGCTGCTCCTTGGCCCTGAGCCTATAATCCTCTCCAACTTCTGACCCAGTTAATTTACAAAAGCAAGAGCCCGAGTTCCAGCCATTCAGAAACCCAGATTTCTTCCCCCAGCTCTCAGGGATGTCATCAGCAGGACACAGCGCATACACGTAGCAGCTCCCTTTAATGCTGGAGGAGGTGGCAACCTGCTGGCTGGAACCCTGTAAGCCTGGCCAGAGTAGCTGGGCCCAGGTCACAGTCCTGTCCCCCTGAGTGGGGGACACTCAGACTTCGGGATCTGTTGTCAGTTCTCTTTGTTGTTGCTTTTGGAGCTGGGTTGATCCCGGCTCCCGTGGCCGTCCAGCACAGCCCTGTCAGTCACATGCTTATCCAAACCCTTTCAGGATGCTTTCTCATTCTCTGCCACTGTAATTCCTTGAGGGGGTAAAATCCGTGTGTTACTCCTGCTGTGTTGAAGTAGGCCTGCGATTTAATTATTCTAATATAACCTTGGTCACATTTCGGGGGTGACCCTTATTTTAGCGAGAGAGGCTCGGTGAGTGAATCTGGCTCCCCTGCCTCTGCACCATGCCTGTCTTTACAGGGGCCCACTTCAGTTGGACGTTCAGTCAGCTCCGAGGCTTATTACCTTACATCCTCCTCCCACTACTGAAAACTCATTTTGACAACTCGGGATGGAACGGGGGAGCTGGAAGCAAGGGGAGACACTGGAGTGTCCTGCAGAGCTCTGGACAAACCAGGGCACGGGACAGGGACCAGCATGTCCTTATCCACGATCCCCAAATCCAACAAGCTCTGCCAAGCAAAAGTTCTGGAAACTCACTTGGCAGCAAAATTGATCCAAACTCACCTCATTCGGCCGTAAAGCCTGACCTGGTGTGAGGCTATCGACTGTTTCTCTTCATTCATACATATCGCTATAGAAGTAAGAATGTGTTTGAACACAGAGTGCAGCCCCAGACTCTCCTAGGGTGTTATATAAATTATGGTCTAAGCACTGTATGGACTTTCTAAAAAAAAACAAAAACAAACGAGTCAGACTGAGGCACATCCAGTCCCAAGGGTTTTGGCTGGGACGCTCCGGCATCAGGAGTGGCAGTAGCCACGACATTCCAGCCACCCCGAAAGGGTCAGGAAGAGAGCATAAGCACGTATCGGGCCTTCTCCAAAGCGCCTGCTTTGTATTTCAGTACAGACCTTGGTTTCATAATACCAGTTATCTCAGAAGCCACAGGTGGAAGGTCTAAAACCTCGGAAGGTGTGACAGGCCCTTCTGGAGGTGGTACAACCCACCCCCAAATGCCTTCTAATGCTTTACTCTGGCACTGAGACCACCCAAAACCACACCACGGAGTATCACTAATCATTCTCCTATTGCTCCGTGGCCCTATGTCAGTAAATGTTGCATGTCCTTGAAAAACAAACTACTCAAATGCAAGGATTGCATGTATGTTTTAGAAACTCTTGATTGTCTCCACCAATGGAAAGTTTAATTGGCCGCTTGGGTCAAGCCTGATTTTCTAGTGCTCTGCCTGAGCCTGGGACACAGCGGATGCGGCAGCTTGACCCTCAGCACGTAGCGTCTCCCGAGGCAGCCTGCTTCCCAGGCAGCTGTGACCAGGGACGGAGCTGGACCTCGGACCACGTGGGACAGGGCACCAGCAGCCTCGCCGCCAGCTCCTGGGCACACTCTCCACCTCCGTTCTGCCTGCACCCTCTACTCACTTCTCCTCTTTCCCCTCTCATGCCTCTACCCAGGCTCCCCAGGCATGGGGAGCACACAAAACCGATTCCACACACCAGGCCAAAGAGAAACATACCAACGTCAGCTTTGCTGGAAAAGTGGGATATAAGACAACGCACTTGGCTGCCAATGACAATGTGAATGGGGCTGGCTCTTTTCCAACCAGCCATAAGCCAGAAGTGGACCTGACACCTTCACGATGGGCCTCGGCGGCAGTAACCGCGCCACCAAGAGATGCCCACTCGGCAAGGCTTGGGTCAGTTCTTATTTCACAAACAACACCCTGAATAAGTGGGTTGTGTTCTTATTTTTTTAAAAATAGTACTCTTGGCTCTAAGAACTTTGAAAAATCATATTTAAGAATTTCTTTTTAGCAAAAATGGATTTTCCTCTTTATACTATTTCATGTTTCCTTTTTAGATGGCTTCATATTTTTGTGACAAAGAAAACTGTTATCTTCCCTCTTTTTAGCCACTTTTCCCAAGACATTGGTTTTATCCAACACCTGGGAGGTGAGGGCCAGGGACTGGGAAGGGGACACACACAAGACTGAGTGCCAGGGTGGTCAGCAGAGTCCCGAGGGACACGAGAACACTGGAAGAGATGAATCTTCGTATCTTGCTTCCAATTGAGGAAGCAGACAGGAGGGTGGGCGGGGACGGGGGCAGTGGTGGAGGAGGGTGCCTGGGAATGTTCTGCCCTTTTCTTCCTTCTTCAGTGGGGAGAAGGCCAGGGGAGAAACAGAAAAGATAGAAACTTTAAAATATGGTGTATGTTTTAGGGAAACTTTGTCACCAACAGTTCTCAGTGGAAGCTGCAGTAGAGACTGTTTTTCAATAGGAGGGTGGTCTCTACCAGCCGGTGGTGTCTCACTGTGGGAAGTGTCATGGCCATAAAGCCCCCCAGGGTGTGTTGCCTGGTCCCCAACCTCTGCGTCAGAGAAGGGGCGCAGGGCTTGGCGGCCAGCGAGCAGACGCGCTCTCTGTTTTCACTCCAGCCTGCCCTCCTTTGCTCCCACCTCAGCAGTTCCTTACCTTCCTGCTCTCCCTGGCGTCAGTCAGGAAAATGGGCCATTTCCACTGGTCACTCTCACAGGGCACAACCCAGTGGGCCTCAGTTCACAGAAAATCCGTGTAGCCTGCCGTGCTGGGGTTTGCTTTTCAAATTGCTCTTCTCTGCATCTTCCATGAGGGCCTCCTGCCACCCTGCACTTCAGGCTCTCAAACGTGGCCACTAGTAGCATCCTTTCCAGTTGGTCTGCCCCAAATCCTGCAGCTGAGATTCTCTGGCCGAGTGGACTGCATTCGCTTCCTGCCATTATGACCATATTAACCTTCCAATTCATGCTGCTGGCTTCCTCGAGGTTCCCGAACTCTCACTTTGCAACCCTGACTACGTATGGTTGCCGACAATGTCTTCTTTCACGTGTGTGTGTTTTCCTTCCCGCTCTCCTTCTTTTCCCCTTCCTCCTTTTCTTTTACACTTTCCTATTCCTCTTCCTTGAGCTAGGTATTAACTCGGTGGAGTCTCCTCGCTTTTCTTTTGGGATCTTTAGGGAAGAAAACTGTTCATTTTCATTGTCAGAGCCACTTCACTACTTCGACTCTGTGTCTCTCAGCAGGTGACTCGACTTCCCCTGGCCTCAGTTTCTCCACTTGTCAAGAGAATACCTCCACATTCACTGTGCTTTTAGCTCTTTGAAAAAAAAATGTCTTCTATGAACGGAAGGTGTTGGGCTTTACAGCTCTCCGTTTGTGTAGCTTCCTAATATGGATCTCCGAGGGGCCATCTCTATACGATAGGGGATCTTCACTGTTACCCGTTCAGGTTTGCATCCTGGGTCGGACTAGGGGTTGCGAGAACCTGGATTTTTGTGCCATGTTTATAATTAAGCACTTTGACAATGGGAATGATGCTCAGGTTCCCAGATATCCAGCTTACTTGAGCAAACCGAGCTTTCCGTTGAAACGAAGTTAGACCCTACTGTGCATAAGGGTTTCCGACCGAGGCTCCCCCTGGCTTCTCTACATAAACCCTGGAAAAAGCCCTTCTGTGTACTTGTCTGCTGAGCATTTCTGGGAGTGCCGGGAGGGCAGAAGGAAGGAGGGCGCAGGTAATGGCTTGCTCAGCCCGAGAGCGTGTTATCAGATCACCGTGTGCTCTAGTTATCTTACCAGGCTACAACTGGGACGCTTCAAGTTAGGTTCTGGTTATGAGATCAAAGTACAGATTTTGGGCAGATAGATGTTGCTCCACGAGTATAGTTGAAAATAAAGGAGTGACCTTGAGAAGGCACAAGGATGACTAGTTTTGTTTCTCTTTCCACATCTTAACCAGATAAGCTCAGGACAGCTGTTTTTATTAAGCCCACTCTGTTAATAAATACAGAGATGACGGCTACTCAGGTGCCATAACACATAAAGTTGTTTAAAGTTGATAATACAGTATCACGAACAGCTCCTTTGTCCCAGAAACGTGAAAAAGGGACAGTAAGGGTAAGGGTGCCCACCGGGAAGGCCGCGGAAACGCACAGATAGGGAAGAACTGCCCTCTCCTCCCGCCCTCTCTCCTTCACCTGCCACACTGGCCAAGAGAAACTTTGTGGGGGGAGGTGACAACACGACTCCTGGGCATTCCAGGAAGGATTCCCTCTGGAGGGAACACCAGGAGCTGAAAGAAAAAGCCTGCAGACTGTGGATGGGGGCAGGGAGGACAAAGCACCCCTGGCTGAGATTCGAAGGTTCATCCCACCTCCCATTCTCCTGGCGGCAGAGCCCTAACTTCTTCCCACCCCAAGAGAAACCTGCTCCTGTCATCACGCTGGGCCCAGTGGGGATAAGGGTGCAGGCGACAGTGATGGGCTGCTGAACACAGAGGAATTTAAGTCTACAGTTCAGGCTCTGTCTGAGGCATCTGAGTGGGGCAGAGGGAGGACAAAGGTGGAGACTTCTAATTCTTTAAGGAAAATGCTATACATTCACTAGTTATCTTCCTCTTCAAGTCATTATCAAGTGACTAGACGCATTCACGGAAGTCAGGCAGCTGTCAGTTGCTAAAGGAGCTGAAAGTGCTTCAAATGGATGAATAAATGTGATACACTTAAGAGAATGTTCCTGCTTTGTCAGATCCTGCCAAATTCCCAAAGCAGGTGTTCAGCTGAGAGCCGGGGCACTGAATGGCCGGGACATTCTGCCTAGAACGGTGCTGGGACATGGTGTCTGAACTGATCACGGGGTCAATTTCTCAGAACAACGTTGAGGACAGAGGCTACTTTGTGGCTGGGAAAAAACATGCTATATTTATTTGTGGAGATGACGAAATAGAGCTGAAAGGCTTTGCAGGCTATGGGCAAAGTCTTGTTTTAAAAGCCTCATAGGCATAATCTTTTCTCCCCCTGCCTATAGCCATCCATGCATCCATGCATTCACTTAGACGTCCTGAGAGTACTAAGGGGCAGACACTGTGCTGGGCATGGGGAACACATAAAAGGAGCCCCCTTCTCAGAGTTCAGAGCTACTGGGAAATAGAGACACAAAGACAAGGCTTTCAGCAGAGATGTACCCAGTGGCATGGAAGCAAGCAGAAGGTGCAACCCAGGAAGAGACATGAAGGAGGCTACACAAAGGAGGGGGTGGGCGTTTGGGCCGGGCTTTGAAGGATTCGGAGGCAGGGAGTGGAGCTGAGAAGAGAGACTTGCGTGTTTGAGAGAGGTCTCTTGGTGCGAAGTGTCGGCACGCAGCGAGCAAGAAATCACATCTGGTCGTGTCGCCCGCTCAAAACCCATCAGTCACTCATCTCACTAACAGTAGAAGCAAAAGTCCTTACCGTGACCCAGGAAGACCCTACCGATCTGCCTGGGGCCTCTTGGCCCTCTGGCTCCCTCTGCCCCAGACACACGGGCCTCGCGGCGGTTCTTCAGGGCCTCTGTGCTCCGGTTGCCTCTGAAGGGAGGCTCCTCCCCCAGGTATGGACCCTGAGCCTCGCTTCCTCAGATGTCATCTTCCTGGGGAGGTCCTCCCTTGCTACCCTCTATCCCCGTCCCCGTTTTATTCTTCTCCTTACCCATTACCACCAGCCAGTGCTGAATACATTTTGCTTATTTGTGTTATTGTCTGTCTCCTCTAAGGCATGAAAAGTTCAGGAGGACAGTTTTTGTCTTTTGGTCCACAGCTACACTCCTGGGGCCTAAACAGCACCTGGCATATAGTAGGTATTCAATAAATACTTGCGGAATGACTGAAGGGAAGAGGTATGAAGGACAATGCAAACAAAGGCTTCTGGAGTTTATCTGGAAGGCAAGGGGGAGCCATGGACTTGTTAACTAGTAGAGTAGGATAAGCGGGTCTGTGTTTTTCCAGGATAACTCTGGTGGTGACAGTGATAAAATGGTGGGGGAGGGGAAGGGGGGAGAGACCGGAAGCGGGAAATTCTATGAAAGGGGGTCACTGCACCAGAGGATGACAGCCCACCATGGGGCAGTGGGGAAGTCACTTTCCCTTCCCCCTTGACCCCCATCCTCACCACCAGCCGAAGTAACTTTCCTGTGTGTGAAGGTGACAGAAAGCCACTCTCAGGTATGAAAGAGTTCAGAAAAGTGTATCTCCACCTACTGCTCTTGAAACAAGAATTACTTGAAAATACACTCTAGCCACCTGAGAAATAACTGCATTGAGAAGTCAGGATGGAAATCACGGTGGAAAGGGACTAGGGGTCTGTCCTGGGTGCTGTCCACAGGCACGAGGACTCAGGGCAGCGGAGAAGCAGCCCCTCGGCACATACTGCCCACGCGGTCGCACCAACAGACGGCGAGGACGCGGACAGGAAAGGCCTTCCTTCCATGGCAACAATGGGTGAAGCTGAATGACTGTTCCTTAGCGGTTGCTCTTCTTCATTAAGGTAATCATCCTATAATTGGAATCCCTCTCTGTAAAAGGGATCCCTCAAGAAGAGTGTACTGTGAGATTCAGAAGTCCAATTAAATATGATTACAGCTGTGTTAAAGAACGAATACAAGCAGCGTCCACAGCGAGGGGCAGGTCAGGGAACAACTTTCCGTGGCTCCCATCACGCCCTCGCTGCCACGGCCCCCTGGCCACCACTGCAGACCGGCCAGGCCTCCCTGTGGCAGCACGAGGCCCCTCACGGCGGGCTCTGGCCAGGCTTTCCAGCTGCTGGTCCGGGTACCCCTGCCTCACGGCCTTCCCCGCAGACTAAGCCTGAGGCTCCTTGAGCGGGCGCCCTTCCGCATGCCCGTCCTTGTCTGGGACCCTCTTCCTCAACTTGAGGGGGAAACCCCACGTGCCTTCTTCTCTGTGAAGCTTCCCAGTCGTGGCCCCTTCTCTCTGCCGCCCTCGCAGAATCAGGGTGGCTATCAAAGCCCCCGGCACGTCAGCAGTTGCTCAGAGTATGTAACTCCGCGCAGTAAAGCGGACTTGGTTCCCCTGTCCAACTCCTTTGCCATCCTCACGGGATTCTGAGTGAAAGGCTCTTCTCAGGACCTGCTGTATGCAGATACCTGAATCAGGGGCCCCTCCCCCATTATCAGAATTAAGATTGGGGGCCCACGGTGGGTGAGTTCAAGTACTCCATCCCTCGAAGATGATTTCCTCTAATGACAGAGAAGTAAGAAGAAAGGCTGATTTCTTCCTGGATTTGATGCACACTTTATCCATCTGGCTTGCAAGCTCTATGAGTGCAGGGACTGGATTCATTCCTTTGCTCACTGTTCTAGCTCCAGCCACTAAAACAGCGTCTTGCTTGAGGACCGTTCTCATCAACGCTTGCTGAGAGTGTGAATGCCTTCTTTATATTTATTTCCCAGGTCGAGCAAAATGCCAGGCGTGGTCACACCTACTGACGCTACACCGAATGAATGGAAATCCCAGCCTAAGTTGTAAAGTGAGGCCGCTTTCTTTATGCCCAAACCAAACGTGACAAAAGACTCTCCCTCAGAAACACACACCTGCCTTCCTTCTCCGAGGCTGCCGCCCCCCTCTCCCCTTTGTCTTGGTTTCTGCGTGTGACCCTGAGAAACAAAAAGCAGCTTTGTCTTCCTGGAAGGAAAGGCTTCACAGAAACGCAGAACGTTAACCTTCCCCCACAGCTGCATTTAACACATCGGGTGGCTGGAAACTTGGGGGACTCAGGAAGAGATTCATTCAAAATTCAGACAATAAAAAAAGAGGTGCCTTCACATCTTCAAAATCCCGAGACCTGCACATTCTCCCCCTTGAGGAGCAATTCAACAATGCCCGTGCTGTGCTCCAGGCCCCTCCGGGGCGGCCCTTTCTGCCCTGCTAGCTGGCTATTCCCAGAGCAGCTGCCCACTTGGTGCGTGCCGGGGGCAGCAGTCGCCACAGCATCAATAAAACTGCCTTCCGCCCGCATCTCTAACCGCCCAGTGCTGGTGCTTCAGAGACAGGGAATTTGTCAATTTTGCCTCTGTGCCAACCTGGCTCTCCTAGGAGTCCTGAGGCTACGACCAACCCAGAAAGAGATCTTCTTTACTTCTCTGCATTCTCCCAAGATGACCAGAAACAATCATAAAAAGGGAACAAAGGGATTACAAATTAATCGGCCCTCGCCGGCTCCTCTGACTGCAAAGATACGATTACAAACTGAGGATTTGCAAGAGCCCTCAATTCCTCATTAATCTCCACTATCGTTTCTGTCGCTGCTTTTTTATTTTTAAAAGCTCCTTTCTTAGGCAGGGAATGATGGGGAGCTAGGTTCTTTCTGCACTCAACAGTAACTGAAAAATATGTCCTTAACATTTCAGAAAGCAGATCATCCCTGCGCTATAACCACTAAAGCGTGGAGGTAAAATGGCACGATTATCCTTTATGTCACCATCTGTCTAAATTAATGAATTCAAGCGAGAATAACCTAAAACCCGTGGTTTCTTTGGAGAGCATGACTCTGATAATCCAGAAAAATTCCAGGGCTTAAGAGTGTCCAATGTCTTTACACTATACTTGCTTTTGTAGAGCATATTTTAACTGTTCAGAAACGTGCAGTGAGGGAGTTCCCTGGTGGCCTAATGGTTAGGATTCTGGGCTTTCAGTACAGTGGCCCGGGTTCAATTCCTGGTCTGGGAATTGAGATCCTGCAAGGCGCATGGCATGGCCAACCCCCCCCGCCCCCCGCCAAAAAAACCCCAACCAAACAAAAAACCCCACAAAAAACAAAACCAAGACACGTGCAGTGAGTGGCTTCTAAGTTGTGTTTCCCATGTGCCTCTGTTGTCTCTGGCCATCTGGAGCGGGGCCTGCAGAGGGGGCAGGTCCTGACATCTTCCTGCCAGGTTCACTCCATGGGTCAGTGCTACAGAGTAATCAGAAAGCCGTGAGGGCTTTTCTCCTCTTTCCCAGAAGTGTCTGCAAACTCCATTTGGGCAGAGGTTCTGCCAGTGACACTTCTGCCCTGGGAGCCAGGGACCCACACTCTTACTGAGAGGGGAGAGAACCCACGAACTGGGGCGGGCTGAAGCATTCACCAGCTACTAATTGCATTAATCCTGGCACACGGCTCACGGTGGCTGCCTGTCTACCTACCACGGGGGCTCCCACTTCTGCTTTTCTCTGGCTAAATACCTGTCCATGTGCTTCAAACTCATGCTTGGCAGAAAGCTGAGGATGGGGTTTAGAAGGCAAACAGGGTGAAGGTTCCCCAAATGGTGCTGGGAGAGCATCCACCCAGGCGCATTTCTGCTGTGCCCTGCCCTTACCTGGGTACGGAACTCTTCCTTTGGTGACCAGCTCTGTAAGTAAGATTCCAAAAGACCACACGTCAGACTTGATTGTGAACCTCCCGTACAGGGCTGCTTCGGGGGCTGTCCACTTAATGGGGAACTTTGCACCTGCAGGAAGAACACCCGGTTACTTGTCAGGCAGAGAGCATGGCGCTGGGCGTGGGGCTGGGAAGGAAGAGCAAGTGGAAGTGCTTTCCTGGGATCAGGTTCAGAGAGGAGGATGGGAAGGAGGGGAGACAGGACGCAGACTAGGACTGAGCAGCTGTGGGGTCTGCTTCTGGCTCTGCAGCCTTAAGCAAGTCCCATCAAAGGGCTGGGCTTCAAGGCCGCTTAAAGTTCTGGCCTTTAGAACTCGAATCTACAAACCTATTGTAAGACATAGGTTTGGTCTGGAGGTAGGGCTAACTTGTGATTTAGGAAACTATATATTTTTTCTTTTGCTTTCAGATAAAGTTATATTTTAATAAATACACATAGAATTAAATCACACTGCTACTCTCAAGAATCCTTTAGTATGTAAGACCATAGTCTGCTCTTACTGAGGCACATAAAAACCAGATCAAGCCACCACGCTTCTCCCAGGGTGGAGACAATTTGCTGCCGCCCAGGTGTCATGCTGAGATGGGCTGTATTTCCCCAACGCCTCCTACATCTACAGCAGAGAAATGACTTTGCCTCTGTCTACTTCCCCTGTACACTCTCTTTCTTCCTTCCACCCTTTCCCCTGATAGTGGCCACCTTTAATTCTGGGATAGCTTTTTCTTCTGCACTGTATGATCCCTTGCTTACCTCCCTACCTTTCTCCCACCAGCCAGACAGGGTACTATCTAATGTTTGTTTTTAAACAGTGGTTTTGTCTCAATGACTGTCTTATGAGTCTGATTTCTCAAGACGAAGAAGCAAATGTTGTGCCAAAGTGAGTAGAATCTTTTCTTTCAAATGTCTCCGATTAAAAGAATCCTTTCTCTAATCAAAAAGGAAGGGTGGGGTCCACCCTGCTTCTTCTGAAGCGAGATGTATATACGGGGAATTAAAATTGATTCAGCAGCCTGCACTCTCACACGTTAGGCTCAACGATGATAAAGCAGTTTCAGATATTTCATTGAACAAACTAAACAGGCAATTTTTATTAGTGATGTAAACAAAATTATATGTTTAAAGCATGTTAGTTTTACTTAGGAACTCCTAAAAAAAACATACAAAGGCTGACAAAATGAGAAATTTTCACAGTCTCTTCTATGAAAAGCCATTATGTGTAAAACTGGCAAATGATTAAAATCTTTGAATTAGCAGTGTTTTAATAACCAGAGGTTAGGATAAATTACAGCAATTAGATTTTTGTTTTAAATACAGCACATGATAACATCTTCAGCAAATCTACCCTGGCATTTTCTGGCAATATAATTTTCCTCTCCATCTCTTCTATGCCCGTGAAATGAAATTAAAAAAAAAATCCTACTATTTTATTCCATTGCATCTCACATTAACACTGGAACAGAGAAGTTATTCTATAGTTTTTCTTCCTTTTATGCATCGAGTTATTTTTAATTAGCTACGTTTCTCAAGCATAATTACTTATATCTTTGCTTAAGTGTTGCAAGGTCTGGTATTCTCTGAACAGTCATTTTGTTTTTAAAGTTTCTTTCAAAGCATTCTTCTCACACTTCCTATCCTCCAGCATTCTGTTCACGCAGCTTTGGACTCTGAGCCTCTGGGATTAATGTGATAGATTTTCTTCAGTGTCGAGAGCCAACTTTGCCCTGGACCAAACCTCAGCTGGAATTCTCTTATTTCAGAGAATTAAAGGTATATTAAATTCATTCCTATTTAAACCATCTCTTGAGCCAAATGGCTTGGAAATCTATGTCTGTCTCCGAAGCAAATAGAACATTTTTCTCCACTGTGCAGACACAAATCCTGCAAATAAAATGACAAGCAAAAAAAGCCTTTCTTCCCTTCTTGGAATCACTCCACGTTGCTCAAGATGTGAGTGTTGCTGAAAGTAAACTATTTAAAATTGGGATAAAGTCATTTTGGATTTTCTGAGAGAAGATTTCATAATTTCAGATTAAAAAAAAGCAATTATCAATATATCAGTCAGTTGTGCTAGCCTGCTTTCTTATTTTCTCACTGTATCATCTACAACAAGAACTGTAATATATAAACCGTCAAAATATAAGTTGAAACAAAGGCTGTAATGGATCTCTGATAGGAAATCATTTGTAGATATGTGCTTTGACTTGCGAGCAGGAGCGTACTTACATAAATTTATTTTGCACTAGTTTTCTTTCTAAGATAAGCAATGTATTTACACCTAATACATTTTGGAGGGGAAAAAATGAAGAATGTCTTTGTCTGATTTCTCCTTTGTTTTGGGCCCAAAATAGCAGCCACTGTTGACAAAAGAAGGTTCTCTAAAGATAACTCACAGTTTCAAGGAAGACAAAATGTTCAATTAAAGCACTGATAAGCTATTAGTGATTAAGTGAGGTTTCAGCTGAGAAGAACTAATCAGTGCTCACTCTTCTACTCATCTCATTACCTCAATTTCCCCTCATTTTCGTTTCCCCCCTCCTGAGGGTACAGATGCAGCTCCACATCAGGGAGAGTTCACCTGGGGCTTGGGCAGGGGTCTCTGCAAATGGCCATGCGGTTGCACACTGCAAATCCCAGTCTCTGAGAACAGCATCCCTAAGGTTGCCAAGGATACCACCCTGCTGGGGGCTGGATGGGCTCTCTCCTCGGGTAAAGTTAGGAAACCTCAGAAGCCTGGAAGGAAGGACCTCCTAGGTGTAAACATTGCCTTTTCCTTCAAAATAAAGTTCTCCTCCCTCAGATTTTTTCATAGATATCACAGCAGGCATAAAGCCAGGATCAAAGTTGTCTTCTAATTGGTATGGATTTGTAGAAAAAAGGGGACAACGTCAGGACACCTACACCACAATGAACTTGGTGTTGTCATGTAACTAGCTGATTTGCTCTTCCTGAAATTCTCTTGTTTGGGAACAGGATTAGATGCCGAAACAATTTCCTCTCCTCTGTACTTCACTGGAGGAAACAACAGCAGCCGATGCAAGTATGATGGTCTGTGCCACTGATACCACAGGCTATGAAGGACCTGGAAACTCTTAGCGTGCTCGTTCAATGTTTAGGTGAACTAAACAATACAGAAATTATCATCACTCTAGTTTTTATTTCTTACTGAATTAAACAGTTTAGGATTCTGTTAAGCCAACAGACAAAGGCCACACATAATCTATGTGTATTTATGTATGGACTTGAAAGCATCTTTTCCACCGATGTTTTCCAGGCAGTGTCTGCAGGTTTTACCAACTTCCCAAGGTTAACTCATTGCTGAGAGCCTGACTTGGTGCTGTCATTGGGGCCCAGGTCCTGGAACCACTCTACAGGTAGACTATCTTTGTACTTTGGTCACTTACCTCCCAGAATAGCAAGAGGACCAGCTAGCCTCAGGCTAAATCATTTTCTGTGTCGAGTAAACATAGCAGTGTTTTAAATAATCATTTCTTATAGATACCTCACGCCTGCTTCTCTAAAGTCTCCGGAGATGTGAAACGAGTGGGCATCAGCGTTGTGACCAACAGGGAGATTCTACTCCCGTGGCTTCAACGACTGTCCTGACTCCAGTGATGCCTGCATTTGTATCATCTGATAGGACCTCCCCTCCTGAGTTCCTGACCCGTAAAACCAATTCCCTCCTCAGAGCCTCCACTGGGACCTCACAGGGCCTCTCAAACACAATATCCACAATGTATCCTCCCCACGATTCTGCTGCTTTTTCAGTGTGTGCTGCCTTGGAAGCTGCCTAAGTGAGGACACCAGAATGCTGAGAATCTTCCTTCTGGATGCCGTGTCTACTGGTTCTCCACTGTGCACTCAGGTAAGCAGCACGGAGCCTACCTAGACGAGCTCGACAGATCTTCATGGAGTTATCTTTGGCCTCTGCTGCTTTAGTGTCGTCCACATTGAGTCTACTTCACACCCTTGAAGGTGTCTGTCCCTCTTCATCCTCACTACGTGCACTCCAGTCCTCACTTGCTCCCTGCCACCTGCCTGCTTCCTGCACTGCCTTCCACTTGGGCCCACATGCACACTCTGGTCCCTCCTTCCTACTCCCCAGCCTCCTCCTGTTATCCGGAGCCTCACCTCCTCTGTTGTCTCACTGGCCCCATGACCTCCTCTGACCGTCCTTCCTGCTGCAGGGCCTCCAGGCAGGCTGTTGGCTTTGCCGCAAGTCCCACCCTACTCCTGCCCCATGGTTGACTCCTGCTCTCCTTTGTTCCTGGCCTAAGTGCTTCTGGCACGGGAACCCTGGCCCGGGCACTAAGACTGGGGCAGTTTCCCTAGCTCTGCACTGCCAGAGTGGCTGGTTCTTTGCGGCTGTTACCATTTAAGTGCAGTAAGCGTGTGAGCTGTCAGAAGTGCGTTTTTCTCCATAGATACCCTCGGGGGCCGGTGCGTGTCTTTCTGGATGGCCACCATGTCTCCAGTATTGAGCCCAGTGCCTCATGCACAAAAGGCACTAGGTAAGGGGGTGCTGAATGAATGAGTGACTGGACGCTGGTAGGCCACCGGACCTTCCCTTCCGGCTGAACAACGTCGGTTCCTCATGGGGCTTATTGTCAGTTCCCTGCTCTCTGGCCAGTCCTCGCCTTGTCCCCAGTGACCAGGGTCGCTGTCTATAACCATCTGGATGCGCTTCTACGTGTTTGACAACTGTCAACTACAGTAGAAAAGCATCTGTCACACACTAATGAAACTTAAAAACACCTGGAAAAACCCTGATTTTAGTGCCAGATGAAGGGTGTTCAGAGCCCCTTTGGGTCTGAGTGCACCTGTCTGAGGTGGTGGGAATCCTGGACTTGGCTCTCTGAGGGGCCTGGGGCTGAAGCTGGGGGGTAAGAGCCGCAGAAAGACAAGGTGGCCAGAGGCCTTGGAGCATTCACAGCCAAACAAAGTGGAAAATCCTTTTTTTTTTTTAACAGACTGGGATGGAAGCAGGTGACTGGATAGCAATCATTCCACCTCACTGGTCTTCTTTAGAGTAAGGTTAACAACCGTCCATGTTTTAAGTAAGAGAAAGGAGAGAGCTGTGGATTTATTCCGTTATCAAAGTTTGTCCACAAGACAACAAAAGATCCCACCCCTGCTGGACTGGTTTTGTTCTCTCTCTTCCTACCGTAAGTATTTCTGGAGTTTCCTATGTGCCTGGCGTGGTCCTTAGTGCTGGGGCTACCAGAGTGAATGCAACCTCCTGCTCTCAGGGGGCCTGCAGGCTAGCTTGGGAAGGAGATAAAATAAACGAATGGCCATTATATATGTCAGACAGCGACCAGTGCTATAAAGAAGAATAAAATGGGCTACAAGCACAGATTCTGTGGGTTCTTCAAGTCACACTAAGGACTCCGGATCCCACCTGGGTGTGGTGGGGAGCCACTGGGGCCTGTGAGCATCCTCTACCTCACCCTCTCCTTGTCTTTAAAACATGGAAATAACGCGTTATTACCTAGAGAATGATCTGTGATGAGCCAGAACGTGAAAAGCATTTTGACTTTTCAAAACTCTTGAAAAGCATCATGACATTTCAAGGCCTGTGGGTGTCTATTAGCAATTAGGTAGATCAGCGGTCCCCAACATTTTTGGCACCAGGGAACAGTTTCGTGGAAGACAATGTTTCCATGGACTGGGGTGGGGGAGGGGGGATAGTTCAGGCAGCAACGCCAGCGATGGGGGAGCGGCAGATGAAGCTTCGCTCGCTCGCCCGCTGCTCACCTCCTGCTGTGCGGTCTGGTTCCTAACAGGCCGCAGACTGATACCGGTCTGGGGGTTGGGGGCCCCTGGGGTAGATGATGTGCCTATCGTCACTTCTGTCATCATGTTTACTTAACTTGTGGCTCTAGTCACATTTGTGCTATTTAGCACACTTTTCACATTTGGGTAGTACAAATCATCTCAGAAACAAAGGAGTGAAACTTACTTAGCATACTCCAACACTTTGTAAACCTCAAACATTTCTACGAGAAATGAATGATCTTTTCTGAGTTTATTCTTCCCTGATGCTTTTCCTTTCTTTCTAGCATTTCTCTTGTCTCTGCTGTAGGCTTTTCCTCAGTCTCCCTCTCACTAATTCCAAGTGTGTTAGAGGCCTAAGTGCTGTAGACCCTTCTCTCTGCTGATTCCCTGGGGGAACGTGCCCGCTCTCATGGCTAACCCTGCCCGGCATCTCTGTGTGAACTGGGCGGGAAACACTGGACAGACTCTGTCTTTCATCTGAAGTCTTGGTTCTCAATTTGCAAACGTCTGAGGGACAAAGCCTCTAGGATGTCCTGCCTTTATCTCAAAGGTGGCAACTACAAATCTAGATTTATTTTTCATTAAATCATTTTACTATGAATAAGACAGTTTATTATAAAAGAAATTCTTGTAGGTGGAAAATTTTACTACATGACTGACAAAGTTGATTCTCACTTTAATATTCTAGGATGCAAATGGAGTTCCTTTCTACTATCCCTTTTCTGGGGGTCAGATTCCTACTCTGCCGGGCTTCAAGGTGAAAAACCTGAAAGCTGGTTGGAACTTCTCCCTCTCCTTAAACCCAATATCCAATCCATCAACAAGGCCTCTTGTTTCCCTCTTTGACGAGTCTCTCAAACTTTCCCTTTCCTGTTTAAGTTCTCTGCCAAAACCTGATTTGGGACCTCATCCCTCTGGTCCTCCAGCCATGGTGCCCTGCCTTCAGCTCATTGTCTTTCCAATTAATCCTTTTAAACCTCAGCTTCCTAACGTCCACACCTGCCTCCCGGCAACCATACAGTGCGTTCCCTACTGCATTAAGCCAAAATCCCCCACCCAGTTTTCTAGGACCCACATATCTATTCAACTTTGGTTCTTGCTGCCCCAAACACAGTCACTCTAGCCTAGTTTGCTTTCCCGTAACCTGTACCCTGCACTCCGCATAACCGTGAACTTGCTTCTTCTACATTAACATACCCTAAATGTCATCTCTCCCTCCGCCTGCTTAGCTAAAGCCTGCTCAGCTCAAGTCCCACCTGCCTCATCAAGTCACCTGTGACTACTCCAGCCTTCATCGTTCTCACCAGTGCTCTTGGGAATCAGTGCTATAAACAACAGTTTAATGCTTGACAATAGTAGCTCCCACAATAGCTAAACATGTATCGAGTGCTTGCTAAGTGTCAGGCGTCATGCTAAGTGCTTTACACATACGAGGCAGATACCAATAACGGTCCTGTTCTACAGATGAGAAAACTGAACAGAGGTAAAACGATATGCCAGAGGATGCATGTAAATGGTGGAACTGGGATTGGAGCCAAGGGAGTCTGGCTCCAGACCCCAAACACTCAGCCACTACTGCCACGTCCGTGTTTCTGACACGTCTCTCTACTAGTTATTGCGTCTTTCCTTAAATAGAATGCAAATCCCTTGAGGTTGGAGACCATGTTTTATACTGATCTTCTCCACAGTACCTTGCCTAAGGCTGGTTAAACAGCAACTGCTCAATAAATGTTTTAATTGGCTAAAGGGTCAACCTAGCAATTTATTCAACACTGATGGCCACAGAGATTCTCTTCCTTTACACAAATTTAATCAAACGGAACAAAGAAGAGAGTGACACAATGCAGCTGTGGAACAAATAATTATTTTCACCCTTACAGTTACAGGAAGAAAATCCTTCTGACCACACTCCAGGACAGTCTAACTGAAGGCTTGGTTTTTAAGTGAAAACAGGGTAACCAGCTAAATTCATTAGGTCAGCACGGCTCATCCCAACCCCCAGGTCCCAATCAAGTTAATGAAGGTCCTTTATCCCCAGGGGCCAGGCAATCTGCTTTCTTCTGCCTTAAACAGAAACAGTTCTCACTTGCTTCAGTTACTTACAGTACTTTATGCACCTTGGTGCATTAAGGCGATGGCAGCAGCATTTCAAATGCTCAAACGAACGCTGCAGAGCCTTTCACTCTCAGGTCCGCCTCCTGGACTAGGCGTGTGGAAGTCAGCCAGGAAACGGGGAGCGAATATTCTTTGTGACAATGCAAAGACGTCAAATTGTGGGCTGGGCTGGCGTGGCCATTTGTGGGAGGCCAGGGCAGTCATCTAGGAGAGGGGCTCCAGTGGCAGGCAGACCTGGGTACGCACACTGGCTTTGTTGGGTGACCATTTAAAAGCCCCCTCAGTCTCAGTCTCCTTGTCTGTAAACTGGGGATGATGATAACCTCATGAGGTTGTGATGAGAATTATAAATAATTTAAAGGGCTCGGCACAGTACCTGGCGCCTCATTATACCTAAATAAATGCCACCTATTATTTTATTTGGATCTTAATGCAAAGGCACTGAGTTGCATCAGGCCAGCCAAAGCTCTCCAAACTTCACGGGAGGGAAGGAGGATGAGGAAAACCCAATGCACTCAGCAACCAATCACTGAGAACTTACTCAGCTTCCAGTGAGTCCCCAGCACAGTGGGAGTCACCTCCTGCCCTAGGACATTCCAGGCAGCTGTGGGACAGAGCTCACAGGCAAACCCAACAGAAAGCTTAAATTGTGGCTTTAGGAACAAGAGGACTCAGGAGAGAGGGGAAAGAGGAAGTACCCAGGGACTGGGGGCTTGGGTAGAGGTGGCCACATGAGAACGCTGCAATGTGACCCTCGGTTCTTCCTGGGGCTCCAGGAAGGGGCCAGGAGAGGCCTGGGGTGGGGGTGGGGGCGCGGGCGGTGGGTAGCTCACATCACTGGCTCTTCCTGGATTCCTGGACTGTCAAGCCTTTCTCTCTCTCTCTCTCTCTTTTTTTTTTTCCATGGTGACCAGGCCAATTCCACAGCCCTGAAAATATCCCCTATGGCTAAAACCTGGGCCAAGGTGGAGAAGGCAAAGCCAGCAGAGCGTAAAAGCAGCCAAGTCCTCCCTACAGAGAACGCAAGCGGTACCCTCACAGCATCTGCAAGGAGGAAAGGCACTAACATCAACAACAGACACTGTTCTTCTGCACCACACATCCATCCAGAAGCCTCTTCAGTTATGAAGCCTCAAACTCTGCAAATTATTACATCCAGGATTAAATAATGTGAAGTACTTCAACTTTAAAGTTATCCTGGAGAATAAAAGAAACCATGAACTACGCCAATAACAGGAAGCTGATTATATTGGTGGGGGGGGGGGAAAGGAGGGGTGACAAGGCAGGACTAGGGCAGGATATCCTGTGAAGGAGGTAAAGCTGATCTGACCTGGAACTTTGCGGTTATTCAAACAAAAACAATGATTTCAAACTTGGCAAAGCAAAACTCAGAATTTTCACACTAGGCCAAAGGAATGACTTTGGAATTTCCCAAACATGTCTGGAGTAATACAACTGTGTGTTTTCCAGTTATTCCTGGTGACACACTCTGTTGCAATTTCTACTTTAGGTTCATAAGGTTTTAGCACCACGTTTTTAAAAAAAAATAAACGAAAAGTAAATGGTACAATGGATTGAGATGATATTCCATCTGAAATGCATAACGGCGAGCAGGCAGTCTGAGAAGGAAGGAGGTGGGGAGTAGGGAGGAGTGCTGTCCCCCCTGGGGATGTGGGTGGAGGAGGACCACGTTCGGCTAAGGAAGACAAGAACCCAGGACCAGAGGCAGGGCCTGAACACGCTGCAAACACGAGGGTTGACGAGCCAGGCATGGATCCCAAGTCTAGTGTGGCTGAATTCGTGGAAGGAATATTCAGGCTGAGAGGGATGAGCCAAGTCCCAAGGGGAGCCCCAAATCGAGGACCAGACAGGAAGGAGTAGATGGTCCATCAGCGGGTATTAAAAGCCTAATCAGGACAACTAGAGGACAGAGGGGAGCAAACCCAGCACCCGGGAGAATGGGGGATGAGGCTGGAGGCAAGGCACTGGTCCTGGAGTCTTGCAGTTGAGGAAGGACAGGCAGGCAGGTAAACTGTGGAGGGGCCGAAGTGCCTTACATGGAGGAGAACAGAAAGCAGGCTGTGACATTTCTTCTACAAATCTATGGGGGAGCCAGAAGGGGAGGGGAGGAGCTCGGGCTGCTTGCCTTTTTTCCCCATCACCCTCCTCCCCAATGGTGACCAATGACAACCCAGGATAACTCTCACTTGCAACACAAAAGTAAAGAATGAAATTAACTAGCATCTCCTGAAATCATGGGTGTTTGGTCCCTGTGCTCTCAGGAAGGAGATCTAAGACTCATCAGGAAGACTTTGCCTGGGACTTCCCTGGCGGTCCAGTGGTTAAGACTATGTGCTTCCACTGCAGGGGGCACGGGTTCGATCCCTGGTTGGGGAACTAAGGTCCCGCATGCTGCGCAGTATGGCCAAAAAGAAAAAAGTAAAAAAAAAAAGACTCTGTCTGAAGTACCAACTGTGTGTGTGTGTGTGGGGGGGTGGTATTTGTGGAAGTTGCTATCTTGGGTGGAATTGAGGAAAGGAGGAGCCCTGCTTGCTGTTCTAAAACACCAAAGTGCTGAATAATTCCAATTATCCTTCAGCAAAAGCAGAACAAAAACTCTGATTCATAGCGTGAGTACGATGGACACCACACTTGCGATCTTTTATCCAGAACAAAAGGTAAGAAAGCTGCGTGTAGGGCTCTGGAACCATCTGTATGCTGCTGTTCAGGGCGGTGAGAATTCAGAGCGAAGTGAAAAACGGATGTCTGGGGTTTAGCTCAACACAGAAATCACCTCCAGAATCCAGTCACCCCCAGGAGGGGCACTGGGCCTGGGTCAGTCTGACATCATGTCACAAAGTCTGCTAGGCAGCAAGGAAAAGCACTGGGGTTGGAGATACTGCTTGGGAACAGCTGGTGGTCACACTGAGGGTCTGGTTGGGAGTCACGAAGGAATGGAAGGAAGAGACGATGTACAGAAGACAATAACCACTTTGGGTTGCTTTTCCACACCACTCCCCCGGCCCCCCCGCCCCCCCCCCGCCCGTGCCTCTCCCGTGGGGAGACCAGCCCCATGCTGCTGTGCACTCTCCTTCAAAACATGGGACAGTTTTCACTCGCACTGTCTGTCCCTGATTATCAGGATGATACAAATGCAGGAGTTCCTTCTGCCAGCAAGGCAAGACAAGGAAGCCAAGTGACATTTTTGATGTTTGCTGGCAGTATGTAGCTCCTATTTACACACTTTAAAATCACAGAGGGTGACCATCTGCTTCCTTCTTGATGATTACTAAGAAACATGGGTGCGCAGACCAAGGACTTGCTCTGACCGCTCAGAAACAACTGCCCAATTGCTTTGCTCAAGGCAGCACAAAGGAGAGAGAGACCCACACGGAATACAAAACGTGACCGCCCGGTTCAGAGAAAGGGGAAAGGTATTCAGACAAGCGGCTCTCAGTGACCAGGGCTTACAGCAGGCCCATCTGTCCCCCACCCTCCGGCCCCCAGGAGCAGAGTCAGGGGGCAGCCGGACTATGCGGATGGAGGGAATGAGTCCACCTCCTCCGTGCAAACACTTTTAATTTGAAAAGAAAGAGCGGGGGAGGAAGGGGTGAATTTTCTTTTCCTTTTAGTCTTTGGCTTCCACACGTCCTTTCTCCGAGGATAACACGGTCTGCACCACCCACGTGCCTCTCCCTGGCAGTGTGACCCGCTCCCCCCTGCGCTTAACCTGGCCCCGGGGCTCCGCTGTGACCGCGCATGTAAACAAAGCATCCCTCTCGGAAAAGCCGGTGGAAGCCCGGGTGCGCGGTGGAATACAAATGAAGGCCCTCTCCGCCCATGACGGCGGTGCACCAAACTCGGGATCGGGGAGGCTTGATTGGAACCAGGCTCGGCTCAGGCATGCAGCCCTCCGCTCAGCAGGAAGGAGGGCTGGAACCTGGCCGAGGGCAGGACGTTCTGCGGGGGAGCCCCGGGCTCTCAGCAGACACCCCCGTGACCAGCACCCCTGACCGTGGCACGGGCGGCGGCGTGGTCAGTTCAAACAGAAGAGCTTCCTGCTCAGCGCTTAAAACAATGGCTGCACTGGAAAGGGGTCTGCTTTTCGTCAAAGGATGATTTGCTTCTCTAGCATGGGAAGAATTAGATTAAATTCAATAATTAAAAGGGTTTCTTCCCCTCCTCCCCTGACATTTGCTGTTCAGGTCACAGCACAGTGTGTGGGAACTGCAGTGCTGTTGTTGACAGAGAACAAGAAACGCATGTGCCGACGGGGGCAGAGGGAGGGCATCTCATGGCGAGATCAGCCTTGATCTGCCACCGGATTACAGGGGCCTCAGAAGAGGCTGATTAATAATTCTGCAGGAGCCCTTGAGCTGGAAAGCTGGCGTTCTGAGTCTGATAATCCCCAGTCACTGCGATACAAAGGAAGGACAGGAATTGAATTCACAGTTCTGAATTGTGAAATTCAAAATTTGAAAGAAACAGGGATCCACTTCTTCCTGACTGTGTTTCTCAACCTAGCTGCCTGCTTGTTTGTGTTAAATGGCTACTGTGCTTTTTGAATCCAAAATCTGATTATATTTAATTAGTACAGGCATCTGGGATTTCTAATACACAAAGAGTTATTAAAGTAACAAATCTTTCTAAAATATGTTCTCCATGAAAGAATGTGTTAATTTATGCAGTAACAATATTTTAACATGAAATAATTAACATGAAAACCGCAACAATTATGAATTCTTTGCAGTCAAATTTATACGTGAATTTTCCTCCAGATAATAATCTATTCAATTTAAACCCTCAATACTGGGAGCATTTGAACAGATATGTTTTTCTTTTATTTAATACACAAACCTTAACCTACAGCAAGTTTTATACAAAGTCCTAAATGCCCCTGTTTTTACATACATTCCAAAGATCCAAAGATTAAATCGCCTTGACATTTGCTTTCTCAACAATGATCCTGTCGTTAACTTAGACCTTAAAACAAACAAAAAACCCCAAATACAGAGCAACTCTAAGTTCCTGTCTTTGTGATGATTCAAATCAGGAGAGGAAAGGGTTAAATAGGCAGGTCCTTCATGTGGGAGACCCTATGGAGGGGGTCAGGAAAGGCCAAGAGGGGTGTGTGTGTGGAGACAGAGAGACAGACACAGAGACAGAGGAGGGAGAGAAGGAAGGAAGGAAGGAAGGAAGGAGGGAGAGAGGGAGCCCGCACGCAGTACTATCACTCCACTGGATCAACAGTAGTGATGTTACTATTGGTACCTCTACTAACTAAAATTATACAACTATCAGCTCAGCATCTGCTTTGTGCTAAGTGTTTTATGTATATTCTCAGGGAAGTATACAACAATTCTCTGATGAAGGTAACTATTATTATCCCTGTTTTCAGAGGAGGAAATAAAGGCTTAGAGAGGTTAAGTAACTCGTCCAAAGCCTCACAGCTAATTAGCAGTGATGGGTGTTTAGACTTGACAAGATTAAAAACAACAGTGGCAAGAAGGCAGGGACAGTTCTCAACAGAGAAGGCAAATCTGCTGGAGAAGATGGTGAGTAGACCACCGGCTCCCAGCTGTGTGGTCAGAGGGGCCCTTGGGCATGTAGGCAGTATGAAATGGTGACTGCCCAGATAAATAGAATTGGCTGTAAAATAATGAAATAATATATTTTTTCTCTTACAAGGTTGATTTTTCTTTACTGATCACTGATAGCTTTTTCCTTAAAAATCTTTTTTAGGTAAGAAAATAAAGACCCCTTTCAAGGAAAATTTACATCAAACACAAAAACTTCAGGTTATAAGAATGGTTTTTATATTTCACAACCCTCCAACAACTTTTATAGAGAGCCCATTTAATTCTCACACTAATTATGTGAGGTTATTATTTTTATTACCTCCATTTTACAGATGCTAAAAAATGAGGCTGAAAAAGGTTAAGTGATTTGCCTGGGGACACACCAACCTTGTAAGTGGGAGCTAGTTCAGACTCGGGCTTCCTGACTGCCAACCACAGCTTCCTCAGCCTCATCAGGAGGCTGCCTTAGCAGCCTACAGGGAAGTACACCACCAGGAAACAACACAGTGACTGTGTATTCTATCTTTAAAGATACAGCCACAAAACCTGCTGGGTGGCATAGACCTGTCCTAAGACCAACAATTCCACTGCAGGGAACATACCCAGGAGATAGGAGGACATGACCGCCACCACGGCAGCTAAATTCATAAAGACCCTCAGTTAGAAATACCAGTAGAATGGATACACGGATCTATCTGTACAATGGAATACTACTCAGCAATGAAAAGGAAAGAACTACTGTTATGTGCAGCAACATGGATAAATCTCACTGACCTGATGAGAAAGAAACTAGACGCCAAAGAGTAATACTGTATGATTTGTTTATATGAAGTTCAGTTACAGGAAAAAGGAATCTCCGGTGATAGAGGTGAGACAGTGGCTACCACGTGGAGTGGTGACTGGTTGAAGGGGATGAGGAGGTCCTTAGGGGGCTGGCAGTGTCTGTGTCTTCATCTGTGGCTGGTTTCAGGGGCACATATGTATGTTCACTGAGTTGTACATTTCAGACTTATTAATTTTATTGTATGTATAGTATGGCTCAATAAAAAAAAGTAATCAATGTCCACGAAAGCAAGCCATTCTGATACATAAGCCAGGTCTATCTGAGCTTGTTATGTTTAAATCAACATTAGTCAGCACGGAGCCTCCTGAAAACTCATGAAGAAAGTGTCAAGAATTCTCCCATGGTCTGTGTGAGCTCTGGAGGAACTGATGGCTGGAGGGGCTGTGGTCAGACCTCAGGGGAGGGTGCAGGCGGCTTGGGGGTGAGAGGCCACGGTCAGCTGAAGGGTGGTGCCGTGGTGGGGAGGGCTGGGAGGTGAGGCCCCATGGCAGTGGCAGCAGGTGAAGGCACCCCGACTGACCTCTCTGGGCTTGGGCACCAGGCTGGGACATACTGCTCCAGCCACCTCAAGCTCTACAAATCCCAAGCCAAATTCACCCTCGTTCTTTGAAAATAAGACCTTCTTCCCAACCCACTCATTCCTGTTGTTGGCAACTTTATCCTCGTGATTACGTACATGTGACCACCAGGGAATTACCTTTGATCCCTCTCGCCCTTTCCAGAATGGTGTTTGAGCCTTTCCATGTGTCTACAGCCCATTTTCCCATCTGTTTATCCCCCAAGAACTTAGTCTTGTCCAGGATATGACAACAAAAGTCCTTTTCGTTTACCAGTCGCTACGTGCTGGGCACTGCGCCAAACAATTTACATGTGCTGTTTCACTTAATCTTTGCAAAAATTAAAGCACAAAGCAGGAAGAGTATATTTGCACTTTACAGATAAGCAAGCTGAGGTGTGGAAACGTTAAGTAACTTGCCCAAGGCCCCAGAGCTGGTGGATGGTAGGGCTGGGTTTCAAATCTGGTTCTACCCCAGGCTTGCTGCCTGCCCCTGTGCAGTCTTTGGCTTCTTTCTATCTACAGCTCCTAGCAAAGCCCTTTCACTTTGAAAGGCGCTCAAATAACTAATTTTGTCATTGCTCAGAGATCCTGATTGGACAGAACGTAACAAGAGTTTGTGACTAAAGAAGATCTAGCTGCTGTCACTGGGGGACACACAGAGGTAGCAGAGAATGAACGATACCAAAGGACTTCTAGCGACCTCCAGAACGCTGTCGGCCGAGGACCACCCCCCTAGGTTTTGGGTCTGGTCTTGACCTTCTCCCCGACACGGGGCTGCTGCTTACAGTCCAGTGGGGCAGGGAGGAGGAAAGGAACAGAGGAGGCGCAGTTTAACCCAGGTCCCAATTCCAGCTCTGCTGGTGCCCGGGGGAAATGCCAGCTCATCCACTCAGGGGGGCAACAGACATTTCCGTGTGCCTCGCATGGGAACCTCACAACTGTGCTGAGAAACAATGGTCACCCACAGTCCTAAAATACCTGTGATTGGCACACGCTTCTGAACACTGCCCACACTTCCATAATCAAGATGCGGCCTGGCTGTGGCCTGTGGGGAACATAAAACCTGATGTGCAAATATCTTCAGGCACGTGGAACAGCTGTCTGGAGGAACTGACTAATCCCCCGCAGAAACTTCAGCGTGAAGCACGCGTGCCATCTGCAGAGCACACCAGCAGCTACACATCAGGCCCTGCCTGCCTCGTAAAGTGGCCCGGGCAGGGCAGACCCTCGGGAGGCATTTTGTAAACAGCTGGGCTGTCTCAGAGCTGGCAAATGAAGGCCTTCCAACTCCCTCACACATGCACTTTAGAAGTGCCCCTTAAAAACCTTTTCCATAAAGGGGAAAAAGGAGCTTATGACTAACCTTCTCAATTTTTATTTTCTGTTCTTTTAATCACTGTCTTGATGAGAGACAGCATAGCTTAAGAGGGCAGATGCGATAGGGCCAGCCATACCTGGATTCAAATCCTGCCTCTGCCCTTTTACTAGCTGTGTGACTTTGTACACGTTACTTAACCCCTCTGAGCCTGTTTCTATCTTTCCCGCTCGGGCCTGGCACTGGGTAGGTATCCTGTAAACGCCCCTGCTTCTTCTTTTTCCTCCGTTGCAGCATTTCTTTTATTCTCCTTGAAAATCCCGGGGCCCCAGTCTTTCTTTTTTTCCCCCCCGGTTCAGTTCTCCAGTTCATTTACTTCTTCTTACTTATCTCCTTCCAGTGTTTGGCATGGATGGGAAGATACTTGTAAAAGGGAAGAGAGAAGAAAAAAGAATTTTAAGAGGGAAGGGTGGAGGATTCTATTTGGAAATTAAGGGTGTGAAGCTGACCCTCTGAAGGGCGTCAGGACAGCATCTGGGAAGTGATGGTGGAGGTGAGGAAGCCACCAGAAAGGCAGTCAGGACAGCTCTCCAGGGAGGAAGGCAGGATGGCCAGGGCTGAGGGTGGCCCCGCGGGCCCTGCCTCACAGCAGCAGCACACTGTGAGGGCACAGCCTCGAGGGGCTCCTGACATGCCTGCCCCCGGACTCCAATCACCCAGGGCCACAGCCAGGGGCATCTCACCCCGTGAACTAAACACCCAGCCCTGTCAACAGCATCCGTGCCAGCATGCTCGGGCTCTGGCCCTGCAACCTTCTCAGTTATTGATGGTTCAAGGCTGTTAACAACACATTCTAGAGAGTCCAGAGCCCAGGAGAAGGGGAGAAACAAATCCTGAACTGCTCCCTCCAGCCCCAGAATTCCACTCACACACGGAACGATGCTGACACGACCCACTCCATTCCCACCCCTTCCTAAATCAAAGATTCATGTCTCGCAACCTTCACCTGCTCTCCTCTCCTTCCGGGTCCGTGAGCTGGGATCTCACAGGTTTGCCTCAGGGTAAACTCTCTCATTCAGGCCCAGGTCTCAGACCCAGGGGCACTTCAGACCCTCGTAGCTCATCTTGACTCAAGATCACATCCACATTCCTCTTTGGACTGTGGAGCCAATCAAAGCTGCCTGTGAGCCTTTGATTAGTGATATGGTACACCATCTGGCCATGCGCTGGTGTGTGGGTGTGTGTGTGTGTGTGCACGCGCGCTGCTTGTTGTGTGGGCATTTGGCTCCAGGACAAGAACTGCCACGTGCTGGGGAAATTCAAATAGCCGAGCTGTCTGACCGACCTGTAATTTAGCCTTTGGACAGCATCTGTGCGAGGCAAGGTCTTAGTTTAGCGTTTTTCCTCATCACTTGAGACTGCTGAGAAGGATAAAAGGAGGGAAGAATTGGCATGAAATGAAAGAATTAAAAAAGAAGGAAAGAAAGAAGAAGAATGACAGAGGTGGCCATGATAACCTCTAGTAGAAAGCACTCCCCTGTAATCCACTCCGGTCACTGCTCAGCCTTGCTCGGAATGACTAGGTTTTGGTTAAAAACAATAACAATGAAGGTGACCCCTTTCCTTCAGACACGAGCATTAACTTTTCCATGAGGAACCTACAATGACTGCAAACTGCACATTCAGTTCCACACATTTATCCTTTGACCACTACGTGAGGTTCCAGGAAGAAAGGAAATAACGCCGGGAATTCCCTCCCCGGTATCTACTGCTCTAGAAGCATCTGAAAAGCTGTCCCACTGGAGTGGCTGCTGGTTTGAGATGTATTTTATGTAGAGGTTAATTCCTATAAATCTTTGGAGGAGGCAGGATGGAGGGGATGATTAAAGGAGGTGGAGCTTCTCCAGGGACTGAGTTATTCTCTTCTGTCGGCCCTCTACATCCCCTTTCTACTCGTCTTCTCCCTGCTCTGGACCCATCAGGACTCATCAATGGGCTCCTTTGACCGCTGGCTCTAGTGGGGTTTGGCAGAAGATCTGGAGGAAGGCTGAAGAGTGAGCTCGGCCGCGCACCCCCCAGATCCGCCCCAGCTGCCCGTCTCCACCCGAGGGGGCCTCTCTGCACAGCTTCTCGTTCTTAGTTCTGGTGCTGTTACCAGCTCTGGGATGCCGCGTCATGCCCTGTCGGTTTTCCTAAACCCTGCCCGGGCCATTGTAAATAACTCCTTTGCTAAATTCTCCAATGAGCGGCGCCTTCTGTTTTTGGCTGAGACCTCGATGGAGTGATGAGCTACTACTCGACTGCTCTCTTGGTCTTCCGCAGCCCTCTCCTCCCAAGGCAAAGTGCCTCGAGCCTGGGTGCAGGGAGGAGGGCGGCACGAGCCAGGAGGACATCAGCAGACGCTCACGCACCAAAAAGCAACATCTCGTTCACGCACTGAACCCACAACAGTCTCCCACCTGCAGAGCTGTCAGATTCCCACCAGATCAAGAAGGAAGAACCTAGCCAAAGAATGACAGTCCAAATATTTTCCAGAGGAAGGAAGGGAAGGAGGGAGGAAGGGCTGAGTGGGATGTGACCAGGAGCCTTCCTCATTCAAGTGCCCACCTTGTCTTGCTGTGTACTCATTGTCTTCGATCAACCTGGCCAATCCGAAGTCGGCGATCTTGCAAATTAGTCCATTCCCCACGAGAATGTTTGCTGACCGCAGGTCTCTGTGGATATAATTCATGCGCTCGATATACGCCATTCCCGCAGCAACCTGTGGAAACCGAGGAACACACGTTACATGTGGCTCCATGTACTCCCACGTCAGTAAATCTAAGGCAGGAATCGAGGTACCACAGGGCCTACCTGTGCTGCCATGTCCACAAGGTTTGGTAACTTCAGAGCTCTTCCTTCTCCATCTTTTAAGAAATCGAGTAAACTTCCTATGAGCAAAACATAAAACCATTTCGATTTCCTTTGAAAGATAAAAATTCCTGACGAAGGGCTGTATTTGGTTTTCTTATTAGAAGTAACGAGGTAATTAAATGAAATAGTTGCTATCGATTAAAAAAAAAAAGGTTTACACAAAAAAACAGGGCAGAAGAAAATCTATGCATTGGAAGGCGGCAGTTTTACCTTTTAAAAATAAACTATTGGGCTTCCCTGGTGGCGCAGTGGTTGAAAGTCCGCCTGCCGATGCAGGGGACACGGGTTTGTGCCCCGGTCCGGGAGGATCCCACATGCCGCGGAGCGGCTGGGCCCGTGAGCCATGGCCGCTGAGGCTGCGTGTCCGGAGGCTGTGCTCCACAACGGGAGAGGCCACAACAGTGAGAGGCCCGCGTACCGCAAAAAAAAAAAACAGCAACAAAAAAACAACTATGGTGGGACTTCCCTGGTGGTCCAGTGGGTAAGACTCCGAGCTCCGCATGCCACAACTAAGAAGTCCTACAGATCCTGCATGCCACAACCAAAAACATGCCGCAACGAAGATCCCGCGTGCTGCAACTAAGACCTGGTGCAGCCAAAATAAATAAATAAAAACTTGATACATTTAAAGAAAAAACTATGGTGACTCCATTTCTAGGGACACCAGAAATGGGATTAAAACTAGAAAAAACAGGACTCAATTCCCTTTATGTCACAGGAGGGACATACTGAAAGGCTGCACCACTTCAATCTCATTCCCAATCAGCACCCCTAACAAGAGTGAAGTGGGGAAAAGAGCACCCAGCCGAGTGGTTCCCAAAATGTGGTCCTGGACCAGCAAGAATGGCAACCCCGGGGGAACTAGTTAGAAATGCAAACTCTCGGGTCCCACCCCACATCTACCGAATCAGAAACTTGGGAGTTCTGGCCTAGAAACTTGTATTTTAAGAAGCCTGTTAGGTGACCCTGATACAAAGTAAAGTTTAGAATCACTGGCCCAGCTTATTGACAGATTTTAAATCAAGAAAAGAGTATCTGAGGAATACAGGGTGGGGCAGGTAGCTCCCCACATTAGATCATGGCCATTCAGGCCTTAAAAGATATCTGAAACAAAACGGCTGGAGCTTCGGAGCCACTGTGATGACACAGCCTAAGGAGCTCAGAATGAACACTGGGGCTGAAACAGTCACAGGCAGAGGCTGGAGGCTCATGTGATCATTGGTGACTTTTTTCATGCTTTAATTGAAAAGTTATTTACCAAATAACCCTGGGTACAAAGGACAAACAATCTGTCAGAGAATAATTCCAAATATATTTTAAAAGAAAGTACGTGGAAAGGAAAAATTACACTGGTGTCCTCTGATGTACAACAAATTGCCTTTTAAGGCTGTTTCTTGTTTAGTTCATCTATTTTTCCAAAACAAAGCAATCTTTGGCCTTATCCCCAACAATATTGCTTTGATTAGAAAGAGAGAAAAAGAATGAGACTAAAATGTGCTCTTTAAAAGCATGTCTTTCTACGTCTGATGTTTAAGAAGAGAGCTGAAAAAAAAAGATGTTGAAAAAAGGGAGACTAAATTTAACCCAGAGATCAGTGTCTGATATTAATTGTTCAGCCCTGCAAAAAGTTTAATTTTTAACACAAGCTCTGGCATTCCAAATAACAGCAAACTATTACAGCTCTCTGTATCACCTGATACTAAAAATGAATTTCTTTAATTATGGAGAGAAGCTGGAACTCCTGACACATGCAGCATGCAAAAGGTACTGCGCTTCTCAAGAATCTGGGGGGCAAATTCAAGGTCATAGACTGTTCTTAAAATGTTTTCATTAGTGAGCACACAATTTGTGCGTCTTGATAAGAATGCTTGATTCATGGAGAAGGGAAGAAAAAAGCAAGCAGGCAGCTCCATTTCCCTCCCCAAAACAAGGCTGCAGGTTCCCGTGAGGGGGAGCCCGAGAGGCCTGGCCTGACCTTTATTCATATACTCGGTGACAATGTAGATGGGCTCCTCAGACACCACCGCATAGAGCTGAACCAGTTTGTCATGCTTCAACTTCTTCATGATCTGTGCCTCTTCAAGAAACGATTCAGGGGACATTGTGCCGGGTTTAAGAGTCTTTATGGCTACTTTTGTGTTTCCATTCCAGGTACCTGCAGACACCCCACAATATCAAGTCAAACCAAAGATCCTCTTTTGATGGAAAAAGAAGTTGTTTAGTGAGTAGCTATTTGCATAAAGTTGGATTTTAACTTAAAAAAAATGTAACTTTTTTTTTGTTGAACAAAGACAATCAAATGTAAGGACTCAGTCAAGTATTTTCAACAGGAAAAATGTGTTTAGCTATGGCTATATCATGGTTTATAATTCTTTAAAATTTTTTTGTGATTTTGATATATATCACTTTCCTCTTCTGGCTCAGCCATGCGATTACAAATTTGTATCAAAAGCTCTGGATGGATACATCTTTTTTTTTTTCCTTCCAGTTTTACTGAGATATAACTGACATACAGCACTGTATAGGTTTAAGGTGTAAAGCATCATGATTTGATTTACGTACATCAAGGAGTGATTATCACAATTAAGTTTAGTGAAATCCGTCATCTCAAATAGATACAAAATTAAAGAAATAGAAACAATTTATTTCTTGAGAACTCAGGAGTTATTCTCTAAACAATTTTCATATATAACATACAGCAGCGCTAATTACATTTATCATGTTGTACATTAGATCCCTAGTACTTTCTGGACACTTCTTCATAAGGATGAAAGTCTACGGGTTAGAACAGGACTGGCCATCCAAGAGCCACCCCTTAGGCAGTACAGTGAGCATGGAAGAAATGAGATTAAGTTCTGTTTTATGGGGTGTGCCATTTAAAAATACATGGCAACACACAGAGGACGTGTGGAGACTACCTCTAGACTTCAGGTTGTCAGCAATGGATGAGCGGCTTGACTGAGTCCTTGCAAAGTTGAGCTAAGTGTGCTGATAAGCATTGGCAAGAAGCTCTCGGTCCACTTGCCAACACTTCAACCAGTAAAGGAAAATTCCTCAAGCCTACTGATGGTCAGCCACAAGAACAATGCCTTCTAGCAGATAGACTGGAAAAATTAAACAGCAGCTAAGAAAAATTAAACAGCAGCTAAGAATAGAGATACCTGAACTTCACATGTTTAAAAAAAAATCTAGGAGGTTCAGAGGCAGGCCTGGTTTATGATCACCATCATTTACCTCATCTGTAAAGTACAGAAATGGAACTGGATTCTCTCTCCAGTCTCTTTCAGCACCAAAATTTAAAAAAAAAGAAGTCTAAATTCTATGTGTATCCATTATTAGTCCTATGACTTTGAATTAAAACTATAAGGGAAACAGAAAAATCTACTAAGATTATATTGTTTTCTACTTGGAAAAGAGGGCTTGTTTGAATTAACTTTATATTTAATATAACTGATTTTAGAACTAAAAAATTCTATAAAGTGGAGCAACTCTTGTTACCCTGTTAAAAACATGATTCATAAAATCACAGCATGCAACCTACAAAAATATAAATTATCAAAGAATAAGTGGTTCAAGGAAGAGTTCATTCAAATCTTATAGAGGCTGACCACTAAACGTAAATGGGAAATTTGACACTTTGTAAGTGGTCTATGTGAGTGTTTCAGCACCCCCCAAATTTAAATAGAGTGAGATCGTCCTCTCTAATAACAACCTGGTTACTTATACAGCCTTCCATCCGGAACCTGAACTGCCCCAACACGGTGTTTTATCTTCAGTAGGAAACAAAATCCTAATAACACGTGTAATGATTTAAAATTGGTAATTACAAAGTTTGAAAATAAATTTTTGT